>NC_055687.1:32673977-33372727 GCF_017639745.1 Melanotaenia boesemani
TCCGATCTGGTCGTGTGTAACTGGTGGGACGTCGGCCAATTAAACATATGTTTAGGTTTTATTCTGTCTGGCTTTTACACATGATCAGGCTATGAGGGACATTGCTGCTGCAATTTTACAGCTTGTTCGTTTCTTTTACCAAATCTCATCTGTAGCTTCGGACAGGGTGCTAAAATTAGATAATTAAATTTCTTCCATAATTTGGGTTTAAAGGGTGAATATAATTCCATTTAAGATTGGGCAGGTTTTGTGGTTACATTAGATTAGAAATAAATGAAATAGTTGTGTGTGTTAACATGTGGTTTTACTATAAGGTCATAATTGTACTTTTGTAACATAATTACCTGTCTTAAACTTGGCACTAACACACAGAACTCATTGCCTAATATGTTCTGTTTTCCTCAGGGTTTCCAGCGTTTCCTCTGCAGAGGTCTGAGCCGAAATGTCGAGCAAAGCCCTGCACGCTCCGATCCCCCTGCACCCTGCCCTCCAGCTTACAAACTACTCCTTCCTGCAGGCCGTCAACACTTTCCCTGCTGACCAGCTGCAGGGACTGTACGGCCTCAGCGCGGTGCAAACCATGCACATGAACCACTGGACTCTTGGCTATCCACACATGCAAGGACTTAGGTCGACAATTACAGCAGCTGCCCAAGGTCTGGTGGACCCCAGAATTCCCTTCCCGGCGTTACCCTTCACGGCCGCCGCTCAGCTCCTCCATCCAAAACAAGCCACCGTTACTCACGGCGTACCCTCGCTGCACAAGGACAGGCCAAGGTTTGACTTTGCCAACCTGGCCCTGGCTGCCACTCAGGAGGACCCGCCAAAAGCTGCGGATCTGGCAAAATTGGCGTCGGGACTTGGGGGAACCATCTCAGAGCTGAGCAAGTTGTCCCCGGACCGAAAACCCACCCGGGGGCAGGCTCCCAATCCAAGACTAAAAAGGAATTTATTTGCAACGTTCTGCGGCAGGCATTTTCACGAAGTCCTACAAACCTCCTCATTCACGAGAGGACGCACACAGACTGAGCGGCCTTATACCCTGTGATATTTGCCACAAGGCCTTCAGAAGACAAGGACCATTCTAGAGACCACAGGTAGGCAAATGCGGCGCTATGGGTTTTTGTGGTTTTAGAGGCTCATGCAACTTTTTTGCAGCATTCCTAATTTGGGAGCTTTTTAAAAGGTGCATTTTAAAATAACCTCTTCAGCTCTATCTTATAAGCTAATTTTCATTTTAAATTAAATATACCCAAGGCATGTTCCTAGAATTTTCTACACGAGGGCGCTAAAGCTCTTTTAAGAAATGAATGGGGATTCGGAGTTTTTTAGCCCTATAAATGGAGATATTTATCCCTATAAATGTGGGGTTTGTAACCCACTGTAAGCAAATCCATTGCGATGAGCACACACTGATGAAGTGACCATTTTCTGTTTTACATATACATCCACTCCAAGGAAAGGCCATTCAAATGTCAAGAATTGTTGGAAGGAGATTCTGTCAGTCTCGAACTCTAGCCGCTCCACAAAAACCTTACCGACATGCAGGTAAGCTCTCAAAATCAACAGTACCCAGTGACCTAGCGTGCATTGTAATTATCATTAACTGTTGACTTGTAGTATACTGGCATGCATGGGGATATGTAATCTTAAAAAAGAAAAACCAAGATTGCCGTCTTGGCACTATGTTTATTAACAAAAAGAAAGATTTGTGTGAGGGTTAAATTACTCACCTAAATGAATCAATGTAAAAATCAAGTGGGCTTGAGAGTTGTCGCAGTCATTTTCACTTTTAGCTGTCTGAAATACACATGATAGACATTCTATACACTTAAAGGGAATTAATCCTCTTATGACTTCTATAATCACCTTTGCATTGCTAATATAACACGAGTCTCCCCACAAATGCCACCCCATGCGGAAGAACCTTTAATCAAAGAAGTAACCTGAAAACTCACCTTCTCACCATACAGACATCAAGCCCTACAGCTGTGGCCGCTGCGGAAAGAGTTGTTTCGGCGCAACTGTGACTTGCGACGGCACAGTTTTGACGACACAGCCCGCATCAGGACTTCTAGCCTGGACAGACTAACAAAGTCAAAAAATGGACAAAAGCCAGAGAGACAAATCGGCGACTCTTGTGGTCAAAGGGACTCTTCCAATGAGGACACATTTACTGGCAGCGCATTTTTAGCCTGGAATTTGGTGCACCTCAAGAGGAAAAGACTGCAGATCCATGATCATGTCCAGCTTCCCCACCTGTAAATATCAAGACCACGTACATAATGTTTTTTTCTTTTCTTTTCAGACCTTGAAATGATAAAATTGTCAAACAGTAATAAGTTTAAAGTATGTTATATTGTATTTTAGAAATAAATATTTTCCATGATACATTGCATTCGTCTTGTTATTATTTCATGTTTTCAATTCCACAAAAGAAGACATAATGTTACAGTCCAGAACCAATATCTGAATGGAACTGAAAATGCCCATTAAATTAAAAGTGTGTCAGTTCATGGCCAGCAAAAAGAGCTTATGTGGGAGACTTGTTGGGCTTTTTACAGGATATATGTTTTAGAAGGAAAGCGGCAGACATCTCTACCTGCATGTTTTCTCCCACTGGTAAACTAATTGGGTGACAGCTGATATTTTTATTAATATTTTTTTTAAAGAAAGATATTATTTTAAGCATGTACAACCTGGTTTGGACCTTTAGCGTCCAGCGTTTATTTATTTATTTAAGACTCGGAATTAGTAAGCACCATTATTACCTTCCACGTCAAACAGTGATAAACAAACTTATTATATTTGGCGCATTAGCAGCCATATCACATCTTTATCTACATCACGCACCTCTGATATCATAATTGAATGAAAGCAGAAGAAGGAGACACTTGTGTGTTTGTGTGTGTGTGTGTGTGTGTGTGTGTGTGTGTGTGTGTGTGTGTGTGTGTGTGTGTGTGTGTGTGTGTGTGTGTGTGTGAGAGAGAGAGAGAGAGAGAGAGAGAGAGAGAGAGAGAGAGAGAGAGAGAGTATATTTTAATACAAATTTACAGATGGGCGGTTCTGTTGTTGACGCTTCTTAACCGCCTAAAGACTTAAGATGCTGAATTCATCCACCAGCGGCATCATTGACCATGTTCATTGATTAAAACATCATAAACTCCACTCAGCTTCTCACACACGATTAATATACCTTTTAAATTTGACTATTTCAGCTGTGTAGTCTGATCTTTTAATGAATAGTTTAAGAGAATTTCTTGCAGCCTTATCAGAGGGAAGTTTACCGGGAAACTGCGCGCGCTTCAGACGCGGTGTTTTATAGAGTTGTGCAGATAAAAATTGGATTTAATCCAGCTAAACATTGACCGGCCACTGATTAACCATCAGGGCATGTACCTGCAGGATGAGCGGATATATTATATATTTTATTTTTAGGGAAGGACAAAGCAAGATTCACTCACCTCGATGTTTTTCTGTGTTATTTGCATTCAGGCCTGGTTGGTTCTGCTGGGTAAAGCGTTTTTACAACCGCTTTTCCACCTGACACTGCATAATCAATTGCTTTGGGGAAAAAAGCAGCATTTTTCTTTAATAGGCTCACAAACATGGTCTGGACCAAGCTGGTCTATAAAATAACAACAGCAGGAGTTATACGTGCGTTTCATTGCTCCCTAAAAGGCCATGAATTGAAGACAAGTTTATTACGCACTTGCAGGGAAGGATTTTTCCTAATTACTTCGACAATGGAAAAGAAACAAAGTGTAACGTCTCAGTGCTATAGGCTTTCACAAATAACTAAATTACAAAATATTCAATACTTAAAATAACAACAACAAAAATAAGGAAATATATAATCTACACATATCTCCAAAACCAGTTTATTATCACTTATAATTAATAATAATAATAATAATAATACAATAATAATAATAATTATTATTATTATTATATTTGGACAAAGGTATATTAAACGCTGTTCTAACCTCTGTAGCCTATTTCAGTTTCAAATGTCCATGTTATTAAAATAATTTCTTTAAAAAAAAAAAGAAAATGCATTTTTGAGGCACATTTTCACTCATAATTAAACATAAATTAATTATAAAATAAGTAGAGTATTTTATATTTTTTAGGTTCATTTTGAATTTGATTAGTTTCATATTCCACCATCACATGTCCAGCTAATACTTTTCTGACCTAGGAAGAATCTTAAGAAAAAAAGAAGAAGAAGAAGAAAAGGAGTGAAGCAACAACTTTGATCTCGTTTTAGGGGAACCTAATATCAGAATAACACATACCCAGTTATCTGTTTAGTTAGAAGTGGGCAAAATAAAAAGGTGGTACTTGATGTGATTTCATTTGATTATTTTAAGGAGATTATTTTATAAAGCACTCCGTATCATCATCATCATCATCATCGTCATCATCATTGTTATTATTATTATTATTATTATTATTATTATTATTATTATTATTATTGTAACTTTTATATAGGGTTTGTACAGGATGGCCTATTATTTAAACAAAACTCTGTGTTTATCAGTGAACAAAAACACCGTCACAGTCTTCGTTTCTGACAGAGCATCTTGGCTCATGCAGCAGAAGTAACTTACAGCTTAGTGTGCTGTTGGCACAGGTGGATCGCGTGTCCACTGAC
Source organism: Melanotaenia boesemani (assembly GCF_017639745.1). NCBI lineage: Eukaryota > Metazoa > Chordata > Actinopteri > Atheriniformes > Melanotaeniidae > Melanotaenia > Melanotaenia boesemani. The sequence goes on from NC_055687.1 coordinate 32,678,635, forward strand.
GTCACGCGGGACACACAAGGCACAAGAAGTGGACAATCACGCGGCAAATGTAAGCCCGCCCTGGATGTGTGGACTGCGTCCTCGAAACCTTATCTATAAACTGATAGGTTGAAGCTGCACTGGCTGCAGACCACTGGTGCAACCATGACAGAAGAAAAAGAAGAAGAAGTAGAGCTGGGAAAAGAAAAGTCACAAACAGATAATAATGTAACGTCGTGCGTTTCCACCGGACAGTTCAGATCCTCACGGTAGGCCTCGAGTATAACTTGTGCGTGCTGATGTAACTGCCCCGATACTAGCTTTTATAACACAAAAACTAATAATATTCATAACGAAACAAGAAATGTGAGAAAGAAAGATTGACTATAAAAGAGGGCGAAAGATGTTTGATGTGTCCAAAAGTCCATCTCATATTTTTCACGATCGTGCACGTTAAGCTTCTTGCTCAATAAAATCAATAAGAGAATTTATATTATTCCATGAACCCACTGGTCCTGAAATAACAAGAAGTCCACAAAGGATAAAGCAGTTTAATTTCTTTGGGGTTTTGTATTTATTTTAGTAAAATATAAGTTTAGAATATCCCAAGATTTGACTTTCCACCTTTTATCTATATTTATGTAGCGTAAAATTTTAACAGTTTTTAAACATTTTGTTTATGCTAATATTTCAGTTCTTGTTTGCATACTTTAATATAATAATTTTATTTGAAATTATATAATTATTTCGCATCAGATGGTCTCAGCAAAATACAGACAGCCCCCACCACCTTTTTAAAATCTCTATCTGTTATGAAATTATAAAAAAGTGGATAATAGGCCATTGTTTGAAATATTTGAACTATTGCATTTTAAAATGTTGTCCATACACTGACTAGAGCAAATGTCTTATATAAAGTTTATTGTGTAAAAAAATCTATTAGCAACACTGAGCTCCCAAAGCCAAGGGACGTGCATACTGTACCACGCTAGACGTGACAACGACGCTCATTCTGATTAAAGATGCTGATAAACGTCACAGGTATTGAAGCTTTTGCAAAGCAGCTTGCATTAACAACATCTGGATCTGCGGTAACCGAAGAATATATCGCGAGTTTCGACCAATAATTTTTCAAAGTGATTTCTGGCGTCTTTCCTAACTCAATTTGGCTCGTGATTCTGAAATATGAAAGGCAAATTTCCCACGGACGCAAACGTCACACCAGTTATACGGAAGCCGCGTTGGTGTTTACAGATGACGTTTGCGGTACAACCGTTGAAAGATGTGGCTAACGATAGTTGACGGGATAAACATGTTTAAATAAACGTCAGTTTCAACAAACAGCCACCGGACTGAAGTGGCAATCAAGTAAGGTTACTTTTCTTTTTAAGTTTAGGAAATTCGGTTTAGGGCGGTCTTTTTCTGAGCCGTCGGCTTAGCTTCTTTGCTATTACTAACCAAATGAACAGAAAGCACAGCTAGGCCTTTATTCACCATCTGCTCCACAGTAATGTCCAAATTTGTTACATCGTAGCATTACAGTTTTATGTTACAATGCTAATCCGATTTTTGCACATGGACTTGCATGTCTAGTGTTAGCCCTTCAACTGGTTTCGTCGCATTTTCTGGGAAGTTAAACCCTCATTAGCAAGCATGCTAACGATAGTCACTAAAAAGTTATACCGCTGAAAATATATTACTTAAAAGATAATTTAATTATGACTTGAGACCTACTTGAGCTGAACGATGGTTTTTACCCCCTCTTAAGTGAAAATGTTAGCCAAATAGTAATATAGGATGGCAATTGCATTTGCTAAGTTTAAAGGGACATTTTAATTACACTGAAGTTGGCATGTAGCATTAAATATGACCGCAAATTTAGCAAGTAAAAGGTCGAATATTAAATAAATAGTACGCTCTTCCTAAACAGATACGTCGAGCTGTTTAAGCAGCAATAGCAGGTGTGCCATATATCTTTAATTAAGGCTCACTTCCAATAAACCAGCCCTGTGAGCTAATATACACAGTAGTGCTACCTAATAAGTGACACACCTGAACTTGAGTACAGCCAAATTGAATGTTATTAATAACACCTTTGCTTTCCTGCTGTAACATATCTGAATATCCCCTCTTTCCTTTGGTATAGCCTTCAGTACAGTGTTGATAAAACGCTTAAATGACATTTCAGTATTTGTTTGATCTTTGACCTTGTATTCAGGACTGAGACAAGATGTTGGGAGTCTTATGTCACGCCGCTCCTGATGAGCTATGTCAACAAGTACATTAAGAACCTGAAGCCATCTGACCTGCAGCTTTCTCTGTGGGGAGGGGATGTGTGCGCAGCAAGCTGGACCTGAAGCTGGATGTACTGGAGCAGGTACATGTATGTTAAATATAGGTAGTGTTTAGTGGAACTTTATTATTATTATTATTATTATTATTCAATACAAAACCTACTGGGATCACAGACATTTGTCTGTTTTTGACATCTTTTCACATTTCATCCTGCTCTGTTGGAGAAATGTAAGGAGTTTATGAAGTATGATTCATGGGCCGTATGCTTCCAGAGGGAAGAATTTTCATATCTATGTGCAGTTAATAGGAATGGGCAATAGCATTAGCTCTATGGTACTTTTTCATCAATAACGACCACTTCTTGGCCCTTAAAAGAAAAATCATAATTTTTACAGTGTTGCATTAATAACTGTATTGCAAGGGCGTTGTGAATAATAAACACAAGAACATCAGTACTTAAAAAGAAATTGTTTTTTAAAACAATAATTAGACTGGTGAGTAAGTTAAACAAAAATAAGAAATAAATAATAATAATTAAACTACAGATAATTATTAGATTATTCAAATGTATTAAATTGAAAATAAAAATGCATATGTAATAGTACGTATGATAAATATAAATAAGCATAATGTGAAATGACCTGAATTAACCTAAGAAAATATCAAAACAAGACATCATCATTAACAGTAGCAGCTCAGCACCATCATTAAGAACATCTGATCGGCTACCATGATAATATGACAAGAGATGCACAGTTGTTGGGCTTCACATGCAGTTTTGTGCCTAAAACTCTCAGAAGGAAACAAATGGCATGTTTTGTATCAGCAGAGCGGTATCCTGATGCTTTAAAAAAGCACTGAACCAGCTATTTTGACTGGCTGATATTGAAGTATCGGACTCCAGAGTATCGATCCGCCCATCCTAGCAGTTAGGTGATCCATCTTACTAGAGGCAAGCAGGGTATTGGTTGCATTTGGTAGATGTCTTTAGATATTTAACATATTTTCTTCCTGTACCAATATTATTCAGCATTTTCTTTACTGTAGAGTGCTTGCACTGCTCTCAGTTCTTGAATTTATTTATTTACTTATTTGCTGCTTACATAACTTGCTTGCCTCATTGGCACTCCTTATCTCTCACACACATATGTGATACATTACAAAGTTATCAGTGGCTATAAATGCTTTCCATTTTAAAATGTTTTGGTTGCTTAGCAGGAGGGCCAGTTAAGCATGCAGATACAGTATGACAGGGGAAATAAAGCCAATATTTATTTTCTCAGGCTTAAATAACTGCAGAAAACACATGAACACAACCAGGATATTTTTGTTCCTTTCAGACATTCAGTCTGCATCCAAGTTTATTGCCTTAATTAGAATCAAGTAGAAATATAGCAGTGCTGCTTAGCCAGGTAAAATCAGAGTGTATTTACTGTAATTTTAGAAGAGAGTTGATAGATTTATTATTTATTTATTTTCCTTTTTTATTCTGCAGTGTTATTTTGACATTGCATTCTCCTTGTACACTTGTAATGTCTGTATTCGATCAGTGTTCCATGAGTTAGTTTGATCTTTATTTTTCTTTTGAGTGGGTTCCAGACTGCTTCTGAAGAGCAGGATAAAATACTACCTAACCCAACAGAGTTTTTAAGAAAGTTCTTCTTGGAAACAGCTTTAAGGCAGCTGACAGTGGGAATTATGGTGGGATTGAGATCTATGTGATTCTGTGTTGAAAGTTTGGAAATGATCCCACCTTTGTTTTATTCTTTTAACTTTTACAATTGCCAATAAAATATTATCTTAATCTGCAAAGTATTTTTTATTGAAACATTCTAGAGGTTATAGAGCAGACATACTTAAATTTCATTAACTTTTATTAGAAATATGTTTGGTTATTAATATTTTGACTCAAATTTAAAGTGAAGGCATGTGAAAACTGTGAATAAGTAGTCAGATCTCATGAGTTTGTTCTTGCACGGAGAAGTTAAGATGTGGTATGAGGATTTGACTGGGTGTGAAAAAATCTGGTATTTACTTTACTTGGTGTATCTGCTGGTGTTTCAGTTTGTGTGTCTGTGCTTTCCTGCCAAATGTGTTAAACGCCCTCTGTGATGAGGTGGTCTTCACTTCCACCCAGTATAATGGGTGTTAACCAACCTTTAAGTACTGAAAATCAGGTGTTGTGATTAGGGGTTAAAAACATGGACACCCACCAAGAACCAAATATGGCTAAGTTTTAGGTTTTGTGTACTTAAAAAAAATAGGGTAATAAAATTGTAAATGTCATATTTATCATAATTGCCTCCTTAAAAATTATAATAAAATTAATGAACGTATTAACAACAGTGGAGACCTTTCCTTAAATCATGCACATTACAATGTTACTATCTGTAAATAATAAAAAAAAAATGTTTTTTTTTTTTGCATCTAGAAGACAAGTGATTAACTTTATTTTGGGCTCTGTTTTTGGTTTGTGTATGGAGCTGGAATCTGTAAATGGTTCCAGCTAGCAGAGGAAAAAGGGTAATTTCCTGGACAGCTGTTAGTCATGTGATTCAGTTTATTCATATTTGATATTTAGTCCTGTTTACACTGCTTAGATAACCCACCCTTCTGGCTTTTGGTGTGAAGGTATTTAATATGCATTTGGTCCATGTCACATTTCTGTAACCTCATCAGCTTCATTCTGCATTGATGAAAACACAACACTGGGATGTGCATGTAAAGTTTTGCTGTGGGAATTCAATGTGAGGCTCTGAAACTGACAAAAACCTGGAGCACAAAGAGATGAGTCTGGTTGGGTGTTACTGACTGTAGCCAGCTGGCAGATCAACCTCAGCCTGTCTGTGCTTCAGTCAAAAATAATAAACTTGTCTACTTATCACGAAAAGTCATGCTAATCAGAAATTGTGCTCCATCACAACATCCAGGGTACAATTTAATACCATTGCTTCATGTTGTAATTACATGTTTATCCATCTGGAAGGTTGTGGTAGCTACTGGACCAGTTCTGATACACCATAGCCCCAGAACTCTGTGGGTAAACTCAGTGTTGTTGGCAATGAGACAGGATTTTATTGGTTTGATTTACATCATATTTAGAAACCTGTTTAAACATGCTACTTTTTGTGTAAAACCAGCTATTCTCACACATAAATAGGACCAATTTAAAGTCACCAGTGACCTAACATGCATATTTTTTGACTGTGGGAAGTAACAAAAGCACCTGCAGAAAACTCACCTTGTAAAAGATTGGACTACGATTTCACTTTCTGCACTGTCTGCTTTGAAGAGAAGCTTTTCACATACAGGTTATTCTGACTTATTTTGCATCTTTGTCTTTTAATAGGAGTTGAAGCTGCCCTTTACATTTATGAGTGGTCATATCCATGAGCTGCGCATCCATGTACCCTGGACCAAGCTGGGCTCGGAGCCTGTTGTAATCACCATCAACACCATGGAGTGCATCCTCAAACTAAGGGATGGAGCTCAGGTTAGTTATTTACTGGTGTGGGAAACATGTCTAACACCCCTCTGGTTGAATACGGACCCAAGGCACAAAATAATATATTTACATCACATAAACATTTTCAAAAAGAATAAAACTATTTCATCTACACAAAACATCATATTAATCAGTAGCTTAATCGTCACAAACTTGTAAGGTTATAAAAATCAGGTTCCATAAACTTAATGGGTTAAGTGTCATATGAACTCGGCTAACACATTAGCACACACATTAACCGATAAGGAAATAAAATACAAGTTTGCATACCTTATTGGCCACATTAACTCATATGGGGTTAAATGAAACCATCTCATTGCGCAAGTCAACTTCAGTCCCAAGAGCTGTTTGACATTATAGCATGCTGCTGCAAACGTCTTCTTTTAATTCTGACAGGATATCGTGCAGCCCCGTGGTGAGCAACAAGAAAACAAAGCCCTGACTTCAACAGCACTAAAACTTTGGTTCCACTATAAATGCTAAGCTGCTCATTTCAACATATTTCAAATTACAATAACCATAAATAAAAAATATTTCCTTTTAACAAATGTACATTATTTATTTATTAAACTAAATTATCAAGTGAACTTAAACGCTGCCACTGATGGCAGCTACAGTGTCATCATTGATTCGAGTGTTGAGCCAAAGCAGGGCGGTCCAGATCTTCTTCTTATGTGAAAGTCTTGCTCATGCCAAATAAAGCTTTCTCAGTCCTTTTTCCTTGTGTGTTCCCAAGAATGTTTATAATGGCCTTTTCAAATATTATTACTTTTCCCCTTTTTTCTTCTTTGCTTCTACTGTAGTTGTGAAAAAATGATCCTTTAATTCTGACTTGGAGTAAAGTCATAAAAAAAAACAACTACATCCTGCCATTTATTTTCAGCTCATGCTGGTTTAAAAAGTGTCGTATATGTTTAATACAAAGGCAGTTGGAAGAGTTTGTTATAGACCTTAAAGCCAAAATTGCCAATGACTAAGGCCAACATATATAACCCCTTTATTGTTTAATGTTACTACTTTGGAGTGTGAAAATCTTATTATTATTATTAATAATTTTTTTATATCTGTCTGAACTATTTGAGAAGTTTAACCTGTACATTTTATTATAAATTATTTTCTTCATCTTTCTTCATCAATATAAAAATCGTATTTTTATTTGTGTATCCTGAAAATGAAGGATTAGTGCCTTAATTAAGTGACTTGAGACTTAAGGTCCAGGTTTTCTGTGATGACGTTTGGGTAGATTTTCAGAGAAGAGAATATAAAAGCAGCAATCAATTCTTAAAAAAACTAAAATAAATAAATAAACCAGTTCTGATTAAAGTCCAACTAGAGTCTCTATGATTCCAACAGTGTTTGAGAAACATCTTCATAATAAAATTAGTATTCTATTGTTAGTCATGTAAAGGCTGGTTGTTTGCTTTGGTTTATTTATTATTTGTACTAAAAATATCAAAATATCAGTCTGTTTTTACCTCTGACAATAAATGAAATAAACACACCCGAAGCTTTATCAATAAAATAGTTATCAGTTCTACTCGTGCTTCAGTGATGGGAGTAATATTGATAACTTGCTAAATTACCATTCACGCAGGGCTGGTGTCCATATAATGCACTTTTTCTAAGCAGCAACACTTTTTTTCCTGAAGTTACTCTAAATGAGCAGTGACCATTTGTGGCTGCATGAGGCCATCCTAAGAAAAAGTTCTGCCTCCTTGGTCCTTTTGTAGAGCACTGCACTTTCAATGTGGTCGCTCGCTGTGTCTGTTTATCTAAAAAAACATGTCAGACAGAAGTTATCAGGAAAGTCAGTTTGTGGAATGGATCCGCCAGACGCTAACTGTTGGTAACTTTAAGCTTTGTCGCCATCATATTATTAAACAGTCCTGCAGTTGACAACAGATTACAGAGGAGGACTCATCGTCTCCCTAAACCCTCTGGCATCAGTTTCTGTAGTTCATGAGGCCCCAGGACCCTCATTTTCACCATCACCTTTGGTACTTTTTGCAAGCTATGTATACACACTTTCAACTTTTCCTGTGGTGTTTCATTCTAAATGTGGCAAAATTAGGGATGTGCATGTCTAATCGATTAGTTGAAACCGTGCAGAAAGTCAGCAGCTTTCTTAACAGTAGACTGATGTTTGGATGAGTCATGCGTCATGGTGACAGACATGGTGTTGTTTACAACGCTGTTAAAAGAACAGCGTGGCCCCTTCAGGTCCAGTTACAGATAGAGAGCCCTACAACATGTCAGCTGGTCTGATGCAGCTTAAAGACCAGAGGGAAACGGGGTGTAAATAACTGGTTTTGTTGTGTCTGAACTCTGTTGTGGGCGTGGTGTTTAGTTCACCTGGTAAAGCAGAACCAGACCAGGTTCAGCGATGGACCCACTTTCTCATGTACCTGCTGTACAGTAAATTAAACTGAAGCAGTCAATGTTAAAAATATAACAAACAAAATGGGGAACACTTGTATATAAAATGCACATTATATAACATCTCACACATTTTACACTTTCCCTTTGGAGATGGTATTTCATTTCATTATTGATGACTTCAAGATGACGTCATAACTAACAGACAAATCAATTTTGAAAGATCTGACTAGTTGACTTAAAAAATCACCTAAAATGCCCATCCGTCATCTCCAGATGTAGTAGAGAGCAGTGGGCTGCCATGTTCCTGTGCCCAGGGAACAGTTGGGAGGGGTCAAGGGCCTTCCTCAAGGGCCCATGGGGGTTCACCTCTGTTGGCACACTGGGGCCGCCAATGTAAACTTACCTCTGTAACCACTAGGCCACTACTAACCTTTTTCTTTAGTTTCCAAGCAAAGAAAAGTTCTTCTCATAAACAAGAATTGAAATGAAATTATATGTTAAATTGTTTGACATCTCTATCAAATTAGATTGCATATAAACGTCATGTACAGCTTATTAGGTTTGTCTATCTAATTAATAAGATGATATTAAAATAATCATGTGAAATGTAATTTTTATCTTAAAGTATTGATGAACATAAATCTGAGTACAGTTCTAGTATTATTAATTTTAGTCACATTTTCATTTTTGAAGTTTGGTAAAGGGAAGGAAAGACATTTTTCTTAGATTATTTACAGAATATTTTAGTCCTATTTTTGCCACCCATGCAGCAAAATTTAAAAGTATAACTCACTGCTGGTCCTTATATGGGGAGGTTGAAGTTTCAAGGCCAGATGTTCCAGAAGAAACACATTTCAAGGGAAGTCAATTACAGCTAATTATATAGGCTGCAGCAAAAAGATTTGTAACACATGAGCTTGAGTCGCCCAGAACTAATGGTAAATATCATACTGCGCAGGTGGCTACTGCTCATGTGATCCAGTTTCTAGTTTAGTGGAAATTTAAGCTTGTTTTTTCATGCTTTTTATACACAGCTTAAGGTCATGTACCAGTACTAGCACTGGTGTAATCTCAAAACAACTATTTGTTACAGATGTTTTCTAAAAGATTTCTAGTGAAGAAAGTTGTGAGTGAAGAAAGTGAAGAGTTTTGGGGAATTGCAAATGACATTTGGACAAATTATTCAGTGGTATGTACACCCAAGAGACATAATTTGGAGTAAAGCCAGACCCATAGGAGAAGTCCTTCTAGCATGTGGAATTTAAATGAATCACTGCACCTCTCATTTATAAGGGAGACAGGAGGCCGACTACTGTGTTCTAAAGCCAAGAAAATTAAGCCAGTTTCATTAATTTTCTTTATAAATGTGTAATACTGTAACTAATAATAGTAATAATAGTAATAATAACAATAATGTCAATAAGCCTTTTAGGCCCACAGAAAATTTATGCCTCTCTTGAGGCTAGATATCATGTTGGTATATACATTTTTTGGGTTTTGTTGAATTTTAATCAGGTTCTAACTGGATGCAGAGTTTGGCATCGGTTCATGCAACAGATGGGCCATGACTTTTCTCCCTGAAGCCTTCATGTAATTTGCGTGATGGCATAACAGATCTGTAAAAAACTGATCTGTGAATGGAAAATATTACAATTTAAGTTTAATAGATCTCTAGTGTTTCTTTTGTCCAGTTTATACATGAACCTTGTGGTAGGCCTCACACGACCAAAGTGTGGAAATGATAAATGATATCATTAATATGGTTTGTTTTTGTAATTACAGTTAAAGCCTGAGCACTAGCCTGTAAAAACATCCGCACATCTTTTGAAGTTCATTAAGGGCTGTGTAATTTGAGCGGAATTATTTGGACCTTTTTAATGTTCTTGTTTCCCCTTGAGAGGAACTGGGTTATATTAGGTTTATTCAGATTGCCCAATAGGGCCCATCTGCAAAGCACCAAAAACAGCTCACAATTATAGTTTCCAGCAAATGTGGAAATTTGGGCATTTAGCAGCAGTTGGAGATTACAGCTTCTGCTGACAGTGTAATTGCTTGAAATTAGCTGTAATGAGGATTGTACTGCACAAGTATGGTAATGAAAAGATGTTGTCCAACTTTTTTCTAGGCTTTAATTTTACAAACTGGAGGCCATTTACAAACAAAATAATTCATTTTTATAATGGTGTTATTGTGTCCTCCAATTACATGGTGTTCAACAGCCAGCTTCGAAATCCACAGCTTTTGTACGTATCTCTATTTTAAAATCATGGTTTTTCCTTGTTTAGTTTGCTGATTTATTATATATAATTTTCCTGATCTGCCAAGTTGAGTTATTAGTTTGGGTTCCTCTGTGAGAGATGTGACTACGTTATGGCCTCTGTTTTGATAACAGCTCATGGTGATAAAAGATTTTGTATGAATCAGTTTAACATATTTCTTCTTGTGCCAGGCTACAGCTCATACTATGTCTATCTTGTATTTTATTTTTTTTCACAGAAATCACGAAAGAGGTTGGGAGCAACTTCACACCAAACTCATGACAGATTTGACTGTTTTATCTTTTACTTTAGGTAGAAGGGTTTTAGTATGTACAGCTCAGATGTGGTGGATTTGAGCTTTTCCTTAGTGTGATGCAGTCCATTTTATTTTATTTCCTCCAAAGTCCAACTTGTGAAGCTTCGGGTGAAACCGTTTTTTACTAAATTTCGTTGTGCTATTTTATTACTTGTTTTTGTTGCTAGTTGTAGCAGATATAAACATGGGGAATGAGAGTTTTTAATAATGGGCGTAATGGCAAACCTTGATGTAATTTTTTTACCATTATATGATTATTTATTCTCTTTTTTTCTCCTATTGAGATCTTGATAAATTGCTCCAGATGTTAAGGATGAGGTGTGATCAGCAAAGTCAGAGAGGAACTGGCTGGACAGCAGTAACTGTAGATCATAACACTCTTAGACACACTTTATTTTTATGAGACAATGATAAAGGCTTGGGTTACTGAGGAGAGCCTTTCTGGTTTTGGCTCAACTCTCTGCTTGATCTGGGGACTTTTATGACCGCTGAGTGCATTTGCCACTGATGTGGAGGTTCTGATTGATGCATTGCTTCAAGATGATTTGGGGAGGTGCATTTTGAGACTTGTTGGTTTGGCAAATGCTTCTTTCTTCTGTTTTATTCCCTCTAAACTATTTTTAGGGCTTTACACCACCAAACCTCATTGCTCCTTAATGATGGATAATACACGCGAATTAGGAAACCCCTTCTTGAGGGCTTCCTAAAACCCCAAGCTTTTGTTCTGTTGCTATATCCACCTCTAGAAAATTAGAAAAAGAAATTTATTAAATGTATGTTTTTGTCACCCAGGGAGTGAATCCGAAACACCCTAGATAGGAAATTATGAATTTGTAAAACTTCTTTGTGTAGCTTGTGGTTGTCAATTGTAAACATGTTTAACTTTATGATTTGGATTGAAATGTATTTCACATTAGCAGATTATGAGTCTTAGAGTCTAAACACAAGCAAATAATCATCATCACCAAAACCATCAGAAATGTCAAGGTCTGGATTTAATTAAAAACCCTTCAAAAATCTACTATGGATATTAGATTTTTGAAGTCAACGTGTTAGATGCAGGAGAATTGGGCAGGTGTTAAGGCCTGATCCAAATAATTTACAGGATCAAAGATAATACGAGATGATGTTGTTGCAGCATCTGGAATAGTCTGTCATTCGTGGTCTAAGGATTGATAACTCATGAACTGCCAACAGAGTGTCGGAGAATGTGCTGAAACAATTTTCATCAACTCCACCACTTTCAGCTTCTGTAGTACAGAACATCTACTAACATTGCAAGATCTTTTGTGATGGTGTGTACTCAGCTTTTCTTTCACAAGTTAGAAAACACAGTTTAAGTAAAGGAAAAACTGTCTGGAAGTTTGCAATCAGATAGCACAGATTGGATAATCTGTGTCCCAATTCCATCCGTAAATGTTGCCTTTACTTCCCCAGCTTGCAGGAGCAAATGATTTTCAGAGATTGCTGCATAAATCCTTCTGATCATCAGCTCAGTGCGGCCTCATTCATAGCACTGAGAAGAGACGACTAAGACATGGAGCTTTAGAGAATATGTTTTCACTGAATCCCACCCCCTGTGGCAGTAACAAGAGCCATCCCTGACTGTAAATAATAAAGAGATGGAGTAGGGTTCCTGCTTATTCTGGACTCCTCGGGCAGGTTGGAAGATAAAGCATGACTTCTGATGAGAAACGAGTTAAGACTGTCTTTAAAGACCTTGTTAAGGTTTATAAAATTTGCTTCTCAGAACAGCTTGTTTATGATCTCAATATTTCTTTAAAGGGTTATGTAAGCAATCAAGATGTTCTTGTTCTAGTTTTGCACCTAAGGAAAATTTGAAAAATTTGTAAACTTTTATGTAGAAACTGTCTTAAGAAAAAACAAACAAAGCAAAAACACACAGGGTATGATTTATGGTGACAAGTGAAGAAAATGAATGCATCCAGAAAAGTGTTTTCTGTGATTGATGGAGCCCATTGATAAGCTGATGAACATATGTTTGATTCTGTAAAATCAAATGGCCCTACTTTGTTCGGTTGTTTATAGTTGCATTGGCTTTCTGATCACATGATATAATGATCATGCTAAGGTTTTATACTGCTTGGTCTTTCCAGTCAGTTACTGACAAATGATTTCACACCCACAAGCCAACAGTGTGCTTCATCATATACCAAGTCTCATTCAGCCTTTACAAATTCAGGCTTTGCACATACATGCTTATGTGTTGTATGGGAGGGATCTCCAACTGCCCGGAGCGTCCACCCATCCACCCATCCGTCCGTCCGTCCGTCCGTCAGTACTCCTTTGACAGGTCAATAGTCCATCACAGGACTATAAAAACTTTATTGTATAATACAAATGATGTTGGTAATGTTGTATAATTATGGCTTTAATAGTTAAGATTGATATTAAATCCCACTAATAACACCACACTGTATATTTAACTTATAAAAGTTTAGACTGCCTCAGCAGGTAACTTAGATTTGGGTTGCACATCCTTCTGCAAATGGCAACATTTGACATACCGAAATAATTTGCAGCTGGTGTGTTTTTTGGCCTGAGACCCTCAGCAAAGGAGAAACCAATCCTTCAGTGTCATATTTGCGGTAAAAACTTTACTGGAGTCTTTAATTTCTATTAAAAGGACTTGTGTTTATTAATTTGGTTTATGCTCCCTTGTTTTGAATTGGAGTAGATGACAAACTTTAAATTGAAAACAGTCAATAATGTTAATAATATCTTCTATAATTGTAAGATAATAATAATACCGCCATTTTCTGCACAGTAAGTTTATGTTTGATGTTACAGAAATGACTTTATAGTTTCCAACTGGGGGACATTTAGACATGATGGCAGATTGCATTAATTGGTTTGACCTTTCAAATTGTGAAATTATCTGCAGAAGGCAACATGCAACTGTGTCATTCAAGCAAAGGATTTTTGTACCCAACCATCATTCCTTGTGAGTCAGCCGAGACTGAACAACGCCTATCTTTGTCTTAGAGGTTTGGTGGAAGTTTGAGTTCCTGAAGGGGTGAGGTTACTTCACCTCCTCAGACACAGGAAGGCAGCTGGGGGAAAAATTTATCCCAGTGGCTTCCTGCATTCAGTGACTCAAGTGGAGATCAATACACTCTGAGCAGGATGCTGCTGTTCCACAGTTTAATCCCTGCTCGAAGGCCATCCGGACTAGAGCAGCCCCTCACTGGACCTTATTACTTGCTTGGTGCTCTTGGTGATATTATAGTTTGGGAAACAATTACCTTACAATTAAGGTTAATGTTCACTCCATTAGTACTTTGTTCTGTCAGTAGGTCTTGGAAGATATTGTGTTGCAATTTGAAACACAATTTCAAGAGCCTTAAATGTAAACAGACATAAACAGTGATTGCATGAGTTTAGAGAAGAAGTTAACCACTTGATGTTGCTTTTATAGGGATAGTTTGATTTCTTTGAAGTGGAGTTGTATGAAGCACTTATCCATAATTGGTGTTTTATCTACAGTGTGGCCCAGTTGGTGCACCCTTAATTTTTGAGAAGCAATGTCTAGCTGTTCCCAGGGTTTGCATGATTAAGAAATTTTTCCAATTCTGGAAAAGTTTGCTTTAAAAACACACAAAACAATCTTTCAGCCACGGCACTGAAAACAGTTCTATAGATCTCTCTTTGAAGTGACTTGACTCATTTAATAAAAGCAGCCATGTTTCATGCAGCACAGACATTGCTTTTCCACCACTGCTCTGACCATAGCATTTTAAAGGCATATTTAATTGTTACGGTCGGTAAATATGGCATTTCAGAAGTGGCCCCTCTCTCCTTGCATTGTAAGGTAGTGGCTCTCTAACCAAGGTCTTCGTCTTTTCTTAGGGGCACTAAGATCACAGGGGGTAAATGAGGTCTTCACACTCCAGAGGATGTAATAATTAGATTTACACAAAATTTAAAATCAAAACACGTTTCCTAGATGATCAAAAGTCCAGCAAACACTGCTGTTAGACAGTGAAATATGTTAATTGCTTGTTTTATGGATATTAAATATTCAGTAAGTGCATCCACAATTCTTTGGACTACAAACTGATGACTGGTCTGTTGTTTAATTAACCCTCCTGTTTTCTTCACATTCTGTATACACTTGTCTGCTTGTCTGATGGGTAAAAAAAAAATAATAAAATAAAATAAGTAAATGAAATAAAAAAGCTATTTCATTAAAGAAAACTTTTAACACAGTTGTCATGTTTTCTTTACTGAAGTAGATTTATTATTACAGTTATTATTTCTTAAAATACTGCAAGGGTAGTAAACAATATTTTTATCAACAGATAGTACTTGTATCTCTGCTGCAACGTACCAGACTGAATTAATGTGTCATTAACAGAGTTTTATAGAAACCGACAGCAAGCATTTAATTTGAGTCAGGTGTGTTGCAGCAAGGGAAACATCTAAAACCTTCAGGGCAGTCGACCTCAAAGACCAGGGTTGGCGATCCTAAAGAAAGAATCTAAAATGAAAAAAGAAATTAGTTTTTAAGTCAATTCAGTATAGAAACTTCCAGCGACGGTGCACACCTGACTCAAATTAATGAGTCATTGTGCAGAACGTGATTAGCTGTTGGATCCATGGAATTTGAATCAGGCGTGTTGGAGCTAGGAATTTCACGATTACAGATTTTCTTGGTACAATTATTGTCAAAGAAATAAACATGATTTTACAATTATCACGATTATTATAGGTAAAATAATTTCCAAACACTATAATGTGTAAAATAAGCTGAACACTCATTATATGTCTATTAGTTTTATTTATTTCTATATGTTCATGTGGAAGTAATTAATATGAAAAAGTAAAGTAACTAAGAAGTCTGTTTTCAGCTAAATGTGCTGTGTTAAGAATAAATAAATCCTACATATTAACTCTGAATTTCACTAAGAGGAAAAAAAGATGGAAGAGGCCACAGAACCGCTACCTGGACGTGGGAGGCTTTAAACATCTCTAAACCGGGTTTTTAAAATGGTTTTAAACATTTCTTTTTCAACCAGAGTAGCGAGTTTAGAAACCAAGGAAAAACATCCAGCTAACTTTGACTTCCAGCTGTCTTTAAGCAGGATAGCTTTCTTTCAATATTAGCAGCATTTATCCAAAGGGTGTTTTATTGTAGCATAAAGAGCTGCTGGTTATACAGGCGGTGGAACGTATTGGCGGTATTTCCTCCTTTCTCTGTAACTTTTTATGTCCTACTTTACAGGCTGGTGAGCCGTCCTCCAAAATGACACCTTGGTCATTTTTTTTCCTTCAACCCAAAAACAAATTGAAAAAGTCAGACAAGGACATCGTAACCCATTTGTTTGGAGGGAAAAACTCCTCCTCTGCCGTGGTGTCCCACTCAAGCAGCCTCGCCTGCAACGCTCACGGAAGAAAAACAAAGCAGCACAAGTGGAAACACGTGGAAGTGGTGGAACGTTGTTTTTGCTCCGTTCGGAAGTTGCGCTGATCTGCTGATAGAGTTCATACATAATTTTTTTTATAGAAAGGGATGATATTGACGGATGTTTATGATTAATAATTGTAGCATTAATTATAAAACTAAATAATCCTGATATCCCTGGTTGGAGCAGGGATAAATTAAAAACCTGCAGGACTGTGGGACTGAAGTGAGTAGCTCTGGTATAGATGGAAGACTGCTCACTAAAAGTACCCATTTGTTGCTAGCACAGCTGCTCAGAGACGTGTTACTCACACAGGAACCATAGTTTGTAATTACCACCACCCCCTTCACTTCATAAAGTGTGTACAAACAGAAGCCATGAGCAGCTTAGCTTTACTTAACAATTTAAGATTTTTTAAGTTGCCTTCTACATTTTGCCAGGAGATGCTTTCTGCTTCTTCTGGCATTTCATCACACTTCCTACATCTGTACCTATGAACAACAGAGGATTCAGAAAAAAGATGCATATATATGGTAACAAACTGAGAGACAAGATAATCTGTAATGCGGCTTAAATTCAGGTCATGAGCATATTTACCAAACAGAGACACTCTGCTGTAATCTTTGTTGTGTTGGGTTGTGTTATTCACTTCATTTTCTAGATGCAGTTCTTGCTTGAACTTATGCCAGTGGACTTAAGGTGATGTCATGCTTGAAAACAGCATATTTGTCAAAAAAGTTACATTTTAATTGTTTGCAAGCTGCAGAAAAGTCATGACTAGAAGTACAGGATCATGACTCATCATCAGCTACTTGCCGGCCATCTTGGCCTGCCTCTAGCATTTAGACCAATCAGAAGACACTCACAGGAGAAAGCTCTCTCTCACTCTGAAATTATTGCAACCTTTTTGGAGAAATGATAGATGCACAGCTAATCAAGAGGTACCCAAGATTAAGAATTAAATAAAAAATTAAATGACTATAAATTCTGGTTAACATTTTTACATCCATAAGCTGATGAATGTGAACAGCACCTCAGCTGCTTTGGACCCCAGTTTGTCAGCATTATGCAAGCATAATTCCTGTATTCTGCTTCCATGATCTAGCAAGATGGTTTTAAAATTTCTCAACACTGATGGAAAGCCCTATCCCATTTTGTTTGATTTATTCTATCATGCTGCTTTCAGAACATTGATACTTTCCAAGTATACTCAGGCCTCTACAGTTTGTCCCTTCCAGCTGCACCTCAAATGTGCAATTAAGTTGTCAACGTAGCCTCAGCCACTGCTTTCACTGTTCTTGGAGGCTTGTGCTTACATTGTTCAAGAGGTGCTTATGTCTTGTATAATGTGCTTAGTATTATGTATGACATAATGGGAAAATCTCAGAAAAGGGATGTTTCTGTTTTGATAGGTCAGTTTAGTTTATGCTGAAATCACGTTCTGACAGCTAGTTGTTAGCCACTCACCAGAATAAACAGATTTATCATCACAGGATGTTGGTTTGCTTAATTTTTTTTTAGCAAAGACAAATATCATTTTAATTCTTATTTTAAAAAATGAACAATGAGCTGTGTGAAATGATTGTCAAACAATCGTTTCATAAAGAAAAGTGCAGTTTTTTTTATACTTTTTAGAGAAATGAGCAAGTTGGAGTTGTTTAGGAATTCCCCTTGTGTATTGTTATAGACTCTATTAAGTTTTTTCTTTCTCTGGGTTGGTTGGGGGTGTTTCACATGCTTCTGTATGTAAAGAGTCTGTGGAGTGTTTGATTGTAGCCAACACATTGCAGTAATTAGCATTATGGGGTAGCTGTGCCAGCGTAAGCAGCATGCCTCACATGCTCAGCCTTGGATTGTGGTTAGCTGATGGAGACATCTGAGGGACCGTTGCCCCTCTGATCTAAATCACGAGCAATTTATCCCTCTGTCCAAATTTTTCTTTTCCCTCTATTGTGATTTTTATTTTTATTGTCTTTTTTTTTTTCTCTCTACTTTCCAGTCATCATTTTTGTCAATTCTGTCTTGACTGTTAGTTTTCTGGTCTTTAATTAAATCTTTGTTTTTTTACACCCTTTGCTTTCTTTCAATTTGTCTAGTGTTCTCTTTCCTTAAAATTTAGGTTTCTTTCACAAATTGAGTGAGTCAGATAAGTTCTAACAATGAAGACATGGTGTCCAAACCAAAGTTCACAGTGCAAAATTGTAATGGTCTTTAGGAGAAAGTGCAGTGATCTACTCTAGCACTTTAGTTCAACATGGAATCAGTTTTAATCATGGATTACAGGAGGACTTTTCACTAGCTTGAATTTAAATCTGAATCCATTGTTCTTGTGTTTAATTTCTTATTGGTATTGGAGTTGTAGGGACTTACTTACTTAAGTTAGCACTGTTTCTACTTTGTTGTGGCTCATTTTTGATCTCCTTAATCTTGTGGGGAAATAAGCAGCGTATAAGAAACCGATTTTATCCGTGAATGCCCCAGCTTTGAGATTTATTAGATTAATAGAGAATTACAGACGCCTTTCCTGGAGCATCATTAGCTACTGTAAATACAGCAAATATATATTCGTCCTGGTATTGCTTTACTGTAGCCTGCACGACTAAAGACAACAAACTATTGCAAAACACACTGACATTAATCAAGGCAACATGTGCTGAGGCAAAAACTTTCACAAACTGACAGAAAACCAAAGATGAGTTGGCTGCAGGGCTCCACTTGTGGCTACTTTATTTCAATAATGTATAAAGTTCACAGTAAAGTAGCTATGGGTGAAACCCTGCAGTGTTTGAGCTATGTTTGGTTTTCTGTTGAGCCTGAGGAAAGTGTATTGGGTTTAAACCAATTTCAAAGGTTGTAATACATCCAAACTACAGCTAAAATGTAATTAAACACAGCACTTTATGCAACTAAATAAATGAGACAGTACAGTATTCAGAATGTTAATTTAAAACTTGAATCCTTTGTAGACAAAACAAAGCAATCAACTGGGAGGTTTGGCTGTGCAAACGTTTGTGACCTCCTTTGTTGTATTTTTCGTTACGTAATGTGTATAATGACTTTTTAAGGTGTTAAGTCTGGACTGCAGGCAGACTAGTTTAGTACAGAATTCTTCGGTTTTGGAGTTGTGCTGCTATAACAAGCGCAGGCTATCAACGGCATTGTCTTGTTAAGATAAGTAAGGATCTTCCTGAAGATGCCTCCTAGATGGCAACACCTTGCTCAAAACCAGTGTGTAAGGTGCAGCACTGTTGGTACCATAAAAATGTGCAAACTATCTGTGGTATTAATGCAGACCCAAAGCTTCACAATGCTTTCAGTTCAGGCTTTTGCTCGAAATAAACTGTTTTGTTAGTTTTCATGGGTAATCCTACACATGGAGTTAGGGGTGAGATTAAAAAATTGTGTCAGATCTGTTTTCAGCTTTTTCCTATTTTCTACATGCTCTAAATCTAATTTCTTTCATGTACCAAAGATTTAAAATAAGAAGAACAAAAGAAAAACAATACAAAGAAAATAAAAAACAAACAAGACACTCCTGCTTTATTCAACACTGTTATGCTCATATCTTTTTTTCATGTAGGAGCTCAAAGACTCTTCTGTTTTTTATTTTTATTTATTTATTTTGTTTAAGCATTACACAATTTCCAGTCTTGTGTTGCCCCTGCCATAAGATTTTTTTCCCTCTCTTTTCTTTCCTGCTTTAGCACATATTTTTGTTGACTTCAACTTCAGAATGTCTATATTATATAAAAAAAAGAAACCCCTATGATAGACAGCTTTTTCTTTGTCCCACAGTTAAACATTTGTCCTAAAACTGCAGCTGCTCATGTAAATACAATGAAATCGGCTGCAAAATTGCTCCAAAGCTCAGAAGTCAGAAGCCCGATTGTTGCTCCCTGTAGAGCTGCTCTGTAACTGGGATTCCTGTTTGTCTTTGTTATTCTGGGCATGTTGGAGTCAGATATTAAACATAGCCGGTTTGACTTGGGTAACGTGGAGGTATTCTTGGCGAAAGCATCTAACATGACATCATGGGTCTTGTGAGCTCTCCTGCTTTGGTGTGAAATAGTTTTGAAACTGTGTTCTTTTTTTGCCTGTGCTGTAATTCCTCCTCATAAATGAATGTGTTATACATTTTACTTGTCATTTTCAGTTTATATTTAACTTTCAACACAATAGTTTGTAGAGGTAAAATGCTCTTAGTAATCACAGACCTTGTTGCTGTATATTCTTTGATGTGAAATACATGCACCGTTTACAGATCGATTCAGATTTGTGTGGCTTCGCAAACAGAAACTGACTGAACTATTTTTTGTCCACGAAATGGAGCACATTAATTTTATGTCACTGTGATTTTTCAGAAATGTTGTTAAAATATAGTTTTTTTCCCTGCTATTTATTGGACTATTAAATGCTATTATTTAATTTCAGAGTAGAATGTGTGTGGGACATGTGTTTTTGTTGGCATTTTTTATGTTTAATATGTCCAAATGTACTGAGGAAGGGGTTTCGTTTGGCTTATAGCTTTGTGAGTTGGGTTTTGTTCAAACTGCACTAAAAAGTTGTACTTACAGCATTTGAGTTCACCTTATTTTACACCGACTTTATTTGCTTAGAAAAAGGTATCTAATGAATGCAGCATCAGTTTATAGCCTGTAGCACATTGTGTATGTTTTATGACTAAGATTTGATTTGTGCATATGCCGTAAATGGCGTTTTCTTTCCCAGTAATGGATTTAGTTACTGAAACAGGGGAGGAAAGAGAGAAGACAAGACCACATTTTTGTAATGAGCTGTTTTCATTGAGATAATTACTCAGAATGTCACACAATGTTATATCCATCATGGCTGATTTCAGTCTCTAATCCCTCCAATCTGCCATGGATTCCAGCTGCTCTACAGTGATTTTAGAGTATGGGTCTTTATACTTAGGCTGCCTGTGAGAATGTGCTCATGGGTTTGTGTGTACTTTTGGATGCCAGTATTTCCCTTTGGTGTACATCTGTAATGCAGAGTGTTGACATATCTATATATAAAATACAAAACATGTTTTCTAGTATTAAGAACTGTTACTGTAACTTGAGTGTTGTGAATGTGTGAGAGACTGCAAGACATTTTTACCCCCATCACACTAGCTGGTCCTAACCCTGTCTTGTCTATTTCTATTTAAGAAAATGACCCCATTCCCATCTTTAATCATACTACTATAGCTTTCTACATTTGTTACACTTTCATTAAAAAGCCATTAACAGCTAATTTTTAGCTGAGCTGATGAATGTGTTTGAAGCCAAGGGACGTTAAAGAGGAGGTAATTGGAGTCAGCTTTGATGAGCTCTGCTCTTTTTAGCTAAAGTTTCACTGGGGTTGTCATGAATGGTTCAAGCAGCGCAAGTGTAAAAAGGTGACTGGATACTATTTGACATGACTGGAACCTTCTCAAACTGTGATTATATGTTTGAAACAGTGAGCCACGCTTCATATCTCGCCTTCTTGGTGTCAGCTGTAATCCATTCAAATGAGGACCAGGGTCTTTAATTGTTTTTACAAGCATTATTACTAACTGGTTTGGTTAGAAGCTTAAGAATAAGTAGATGGATGAGAAAGACAGAGAAGCACAGGGGAGAGAACTTCTGCTTGTAAGACCCAGTGTGTGTCCATGTGTCTTTATTTTTATGTGTGTATATGAGTGATTTAGAGGAGGGGGGGTTCCGTCTGAGATAAGGAGCTATTGGGTTTCCTTCATTTATTTTCTCACTCCGTAGGCGTTCGCCTTTCCTTGCCTGGCCTCCAATCTGCAGGCCTGCTGCTTTGATGTCAGCATGAGTTCACCAGCAACCTGCAGAGGAAAAACAACAATAACAAAGATTGTGTTTATCCAGCAATGGTCTGCATGCTCCCGCTAATCTAGTGAAACTTTGTGAAACTGACCAGTTTTAAAAATGTTTTGATTTCAAAGATCAGGCAAGAAGGGTAATAGGCTGCTACTCCCTGCTACTCCCTGCCCACGTTTTTTTCTGTCCTAAACTGAAATGAAAAAAACTAAACTGTTTTTTTAATTAATAGGGAAATGCTACATTTGTTTTCTTTGCAAATATACATTTCACAAAATCATAATTTTAAAAATAAAATAAAACACGGTATTATCAGTATTATCAGTATCAGGCTCCCCTGAGTAAATCTAACAAGTACTGTTGAAATATTACTGATACTGAAAGCTAAGACAGTGTTAATGAGAAATTAAGTTTCTAACAAACAGTTCAAACAAGTTCTTTTCAACATTATTTGCTTAAATTAAGTCTGCCTGCCATGACTGAGAATGAGCCACTGTCTCAGTAATGTTTGTATTTTTGTCCACTCAAGTTTTACATAGTCACACAACAGTTTACATATATACAGCAGTGTCAATGATGGATAAGACATTGGTGGTTTCTAGTATTTATGTTGCAGTTAGTTTGTTTATAGAAGAAAAACTGTTGAGTATCTGCAGCAGTGCTGTTTCTAAGAGCTGGAGGTGGTGGTGGAGTTCAACTGATGTGTTAAACAGCTTTGATAGGTTGAACCTATAGAGCGACCCAACGCTCTGCCTCCTGGACCTTGACTGAGTCAGACGTCTGCAGGGGGACAGAGGTCATGTCTGGGCTTCCTGTGATAGACAACACCTCCACTGGTGCCCACTTACCCTCTGAGTAGGGGGTCCCCTTGCCTGTCACTCAGTTTTTCTTTGTCTTCTTTGTATGGTTTCAAAATCTTCATCTCTTTTTTAACTCTCAGTATCTCTCATCTACTCTTGGCCTTGCTGTCTCACTTTCTCTTGCCCTGTTATTATTTCCACTTATCTCATTGTTTCTTATGTATCCTTTCCTTTTTAACTACCATCAAATTTGGTCAACAGTTAAGTTGACATGCCTATAGGGTATGTAACCCCCCACCCCCCACCCCCATTCTCCTGGTTCTTGTGTCCTTCTCTTTCTCTATTCTTTAATCCCTCATTCCCTGTCCTGTGCCCTGCCGTGGCATTGGAGGGATCAGTTTACCCGGCAGCAGCTGAGGTAGGCTTCAGTCATTCCAGGGCTTCCCTCTGAAAAGGCATTTTTCACCTCTGGAGAATTGCTCACTGCCCACAGTGACATTGAGCGCTTAATTGCGCTACTTCCAAATTTGGCAGTCTTGTTCTTTAGTGGCAGTTCAAGCTCTTGAACTCAGTGTACACTTGGCTCACTGTGATATGCATTCCTTTAGGTATAGATAGGGGAGTCTGCTGGGAAGGGAGACTGTTTCTAATTCTAATGTGCTCATATGTTGCATTGTGATGTGCCTGACAAGACTACCAGTCAATATGAGTCATTTTAAACTTAGTTTCTCTTTTCTCTTGTAATGTATTTTAATATTACACATGCAGCATTTCATGTAATGACTAATTTAATGTGTGAATAATGATAATCAGCTTCAGACTCATCCATCCATCCATTTTCTGCCGCTTATCCGGAGTCGGGTCGCAGGGGCAGCTGCCTAAGCAGGGAAACCCAGACTTCCCTCTCCCCGGCCACATTCACCAACTCATCTGGAGGGATCCCGAGGTGTTCCTAAGCCAGCCGAGAGATGTAGTCCGTCCAGCGTGTCCTAGGTCTTTCCGGTGGGACGTGCCCGGAACACCTCACCAGGGAGGCGGCCAGGAGGCATCCTAACCAGATGCCCGAGCCACCTCATCTGGCTCCTCTCGATGTGGAGGAGCAGCGGCTCTGCTCTGAGCCCCTCCCGGATCACAGAGCTTCTCACCCTATCTCTAAGGGAGAGCCCGGCCACCCTGCGGAGAAAACTCATTTCGGCCGCTTGTATTCGCAATCTCGTTCTTTTGGTCACTACCCACGGCTTATGACCATAGGTGAGGGTAGGAATGTAGATCGACCGGTAAATCGAGAGCTTTGCCTTTTGGCTCAGCTCCTTTTTCACCACGACAGACCGATGCACAGTCCGCATCACTGCAGACGCCACACCGATCTGCCTGTTGATCTCCCGCTCCATCCTTCCCTCACTCGTGAACAAGACCCCGACATACGTGAACTCCTCCACTTGGGGCAGGACCCTATTGCAGACCTGGAGAGAGCACTCCACTCTTTTCCGGCTGAGGACCATGGCCTTGGACTAGGAGGTGCTGATTCTCATCCCAGCCGCTTCACACTCGGCTGCGAATCGCTTCAATGAGAGCTGAAGATCACGGCCCGATGAAGCCAACAGAACCACATCATCCGCAATAAGCAGAGACCCAATCCTGAGGCCACCGAACCGGATCCCCTCAACACCTCGGCTGCGCCTAGAAATTCTGTTCATAGAGGTTATGAACAGAATCGGTGACAGAGGGCAGCCTTGGCGGAGTCCAACCCCCACTGGAAACGATTCTGATTTACTGCCGGCAATGCGGACCAAGCTCTGACACCGGTCATACAGGGACCAGATAGCTCGTACAAGCGAGTCTGGCACTCCATGCTCCCAGAGTACCCCCCACAGGAGACCCCGGGGGACACGGTCGAATGCCTTCTCCAAGTCCACAAAACACATGTAGATTGGTTAGCCAAACTTCCATGCCCCCTCAAAGAGTCCGAAGAGGGTGTAGAGCTGGTCCACTGTTCCACGACCGGGATGAAAACCACACTGCTCCTCCTCAATCCGAGGTTCAACTATCCGACGGACCCTCCTCTCAAGCACCCCTGAATAGACCTTACCAGGGAGGCTGAGGAGTGTGATCCCCCTGTGGTTGGAACACAACCTCCGGTCCCCCTTTTTGAAGAGGTGGACCACCACCCCAGTCTGCCAGTGCAGGGGAACTGTCCCCGATGTCCACACGATGCTGCAGAGGCGTGTCAGCCAAGACAGCCCTACAGCATCCAGAGCCTTAAGGAACTCTGGGCGGACCTCATCCACCCTTGGGGCCTTGCCACCAAGGAGCTTTTTAACCCCCTCAGTGACCTCAGCCCCAGAGATAGGAGAGCCAGCACCAGCTACCCCAGACTCTGCTTCCTCATCGGAAGACGTGTTGGTTGGATTGAGAAGGTCTTCGAAGTATTCCCTCCACCGCCTCACAACGTCCCGAGTCGAGGTCAGCAGCCCCCCATCCCCACTGTACACAGTGTTGACGGAGCACTGCTTTCCCCTCCTGAGCCGCCGGATGGTGGACCAGAATCTCCTCGAAGCCGTCCGGAAGTCATTCTCCATGGCCTCTCCAAACTCCTCCCATGCCCGAGTTTTTGCCTTAGCGACTGCCGAAGCTGCGCTCTGCTTTGCCCGCCGATACCCATCAGCTGCCTCTAGAGTCCCACAGGACAAAAAGGCCCGATAGGACCCCTTCTTCAGCTTGACGGCATCCCTTACTGCCGGTGTCCACCAACGAGTTCGGGGTGACCGCCACGACAGGCACCGACGACCTTACGGCCACAGCTGTGGCTGGCCACCTCGACAATAGAGGCACGGAACACAGCCCATTCGGACTCAGTGTCCCCCGCCTCACCTGGGACATGGTTGAAGCTCTGCCGGAGATGGGAGTTGAAACTCTTTCTGACAGGGGACTCTGCCAGACGTTCCCAGCAGACCCTCACAACACGCTTGGGTCTGCCAGGCCTGACCTGCATCCTCCCCCACCATCTGAGCCAACTCACCACCAGGTGGTGATCAGTTGACAGCTCTGCCCCTCTCTTCACCCGAGTTTCCAGGACATGCGGCCGCAAGTCCGACGACACAACTACAAATTCGATCATCCAACTGCAGCCTAGAGTGTCCTGGTGCCAAGTGCACATGTGGACACCCTTATGTCTGAACAAGGTGTTCGTTATGGACAGTCCATGACGAGCACAGCCAACAGCAAACACCACTCGGATTCAGATTAGGGGGGCTGTTCCTCCCAATCACGCCCCTCCAGGTCCCGCTGTCATTGCCCACATGAGCATTGAAGTCCCCCAGCAGAAAGAGGGAGTCCCCAGAAGGAGTGCTCTCCAACACCCCCTCCAAGGACTCCAAAAAGGGTGGGTACTCTGAACTGCTAACAGTCAGGACCCGTCCCCCCACCCGAAGGCAGAGGGAGGCTACCCTTTCGTCCACCGGGGTAAACCCCAACGTACAGGCGCCAAGTCGGGGGGCAATGAGCATGCCCACACCTGCTCGGCGCCTCTCACCGGGAGCAGCTCCAGAATGGAAGAGGATCCAGCCCCTCTCAAGGACAGTGGTTCCAGAGCCCAAGCCGTGCATCAAGGTGAGTCCAACTATATCTAGCCGGAACCGCTCGACCTCGCGCACCAGCTCAGGCTCCTTCCCCGCCAGAGAGGTGACATTCCACGTCCCTAGAGCCAGCTTTTGCAACCGAGGATCAGACTGCCATGGTCCCCGCCTCTTGCAGCCGCCCAGCTCACAATGCACCCAACCCCTATGGTCCCTCCTCCAGGTGGTGAGCCTAGTTCAAACTCATTTGTATGTGAATATCAATTCCTTAGGACCTTGATAAAGTGTTTATTTTATTACTCCATCTCTGTTTACTCATTTCCTTAAACAAACTGAAGAGGAAATATCTGCTTCCTCCTTGGATCTGTAACGTAAGCATTATTGTGAAGTAAAGTGTACATATTTCTGCCAGAACATTACAGCATTTTTCCCTTTTGAATGCTTATTTTGATACTGCAGGTGACACCTGTCTGTCACTGTACCACTACTTAAATTAAGCTAAGCATTTAAAGCCAAATATTTGTTATTCAAGTACAATGAGAGAGAATTGTTTGCATCATATCAAATATGTGTTCTTGCACAGTAGTTAGAACATAAGACTTGCCTGGTAGGTGTTTCTGTGGTTGTCATTATCTCATTTGAGGATTTTTGAATGAAGTGTGTGACCATGGAATGCCCAAATGTATTTGGCTTTAAAAGCTTGAGTGTTTATTTTAGTCAAGTTTAGGGGTAACTCCTGAGGCACTTAAATGATAAACACATGTGAACTACCCTTTCTTTGTCCAAATTGTCTGACTTTCTTACCACCCTGGTGTTATAGTGTCACAGTCATCTGTAATATATGTACCGGGTTTTGACTCCGTCACTTAACCACATCTACAGCAAGTTTTGACCATGCAGTTATGCAGGCTTTTCCAATGTATTATTGTTTATTGCAGGCTGATATCTACTACAAATAAAAGTTTGAGGTATTCTTCCACAGCTTCTATAGATCAAGGTATAATTTCCATTTGGAGAGTAATTCTTTATTTATACATTTTGTGTAGTTAATTAAGGTTATTATAATTGTAGTTTGTGAATGCATTGGTTTTGATCTGATAGCTATTCTTCACCACTTGGATAAAGCTTAGTTGGGCAGAAATCTGGAAAAAGTAAAAACAAATTATAGGACTTAAAAATACAAAGGTTCACTTCCCGCTGCTGGTCCAGGTTCACATGAGCTGGTTATGTGCTTCAAAACCTCCTCAACTGGATTCAGAGTCCAGATAAATGTTAAGAGTCTGTTGTCTAACCTGTATATCTGCCATGCCTTGCTCCGCACATACTTTGCTCCTTTACATGCTACGTTGTCTGGTCTGATTGGTAAAACTTGTGATTAGCTGAAGTGATTTCTGACTATAGTGCTAACAGAGTGAAAAAGTCAAGTCTCTCCTCAGTCTACGTCATGAGGAAGATACTGAAGGGTTTTCATAGAATTTTTACCTAATGATGCCAACATAATACTGATGACTCCAGCTTTAAAGAGTTTTCTTTGTTCCTATTTCAAGTTGAATATCTACATAGTAGGACAAACGTGAATGCTTCTAATCCAGTAACCTCTTAAAATGAACAGTTAAGACTGTTAACAAGTAAATCCCTGCTAAACTCATCTACAGAATGTAACAATCTGCTAGTAGAACGTTAATAAGTGGACAAAGTAAATAAATCTTTTTCCTGTGGGATTTTGTCTTTTTTTTTTCTTTTGCTTTTACGATTAGAAAGAGATTTTATTCTTGTGCATTTATACATTAGATAATCTGATGTTCAAAACTGTATTTGGACCAGGAGTCAGTCTAGTGGAAGTCTTTGGCTGGTAGTCCTTTAACCCTTAATCTCCTGACCTCTCCACTGTTTCACATCTGTCTCTATTGTTTTAATTGCGCCTTTAGACACAGAACACCCACTGGCCTGACGCCCTCTTCCAGCTGAACCAATAAATAACTTCCTTACCCTGAATCGTGGCTCATTTTGTTTATCTTCAGCCTTATCCCTGAAGATGTTCCTTTTGTCATCACCCCTACACACTTTTAAAGACATGCACTGATTTTGTATTTGCTTTTCTGGGCTTAACATGCAGCTAGTGTCTTAAGAGTAGATGACGTGCTGTTATTAAGAAGAGACATTTTGCCGTCTCATCCTAAAACAAGTTTATTTGTAGATGACATGGGGATTGTTGTTAAATGGGGATGGGAGGATGGTTAGTGGGAAGGTTTGGTGTAAGGCTCAGGAACAGTGGTGTTCAGTGGATGACATCCCAATCACTCCCCTGTTTAGTGTCATGCTGGAGGACGTTTGCTCTTAGAGACAACAAAAAAACAAAAAAAGAACTCCACAAACAAACAAAAAAAACCTAGGTTGGTTCTTAACAAGATTTTGTTTGGAAACTAGACTAAGGTGTTTTATGACGACAAACGATTTAACCAAAAACTGACGAGTTCAGCATGTTTAGTCTCATTTCAGCCTAATTACAAGTCAGATTAACACATTTTTAGATATTAAAAATTGGAATAATGAAACCCTTATTGGTTTTGTAAAAACATAGAAAGCACTTTTTGTCACTTAAGTTTAATAAGTGTGAGTGAGTCTATTGGATAAATTTGTAGATATCCATGTAAGCTGTGCATTTATTCTTTATTTTCTTGGCTTTTCAGTTTGATTTGTGTTTGCTTGTTTTTTCCCCCCCTTCCCAGGATGATCACGACAGTGGTTCCAGCTCCACCAGTCGCAGTGCCTCAGACAGCTCCAAAGCTGTAGCCAAGCCCCGTCGCCTTCAACAGGCAGCCCCGACTGACCCAGACCTGCCCCCAGGTGAGTGATGGCCTTGGTCCCAGTAAGGTTTCAGTGTTGGCTCCGTTCCATCTACTTACTCTAAAAAGCTGTGAAATGAAATGTCTGAATGTGTGTAACAACTGTTTATATTGTGATGAAAATTAATTTTAGGATGAGCTGAATTGTGCAGTGTTTTTCATAAATTAGCGTGAAGACGGAGGATGTGCCTGTGATAAATCACAAAGTGATGGCTCTTATCAAGACCTCTTGGCTGCAGACTTCCTACAGGGCCATGGATTCAGTGCTGACCTTACTACAGCACTTAACTGCAACTCACTAAGAATGGTCTTTGATTTGTGATCTATATTAGGCTTTCAAGAATAATTCATAAAGCTGCAATATTTATTTATTTTTGCTGGCATTTGTAAATAAATTAATACAGATAAATGAAAGGGTGCACAGACTACTCTGCACTCTTGTTAGTGAAACAGATGGAAGCAGTAAAATGTTTTGAAAGCACAGCAAAAACACTGGTAAAAACGGCAATTTTAACAAAGAAGGTGAAAGATGAGATACTAAAATATGATAAAATAGAATAGAAAACAATGGAAAGTAATGTATAAATTAAGAAAAAACACCAGAAAACAGGGAGCAATATCTAGAAAAGCTAGGTCAGTGTACCATCCAAAGGTTCTCTCCCAGAGTCCCTGTATTCTTAAATATATGAACTTACACTCCTGGCTGGTTGTATCTGGGGAGGATCCATTTCCAGGCCTGATGTTATGAGATAATATCTCTCCCCAGCTGTTAAAGCAGGGTGCCCCACACCCCAGCATCTCCCTTTGGACCTGTCTCCAACAGATCTCCCTGGTGTGTGTGTGAATATGTACTTTTGTTCAACTTTTTTTTTTTTGTCTTAAGCTTTTAGTCTATCTGTGTTTATTTGTGAGCACATTGGACACAGTTCCACCAGTGGTCTTTGTTTCAGCCTATTACAGGCTATAGAGACAACTCAAGGGTCAGAGGTTGGGGCAGCTCAATAATAGCAAGGAAGTAGATGAAAAACGTAATCCCAGCCTTCCTAATTAAAAGGTAGAGGTTAAAAGGTAGATGGAGTAAAACTAACCTGCTATGACTCAGGCAGAGGATATTTTCATAAGAATAAGATACAAACCAAACCTGCGCAGAGTCTTTTCATGTGTTTAGAAAATGCTTTTTAAAGGGAAGACACAGCACATCAGTGAATCCCAAATGTTATTGGAAGACTTCTTACATTTTCTTGATACAGATACAAATTCTTCTGTCCTGACGTTGAAGAGCTTTTCTGTTTACCAGGGATCCATGTAAACAGTGCTAGTAATGAGTAATGGCAACTTAAAAATAAGATTTATTTTTACAAATTAATGACAAGTTTATAAAACTGATTTTTTGCAATTAAAGGGTTTTTTTCATGCTGGGATTTAAAGATGCACTACTTAACTTTTTCTGTGATGCGCCTCCTATCGACGCTGAATTCGGCATCTATTTTTGCGACGACCAGTTCTCAATTAGAGAACACGAATTTATCGCAACGTGAAGCAGTGCATGGAGAAAACTCAAACAAGACTACATATATGTAGGAGCCAAATTATTGTGTTATGTTTTGATGGATTTATATTGTTTCTGAATGGCTGTTATTTGTTCTATTTGCTAGTTTATGAGATAAAAATGTGAAGTATTAGGATTTGAATTATGAGTTGAACTAAAGTAATGAATTGTTTATTTTGATTGTTTACTGTTGCGCATGGTTGATGCCGTTTCTCATCTCCGCCCCCTCTTTATGGACAGGTGACTGCAGCACCTGGGCTATATTAGTGTTGGCTATTGGGGCCAGGTGAGCTCTCGGTTTCAGGCACGCAGCTATACAGTTTTAGACCGCGGCCAGCGTTGGTTATTTTTGTTTTGTTTTGATAAAAAGAAAGAAAGATGCCTGCCAGTCATGTCATGGTGCGGTAAGAAACGCTAACACTTTTGGAAATAAAATCATTGATCCAGAGGAAAGAAATGTTTGGACTTCATGAGCATTTGTTTTGAACCAAAGAGCGCTGGAGCGCGTCGAACTTGGATGCATGTAAGCCGAGAGCAAAGAGCGTCTTTTAAAAGAAAAGAACGCGCTAAAAATATAAATTAAGGAACACAGCAACCAGAGTGGGATGAACCAAAAAGCCAGTAAATGATTCGACACCTTGGACCACAGACCTGCCTACTCAGACAACGCTGCAGCAAAGGACTCCTGCGTAGGGCTTGTGTGTTCTTAGAACTTTTCTGTCCGAATGCCCCTCATATCTTGCATCTAACCTGTACTGTGCGCTATCTCCAGACAGTAAAAAACAGTCTTATGTTGACTCTTGTCTTATCTCTTGCTCCGTCTTTCTTTTTTTTTCCCCCTCTCTTTCTCTGATTATGTCTTCTATCGTTTCTTTGCTGAATCGGCTACGGTGCACGTACTAAGCGGCCGGTGTGTTTACATCTACTTGATTGCATGTGATGCGTGCATGAAGTGAAACTCGACTGCAACGTCACGAAGCAGCCCGGATAAAAAACAGTTGCATAGTGTGGTTACTCCGCTGCGGGACGCTGCTGGGCAGCGACAGCTTCAGAAATGCACATCGTAGATGCCATTGTACCATTAAATAAGTCCGAAATTCAGAGTTTTAGGGTCAAAAAGTTACAGAGTGGGTCTTTAAAAGAGGCTGTTGACATCATAGTTTGGCTTTCATGACTCAGCAGATCTCCCTAGTCTCTTCTCATATTGTCATACCTACATACTTTTATTTTATGGATATTATAGACCGATTGAAACCATTAAAATTTTTTATTGTCTTAGATAAACATCTATTTCCACTGGAAGCAAAGAACCACTGTCTTTCTGTTTCAAACGTTGTCAAATGTCGTCATCCTCATACTTCCACGCACCTTTAACGTTGCCTTGGTTGTTAAGTCAATTCATCCACTAGTGGGCTGAGTTCAGAGTTCACTTCCGTAATTGGATGTCAGTTTCAGTCAGCGGCTGGTGGCACTGCTGTAAAGTTATTTGCAACCACCCAACACGTCCGACACACTCATACAGCGATGGATCCGCCGGGCCCCAAAAACGAACCAAATTACCCTCTTAAATGATGCAGAGATGGACGAAAGTGTCTGTCCTTCTGTGTATTCGCCTTCTACGTCAAGCATAAATGGGCTTGTACTGTGTAATTGACATACTGTTAATATTCTTGGATGGCTTACTGACTGATTTATTACTAATCATTTATGATGAATTTGGTTGCACTTCAGTGCTCTTGTCTCAGAGGACAGTGATGGATTCAGTGTAGCAGTGTTTTTAAATAAGTCTATTTTAGGGCTGGGCGATATGGCCTAAAAATAAAATCTCCGATTTTTTATAACCAAATCCGATTTCCGATTTTAATCGATTTTTTTTCCTTTTCTTTTACAAAACATAAATAAACTTATTAAAACATTCATTTGTTTATATAGATGAATGCTAGCAAAAATAAAGCATATAATGTCATAGCTCTTCCACCATATAAACGACTTCATATCTTACATTGAAATATGCGACACAATGCATCCGTGATCTCTTTCCATCTGGATCCTTATCATACAGGATCCACTGCAGGAATAATTCCCCTGATGAAGGTTGTCTCTTAACAAGGGTTTGCAGCATTTCTCACTGCAGTTATACGTACAGCTAAATCCCAGGCGTGAGTGAAGGGTCACTTTACTGAAAATCTGTCAGACAAACACCGTTCTGGTGTGGAGGGAGGGCTAAGTCTGCTGCTAACTAACTATGGAAAAAAATCCCGATTTTCAATAAAATTAATCTCCAGAAATGGAAAATTCAATTTATCGATTTTATCGATTAATCACCCAGCCCTAGTCTATTTTAAGGAAAACCATCATCAAATCACAGGATCGCACCAGAATTAATAAAACATTGTTCTGCGCCTTGACCCCTTCTCTTCTACCAACCTAAAACAAAACATGGTAACACCCCATAGCACCATGTAAAGGTCCTTAACAAATTACAAAAATGACTTGATACTGATACTAAAGATGGTGCTCAATACTCAAAACTATTTTCGATATAGAGGTAGAAAAATTGATTATTCTTTTAATCAAAGTCAGAACACCACAAAAATAACAACACAATCCAAACAATACAACAAAAATATATAAATAAATATTAGAAAAGACATTTCCGGTATAAAATAAAGGCAATATTTTAAAGCTCTGTTAGTTCGTGCAGACTTACAGTTTTCATACAGTCTCAAACTGTGTTCTCAGACTGTTTGCTCACTGTGGTGCAAAAAATACAAAACTAAAAAAACTTCAACTTCTAGTTAGTGCACTTTTTACATAAGTATCTTTTTCCTCACAATATTGAAACAAGGTCAAATAAACAATAGAATGAACTAATTAAGATTATCTACTTTTTAAAACTAGATTTTATTCATTAAAACATTTCAAAAGATTCGATTTTTAAATGTTTTTGTCTACAGTCTACATTAAAAGACATAAAAATCTGACTGTAAGCCAGGGCGCGATTAGCCAGTAACAGCTCATATATACATACATACATATATATATTGTCTTGTAAATTAAATGTACTATACAAATAAACTTGCCCGACCTTAAGTAGGTTATACAAAAGTGCATGCACTTCTACTTCTGATTCATCCACCTTAAATATGAGTGTCCACTCTGAGAATTGTGTATGATGCAAGTGTGTGTGCCACTGAAGAAGACTAAAATCCACGGTCCAGTACAACTGCTGTTGTGGTACTGTGGCCATTGCTCAGAAGATAAATACAACAGCTGTGCTGGTGTTACTGGAATTTGCTACTTATGGGTACAGAAAATCCCACAATGGTAAAGACAGGATCTTTCCCCAGCTGGATCTGTCTTCTGTTATGGGGACTATGTGTACTATGCATGGCTGGTTTCTTGGAATCTACTATTTTACTACAAGAATCCCAAGGGCTATCAACAAAACGTAATTAAGTGTTTCATATTACTGGTGTAACTTTGTAGTTATATAGTCTTGCAGAGTTTCCCCACTACTGCAGGGAACTTGTCAAGGTGGAATTGAAAACTGGGTAACTCCTAGTGTTCTCCTTATATATATATATATGTATGTATATGTATATATATATATATATATATATATATATATATATATATATATATATATGTATGTATATGTATATGTGTATATATATATATATATATGTATATATATATGTATGTATATGTATATGTGTATATATATATATATATATATATATATATATATATGTATGTATGTATATATGTATGTATATATATATACATACATATATATATATATATATATATATATATATATATATATATATATGTATGTATATGTATATGTGTATGTATATGTATATGTGTATATATATATATATATATATATATATATATATATATATATATATATATATATA
This sequence comes from Melanotaenia boesemani, assembly GCF_017639745.1. Lineage (NCBI taxonomy): Eukaryota > Metazoa > Chordata > Actinopteri > Atheriniformes > Melanotaeniidae > Melanotaenia > Melanotaenia boesemani. Next base: position 32,713,320 of record NC_055687.1, read on the forward strand.
TATATATGTATGTACAGACTTAAGAAAAAAAGAAAAAGATTTATTGAATTTTGTCTTGTGACTGTACCAGGGATATTTCAAAACCACACCATGGAATCGCCTTACTATTAAATCACCCTGTCAGTCTTTCTTTCCATGATGGGCAAGGTAAATAGCTGCTCGTGCTTTGAATGATGTATATGTACAGCCTATAGTATTTTTTTTTCTTTCTGTATTGTTCAAAATAGAGCACTTGGCCTGTTCTCAGATCACATAAAGGAGTTTTTTTTCGGGTGATTTTATGCTTGAACATTTTAAGTCAACTTCTTTCCTGTGGGCTGAAGAACAGGTGCCGGCTGTGTCAATTGTTCGCACAAGTTTAGAGCTGCATGATAGCTTGCACAGAGATAGACTTGGATGTGGTGTAAGGCAACATGAGGGATACCAAGTGTGCAAATGGAGTGCAAAATGGAAGGGAAGACATCCTGACATGGGTAAATTAGATCCAGAGAATTAAATGGTAGGGGGTAAAGTGCTGGTTTTACCACCCAGATTGCTGATGCAACTGCAGCTTTTTGACTTACCCCTAAACCATAAGCATATACACACACACTCATCCACATTCATCCATACATGAAAGCAGCCAGGCCACACACAGATGAGCACATGCATGCAAGATCACGCGCAAATGTTATGAACATACACAGCATTTATGAATGGAGTTTATATTATGTCATCTTGTCTTCCTGCCACTCAGTTTGCTCAGGCAGCAAACTCATGAGTGTTTTGTTAATTGGATTATGCTAATAAATGTCCAGGTCTGTCTACAAGTGGCAGAACAGTTAACCAATTCATATAAATACTTGTATCAAGAGCACCATTTAGTTCTGCCTGATTATTGATTCCGTTATGCTCTCAGCCAGACTTGTAGATTCAGGAAGATAAACATTTGGTTTGGAAATAAGGCAAAAGTAGTAAAGCTTTATATGTTTTAATTTGAAGTGGCTGACTTTACCTTTATATGGGAGGAATGAATAATGCTATTGGTCCTGTGGTTTAAAGGATTTATTGCTGTATATTTTAATATTTTATGGTTGAAGGTCCAAGATCTGCAATATTTCAGGGTCCTTCTTTGCTGAGAAATGACATTACCCTGTATATTTGTCCTGCGAAACGTCTGTTTCTGGGTGTTTAAAACATTACAGGATGATCTCCTCCATCTCTCTGATCTGTCAGCGTCCTTCCCCTCTCCTGCTCGTGATTTTAATCTGTCTTCTACTTCACCAGAAAACACACTCCCTCATTTCAACCCTCATTTCTCCCCTCACTTTTAATATGAAATTGATCATTTTTCCAATGGTTACAAAATTGGAAAATTTTGTTTTATTTAATGTAATTTGTAAAGTAATGGTCTAAACTTGTCAATTTTTTTTAGTAAATGCTGAATACATAGTACAATAGGAAACCATATATTTCTGTGTTTGAATGCTTGTTTGTGCTTGTGGAAGGACGCTTGATATATATATCCGAATGAGCATGGAGGGCTCTGTCTGCTTTAATATCCTTGGGTGAGATTGATTTGAGGCAGCATTTGCATAGTTTTGGGTTAAAGAAGAATTTTACATCTGAGAGAAGAGCAAAGTCCAGATGGTCATAAATTCCCCATTATTTTATTCCTCATGCATATGTTGCTCCTTTTAATCAGTAGCCTTTATTTTTGAGTAATGGACTGTTCCAAGAGATAACATGTCAGGACCTCCTGTTATTTACAACCCATGAGGATAGCAGGGGGTCAGTGAACCCAGAATTCAAGGGAGTTCAGCTGTTGATTTATATTACAGTGTTTCAACACCAAATTAGTACCCCCCAATAGATGCTTGAAGAAATTCAGTATGTAAAATTGCCTTGCCTGTCACTTCATTATTATAATCTTGTAACTTTTAAATATTTGTAAAGGCTTATTGACTCAGTAGTGAAATAACTACATAATTTCAGAGCTTTAACATAGACCTTTACCCTTCGTAATGTATAGTGTAGAGACGACCAGATCCTAACTCTAGTCCTGACAATTAATACATGTTGGTATGCCAAAGTGACGAGTAATTGCACAACCTTACATATTTGCTATCATGTAACTACAAATGAGTTGAAGTTTTACAGAAGCAGAGTTTTACATATTTAGAAAATTAGCACAGCAGAGACTTTCATGGACTATGTGGCTATTTGGATCCTCATTTTCCCATTAAATGGCCGAAAGCTAAATTTTTTTTCTGTTCTTGTCAAAGGGATGTGTTCCTCTCTGAATACTTAACAATTTCTGCCATGTTTTGGCAGCTAGTGAAGTTGAGTACCTTTCCATCTGCTTAATAGCTTGGTGTGCACCTCTATAATGACATTTCAACTGTGCTTACATGTTTTAGTAATGGAACCCCCCCAAAAAAAGAACAAAATACATAGAGGTTTTGCGACTCAATAAATGGATTTCAGCTTGGGGACTGATAAGCGGCAAAGGTGACACAGATTCAGAGGATGTCCTTTTACCTAATATTTGGTAAGCTTATGATACAGTACAGTTCAGTAGGGAAGTATAATGATAGAATATAAATTAAATGTACACCCAAAAAGTACAATGATTTATTTACTGGACATTTAATCAGTAAGTATTTTACAACTGTCTGGAATATACAAATATAATAAAATAAAAATATACCTGAACACAAATGAGTCATAATTAATTTTACAACAAATAAGTAAACCCCAACACCTTGTCACATGCAGCGTTTGTTAGTTGTGATTAGTCAAGCCATTATTGCTTTGTTCCTACAAGGGAATTATTTAGAATTTTTTATTTAAATAGCAACTTTCCCAAATAAAAATAACAATGTGCTTTGCAGTTGTAATAATGAAAATAATCTACATAAAGAGACAATAAGAAAACATATAAGAACACATACACACAGCCATAAAAAAAACCCTTGTTTAATCAAAAACTCGGCTTGAATACAAAATGTTTTCAACTGCTTTTTAAAAGGTACTTAGCTTCAATAATATCACCTAGTAGTAGTACCCTTAAAGTGCAATATTTATGATAACATCTTGTAATACACAAGAAATAATCAACTAAGGCACCTAAAAACGTATAATGTCTACTTACACACATACTGCGACTCGGCTGTACTGAGACTGTGATTGTGTGCAGTTGCAAACGGCAGGGGGGTCTTAATTGGGTCCTTAGCTGCAATTCTGCAGCTGTGACTGATTAAGTAATTCAGTGTATTAAATTTATGTTTATATAGCTACTAAGCCACTCACTGTGCATGTGTATATCTGTAATTAGGTATGCTTGCTGTGCTTTCTTTGAACTTTTTTTTTGCATTTGCTATATTTTTTAATGTATTTGCCTATTTGTTTGCAGGTTATGTGCAGAGTCTGATCAGGCGTGTGGTGAACAATGTGAACATAGTGGTGAACAACCTGATCCTTAAATATGTGGAAGATGACATTGTGCTTTCGGTCAACATCACTTCAGCAGAGTGCTACACTGTGGATGATATGTGGGAGAGGGCCTTCATGGACATCACTGGTGAGTATCTTGTGTGGTTAGTGGGATTAACTACTGAGCAGCAAAATTACTGGGAAAATATCTTCTATCCTACAGTAAGCATGTAATCTTTGTTCAAACTATGGTAAAGTAGACATGTTTGGCAAGTTTTAACATCACTGTTATTGCCTGATCCCAGGTGCCAGAAAAGTCCCATTTTCTGATTCTTGATAAACTTCATGATTGAATTGGAGCACATTGAGGTTTAAAGCAGATAGGACTCTGACACAGAATAGCTCACATTTGAACCCAGAAGCAAAGGGATAAGCTGAAGGTTGTAAATTATCCATGCCACCAAGCATTAATAGAATATTATAAAGCAAACTACATCTGTTCAGACTTTCCCTCTTTTATCATTTACTGGTGCAATTATGACTGATTGATAGCTTCTGGGTTTCCCAGGTCTCTACCTCAGAATTTCTCATCTGGTGTCGTCCCCTGAATCGCTCCTTCCACCTCTCCCACCCATAGCTGGGCTTACACCACACCAACAAATGCCCCCACTTCCCCCCTAGGCTGAGCCAAGCATCATGGCTACCTGCTGCACATGCGATGTTCAGGTGTCACTGTGAAGGATGATGTCATCCAGTTGGGTGACAGAATATGCAGCAAGTGGTAGTCTACCAACACCCCTTCATCAAATACAGTGTTGTGAAAACTGGAGCTATGCTTCATTGGTTCTTACGCATGTTGATCTGGGACATGTAATAAGCATTAAACTGTGTAACCTAATAACAAGTTAGTTGGGTTAACTAAACCCACCCTTCTTTACCGTGTGAACAATTTGGCTAAACCAGTCACTGTGGGGCTTTTCTATTATTCCTGTCTCCAACATGAATTTAAGTTCATCCTTTTGTTTTCTGGAAGTCAGTAGGGCCATAAGTGCACTGTCACATCCAGGAGAATCTCATAAATATCTATTAGATTTGTGCATCATGGCGAGGAGGGAGAACGTACCTTTAAAAACACTTTGTGCATCTTCACCTTCCTGTGTCACAATGGAGTGTAGTGTAGGGATTTACAAGCATTAGCTCCAATTCATCTCTGTCTCTCACTGCATTCACCACTGGGCAAAGATCCTCTCTGAGCTTTCAGATGGCACCATCCCAAACCTGTCAGAACACACAAGCTCATAACTGATGTTTCCCATTGGATATGTAACCACAAAGGTTCTTTACCTCTTGACAAGCAACTAGAAGCTTGAAGGGAGCAACAGGGGCAGAATCTTACCACTCTGTTGTACAAGGTCAAGGTTAGATTTATTTTGCAAAAAAAAAAAAAACAATGTTCAAAGTGCTTAATGATCAAATAAAATGTACAATGACAATCAAGACTAAATATAAAAGTAGATGCTTTTGATGATCTTGAACAGAGAGAAAATTCTTCTGTGATAACTGTTTAATTATCCTTTCTCCATTCTGACTTGGTACAACTCCAGCTAGTCAGTACCCAAGAGTTGGGGGTGTGTAAGGTTGGAGCTAACTGTGGCCTTAATCTGAAGCTTTATGGCCCTGAATATAATTTCAACTGACATCACAGTACTTGTGAATATCACCATGCACATACTTAATCTCCACTCCGAAGGCCTTTACCAGACTGGAGCTTCAAAACAGGTTTTGGTGGACCAGGATCAGAGCCCAAGCCCAAAATTGACAATTCAGTTTGTGTGTGTACCCCCTCGCCACCTTGCCAGAATTTTGGGAAGGTGGAGAGAGGGGTTAGGGGGTAGCGATCCTATTCCCTCATGTGTTCAGTGAAAAATTATTTGACATTAACTTTGTTCCTTTTTCCTTCTTCTCTCATTGCAGCCCCAGAGCTGGTCCTGAGGAAAGTTATTAACTTTGCAGACTGCACCGTCTGCTTGGACAAGCGGAATGCCAGCGGCAAGATCGAGTTCTACCAGGATCCTCTTTTGTACAAATGTTCCTTCAGAACACGTCTCCATTTTACCTACGACAACATCAATTCAAAGATCCCATCAGTCATCAAAGTGAGGAACACCAAATTTATTTAAAAAACATCAAGATAAGGTTTTGAAGTTTATACTGTATAATGCTGTCTTTCTTGTTTAAAGATGTCCTGTCATGGGGTTTTTGTTTGTCACTGTAGATTACAGCTTGAGTAGAATAATGACTAACCACGGTCAGGTTTTGTAATCCAGTGACAGACTGTATTTATATAAAAGAAAATGGATTTTAGATTTTATCTCATATATAAGTATGCAGGAAATGCCACCAATAAGATGTCACTCAATTATTGTCACTGCTTTTGTTTTTACCTCAATGCTATGTAGAGAGCAACAGAGGTCATACTCTTAATAACTTTCATTTGTCATCATATAGCTGATGTTTCTAAAATTATGACATTACATGATATAAGAAACAATTTTTAAACAGCTTTGTTTTGAAATAAAATAAACAAAAAAACCCCACTTTATTTAAGAAGGAAATTATAAAAACAAAAAAAAACAATAGAAAAAGGTTTTCCATTGCCACATCAAGTCATAACCATTGTTATACTCATTGTTAGTTTCACAGTAACACTGTCTTTGTGGAATCAATATTTGATGGACAAAATGTCAAAGAAATATTAAAAAAAACCTAATGTATTTTTTTATTATGAAATTTAAAGCATAACTGCCCCCCCAACTCTGAGCTGAAGCTCAGATAGTCAGACCTACATCCTCAGTGCTGTGTCTTTACTGAAGCATGACCTGGCTGCATTACTTTAACTCTCTGGAATGGTGGAACAATGTGTGTATTTATTTGTATTTCTTTAAACCAATCACAGTCTTCCTGATCTGCGCTAAGCTCATGATGCAGCAGTGGTGCCATTGTAAAATAGTCCTAAGTAGGTACATGTTGAAGTAGAACGGATGAGCAAACATGCATGAGTGACCCGGCTGATATGGTAAAATGTTCATTCAGCAAAAACACCATAAACACCTCGCTAATTGCACCACCTGAACCTCCTTCAAAATGTGATGTATTTAAGCTGTAGGTGTCAGGGCAGAGATAGTTGTTTACTGTAATGAAGGAGATTTGAAAATGGGAACATGCAGATCTCAGTGACATTTCATGTATCAGAGTACTTTGCCTTGGTTTAATTTTAATGAAAGCTAAAGAGTGGATGAGTGGCTGAGAGTGGGGCAGGGACCTGATTCAGAGGAGTCTTTTGAAGTTAAGGACTGCAGATGACATTAGTCTTGTAGAGGACCTCGTAGAGCTGTTTCAAGCCACCGGCTCCATCCCCAGTAATACTCTAGTGGGAGCTCTTGGAGACGATGCAGATGCAGTTTCTAAATGATAACAGTACAGTTGTCAGAGGGGGGAAAGAATGTAATCTGGTCGTGTGGAAATGCTTTTATTGCCATCTAAAGCATTATAGAATTCCTCACTCACCCCTTTGAATGAGGAGTTTAATGAAAATTAATGAGGACTTTTGACAGACTCTCACTGAAGGACAAGGACTTAGGAAAGCCCATTTATCTATTAACTGTCCCATCAGGCTGTTTAGACACACCCACTCACTAATTTTGAATGATAATGAAAAGGATTTGTGCAAACTCCTAACTGGCACTGTACACACTCTCATTATTCTATACTATATTTCTGCTCACATTGAAATCGTTGTTTGGAGTTTATAGTGTTGGTAATTGTATAATTTTGTTCAAATAACATATTGTCTATCTTCTGAGGCCATACTTGTTCCTTCAGGTAGTTGGAAGCGTCTAGCCTTTTTTACTAAACAGTCTAATTCATGTTATGTGGGAGCACACTAGAAAATATTGGGCTTGCCGCTTACTGAACATGTTGAGATAGCATTGTGCAATTGAAATGACAAAATATTAAATATTTCATACTTTGCTTTTCTGTGTTTTCTTAGATCCACACTATGGTGGAGAGCCTGAAGTTGTCCATAACTGACCAGCAGCTGCCCTTGTTTATCCGGATTTTAGAGCTGATTATTGCCCTCTACTATGGAGAAATAGGAGGACACAAAGAGGGGGAGGTTGAAGAGGGCATTATCAGAGAGGGAGGAGTAAGTTCACCTGGTAAGTAGTGTCATATATGGCTCATCTCTTGACTTTTAATATATTGCCTTGTCTGTCCACTTTCTGTTGTTCATAAACAGGACAGCGACCATTGCTCTGGCACTCCTAATCCTTAGTGTTGTTCAAATGTCAAAACAACCCCAGTCAAGCTTTATGTCACTGTCAAGTAAAGCAAAAGATTGACTAATATCCAAAAAGTGTAACATTTTTTTTAAGCAAGCTTGATATAGAAAGAAAGGCGAACTTATTGACAACAATAAGGGCATATACATTACATACACAGAAAGTTAAGAGAGCAGGGTGAGGAGAAATGTTCATTTTATCATGGTAGGGTCCCACCACCAGCATAGTCCTATAGCAGCATAACTAAAGGGATGGCTCAGATAGCCTTGTTAAAAATTTATAAATATATCTTTACAGAAATCTTTTAAAGTGATTTTTCAGTTTTTTTTTTTTTTAGTTTTTTTTTTTAAAGGGGGGGGGGGGTTGACAATGGTTAAAGCGCTCTGTTTGGAGATGCAGAACTGGCTACACATCTGCCCAGGAGAATTTTTCACCATTTAAAACAACTTAAACCTCAAACATTTAACGGTTGGAGTGACCACTGTACTGTCGACTTACATAATGCTTCACTTTGACCTCATCAGTTTTAACATTGGTGCTGTTTTTATTTTTCCAACCAAAGAATGGCAAGAAGTTTGAGATTTGACTTGTTTTTCCTCCATCTTGAGCAGCTGTTAGCTTGGCTAGCTCATTAGTTCCTCTACTTCTTCTTTCGCTTCTGCACTTTTCTGCGGTCTGCTGCAGTGAGACACTGACCACTCCACACTTTTTTCACCTGTCAGACATGCTGAGGCGCTCCTGACACGACCCTTTAAGAAAGCTTAGCTCTGGTGCAGCTGACGTAAAGCGTAACAGGACTGTGATCTGATTCTTCAGATTGGATTGCACCATCCCTTGTATGCAAACACACTGTACACTCACCGCAGTTACAAGTATTTAAAATATAAAGCAGACACTCCTATGTAAATTCTAACTAAATTTCACAGAAATAATCTTTATACTTTTAATAACTGCATCTACCTTCTTATAAATCCCACTCCATTACCTAAATGTCCATTGTGTGTGTTTTTTTAAGTGCCCATCCTTGTCCTTGCCAAATACAGCAAGATCAAGCCACTGGTCCTGCTGTGCTAAATAAGCCTCTGTTGCACAAGGAGTAAATTATGCCGGACAGAAGTGGTGGGCAGAGAGGCAAGAAAGCAGCGATCTCCAACTTGTTCCCTGACTCTTGGCTTGAAACTTTCACTGCAAGTTGGCGTAGTTTCCAGTTCGGTGTCTAATGCCAGATGTAAGAGTCTGTGTCATGCTAGTGCTATGCAGAACCTCTGAGAATGAATTAGTATCCCATCACAAAAATATACAAGAGAGGACCAGCTCTTGGAACCTGAGCGCCCCCAGACCTTGTTATGCTGGAAGTAATTGACAGAGTGAAGAAGGGGGGCTGGGTGCAGTTGTGTGTATATGCACGGTAGTAGGCAGTTGGGTATGTGTCTGTTGGGAGGGGTTTGAGTTTGTTCATGAACTGTTCGTGGGTTTCATTCCATGCATTTTGTGGAATAAAGCTTAACTCTTCTGGAAAAAAAGAAAACTAGAATTATAACTCCAATAATGTATTTGTAATGAGAAAAAAAATCCTAGTAGGGTCAAGTAGCCTTTGTCATTAATAGTTTCTGAACATTTGTATAATCTGTATCATATAGTGACTTGGCTAACATACGTAGTAATGTTAGTATAGTTATTAGGAAACAATCATTGTGACATTACTGCTCAAACATGATATCTGTATTACACGTTGCATTTCATTACACTATTATTTGTTCCTTCTGTGTCTTGGCTTATGTAACTGATATTATTAGACTGATCGAATGCTCAGTTGTAGCTTTATATTTATAAAATCAGTGTGTCAAGTATGTGTTTGTACACACTGATACTCTTTAGAATGTAAATTGCAAAAACAGAAAATTTAACTTTTTCATGAATGAATGTTAGCTCAGAAATTTGGGAGGGACATTTCTACCACAGCATAGTATCTCCTCTTCATCTAACAACAGTCCATAAACATCTAGGAACTAAGGAGGAGAGGAGGAATGTTGCCTCGTTATTTTTTTATATAAGGTTCTAGCTGCTCAACAGTCCTGGGTTTTTTGTTGTATTTTGTTTTTCATGATTCGCCAAATGCTTTCAGTTAGTGAAAGGTCCAGACTGCAAGCAGGCCAGTCCAGCACCAGGACTCTTCATGTAATAGATCCAGTATGTGGTTTAGTATTGTCTTGCTAAAATATGCAAAACTTTCTCTGAGAAGGACAGTTTCTGAATTGGACCATGTTGCTCTAAAACCTGTATGTACTTTTCAGCATTAACTATGCTTCTAGGCCCAAGATGCAAGTTTCATTAACCACTAAAGCAACCCGATAACATTAGAGATGCAAGCTTTGCCAACTAAATGCTGACACAGTCACTGTCCCTTTCCTTTGTAGTTTGAAAGATGTAGAGTCCATGATTTCCAAAAGGAATTCCAAATTTTGATTAATGTGACCACAGAACAGTTATCCAGTTTGTCTCAGTTCATTTTAAATCAGCTTTAGCCCAGAGAAAATAGGAAAGTTTCTGGCATCATAAATGGCCTTCTCGCTGCTTTAACCTGCATTAGTGGATGGCACGGTGAACTGTGTTCACAGACTATGATTTCTGGAAGTTTTCTTGAGTCCATGTAAAGGCTGAATCAAGCATCATCTGTTAGGCTGTGTCTTTTATGCTCATAAATGTCTATTAATGATGAATATATATTAAAAGTCTACAGTTTTATGACATGGAACATTTTTCTGAAATTCCTCCACAATTTGTAAATAAAGATTTTTTGCAGTTTCCCGAACCTCTGACCAGCTTTACTTCTGAGCAACTTCGCTTCTCTGAGGTGCTCTGTTACATTATATTATTGATTAGTCAACAATTAAATTCCTTACAACATGCTTTTCAAACAGTTTCTTTTTAGTACCATTTGCTGATCCAGCCATTTGTTGTCCCCTTCCTAACTTTTTTTCCAAAAAAAAACAAAAAAAATGTTGCTGCTGTCCGATTTTAAGATGAGCTAATATTTTTCATGAAACTGTAAAAGGTTTTACTTTCTCCTTTTGGTGTTTTTCTAATTTCCATCGTGAATAGAATTTTAAATTGTCATTGTTTTCTTTAGATTTACAAATTGTTGCTCTTAGTTTTTGTTTACATTTTACACATCATCTCAAACTTTTTTGCAGTGATCTCCAGTGTGTTACACAGATAATCTCAGATTTATCATTGTATGTAAAGTAGTTCTTTCAAAAGCTTTTTCAGAGATAATGTTGATGTTTTCTGTTGTTTAGTGCGGTGAAAGAAGTGTATGGCTGCATGTTATTCATTTTTCTGTTTTAACAGCCAGTGGTGCATTCATAAATAACTTCAGTAGATGGACAATGGGAGATGTTTTTGTATCAGTAAACAAAGTAACCTTGTCAGGATGATACGGCTAGTTTTCCTGCAGCTTGAAATCCAGGGAAGTCGGTGAGACACAAAAACTAAAGCGGTTGGAAACACTGATGACTTGCATATCTGAACGGACCAGTTGGCCACCACAGTGAAAGCTGTATGGTTTCAAAAAGTATGTGAAGAATTATGAACTGGGGATTGTGGCTGCTGAAGTGTGGCTGTATGTGTGTGTGCTCGCAAACCAGATACATGTTGATGTGCTTAAAAAATCTTTCTGTATGACATATGAATGTAAGCATTTGTTTGACTGGCTGAAGTTAAACTGTTCAAGTTCTATGTCCAGTTATATATGCAATTAGTTTGAACACAGTGTATGGGACAGTGTTCAATTTTTAGTTCGTAGGAGGGCTTTTCTGTTCTCCTCAGAGGCCTATTAAATGGAGTAGACCATCACTCACAAATCAACCAGATGCTAAAGGCTTCCACTGCCTTGTAAAACATATGAGCTTTTTTCATCCCGTTCAGAACTAGAGCAGCATATGTGTACTTTGTTTTTCTTCTTTTTTGTGCACAATTTTTACGACATAAACAATAATAAATACAAGCCCGTAATTTAAAGTACAAGCTAAGAGACTCATATCCCACTCTTTTTTTTTCTAAAATGTTTTCATAGGCTTTAAAATGAAAGGTTTTAAGAAGCATTGCCGAACTATGGCTGATTTTCTCCTTAACGACAGCTAATTTGCTATCAGTCTTGCATCCTGTCTTATCTCTGATTTCTCTCCAGTCAGTAAAAGTCAGTCTCATATTGATTCTTGTCTTATCTCTTGCTCTGTCCTTTTTTCTTTCTTTTTCTCTCTACCTCAAATAATGCCCTCTTGTCTTTCTGTGATGTATCTTCCATGGTGCTCTTTCAAAGTAGCCAGTATGTTAAAATCCAGCTGCTAGCACATGATGTGGTATGATAAGTGAAACTGAGGTAGTGATGCAGCATCCTGGAAGAAACAAAAGCTGAAGCTGACTGGTTGGTTTTTAAACAGCTCAGAAATAGTTTTATTTTCTTTATTAGAAAAAGGCTAAGTCTGACTTTTTTTAGCCAAAACAACTACCAACCTAAATGATCCCAGGAAGTTCTGGAAATTAAAAAATCTGTGACTGAAACTAGAAATGAACTGCTAGCCTGCATCATGAAAGATTCCTGTAATCCTACTGACAAATCTGACATTTTAAACTAAACACTTTATTTCATCAGGTTCTCCATTTGAATCTTGACACGTAAACTCAATACAGCATAATGAAAAGGGGGTTCGCCAATCAACCCAGATCAAATCCGTAGTTCCCTTATTTAGCAACAGACCTTTTAGCAGAACCAGTAACGTACATTTTTAATTTTACATTTTCTTATAATGTCATTCTTACTGTTTGGAAGTCTGCCTTTGTTGTTGTAAATCAAATTGTATTCAAATTTATTTGATAAAAAAGAAAAATGAAAAATTTATAGAAAATAAATTAGTATAAAAATTAAAATAAAATATGAATAAAAAATACATTTAAAAAAAAATTAAATGAAATTCTTAAATGATTACAGAAAAAACCACAACAATTTTGCAATGTCCCTCTGGAAGTATTTTTAATTTAATTTAATTTCATTTAATTATAATTAAATTTCCTACATTCTTGATTTATCAGTCTGGCATTAACTTTTTGGATTTTTTGGAAATTTTACCCAAAAGTTGAATATTGTTCATTTTTATGAGTAGTGTAGTTTGTAAGTGAAAAATGAGCTAAGCTTGAGTGTAGATGAGTTGGTGGATGTTTGATTGTGTGCATGTGCACCTTTGTTGATGAAATATTTGTATCATGTTGTCTTAGCCTGAGTATTTTACACATAAGAATAGAATAGAATAGAATAGAATAGAATAGAATAAGTGCACACATCCACTGATAGGCCAATAAACATACTCTTTCATCAGGATGACAGTAGCATTTGCCCCATAGCCAGGTAAACTGTCCACTTCTCCCTCTATAAACATGCAGGGACATCTGCTGGCCTGTGAGGGCAATGCCTTCTCTTTCCCCTCCCCACTGTGTCACTCAGCCATTCACTCTTTATTATATGAGACATGCCCTTTTGCTTAAAGACTTTGCTCTCAGGACACTGACTGTAACCATAGCAAATTGTATGATGCTGTATATTGTATGGTGCTTTTGAGGTCCATGTCAAACATAGACCTGGACATGTGTACTATGTTTAATTGTATCAAAAAGGGCCTGGCAGACCTTGATTGATCTTGTAGTAAAGCATTTAATAGGATAGTTTGTTTCCCACCTGTGTGGCCATGTTTTTTAACTTCATAGCGGTATGCATTTTGCCAGCCCCTCGTCACACTCTGGGAAATTTTCACTTCCTTTCTCTTGGTTAATACTTCAAAGTCTTCTTAAGCCAGTCTGTTTTGATCATTTAATTGGTAATTTTGGTCTTATTTTGATTACCCTCTAATTCAAACATAGACTTCATCAGGCCGTGATGTGAAGTGAAAGAGATTAACTCACTGAACTGACACCTCAAAGCCTTATTAATAAGCTACAAACAAAAAGGAAACAAGTAGAAATAAGAGAATTGGACAGGGGAATTAGGCTAGAGAGAGATGATAAGCCATAGCATGGGATTTCCAACTGCCAATTCCCAAAGTGAAAGATTTAATTAAAATATGTCATAATTTTCACCGCCTTAGCCTCTGGGATTCCTAAACTATGACTTCACAGACAATATTGTTTTCTCACAAAGGACATGAGGCAGTGAGGAATGGGATTACACATTCTTGTGTATTGACATCAATTTCCTTTACCCCAACGTGTATGGAAACAGACATGATCAGACCAGTTCAGGGGTCAGCATGGACCAGAGGGGTGCGTAGTGGTTTGGGGATCCTGTTAACCTCCAGATGATTTTCTGAGGAAAGGGTGAGGGGAACACTTTTGCTAATCTTTTCTAGCACACCCACCTACTTGGCATTCCAGTGACTTGTACCCCAATGTACGTATGTATGTATGTATTTTACAGTACGTCCTAGTATATTTTAGTCAGACTACAGTCAATGATGAGACTAAATCATTTCTAGTTTTTACTTGTAGCATTTGCCAAACTTATTTCATGTTGGTGGCTAACAATGGAGGCCATGGCTTTGCTTGTTATCTCCATTTCTGTTTGCTTCTTGCCAAAGACATGAGCGAGCCCTTCTCTGCATGCATCTGTGGGTACAGCCTGTGCTGTTGGTCCAGAGTGAACAGCCTTGACCACTGGGCCCAGTTACGTCCCTCCTCTCTCAGGATGCTGGCTGACAGGCTGTGCTATCTGGCATCAATTGAGGTGGACTTCCCCTTCCGAATGAGAGCTCACGCAGTACTGAGTTCATGCAGCAGACAAAGGCTTACACACCTGCATGTTCGAGCACTGGCGGCAACTACTGTGAAAGTGCCTGTTTTTGTCTTTGCTTGACAGCTGAAACAACTTGCTTGTATTAAACCGCCCTGGAGGAATGGAGCAATTCGGTGTGCTGCCATGAGTAGAGACACCTTCATTATCAACAGTTGTCTCTTTGTATGACTGGATTGTTCTAAGAGACTGCATGTTTATATTAATTTATCAGCTGGAGTAAAACTAGGGAGAAATGAGTATTTTTAATCTGAACTCTGATGTAATTGTAACATAAATTTGGCACTGAGTTTGTATACTTTTTTTCTTCTTTCTGTCTACATTGTAAATCTTCATCAAACAATACGAACCAAAGTAGATATTCCTGATTCAGGCGTTAGCCATAATTGTTTTCCACTTGTAAAACATCTGCTTAAGTTTGCATTACAATAATTAAGATTTTTATGTTAATCAGGGATGGATGCCAGAATGGAGAGGTGTGGATCTGGCCAGTTCTCCAGCCAGGACTTCTACATGCAGACTGGGAGTCCTGAAGAGGCTGATCAGGGCTGGGTGTCCTGGGCTTGGTCTTTCGTGCCAGCCATTGTAGGCACAGAGGAAGAAGGGGAGGAAGGCCTCTATGAGCAGACTGAGATGGGAGGACTTCCCAGCAGCCCCCAGCAACATGCAGCCAAAGACCCCATTGTTTCCATAGGTTTCTACTGCACTAAAGCTTCTGTCACATTCAAGGTAAATATGGTTTTTAAAATATTATAAATTGCTCTTACAAAAATTCTTCTCATATGGCTTAATTGTATGCAGTCACTGGATCAGATTGCAAAGGAAGGTTTACTAAATGGCTTATCAGAAAAAAATGTTATTTTTATTTTCATCGTGATTTTGAAATAAAATGTGATGGTAAATATTAAATGGTCTTAATTACACAGGCGTTCACCCTGAAGTTTCCATCAGGAGCAATGTTGGAATTGGTGTCTTGCCCAAGGACACACTTGTAGGAGCTGGACTGACCTTGTGACTAATGGATAGTTGAAGTCCCAGCCTCCCCATTTACAGTTTTCTTCCTTGCTTCATTATTGTTTATTCACCCCAGTGCTCATGTCAAACCAGAATATTTTTGTTTCATGGTCATTTTGAGTCTAACAGCTTTGTCCTCAGGAAGTTTCAGGTCTCTTAGTCTCTGTGTGCGGTATAGTGGAGGGTAATGTAACCACTAACTGGTGTCTCGGGTCACATTAATGTTTTAAACATTATACATGGCATGAACACTATCCAGAAATAGATCCCAAACTTTAAACCTGCCTGCTCACTCGAAATACTTGGAATTAATCTGTTTCCCCTCAGATTCAAGCACTGCATATCATATTACTGGTAGTGCATGTTTGTCTGTTTTTGTGTGTTATTGCACACACGCCCCACATACTGATTGAACATGCATGTGTGTGAGAAACAGTGCACATGTATTTGACAGTGTGTGAGATCAGTGAAGGAGAAGTATTTCTTAGGTCACATAAACCTTAGTGTTTTTCTAATGTTTAAACTGTTCCTGTATTGTTTGAGTTCTTTTAATCAATTAATTGCCTCTGTTCTGGAGTAATTGCAGACAGCTGAAAGGATAGTTTTTAAACGTTCTCATCTCTTTCCTACAAGGAAGTATTTAGTTTGAAAGAATTTCATGTCTTTGAACAGCCTCCTGCGTTTGACACGGATGTGAAATCATAGACAAATTTTTTGATTGCTGACACACTCCTCCCCAGAGCTCTTTGATCAAAGAAATTGGCAATATGATTTATAGACTTTTACACAAATAATTCATAGTTTATCGCTGGCAATTTGTTCCCCTCTGGTTTTTACTCAGCTGCCAAACTTTGACTGCATTTAATGGCTACTTTTTATCTACAAAAAAGTTTAATTGTGTGATATTTTAATTCATTCTTTCAATTGCAGAATTCAACTCATTCATGTTTTTTTCATCTTTTATCTACTGATTAAAATTTTCCCTATAAAGATTACCTCAGTAAAAATTATGTGCTTTATGCTCTGCATCACCAAAATCACTAAAAGAGATGTAATTACAGGGAGGTACAAGTGATGCTAATGACAGCAGCAACTATGCGTGTTAGTGGCTACATTAGAGTTGATGCTTTATTTAAGCTGCAACTCAGTCCTCTGTGTTATTTCAGGTTCATGTTTTAATCGGAGGCAGTGCCACAATTTTTAATCATTTGTCATGTTTACCTGTATGCTTTGTAGTTTTCAGCTTTTTTGCATTTGCGTTGTCAGAGCAAGCCAAATATTTAACATCTTATTCACCATTTTGCTGAGAGATTGACAGTTCAGGGTGGAATTGTCCCTGCACATTATTAAACTCTCAGGATCCAAAGAGGGGAAGGGAGTGAGGGTGAGAGTCTGCTCCATCACAATAATAAGCCACAGCTGCTACTTGCTCTGCACCTGCTTCCTGTGTTAAAGCTGAAAGGGTTGGGGCCTGTGCATTCTGCCCCCCACCCAGATTTTAAGCCAGCCTCAGAAGCCTTGCAGCTTGAATTTTCCTCCCCTTAGCTAGCTAGCTAGTTTATGTATCAGAATATTTATCATTTATCAGATTTTCTCACTTTTGTTATACCACAGTTTTATGACTTAATGATTTAATAAATCTTAAATATTTAATTCCCAGATCCAGCAGGACGACAGAGCTTTTTAACACTAACTACTTTTTTCTTTTGGTCTACTTACTCAATAAATCTCTTGTTTTCTCTGAACTGTCACTGGCTTTACTGTAAGAAATGAGAGTATGGTTAGTTCCAGGAATATGGAAGTGAAGACTCCAAAGCAAGCTTTCCCAGGTCACACTTTCTTGGGTATAGACACTATGAAGCCAATGAGCTGCCCGAAGACTCCTGGACAACCACTGTAGCGCAGTGTCCTCACTTTGAAATTGTCAGAGTTCAACATGCTACCATTTCCACTGGTTTAAGATGCATTTTATTATGTGCATTTTAAAATGCAAATCAAATATTTCTCTCTGTTTTGTCTAAGCTGACAGAAACACAGTCAGAAAGCAGCTACTACAGTCCTCAGAAGGTGAAGTCCAGAGAAGTCCTGTGTCTGGAGCAAGAGGGAATCACTATTGAGGTAAGACTGTAAAACCATCAGATTGTCTGTGGTTATTGTTCTAGGGCAGGGTTACTCAGTTCGGTCCTACTAGGTAAGGGATAATGCCGACTTTGCGGAGGCAACTGTCCGACGTGAAGTGGAGGACGGTTCACGCCTCCGCGTCGTCCATTAATTTATGATAATGGACACCTCAAAGGGTATTATCCCGCTTATACCATGGTCACTTACGAAAGAAATAAATATTAAATCAATTATTGATACGTTAATGTTGTTTTTTTTACCGTTAAAATCCTAAGTTTTTCACAAGAAGCGGCTGAGTGGACTATTTAATATCTCTCATGACGTGTTGCCAAGGTAACCGGCTCTGACACAGAACCTGCAGCTCGGTCGGTCGTACTTATGTTACGTGACACAAAGTATCATTTCAGAGGGCGGGTACAGCTCTTACAGTTTGTGTATGTCCAGAGGAGGATGCGACATTTTGTTTCAAAGTCCACAGATAGTTTCTCAAATCTTTTTATTGCAAGAAATATTATCCACCATTCACTCTGATCATTAAATGTGTATCAAGCAAGTAAGTCTATCCTAAATCGTTTTTATATTATCCACCATTCACTCTGTTTCAAGCAAGTAAGTAAGTAAGGTAATCAAGACAGAAAGACAGGTGGCGAACTATTTAAAATTAAATGCGACATTGCTGTTGATCGTGACATTTCACAAAGATACACTGGCATGTCCATAGTGGCGTTTGAAGTACGGAGATTTAACGTTTGTGGACCCTGACCACTGCTGGTTGGGACATTGCTGGTCGACAAAATGTTGCTCCATTCTCGTCTCTCCTGGACTGACGGAGCCCAATAAGCCTGCAGGCTGCTTTCACAGCAATGCCCCGTCACAGACATGATTTGGCATGTCTCCAGCCTGGTGTCTGAGTTTCTGTTGCCACGGTTACCAACTAGCATTTAGTCAGCGCAATAGTTTACAACAATAAGTCTATTTGACCGGAACTTCTTTTATAAGTGTCCATTATCACCTTTTAATGGACACCCTTCAGCCAATCAGAATCGAGCATTCCCCCAGACCATGGGATAACGTGCGATATATAAAATGTCTATGTCGCAACCATTAAGTACAAACTGACACAGCAGCGTTTAAAGTGTCTAACTGTGGTTCTCTTTGTCGTTTAGCTTCACTCAGTCACAGCGGACAGACAGCTCACTGCCCCGCCCATCCAGAAAACTCTCCTGCTCACATGCTCATCGATGTTTCAGGATAGACAGGAAAGGGTTTGCAGGTAGCTGGCTAGCAAGCTAGTTTATGTTTGGTAAGAGATGGAAGCTGAATGCAAGACGTCTATTATAATCAGTAATGCGCCTCAAAAATGGCAACAATAAGGAGGAGGCTGTTCAGCTGTTCGTGTTTCCCGATGGACATTAAGTTCTTAGTGCACTGGAGCAGGAAACTCCTCCACCTGCTTCTCCTCCTCCAGCTGTTCTTATTATCAAATAAGAGCAGATCTTAAAACAAATATTTTTGTCTGATTTCCAGGTGGTTGATGCGACAATTTCCAATGTGCGCTCTTTCTCTCTCACTGTATCTCTCGTGGGATTTGAGCTCACCTGTGTGTGCACGCAGCACGGCATGAACAGACATGACGTGACGTAATTACATGTCAACATGAGAGTAAGATAAATAATACCAGGCTGTTTAGTTTTTATTATAAAAGGACAAAATATAAAACCTGTTGTAGAGGAAAGGGGGCCTTAGATTGCTTCTCTTAGGGTCTGGTGCAAAATTAAAATGACCTAAATTATAAAATAAGATAATATTTTAATATTAAAAAAATATTTATAATGAGTAATTACAGAAAATAAAATTAACTTGATTCTCTAGATTTGGTGGGAGTTGCTGTTGGGAGGTTGGGGTGGAAGTTTGATGTAAACCCAAAACCATTATGTGTGTGTGTGTGTGTGTGTGTGTGTGTGTGTGTGTGTGTGTGTGTGTGTGTGTGTGTGTGTGTGTGTGTGTGTGCGTGTATAAATATATCTATATATATATACCGTGAATCCACTTGAACACGTGAACCGTCCTCCGCTTTGCGTCGAACAGTTCACGCCTCCGCGTCGTCCATTAATTTATGAGAATGAATATATATGATGGTTGGGGAAACACTGGTTTTATTAAATGTTTGAGTGAACATCCCTGGTTCAAAATAAAAAGTTTGTTGAGAGGGAAAAATCACAATAAAGATAAATTTTGCAGAGCTTACTTAAATTCTATTGCTGTCTTTTTATGCATGATAATGTTAATTTAATATTTATAAAGTGTTTTAGAGGAGATTTCAAAACATTGGGATGTACATCGTGCAGTCTTGTTGCCTCTCATGCCTTTAGGAGGGCGACAATAATCTGTCTTCCCTTTTGATCGTTACCATTATTATATATACCTTCATTGTTAAGTGGACGTTCCTTTTAATTCCTTTTGTACAGTTTTAAAGATTTGCCAGATCAGTAATGCATTCAGTGCTGTCACACACACACACACAGACACATTTTCTCTGATTACCTGCTCAGAATGGGAGATTTATTTTTTCCTTTTGCTTTAGGGTTTCTACCAGATGTGAAAATCCAGAGATTTCCAATTTCTGTAATTTATGCTTTTTCTGGAAAGGAGAGGGAGATATATTGGAACTTTGGACCAAATGTGGGAGTGTTGAAAGGCAGGAGGATGGCTAGTTTAACAGGAGAAGTAGGCCATGCAATATTTGTATGGTTAAATGTAAAGTTTTATTAGATTCTTTTAAAAGCTATTTGCTGGATTGGCCAAAAATATGTGAGGGAGAGCTACACCTAGGTGGTTAAAGACTGTTGGATTCTTACCACTAAATATAACTATAAATATAAATAACTCTGAAGAGTCTGTCTGCTCCTTCTATCACAATGAAATGAGTTCAGCTGCACCATAAACCATATCATCATTGATCATGGTGCTAGCTTTATCAATAGTGCATGACACGTTACACAAGATACAGTCATGATCTATCAATATTTTGACACTTTGTTTTACTGGATTGTCAAATTAATTTGTCTATTTTTCCGTCATTTTGATTTTTCTGGAATTCAGTTGCTTCCTCTTTGCTGAGGAAATCATGTTAAAGCCGACGCCTTTCTTGTGGCTGATCTGCAATTCTCTCATCATTTAGAAAATACAACAGTAGTCAAGCCAAATTTAAAAAAAATGTTTGGATGCCGTGTAAAATGTGAATTCTCGTACACCCACATTTTATTCACAACAGAGCTTGTAACACATCAAATGTTGAAAGTGTGAAACTTTACTATTTCATTATTACCATAATGACCCACAATATGAAGGACAAGTAGTTTTAAGGAATTGCTGAATTAATTCCTGAAGAAAAAAATGGTAATTGTTAGAAATCACTGTCCACTACGCCTCTGATACACATATTTCACACCTTCAAGTCTTTCCCTGATTTTTTCTGTTTCCTTTTAGTTCTTTTTCTGTGAAGTGCAACTATTTTTGTGTGTATTTTTTTACAGGTTCTCATGATGGGGGAGCCCTTCTTTGATTGTCAGATTGGCTTTGTGGGCTGCCGGGCACTCTGCCTGAAAGGCATTATGGGAGTTAGGGATTTTGAAGAAAATATGAACCGACGTGAAGAGGTAAAGATTGAATTTTAAAACCTCAAGGAAATTGCAACAATTTAAAAGCTCCAGGAAAAGTTTTCTGAACTATTAAAAACTAAAAAATATTTAGTGTTTATTATTATTATTATCATTATTATTATTATTACTCCCTTAAACACATAATAAACTGTAGAATTTGTTCTCTCTCTTTTTCAGAGCTTCCCCTTAAATTCCTTTCATGTTTTTTCTGTCTTTGCAGGATGCCGTGTTCTTCAGCTGTGGGGACAACCTAAATAGTAAAGGGATGACTTACCTTACCAATTCTCTTTTTGACTACCGTAGTCCGGAGAACAATGGAGTCAGAGCTGAGTTCATCCTGGATGCTGCTAATCACAAGGTCAGCATAAAATGAACTTGATTATGAACAAAAAGAAAAAAAAATTTAAACTTTGAAAAAATACGTACCAAGAAGCCATGTGTTACCGTCACATGAGTTAGACATTTAAGGATTAGGACTGCTTGTAGTTGAGGTATGGGAAAGGATCTGGCGAGGATTCTTTAATGCACACGCGTGTCCAGTCTATTGCACTGATGGTGTTAGAAAGACTACAGAAGAATTAAATCACCTCTTCACTGTGACTTGTTCTTCGGATGTATGTGGTATCTTTATGTATTGAGTGGCCAGTTAATTTACTGCATCTACAACTCTCTAAAGACAGTCAAACCACTAACTGAAATCATAATTTTGGTGAACTTGATTTAATTTTCAAATAAGAAAAAGACGAAGTTATTTAAAAAAAATATCTGACAAAAGTATTATGGTAATTTTATTGTATTTTTACGAACTGAGCAGCAGAAGACAACACAAACGTGGATTTTGTTCAAACATGTCAGCGCTCAAATGTGCATAAAAGTACTCCTGATTTTATTCCTACTTAAGAACAAATACTGGATGAGAAACCATCTGTGAATTCTACAATCTTTGTAAAAAGTGTGCAAATAGGACTTTAGAACTGTTGGTGAGTCAAGACCAATGTTCCCACACATGCAGGAAAAATGCATAATATTGCTTGAATCAAAAGGCCAAGTTGCATGTAGAGATAAACCTTCAGATTAAAGCCTTTACAACACTCTCAGCAGCCATTGAGCTAGACCAGTAAAACATCTTTTTCCTTAACATTCATCACAAAACAGAACTGACCGTACAAACAAGTCATAATTTTAGTCAAATGTGTCAAACAACCAACTCAGCATAAATAACACACATGATAATTAGTTAGAAATATTAAAAAATCCAAAACAAAAGTTTCTAGCACCTGAATGAAAATATAAAAAACATCTGTTATAACAGCTGATGGTGTTACAATAGAATAGTGTTCATTATTGAATTAAACATTGTTGTTCAAATAAGCACACTAATTAAGAATATAGCAGTTTATAAAAGGAAATAAACTAAAATCTGCCACAATTAGATCCAGCATTTCTATAATTTTCACCTGAAAAAGCTGAATTGACAGCATTTGTAATATTTAGCTACATTCTTGTTTAACTTGCATTTGATCCTCCAAATAACCCAGTATAAAGGTTTTATTTCCACCAGTCATTTGGTTGCTGGGTGGAATGTTCCTGCTATCTGAGAAGTGGTGTTAAAGCCATTGTCCCTGATAATTCTCTGCTCCCTTCATCAGCCCTCACAGCACAAGTGTTGACTCTGCCTACAATGTTCATGACCCTCAGTAAAGCAATTGTTTGGACATTCATCCGTCTACCATCCATTCTTCCCTCCCTTCGTCCATACTTGAAAGTCTCGGACTCAAAGGTTTTAGTGTTAATTCATTAGTGATTTTGAAACCAGTCCAGCTTTGATCCACAAGCATGCCACAGCCATTAGAGCCAAAGAGATCCCCTAATAAATATTACTTATTAACCTGTCCCCCTGATAAGGCTCTCCTGACATCTCTGTCTACAAGCTTTTTGGGTAAACATGGGGTTGGGAGCTGAAATGTGTTTGAGTCCCCTCTTCTTGTTTCCAGGGGTTTGATGTCCACAAGACATAACTTTACAATATCAACTAAATCTGAGAATAAAACTATATGCTCACAAAATCTCAGTTTGTTTGGAGTATTGATTGTGTACATCTCTGAAATGAGCGCTATGCATACAAAAAAACAACATGGAAGGACCACTAGAGGCAGCGTTCAGATACTCAATGTTCTTGATTTAGGAGACTGGAATACCATTTAAAGCTAAGATGTTAAAACTCAGTCCTTGAGAGCTGCTGTCGTGCAGGTCTTGGATATTTCCTGCTACAGCACACTCGAATCAGATTAATGGGTCAACGTGTTTGGACTGAAGTTGACAAGCTGTTAAGGAGAGACATTTAATTTGAATCTGGTTTGTTGGAGCAGGAAACATCTAAAACCTGCAGGACACTGGTCCTCAAGAACCAGGATTGTGCAGCACTTTGGTCATCCTCACTGTTGTTTTTAAAGTACTTTATAGATAAATTATTATGGTATGTAAAATAATTACACCAATAACATTGAGTGTTGCCTCCATGGGCATGAGTTTAACAAAATAAAATACAAGAATATAAAAATATAAATAATAAAAAAAATATCCTCTTGGCTTTATCCTAGTTTTTAATGTAGATTTTAAAAAAAAGTCACAACTTTCCTAAATCACTTTTGCTATTGCTAAGTTTTCAAAATTAAATTACTCAGAATTACCACAGAACTTGAACAATTGGCGTTGTAATGTGGTTCAGACCTGGACTGTTCATGCTGTGCTCCAGTGCTTCCAGTTGCAGCATCCATGGATCACTAATAACTCTGTTTCTTTCATTCACTCATTGATTATCATATTTATTGATTTATTTGTTATAAAGGTATAAATTGCTCATATGTAAATCATATGTTAATTACAATTATGTTAAATTCTAAATGTCACTTCACATTTGCAGGTTGAAATCACCTGATATGCTGGAGCCAGACTGTTTTCATATTAATCTGACATAAAGCATATTTGTTTTTGCATACTTTCATGTTCCAGCTGATTTAATTGAGTAAAAAAAGAACAGTGTTGGCATTTAATGGGTTAACCCCTATTTATTTTAATGCTTAATGATGTATAGACTGGAAAAGGTTCTTCTGACTAAATATACCTCTATGTACTTTATAGATAGATGGATAGGTTCATAAGTTCGTTACCAAACCTGAGGGAAATGGTATTTTTTGCAGCAGCCATGAGAAAGAAGCATTATTAAAAAAATCAAATACAAAAAAATATATATAAATACAAAATGAACAGCAGTATTTAAATATACAGTATATCAGGGCTATTCAGCCTCGGCCCTCAGGGCCACTGCCCTGCAGATGAGAGATGTTTCATCACACCTGACTCAAATTAATGTGTCATTGAAGTTAAATAGCACTGCAATATATACAGGAAGACTATGTACAAATTATGACACAATGATAGTTTAGTAATCTAGAGCTTAAAATATATTAGGATAATACATATTAAGGTTATGTGCAGAGGAAATCAAATTATCTGTATTATTTGTAATAAGGTAACACTTTAAATGATTCCTACTTGCTATGATAAACTTTCTCTGATTATTTTGATCTTCATTAAATACTTCATGTTATTACTCAAAGTAGTTTAGCCTCTCAATAGCTTTTTATCTCTGATTTGACCCTCTCTGCCATATCTGCCTTGACCCCAGTCATTGCCACTCTTTTCGGCTATCAGCATGTTTGCTCCATTACCACCATGTTTACCCAATTCTACTTTTGTTTGACAGGAGACCTACACCGAGATAGCGGGCATGCAGCGCTTTGGGGCTTTCTACATGGATTATCTCTACACAATGGAAAACGGCAGCACCAAAGGTATGGTCTGATTCATCCGTCTTTACCGAGCTTGTTTGGTCACCTTGCCACCTCTTCTTTTTTCTTTAAGTGTCACACTCTCTCTTACTCTCTCTCTCTACCCTATTCTTTCATTCCTCCAGTCTTTCTATCTCATTTATTCTCTCTTTTCTTTTCTCTGTCAAGCAAGTCCACCTCAGACTTGAAGAAAGACTTGTTTCATTCACAGCCACCTGGTCCTTGACCCTCTCTGTCCTCTCTCTCACCCCAAACTTACCTGCGGGGCAACTGTCAGAAGTGTTTAGTCTGCACTGACACATATTTGAGTTTCTCTCTCCCCAATGCTTGTTGAAACACCGTTTCCACTCCGTCTCTTTACCTGTAAGCTCATGAGAAAGTGAATAGGCTCTTCTTGCCTAATTAGATGTCACTCTTCCTGGCAGAAGCCTTAAGATGAGCAGAGTTCCTCATTCCTCAGCCTCGGCACACTAGAATGTTTATTTACAGCTGAAAGATTTGAAGTTCTCATTAAGATATGAAGCGTGCTTTATTTTGCAATGTTATACTTGGCCCACAGTGTCTTTCTCCTTAAGATGTGTGAGATTGATGTGATGGAAAGCTTTCTTTATACAGGTAAGATAATGACACCTGACTAAAAATCTTTTGTGATGAATAAAAAGACATAATTATAAAAGAATAAGAAGACACTACATAAACATGCATGCTCAGACCTGGTATAATAGCAGATATACTGTAGAATATCTTTATTGCTCAGATTAATGGTTTGGTTTTGTAAAGTCATTTAATTTGTTGAAAACACAAAGAAAAAAAATCTGATTTCAATCTGATTTTCACTTTAATTTTACTTCTCTGTGCCTCATCCCCCTTCTGACTAGACTATTGTTTTGTCCAGCTGTCAGGTACAGATAATTATCTAAATTAAAAAAAAACATTGATACTGTCATCTGGAGCTGTCAGAGTAATTTCTGACAGCAGGATAAGTGTCAGTTGCTTACCTGTGGGACAGCTGGGGTTGTCCTACCAACAGGAATGCTTCTCTTCTCGGACACGGACCAGATCCAGTGTCGACTAAACAAGTTAGTCTGCTTCACCACAGGACTAACATAATCTCTGATTTAACAGAAATACTAACCCACCCGGGTCATTCTTACCATTGATTTCACATTAAAGTAATGCTTTAGGTTAAAAAACTCCCCCTCCTAATCTTAGGAAATGGAGACACTTTTAAATTGTCTAAATCCCAGCTAATTTCAGCCTCCTCATCATTCCACTGGCTGTTCTAACTGCAGCCATATGGTTGATATTAGGCATAATCCACTACAGCCACATCTCATTGGGGGGGGGGGGAGTGGGTCTGCCTGTTGCTCCTTATACGTTTCCAATATTCAGTGAATATACTCCATACTTCAGCCCTTTCAGCAAAAAAGTTCAATTCAGACTGTTGACACTGAGCTCTAAGAATGTTCTGTGCAGTGGAGGAATGTAATGGGAATAAAGCAAGTTGTGACCCTTTGTCCTCTTCCTCCCTCAATGCCATTCATCCAGCCCCCTTCTTTTATTTTTAATTTCTCCCTTTTTATTGCCGGGAAGCCGAGTCTTTTAAGTGGACCTCTGGAACATGGGCCTGAGATGAGTGAAGGGACAGCTGTGTGAGAGAACTGGACATTTGGAATATTCATCATTCCAGTTGTTCCAGCATGGCTGCTCCCTGCTACTGGTGCATTACACCACATCTATCTTTATAGGGTTATTGCTGAATATGGAGGAAAGTGGTGATACCAGAAATGTTCAAGTAAAAATAATTGTGTGTAGGACAGGAATTGGTGGTTATGACATAGAAATGACACTTAAATTAAGTTATATTCTTTTTTCCTTTTTTTAAGGCTCTCAGGACTTCTCTGTGTTGAATATGGAGGAAGTATTGCCTGTGGTTCAAGAGACATCCATCAAGAGGCTGGTTGTAGGACCACTGGACATCAGGCTGCACAGCAGCGCAGTCCACCGCGTCCTCAAGATGATCACCTGTGCCATGGACCACGAATATGAACCTTACTGCAAACCACAAAAAGGTGGGAGAGCTAATATTAGCATTTGACTTTTTTTAACATCTTCTTATCGTCTCTTCCTCTTATTTCTTCTGTTATTTCATAGTCTGTTGCACTCAAGCCTGGTACACACATAACAATTTTTTTAATCTTATGGGATTTTTTTTTTATCGGTTCGAAACCTCACATGTGAAGATAAAAAATCAGGCATTGAACAGTTTTGATCATAATGTGTGTGGTGTGCGCCGATAATGCTGTCCTGCAACTCATCTACAATCTAGTCCTCCGAGCCGGACAAACGTAGAAACGTAGAAGAAGAAACATAGCAACAACCAGAAAACACAACACACAGCATGGAAGAGGATATATAGGACGAGGGAATGGTGGTGGTCTTGGGACTATTGTTAACAGAAAAAGCCAGAACTGAAAAAGATAACAGACTGGAGACGGCGTGAACACGGACTTTATTTACTTCCTTGTTCCCCAGCCAGCTCGCTCTCTGATTGGTTACATTCCGTGTCACATCACCATCCACGCAGTCAGAATGCACGAGTCGTCGGCTTTCCTTAGAAATCGGCTCTGAAATATGGAACATGTTCAATATTCCCATTTGTCGGCTACAACCTTTTTCGGAGCTTATTATCGGGACAAATTGTCTCGCAACACACCACAGACCAAATGATGATTGGACAGGGAAACCTGACGATGATCGGGCGTTTGCCTTCCGAGGTCGGGAAGAGGCAAAATCGAGACAAAAACAGCCCAAAAGTCGTTATGTGTGCCAGGCTTTAGTGATCATCTCTGCAGAGATACTAATGAGCTTGTTTCTTGTTAGAAAAGAAGATGTAATGTTTGTTAAAGCTAACATGAGCCGTAAAGGTTGCTTTTAAAAATGCAATAGAAAGTAGCACACATTATATGTATTTTCTAATATGTGCTTGTCAGTTTTTTAAGTTTTGGTTCACAGTTGAAATAGAAGCACAAATGTTGCATCATGCAAAATAAGCTATTTAAAATATGCATTATTTAGGCTTGTAGAACGATTTAACTGTCTCTACTTTTGAAGTAGAAATTTTAGATCATTATAATTTTAAAAAGCTAAGTGTTGCAAATAAGACTTTGGCTATGGGGTGGAAGGTTTTCTGCTGATTTTAATTAATTGATTAATTTATTTTAAGTGTGTTTTCTGATCAGGAGAGATCTAAAGTCAAAGAAATAGCCTTTTTTCAGCTAATAGTTTCTTCTCTGCTCCACTTCATTCAATACCTTCAAAATACAAGAAAAATCTCTTTCTTCTCCAAACAAACTAAGACAAGTTTGCAAGGATCTGTGTGCGGTGTGCAGACAAATGCTCAAAAATTGTTTTACAAACTTTATTTTTCAAAAAGAAATGAAATATCAGAACATGCTGTTAAATGTGACATGTGAGAAGGATCACGCCTCCCTGACAAATGAAACAAGGATCCTAAAGATAATCATCGGTCTGACTGACTACCCGTAAGTCCTGTCATCCTTATATATGAACATGGTAAATGATAAATGGACTGTACTTCTAGCGCTTTTACCCAAAGCGCTTTGCATGTACGTCACATTCACCCATTCACACACATTCACACACTGATGGCGGAAACTGCCATGCAAGGCTCTCTGGGCTGGGATCATACCGGCAACCCTTGGACTACGGGACGACCACTCTTCCCACTGAGCCACGCCACAGTAGGTATTTTTGTTCTGAGCAACTCATCTATGAAAGGACCAAAGCTTTGTGATGATGTCATAGTATGATATGTGATGAATAAATTGTGGAATAGGGTGTGATAGCATTTATAAAGGGGTCAAAGCCCTTTTGACTTTGTCTCACCATTGTGTGAAAAATGTGTGACCTTCAGAGTGATAGAACTACAAAGGAAATCAATATCATATACATATTTTACAAGTTCAGTGGGTATTTGTACATATATTCATAATTAAATTGATTTGAGAACATATTTCATGTCTGTATACTATAATTTTTTTGCCATAAATATAGATTATAAAACAATCTGTGAGCATTTGTCTCTTTTTCTTTTGGTGTTGTGAGCATTTGTCATGGATGTGTTCAATTAAACATTAGAGGGAACATGTGAACAAGACTTAATGAGTTGGCTATTGAACAGAAAATGCAGGACTCGTTAACACAGGAATGTTTGTTCATATGAAGCTGTGTTAAATGCACACTTGCTTGTTTTAGATGTATTCATGGTGTTTTCTGCAGGGTTTGAAACAGTGTTCCATATACAAAGTCATTTTTCTGTGTACATGTGAACTACTTGTAATTATAAATGTTCCTTTTGGATAACGACATGATCCTGGCACTTAATTATATTCAGACATGGCAGTGCTAGTTAAACCTGATTCAGTCTGTGGCTGGAGGCCAAAAACCAGAACAGCTTTAAGATCAGGTTCTGAGCCCACCTTGGAGCTGGGAATTAAGCCCAATATATGTTTTTTTTTAGAACTGAAAGAAGCCAATGTCCTGGGACCAGGGCCAAGACCGTAACAAAGGGTTCAGGTTTTGGTCTACCTCAGGCACTGGATACAGTTTAGTGGTTCTGTGCTCTGGTTACACCTTAATGTGGTTAATACTGACCATAGATTTTTTTTCCCTATGTAGACATATTTGACTTTAGTTTGCTGCCTTATTGGGATGTTTCTGAATATCAGTTTAATGAGTAGTTTTATGATATCGTTTAAAAAAAACAAATGGCCACTGGTAAACGATCTGTTTAATGAAAAGCATTTTCAAGTTTTCCCACTTTTATAATGCTTGTCTACTTTAGTTAATTAACAGGTTGTTTTTGTTGGAATTTATTTTCCATTGTTTTTGTGCAGGAACTATAGAGACACCCACTTAAAGTGTTTACAAAGTAAATCTTTAGTGGTCAAATCCAAATGTCCCTACATTAATGCAAATATGTTATCCGTTATTAATTTTTCATTTTGCTCTGCTTTCCTTCATCTCTGCAATATCTTTACAATTCATGATCCAAAGCAAACATGTCCCTTTATGTCTCATTACTTCTGCAGAAACAGTTGAGACAAGCAACAGTCCAGCAACTCCAGAGGAGATCGTACGCTTGGAGGAATTCATCCCAACCAGGCTGACTTGTCTCACTCTGCTCCACGTCTCAGTCACTGTCTGTATGGCAGAATTCAACCTCCTTCACACACTAATGCCTGTCATCTTGGGTCGCAAGGTAAGTGTTAGTAGATCAAGTTTTGCCTCTTTTAGCAAACTTCTGTCTTCAGACATGTAAAGAAAGAGAATAATATGCATCCAAGATGGATGGATACAAGACACTGCAGATATCTTTTACTCAGACAATAATGGGTAAGACACGCGGGAGGCGACCAACAACAGCGATGGCAGCAGTGCCGTGCATCGTGCTCTAAGATCGCTTTTCTCCAAGAAATTTGATTGGTTATGATATTGGTGGGGATTTTGACATTTTCAAACTAGTCCGTGACGTGACAAAGTATGACGGATGGAGAGTCAGAAGATTTTGCATGAATTGTCAGAAATCTTGCCGTTTACTGTATAAAAGAGAGACAACCCTGGGTTAATCTGAGTTTACATAGGAAACAGCATCGTGAATATCATTTGATGGACCTCAAGGGTGACCCAGATAAATCCAGAGCCTACGTTCAGACTATTCACTCTGGCGCCACGCGGCTGCCCTTTTATTTACATCTCTGTAATTTTTGCGTGAAGTAGCCTATTGTAAAGTGTGGGAAAGTCAGACACAGCTAAAATGAATTAATTTTTCCAAGTGTTTGCAGACTGCGCTGTCTAGCCTGCTCTCATTGGTCAGTCCATGAAGCCCCTCGCTGGTTGGTTGTAGCGACAGCGACAAAAATGTAACATTTTTCTATTTTCTTGTGTCGCGTTGCAAGCCCCGTATGCACGTCTACGTGAGCGAGCACAACATTTCACATGCACGAATGTCGCCTGTTGCTTGGCTGGAGGAGGGCAGCAATTTTCACCTCATCGCACAAGTTCCACAGAAAATGATGGCGAAGTAGTGACGTCGCCTCCCGTGTGTTAAGCCCATAAGTTGCCAGGTAGCTTAGATTTTATCCTATAGATATTTATATGGAGTAAATCTATCTTGTGAATTCCCACTTATCCAACTTTGATTCAAGAACACATGAGATCAAGTCAAGGCAGACATACAAAGGCATCTAAGTGTTAAAAATTCTATACAGACGTGGACAACATTGTTGGTACCCTTCGGTTAATGAAAGAAAAACTCACAATGGTCACAGAAATAACTTGAATTTGTCAAAAGTAATAAATAAAAATTCTTTGAAATTGAAACCAATGAAAGTCAGACATTGCTTTTCAACCATGTTTTAACAGAATTATTTAAAAAAAAATAAACTCATGAAACAGGCCTATAAATAAATGATGGTACCCCTAACTTAATATTTTGTTGCACAACCTTTTGAGGCAATCACTACAATCAAACGATTCCTGTAACTGTCAATGAGACTTCTGCACCTCTCAGCAGGTATTTTGATAAGCAAACTGCTCCAGTTGAAGGGTGTCTTTTCCAGACGGCATGTTTCCGCTCCTTCCAAAGATGCTCAGTAGGATTTAGGTCAGGGTTCATAGAAGGCCACTTTAAAATAGTCCAGTGTTTCCCTCTTAGCCATGCTTGGGTGTTTTTAGCTGTGTTTTGGGTCATTGTCCTGTTGCAAGACCCATGACCTGCGACTGAGACCAAGCTTTCTGACACTGGCCAGCACATTTCTCTCTAGAATCCCTTGATAGTCTTGAGATTTCATTGTACCTGCACACATTCAAGACACCCTGTGCCAGATGCAGCAAAGCAGCCCCAGAACATAACAGAGCCTCCTCCATGTTTCACAGTAGGGACGGTGTTCTTTTCTTCATATGCTTCATTTTCCGTCTGTAAACATAGAGCTGATGGGCCTTGGCAAAAAGTTCCATTTTTGTCTCATCTGTCCATAGGACGTTTTCCCAGAAGCTTTGTGGCTTGTCAACATGTAGTTTGGCAAATTCCACTCTGGATTTTTTATGATTTGTTTTCAACAATGGTGTCCTTCTTGGTCGTCTCTCATTAAGTCCACTTTGGCTCAAACAACGATGGATGGTGCGATCTGACACTGATGTTTCTTGAGCTTGAAGTTCACCTTTAATCTCTTTAGAAGTTTTTCTGGGCTCTTTTGTTACCATTCGTATTATCCGTCTCTTTGTCATCAATTTCCTCCTGCAGCCACGTCCAGGGAGGTTGGCTACAGTCCCATGGATCTTAAATTTCTGAATAAAATGTGCAACTGTAGTCACAGGAACATCAAGCTGCTTGGAGATGGTCTTATAGCCTTTACCGTTAACATGCTTGTCTATAATTTTCTTTCTAATCTCCTGAGACAACTCTTTCCTTTGCTTCCGCTGGTCCATGTTGAATGTGGTACACACCATGTCACCAAACAGCACAGTGGCAACCTGTAGCCTATATATAGGCCCACTGACTGATTACAAGATTGTAGACACCTGTGATGCTAATTAGTGGACACACCTTGGATTAACACGTCCCTTTGGTCACATTATTTTCAGTCTTTCCTAGGGGTACCACCATTTTTGTCCAGGCCTGTTTCATGAGTTTATTTTTTAAATAATTCTGTTGAAGCATGGTTGAAACGCAATGTTTGACTTTCATTGGTTAAATTTCAAAGAATTTTTATTTATTATTACTTTTGTCAGATTCAAGTTATTTCTGTGACCATTGTGAGTTTTTCTTTCATTAACCAACAATTTCGTCCACATCTGTATGTCTATTACCTAAACCCTGAAATATTCACAAAGTGAAGACATTTTTAAGATTTGCACTGTTTAGATCAACATTCAAATTAAAATAAATCACAGATAATATGCTAGTATGCTCATTTTAACTTGCCATTACTTCTTTGGCTCTTAGAGAGAAAGATTAATTTTGCTAAAGCTGTGGGAGAACTTCTGAAAAACTAAAAGGCAATGCGCTACTGGTTACACAGTATTCTTGACTTCAACACTATCAAACTTTTATGGTGACACTTAAAGACTGAGCAAACAGTAATTATTTTAATGGGAGCTGGCTCTTTGAACATCTTATCGTCCTGGAGCAACATGGGTTGTTGTGTTTCACACACACTTGTAGAATCCATACCAGCGTGCATAGTTCAGAAGTGTCATTTCTTGTGGTCTCAGGTCATGTTCTGCATGGGTGGGTTGATGTGGACACTGGCTTAAATTACAAAAAGAGATATATGACTAATCTGCATTCCCTTTTAAATAATTTTCTACCTTTATATTTTTTATCAATCCTTTAGGCTGCACCAGGACCAGTTTCTGTGCCAGTCTTTCAGCCACTGCACCCGCTACCCTGTTTGCAGTTCCAGGTGGAGAGGGTGAATGTTGAACACTCTGTGCCAATGTATGCTCCAGAGCTGGTCACCACAGTCAGCAGTCTTAACCAGCCTTCTGACAACCTACTTCATCACTGCTATGCACACGTCTACCTCAAGGTGAGCTCTACTGATTCACAATAAGAAAGGCTCTGTTTCCTCCATACTGAAGTCCAACTTTAACCTCCTGTCTGACATGGCATATCCAAAATAAATTAAGTATATCTTCACAACTACAAGGACTGTATGTATAATCTTGATCTCAAAAGAGAGACCGTGTGTCAGCAAAAACAAAGCCGAGACATTTGAGATTACTACAGAAGTGTCAGAATCCAGATGTGTTACAGAGTAAATTCACCAGAAACACTGTAGAATGTGAATAGTTATCTCCTCCTAAAAGAAAACCACATTACTTTCAGTGAAAACCAGAGGATAGCAGTCCAATTCATCTAGTAAAATAATGTCATGAGGATCCAGAATGTAGTGAAAATCAATTTATTATATCATAGGGAGAGTGAATAATTCACCATAAAGCCCTCTTCATCTTCATGGAAACGACCAGGACCTTCATGATTCATTTCAAACAAGGGCAGAATCATTGGAGAACATATTAGCAGAGTTTTTTTTGTTTGTTTTTTTTTTTTTTGTTTTTTTACTAGAATACAACTTTTGACCACAAAACAGCAAAAGTTAGACATGATTTATAACTTAGAGATTTGTTTTTCTTTGGTTCTCTTCTAGTGATGAGGCAGACATCTTTGCAATCAGCAGAGTTTCTGCTTTCATATGACGTTGTTTGAAGTGCTGTTCTCATGTTTTTGTTACGTTCCCTTCTAACCGCTTGAGGTTTGAATTGGTGCTGTTAGGACTGCGTTGTTGGGATGTGCTCTCATGAAGAAGAGGCTGACTTTTGCTGAAACAGAAATAGCACATATGCTGAAAAGCACACAGTTGAATCTTTAATAATAATAATAATAATAATAACAACAACAACAATAATAATAATAATAACAATAATAATAATAATAATAATAATAATAATAATAATAATAAACAATGATAATAAAATTATTGTTGTTATTATTATTATTATTATTGTCTCAAATTATCCAGTCCTTTCCTGTTTCAGTTTGTTAAAAAAAAAAAAAGAAGCAAAATGCAAGGAAAAAAGCAGAAAGCAAAAACCTTTTCATCTGTTCAGTAAGATTTTTTCAGGCACAATGAAATGACCTCTGTGACCCTTTTAATGACCTTGATGACCCCTTTTCACCTGGTCATAAAATCTGAAGAAGTCCTGAACTTCTTGATGACCACTGGCCCATCTCTGGACTGCCTCATGGTTTTTATCTGCTGTACTGATGGGATGAGATTAGCTTGTGTGACTGCAACATTACCTTGTTAGTGTAGAGGTTACATTTTGACTGGTAGCTTGAACTTAAAATACAGAATTCGTTGTGTTTTTTTTTCAGTACAAATAGACAAAGACATCTTAAGAAGAAAAACAAGCAAATCCAAAACAAAAAACAAAACCAAAAACAAAACAATAACATACATATTGGGAGTAGCAATTTTTTTCCAGGATAAATCTAATCGTCTTTAATAAAAAACAGATCTGGCCTTAACGGCTTAACATAATTAATCCATTTTGTCCAATAAGCAGAAAATAATTCCAGTTTGAAATTCATAAGGGCTGTTATTTTTACCATATTATAAATGTCCATGGTGATATTCATCCATTCATTCAAGTTTGAGCTTTCTTGTGAAAGCCACTTTCTCATGATTGCTTTTTTGGCTGCAATCAATAAAGTGTTCATCAAATATTTGTCCTTCTTTCTCCATTTTAATGGTAAAATTCCAAAATACATACTCTTTATGCTGAAAACTGTCAAGTCCTTGAAAATGTCTTGTAATATTTTGTATATCCCTTCCCAGTCATCCTTAATGATCGGACAGTCCCAAAAAATATGATAATGGTTTGCATATTTATTACACTTCCTCCAGCAGTTGTTTCATCATAGTGGGCTTTCTGAGCTGCTGTAATAAAAAACCTTATTAAACACTTCCAGTTGTATTCCCTCCATTTCTGTGAACTAGTGTATTTCCAAAGATTTGACCACATCATTGTCCATTCCTCCTCAGTTATATTTATCTTTCCTTCCTGCTCCCACTTTTTCATATTATATGTGGATGAGTATGTTTTAAGGTTTGATAGTCCTTTGTATATTAATGAAATTACTCTAACCAGTGCTTCTGGTAATAATATGCTTTAACAAATAATTGTACAAAATGCATCTTGGGCTCGGTTATCTCTTTTATTTTTTTATGAATGTAACGCTGAACTTGAAGGTATCTGTAGAAGTCTTGCTTTTCTAGACATTATTTCTCTTTGAGTGAGTCAAAACTTAACATGGTTGCTCCTTTCATTGTTTGACATATAGATCTTATTCCTTTAAAATTCCAATGTTTAAATCTTGCGTCTAATTTGGTGTGAAATCAGAGTCATATGCGAGCCATTTTAGAGATGCAATATTCTCTTCTAGTTCAAAATCTTTAATAACAGTACTCCACATTTTAAGTGTCCATTTCACCCAGGGATTATCAATATTCTTTATGTAGCTTTGTATCTTTTTATCAGCTAAAATTGCCGGTTAGGGATATTGCAGATCTTTTCTTCAGTGTTTTTCCACTGTGCTTCATTAGATGGGTTACACCAGCATATAATAGTTCTCATCTGTGCTGCAAGGTAGTAGTCCCTAAAAGAAGGTACGCCCCATCCTCCTTTATTTTTACTTAACTGTAAAGTTTTAAGTCTTCTCCTTGGTTTTCTTCCTTGCCAAATATATCCCGTAATAAGTTTTTCCCCATTCTTTGAATTGTTTCTGATTAATTTCTATTGGTAAAGTCTGAAATAAATATAACAATCTTGGTAATATGTTCACTTTAAGAGATTCTATTCTTGAACTGAAGCTTAAAAAGGTATTAAATTCCATCTTATTAAATCATTTTTTATATTTGTAACCACAGGAAAATAATTGCATTCTAACAGTCTAGTGGGGTCTATTGGAATATTAATACCCAGATACTTTAAAGAATCAGTATGCCATATTCCGGCATACTTACTGTAAAGTTCTTCTGGAGGGTGGTAGTTGTATAATAAAAATTGGGTCTTTTCTATGTTAACCTTGTAACCAGATAGATCCCCATATTTTTCAAATAAATTCATCAATTTTGGCAAAGAGTGTACTGATTCATCAAGATATATTAAAATATCATCGGCATAACAAGCCATTTTTTATTCAATGTCTTTAATAAAAATCCCCCTTATATCTTTATTTTGCCTAATGTGTTGGGTTAAGGGCTTCAGGTATATTGCGAACAGTAAGGGTGATCATGGGCATCCCTGTCTGGAACCTCGTTCTAAATGGAAACCTCTTGATAAATATCCATTAATTTTAATTCTTGCTATGGGATTATCATATAAAACTTGTACAGTTTTAATATTTGTATTATGAAAACCGAATTTATGTAAGACCTTAAAGAGGAAGCTTTTCTGCATCAATACTTATCAAAGTTGCCTTGATTTGATTTTTTTGTATGTAATCTATAACATGTAATGTCTTTCTTACATTATCTTGCGTTTGACGTGATCGTATAAAGCCAGTTTGATCGTTATGTATCACTGTAGGTAGGAATTCTTCCTTCCTTCTAGCCATGATTGAAGTAAATAACCGATAGTCTATATTAAGAACGGATATTGGTCGATATGACCCACATTCCATCTTATCCTTCCCTTCTTTTGCTATAACCGATATAATCGCCTCTTTCCAGCTTGGAGGTATTTGTGCTTTTTGTAAGACCCAGTTTAAAGTGGGGAGAATAATTGATATTAGTTCATCTTTAAATTATTTATACCACTCTGCTGTGTAGCCATCTGGTCCTGGCGATCTATTTGTTTTAAGTTTATGTATCACATTTTTTAACTCCTCTTTAGTTATGTTAGCAATAAAATTTTCATTTTGTTTTCCGTTTAATAAAGGAAGATCTATAGAATTCAAAAAGGCATCTATTTCAACCGGACTTCCTCCTGATTTTTTAGTATACAGAGTTTTATAAAATGACTCAAATGATTCCTGAATTCCATCTTACTCTTTTTTTATTTGTTTATCCTTTGGATGTCTAATCCTATAAATTGTGTTTTCTGATCATTTCTTTTTTAATTTCCAAGCCAGTATTTTAAGTGAATTAGGTCCACTATCATAATTCTTTTGTTTCAGGAACATCAGATTTTTATTAATTTCCTGTGTTGTCAGGTTATTAAGTTGTTCCCTAATTTTTTTTTTCATCTAGTGTCTTCTCTTCTAGTCCTATCTTATGTTGTCTTTCTAATTCCTTTAATTTAATTTGCATATCTTCTCTTTCTTTAAACCTCTTCGTTTTCTTTTGTGAAGCGACCACTATAATTTTTCCTCTTATTACGGCTTTTAAAGTATCCCACAAAATGGGGAGTGAAACCATACTGCTATCATTAAATTCTAAATATAAAGCTATTTCTCTTCTAATTTGTTCTTTAAATTTAGAATCGTTTACCAGGCTAGAATTGAATTTTTTATGTAGTATTTCTTGGTTTCAGACCTAGATCGACTGTTAGGTAAATAGGTGCGTGGTCACTTGAGTCTATTGTTCCTATGTGACATTGACTGATTTTATCTTTCTCCTTTCCAAATGTTAGAAAATAATCAATTCTTGTATAAAGAGAATGTGGAGTAGAGCAGTATGTATAATCTCTCCTGCTAGGAAAGAATATTCTCCATACATCTATTAAGCCTCCCGCTTCAAGGAGAGCACCCACTTTTTTATGTAAGGAACGTTTTTTTTAAGGTTTACTATCAGAACTGTCTAATTCAGGTTGTAACCGTATATTTAAATCTTCACCACAAATCAATAACTCTTCTGTTTCCATTATTCATCATTTTTATCAGATTCTGAAAAAAAATAATTCAGAATTCATTGTTAATGAAAGTTAAATGTTACAGACCTGCATTTAAATTT
This sequence comes from Melanotaenia boesemani, assembly GCF_017639745.1. Lineage (NCBI taxonomy): Eukaryota > Metazoa > Chordata > Actinopteri > Atheriniformes > Melanotaeniidae > Melanotaenia > Melanotaenia boesemani. Next base: position 32,752,107 of record NC_055687.1, read on the forward strand.
TACTTCGTGTTTTGTTTGACTTATAGAAGAAATCCAAGTAATAGACCTGGATTGTTATATGGGCAGTGGAGCCCATAGAACAGATCTGGACTGACGTGTTTTGGGTCAGTCTTGTCTGGTTTTGTGAGTGTTTTTAAAAGCAGGATGTTTACTGAATATCTTGCCGGTAGTCTTTATCACAGGTTCACTGCAGGGTTAACAGTCAGCTGGTCAGTGGCCAAGGATCATAGTAACCAATCAGCATCTGTATCTGCCAAGGTTCTAATTCTACCTCTGGTGTTTGGCAGTGGGATCATGACAGGGTGGAGGTCACTCTGGCCACAATTCACCCACTTCAGGAAGTGGTTTGAAAAGGGTATAAACTGAAGCTTATCTTAATCTTTGTTTTATTGACGCTGGCTGTGCTGTGGGATCTGTGTTGAAGGTAGTGATTTCCTGTTGTCTTACTATTCCATAACTGTGGTTAAGAGCTCAAAGTTGGCAAAAGAGAGGCTTAACAAAGAGGCCACAAAGTAAATGAATATATAACAAAAGAAAATGTGTTTTGTTTTTTTTATGCAATAACTAAACATCTCTTTTGTTTAAATAGTGGCACAGGGAACGGTTAACTATCGGAAGCTCCAATGAATCAGTGTTTTAAGTGTGTTTGGAATTCAAATTGGGATGTTTATTATGTCTACAATTGTATCTTGGGTTGATACAGTTTTCTTGCATTTCTTTTATTAGGATCCTCATTAGCGTGAGCAAGAAGCTGCAGCTATTCTTCCTGGGGTCCGTCATATATAATAATCTTTTTCAGTCAAGTTTAACTTTATGTATCACTTTGGGGTTAAACAACATCCTTAGAGCTGCGTGTTAAACAGAAGAACCAGTGCAACTTCTAAAAAATATTCCCCCCATTTGTTTATAGGTTGTTTTACATCATGTGAAACACCAGGAGGACATGACAACTGCAATTACATGATGCATTTATAATCAGATCTCATGTTGAATTTTTTTCACTCTGTATGGTAAATATAACTCACAGTCAATCTGGCTGAGGTATTACAAAGAGAGGAGCACCATCACTTACACATGCTCCTTTCAGCTTGGCAAACAACAGACTTTAAACACAACAAAAGCAAAAGTGCATCTTCATGACTATTTCTCTAAAAGTAATACATTAACTTTTTCCTAGTAAGAAAACAATAGTTTATTTCTGTAAAGTGTCTTTTTACTACCAAAGCCTTTATCAATAATACTTTTAAGATCTTGAACCTATGGTTGTTAAAGTGTTACTAGTAGAAAAGTTATTGGGAAACACCATCATCTGTGCTATTAAAAGGATGAAAATACTGATGTTACAGTGCGTTTTGCATGGCTACCAGGTGCTTTTATAAAGAGAAGATGACTGTGAGACACAAAGATAATTATTGGTATTGTATATTCACATTGATTCATTTACTAGTTCACTTTGATGCCATTAATTAAGATATACTCATGATGCCTAAACTGTTCTGTTTAATCTGGCCCAAAGTAAACTCAAGTTTAATGACAATTTACTTAAGAAAACAGCATAGACTTTATTAAGATGTGCTCAGTGATTTCTGTCTTAGTTTCTCTGAATAAAGAACTTGGTTTGCCCTATCCAGTGCTGAGTTTTAAACTCTCTCATTCTCTCCTGCCATCTCTGCCCTGTCTTTCTTCCTCTCTTCTCCTTCCTTCCACCCTTTCCTTTCTCCTTCCTTCTCAGGTGTTTGGGTTCCAGGCAGGTTTGACATGCCAGGACAGCACAGGAGGCTTTCTGCCTCTCATCTCCATCATCCCTTCCTTCAGTACTGCTCTCTATGGAAAGCTGATTCAAATGCCTACAGTCTGGTGAGTTGGTAACACTTGTATTGTGGTTGGAAAAGTTAGGATCTTTTAGACTATATACAGTATGTGTGACAACAGGCAGCCTCTTGCTCGTCATGTATCAGAAGGTCTTTAAAGTGATGGATGAGCCTCTTTTTCAGCTATCCTCTGAGAAAACAGAAAACATTTGGCCATTTGGTATTGACCTCATAATTGTCTCTGGTTTGAGCCTCATACAGTGTGTATACATTTATATACATAATGCACATACACATATACGCACATGCTGACCCATTTCCCTCTCTCTCACACCTTGCAGTCACGGTGCCTGTTATAGCAGGAAACCTGTGCTAGAGCACTGCCATGGGAATCTATTTCCTCCCATTAGTTTAGATTTAAACATGTCATAGAGCTGCAGATGGTTTTGACTTCTTCTCCAGGCAAATAATGTATCTACTGTACAGTGATTGGCTTGCCAGAAGGGGAACCACAAGGCCTTCGCTGAGTATAGTGTTTGAGTATGTCCTTAGACAGAACCTGATTCCCTGTTCTCTCTGCTACTAATAAAAGACTGAGTTGTTCGTTTGATCTCCGCCCCCAACCCAACTTGTACCCCAGCTTTGCTGCACTGCTTGCTTCAAATAATGGATGCAGATGTCAAAAGGACGCCATTTTTCTTTCTGACAATTACAAGATGTTTCTCATCTTCACTGAGCATTTTACACACAGCAGAGCGAATGCTAACTTAGTGTCTGATTGAACGTTTTTTCTAAATGAAGTGCCCACTACTGAGCTGCTGGAGCGAGCCACTTAAATTAGACTGGGTATTTGTTCAGAAGAGGCTGGCTTTCCCAGCTCTGATTCTGTATTTGTATTCATTTTCTTCTTCTTCTTCTTCTTTTTTTTATCTTTTGTTCTTTATGTGAATCACATAAACATGTAATATGGGTGTAACGGTACACCAAAATCACGGTTCAGTATGTATCTGGATTTTAAGGTCGCGGGTTGGTTCTTTTCGATACAGTAAGGGAACAAAAGCAAAATATAAAACTTTGGTGTAAACAGGAACATGCTTAATGACATATAAAATTAAACCAAAATAGAAAACTGCAGTAAATTGTCCAATTAAAGATTCTTAAATAAATAAAAATATGGCATAAATAGAGATATGGGCAATGAGTTTAAATGAGACACACATTTTCAGATAAAGTCTGTATTCAAAGTAAAAACCATTCAACCATTTTACAAGTTTTATTTCTTTTACTGAATTTGTTATCGTTAAAGACAAAAGCTGTCAGAAAATAAAAATATAAGGAAATTCTTTTTTACGGCTCCACATGTGGAGGGTCGGGGCATCAGGGAGGAACGGACCTTGAAGCTTGACACAAGTACGGCAGACTGCTTCCGTCTTATCCACGTGTCTTTGTCCATTTACACACTTCTCTGGGAAGCTGAAGTGCTCCCAAACAGGAGATTTTAACCACGGAAGAGGGTCTTCAAGCTCTGGTTTCTCCTTAAAACTGTCACTAGCCATAACGTCTGCTAGCATTGTGCAAGGCACTTCCGTGTAGGAACTCTGTACGCTTCTGTCCTGAACTGGACGTTCCATACTGAAAAATCTGAATATGGATACATGTACCAGGAGCACTCAGCCAGCCATTTGAAGGAAAGTTGAATGATGTTTTCTGTTGAGCTAAGTTCAAAGCAACAGTCACAGTTTGCACTCGAAGGCTTTATCATGTTGTTGTTTGAATATATGGTCAACTATATGATGTTTCGGGATTGTACCTCCAAGTTTCACTCATCTTTTTAAAGTTTGTCTGTCATCTTTTTTTTTTCTCTCTCTCTTCCCCAATTTTAAATCTAGCTTGATGTTTCCAACACATGAACTTTTCCAATGGTGTCCTGTTTGTTTCACTGTCAATCTCTTTCCTGTAGATGATAATGGTTCCAGGTTATTGGGCTGTGTTAAGTGCTGTCATTTCATGTTTGAAATGTCTCATAGTTGACCTTCTGTCTAAATAGGAGGCAGCCTACCAGACAGGCTGCCTCTCGACTTGTCACTAGTGTCAAAATCTAATTAACACAACTTGACAGTTTGCTCCTGAAAGAATGATGATGAGCAGGTCTGACAGAGTTCAGAAAGTGGTTAGTAGAAATAGAAGGGAAATATGAAGGGCAGATTAGACAACTAGCAGACATTATTAATAAGTAATATGTTTTCTTTCTGCTTTGCTGTTTCCTATTGTTGGACAGATTTAGATAAAAAACAAATTAGAAGTATATCTTAAATGTCACATAGTTTATCTAATTTTAAAAAGAAAATATGGCAGCCATTAAAACAGAAATTGGGATTAGATTTCAAATTGGTTGTAGCTTTAGATCCAGTACCATTGTTGCATTTAAAAGGCTTTTATAACACTCTGCTTCAAATGCAAGTACACTTACTAAAACAAGCCAGTGAAGCCCTTTTCTGTTGCTAGTAGCAGGGTGATTACCATCAGTGCCTTAAGGACTACACTGTGTACGCATCAAGTAACTATCAGTACCTCTCAAGGCCAAGCCTGTAAACTCAATAGCATGAAGGTTTGGCATTACATTGCATCCTGCCAGTTGTGCTGACAACAGTTTCTAAAAATAACAACTTTATGAGATAATTAGGCTATTTTTGACTAGCCTGTGGGAGACTGGCCCCAGACAGGAGGACTGAAGACGAGTTAATAGCGTGAAATAGTCATTTTTATCTGGGTACTGTGTTACCATCAATGTCAGTTGGAGTCAGAGCTGAAAAAAACTTGTGACCCTTTTATAAGCAGCTAATGCAGCACTGAATTGTCGCTTTCCTATTTGACTCATCCAGATGTCGGCAGGAGATAGTAAGTTTGACCAATGTTTAAAAAAAAATAAATAAATCTTTTGATTACAGTGTACTTGATCACACAGTGTACAAGAGAAGCAAAGATGAGGTGATGTTAGCACTAGTTACATACACTAAACATAAAAAGGATTTTCTATAGCTGTCCGCAGCCAGCAAAAAGAAGTCATTCGCTGGCTCTATAGTTTTTCTGTTGTTAGAACGCATGTGTTCACTCTTACAGCCATTAACAGAAGATTTACTGTATTTTTCTAGATGAGACATTTTAGAGCCAGCAGAAGAGTCTATAGTGAGGACATGATACTGGAAAACGGTGATGCAGCTGGTCAGGTTTGAATGGTGGATGTGGGTAGGCTGTGTTTGGGAGATGGCTTTAATGTGATACTTAAGCATTTACATATTGCTTATATTTTATTGTAATTTAAGAAAGGAATGAAGTACTGCTATATTCTATCATAATTTTTTTGTTTGCTTTGTTTTTATTGGACTATTTTCAGTGTGTTGTGTGTGATAAATTTAAACCCTACTGAGACAGCCTGGTGTCACATGTGGGGGTTGTAACACATGGTCAGTTAGTTTCTTTAGCACTGGGAAAAGTTGAGCTGTAGTGTTAACATATTGGGAAAAATGGACCAACGGCAGCATTTAAATTGACTGTAGATGTTTGTTTGGGGACTGTTGTTATTGCTGAAGTAATACACACAACAAACTGTTCCATAATGTTTTGCTATGTAAACATAGGCCAAACACAGCTATTTATTCTTAAAGAAACATTAAGGAAGTAAAAAGCATTTAACCTTAAAAAGAAATTTAGAGACAGTAAAACACAGACACACATTCATACACATGCTTTGTGTGTGACTTCTCCCAATAAGCAAAGCCAGCTCTTCTTTGAGTTCCTTCAGTCAATGAAAGCTGGGATTAATATCTTCCTCTATAAAAATGAATCTCTTACTCATTCTCTCTCCTTATTATTTTTCAGAAATAACACACAGACGTGTACCTGAGCATCTATGTATCCCTGCGTTTACAATTATTCAGTTAATCATAAGTCAAAACAAATTAGACTCATGAATATTATTCTCCATCTTATCTATTAAATATTTTTCTTGTTTTATTACAAGTAGTAATTACAAATACAAAGTAGTATTACAATTAAAACACAAAGTGGAAAAAAAAAGTATATTTTACAGAGTCTAAAATCTTTCTTTCTAACCTCATCTTTGTTTAAACAACCATCTTTGTTGGTATAAATGTTCATATTCTCGCCTGTGTACCACACCTGCTACATGAGGATATCAACAGGAGCCCCACCAGTAAACTCAGACCATACAGACCCCTGGACTTGCAGGATGTAAACAATTAATGAGGACAATAATGGAGGTTAGCTGATTGATTTTCAGACTATGTGAGAAAAAGTCATGGCTGTGTCTTTGTAGGTTGCAAGGCCCCTGAATTAAACACAGTAGATAATCATTCGCATTTGCTTCTACAGTGCCTCTTCCAGTTACATCCATATTGCATCTCATGTGTAGCGTTAATTTAAAAGACATGCACTGCTTGTGGTCTATAGCTGTGTGTTTAGTCAGCTAAAATTCACAAATCCTAAACTGTTTAAGATCAAATATTAGCTATTACATTTACAGTCAGGTGAATCTGATAAATGTTATTGCAGTTTGAGGTTTTACACACTTAGTAGACTTTCAAACAGCGTTCTGTTGCTGCCCCAAAAAGCTTCATGTGTGTGATAATGGCTTTGTGTTTATCTGAATATAGAAAATGAACTGACATTAAGCTACAAGCAGTCACCTCAAGCATTTTGAGATGTGGACAATATAAAAACAGAATTTATTAGCAAACGTTGACATTTTAATTATGGAATACCAGATGTATTCTGAGACTCCATTTGTGCAAAGTAGTTTTTAAGTTTCGTTAAGTGTTTTAAAAATGGCTCTCTACCAATAGTGGGTATTACTATGTAGTAGTGGGTGCTACCAATGTGGTATTGCACCGAAGTCCTTCTGGGTGGTGGATGATCACTCTACCTTCTGAGCCACAGCTGCTCACTTGATATGCATAACAAATATGAGGGAGTCGTGAAAGTGTTTGGTGTAACTTTGTATGAAATTAGTAACAAAGATGCCCTGACTTAGTGTGCACCACCATGATCTTAGTTGTCATTTGGTTAGCAGAAGGCTAAAGTTTTCTGAAATGCTCTTTGTCACACCTACAGTGGGAGGTACGAAGAAATGCACAAAAAAAGGCAATTCATTATATGGTGAGTCTCAGTTGGTCTGACTGTTAAACTTGTTATTCTAGATAAAATCAGTGCCTGCGCCCCCACTCTCCACCTTCCCAGGGAAAAAAAAAGAATCAGGGGGAGGGAAGGGATGTTAGAAGTGCCACCTGCATTGATCTCCCCAAAACTTAACCTCACTCTCACTCAGACACATGAGCACATATGCGCACACACTTGTGCTAACACCATATAATATTCCTTGTGCAAGGCCACCTGATGGTAGCAACATATGGAGACAGGCCGTGGCCCACCAACCAACCAACCAACAAACCAGCAGCAGCTTGGTGTGGTTCATCACATTACAGGCCATAATTCAGGCCTGCGCCAGCTTTTATGTGGCATTTTTAGCAGCCCCTATTAGTTGCGCAGCTATTTCTGAGGGGATAATTTCTTTAAGCATTTGGCATTACAGGTGCATGTTATACAGCCTCCTGCTTTTAGACTGGTAGAACAGAACAGAATGTAGGTTTTCCCTTGATATCTCATTATTGGTCTAAGTACATTATATTGTCAAAGGTTAGTCCAGTTTTTAGCACTACCTGTAAGATTTCATTTTTTTATGTGAAGTTGGGAAGTCCATTACCATGTCTGGACCGGTAGTCTAGACTCTAGATTAGCTCATGTAGTGATTTATGAAGGGTGCTTGAGGCATCTGAGGCATGAGGCTTCTGGTGTGATTGTAATGCCTCATTACTCCTGTTCATAGTTAGTCATAGCAAGTTGCTCCTGGTCTGTGTCTCCGAGTGGAGCCAAGAACAGGATGACAAATGTTTTCTGTGCACTTGAGATGAGATCCAAGCCAAATTTTGCAAATCTACATGAGCAGCATTCACTGATGAGAACATTTACTGTGGCTGTCACATTTGACTACAAGCCAGTTTTGCAGGGAATATCATTAACAAGTAGAGGTGGAATAACCACTTTGAAGGAAAGCGATGGTGGAGCTGCTGTTGGATGAAAAAGTGACATTTCTGTGCTTTCAATGGACATTAATGACAAGTGATTTTTATGAATAATTTTGTACACTACTGTTAATTCTGTATGCCTCAACCTAATGCTTATAAGTTTCAATTTACCACATTCTCATTCACTTTGGTGTGCAGATAGAGTTAAAGATACTGGGAGCTGTTACTGTATAGGAAAGGATAATTGAATGACCTCAAATCAGCATGTGGTTGCTGTGGTCATGCTCAGCTCTGAGTTGTGGTTCAGAGGCCTGAGAGCAACTGGGAATTAATTTAGCTGAACAAGGCAACACATGCTGTGTAGGTCCTTTCGTGCTTTCGAAGAAACAAGGGAATGATGTTGTCAGAAAAAAGCCTTCACATGATGAGGCTGAAGGGATGTGGGCGAAACCTGCAACAAGTAGGCTTTATGTATTAACAGGTGCGTATTAAAGGCTCCAAATATGACATAATATTGTTCCACTTTTCGCTCTGAACTATGGGAGTGTAACAGACTGTGAGCTGCAAGGTAAAACATAATTTTTCGTGTGGCACAGTCTATAAAATATTTTGGCCAACTCTGCGGTGAGGATTTTTTTTCTCTCCTGCATCTGGTCTCAGACAGTTTTATTTGGTTTTATTGCAGCCCGAGATCAGTGGATTCACAGAGGAGTGTTGTTTTAAAGAAATGTCCAGAGCAAAAGCAAAACTCATACCCTTGGTGATTGACATCCCTGTCTAATGGAAGCTTCCATGCTTTTTTTTTTTTTTTTTTTGAGCATTCAGTCTGCTGGTGAAACCATCGTCATGCTACTGCAGAGTTTGTATGCTTGCCCTTATGATTTTGTCATGTGGTAGCTTAAATCAACATGGGTTTTAATTCAGCCCAGAGGTGTTCGTTATATGCTGTAACGCTTTTAAGAGGCAGTATTCATGCAATCCAAGAATATCTATTGAATTTTAAGTTGACCATAAAATATCTTTGGTTATATAGATGAGAGCCAAGATAGTAGATTCAGGAGCAGCTGGAGATGTTTTCAGTTAACTGAAAGACTCCATTAATTCCTGAATTAGTCATCTGAGGAACTGAAGCTTGAGGGAGGGAAAACAGTGGGAAATAGGGAAGGATGGATGGATTATCAGCTCGGAGTGGATTATCATCTCCTGTGGTGTGCATTCCACTGTCCTTATCCCCCCACTCAGCCTCAGTACTGCTCCACTGCTTCCTAGAAATAAGCCTGCAAATGAGAAATCTGTGAGGTACAGGAAGCATTGGTATCACTATATCAAATATAAATCTTATCCTTGTTTAGCAAGATGACATAGTGGGGAAAACACTTGAGTACATATTCTTGTTTACGCTAAGCATCTACTTGGAATTTAAAGGTTTCAGGAGAAAAATACCAAAGATAAGTAACTTATGAATAACATGGATAGCTGTTGCATCAGTTGACTCCTTAAATACAGAGGTTTAAACCAAATCTTTTTAAATTGAGTTCTCCCATCTTTAGGTTTTTAAAAGGAGCTGCCTGCGATCCACAGCTGGACTCGTTGAACAGAGGCAGGAAGCTACGTGCACACACATCCATCGGCCTCCTGATGCGTTTTCCTTTAATGCCTGATGAACCACATCATTGCCATTTTCTCGCCTTGCGGTCTGCAGCTGTCTGCGGCACTTGATTAAAACATTTCTTTTAGTAATCCCTGTGTAATGAAGCCGTCTCTTGAGAGTGGATCTCAGTGTGTTTGTGTATGTGTCTACTCATGTGTGTCTGTGTGAGGTTGTCTGCATACGTGTGTGCTTTGGGTCAGGGGTGCTCCAGATGGGAGGAAGGGGAGGTCTGTATATGTGTGAGAGTGAAAGAGAGAGAGGAGTGTTTCTTTCTATGAAGAGTTTCGGCTGTTCTGGACCAATGATTGAGAAATGCACACATGGAACACCTTTGACCCCAGGGAACCACAAAAGTGAGCTGTGGCTTCAAATTCAGTCCATTCCTCTCCCTAGCTCATTCCCAGATCCAACACAGAGAGGGCTCTGCTTCGCTAGAGAATCCGTGTCATTACAAATTACATCTGGGAGCTGAAATAAAACTGTATTTAGGTGATTGCTGTAGTAAAATGGCACAACACTACACTGACTTTAAGAAAAACAAAGTTTAGGTTACAAAGAGGAGGACAGTGTAGATATTGACATTTTGTCCAAATGTTGGTCCATAAATTTCTTTCCTAATGTAAAAAGTAAACAGCAGTGTCTAGAGGAAACTTTTTAAAGTTTGCTCCAGACAATTATGCCAACTTTTTTTTAAGAAAAAAAAATCTTTTCTGTACTCTTTGTTTTGGTACCACTATGGAAAATTTTCTAAACTGGAAACATGTCTGACATGTCCGTCTCCTGTTGGCTTTAAAGAGCAAATATAATTCCCTGAGAACAATTTTAAAAAAAAATCTCTAGAAATCCCACAGATACCGTGCCAGTCACAAATAATCAACCTAGCCCAACTCAACTTTTAAAGTGTTTTCTACCTACCTGGTTTCAGTTCTGAGTGCAGTCTGATATGATATACACTGGAAAAAAGTCATTATTCAAGCTGAGACCTTTGTGTCTTGATGAATTTCATACATTTTTAATGTCAGAAGCTTATATTCAGCTACGTTTCCCATCAAGGCATGACATTGAGGCCATGTGCAGCCAAACAAATTATTTAAAATTAACATCATAAGAAACTCAAAAGACATATAATAGATGAATTAAGGAAACAAATTTCTTTAACTTTTCTTTTAGTTTATTAGATTCTCTGTGTTTTTTTTTTAGGTTAATTCACCTTCAGGTGGGAAAAAGACAAATGTTCCCTTTCCCTAACTTGGCACTTGTTCTTAATGAAGAGCTTTAATGATGTATTAATCTTTGTTAGGAGGCTTTGTAAAGATATTGTAGTGAGATAAAAGACTTCATCGTGCTCATAAATCACAGATTTTTCTGGGGTCAGAGGCTTTGGTTTATTGTGATTTGGGAATTCTGGAATACTGCAGATCAATCTGTCAGGAAAAAAAATCCATTTTTAGTCAGAATTCCCTCCAACAAAGCTCAGAAAATTGGGAGAAAATAGCAGTAGAGTTTTTTCCCAGCTATTTGAGTTGGGGTATGTTTGTATTGGGGTGTGACAGTGAGTGATTTGAGGAAACTTCAGATAAGTTATCACTGGTCCCAGGATAGTTGCTATCTGTTGTATCTATCAGACAAATATGTCGCGCCTGACTTGATTACACTGGGTTTGCTGTGGACTTTGTCAATAGACTAAGAAAAGTTAAATTTAAGTGAAAGTTGCACATTGTGGGGCATGTTTAACCTTACTGATTGTCTTGTCAATTTTTCTACTTTCACTGATCTTGAGAGCTTGTACTAAATTTTAAGTTTATGTGGATAGCATATTCCAATACATGCATATTTTTATTTAGCTCCTCTTACAATAAAAACAAAGGGAGGGGGATGGATTCCCCTATGTCATGAAATATATGTTCAGAGACCAGACACCTTGCTCCATGCCTGTTGCCAACATCCAAGTGCCCACAGCTGTCTTTGCTAATGCATTTTGGAAAGAGTGAGACAACTGATTTTTGGTACTGTACAGGATATGAGTAATAACACAAATGTATGTTCTGGAAACTGCAAGCAGGTTCCAAGCTTGTGTTTTGAGACACTATGTAAACCATTAGGACCAGCTGCCCATGGCAATATTCCTTCAATTGCTGCGGGATGTTGGTCTTCAAAAAAAAGAAAAAGAAAGAGAGACAAGAAAAGAAAGGGGAAAAAAAAGGTTTGGCTGACTTCATTTGGCTCTGCTTATCAGACATAGTTTGCTTGCTTTCTCAGGTGCATCCTTTATCAGAACATCTTCGCTTCTGTTAGCATATCACATCTACATGTCTACAAAATATGCTCATAGAGTGGTTTACACACAAAGCAACAACATACCTCTGTTTCCACTTGAGTTTTTCTGGAGCTGCTCCCACTACGAGTAAGATATTATTTTAACTGAAGAATAACATATGACCTAAAATGACTTTGACATTCTCAACAAATGTTTTCTGTACATGACACATTTTGCTTTTCCTTCATAAAATACTAATAAACAAACAAAAAAAAAAACTAAAAACAAACATATGACCTAAAAATGAAGAGTCTACATTCCTGCAAACCTCTGTTTTCTCATCATTCTTACCCGTGTTGTTGTTGTTTTAAATGTCTAAGCAATCTGCAGATCATACATCCTTTTAATATTACGCATGCTTAGCATTGTTTAAATACAAAGACCATTTTTTCCACACACAGCTTGTTAGAGCGGCATGCTCCTTGTCAGCTGTAGCCTCATTACTACTGTTGAACACACATGGCTCAATAAGGCATTATTGGTGTGTAAATATGTATGCAGGTGTGTTGGAGGTTGTGTGACAGCTCATCTGTTGTCATACACATCTTTATGTATGTGTGTGGGTAAAGGTATGTGGATTTACGTGCTTGCACGAGGCCTCTCTAAAGTAGCAATTGCAGCCTGTTGGCTGGAACTCCAGCTGCACTTGTCTAAATATAGTTATGTCCACAGTCAGACCAGCCCAGAGAGCTGATTCGCCTGACAAGAACTGACCCAAATGGGTATCTGTAGCTACGACGTGAAATGGGTATGGTAGAAATTATCTGGTTACAACGGGATTATGTATCGTGATCATCATGGCCATCCCTGGATGGGTCTGAAACATGTTTGAACCTAACCGAAGTACTTTACGAGCATCTTCTTTTAATCTTTTAATCTTTATTTGGTTTTGTTTGATTTAATGGCCCAAATTATCTTTACAGTCTGACTTTTTATATATATATAATGAAGAAACCACAGCTGTTACAGTGTCCATGATTGACTCATGTTCTGCTCATCACAACACTGTTTTGCTCTACTGTGACAGAAAGACTATATGCCAGTCGGTAGACCAGTTACCTACCCTGGCACCAAGCAAGTATACCAACTGGCCTGTAGTAGCCCTGGTCTGGTTCATTGTCACTCAGGCACCGCTCTCCTGGGGACGGGTCGGGAAATTAGAGCTAATGTTGTTGAAATCCACCAAAGGAAACCATATTTCATTGGCTGAAATTGAAACACCTAAGTTTTCATAGCTCCTGACTAAATTTGATTTCCTTTTAACGTATTCCTGGTGGCCTCTGTGTTTTAATGAAAAAAGTTATTGACTTAAAGGACTGCTGTGAGGTCAGAGACAGCCGACTCAATGAGCCACTGAGCTTCAAGCTAAAAGGAGCTGATTTCTTAAATTATGAGTCTGGATCTGAAGTGGGTTGTGGGCCCAACTCTGCTGGGTCTCCACATTATAAGAGAAGTATGCTTTCATGAGTTTTGCTCCCTAGACTACAGACTGAATTTGTAATATGGATTCTGCACTCTGAGAGTGAAATACATTGAGCGTACTTTGTTCACATTCTGAACTGAATGTTTTAAAGCTGTCATTTGTTTCTGCTGGGGGATGCTGCAGATACTAATGTGTTTTGACCTCTTGGATGCTTTTGTTTCCCGCAGAGCCTGTGGTAACAGTAAAAAGCTTCCTGCCAAAAAGCTGTTTACCATGTTGCAGCAAGAAACACTGACCGTGCCAGCTACTTAATGAAATCCGATGAGTGCCTGGCTGTCTTCACATCCAGCATTCCCAAAACACCCTAATGAGACTTTCTGCTTCTCATTTAATCCCAAGATCCAAGATGCTGTTCACAAAGAAGTGGGCATGATATAATAAAAACAGGTGCATAATTAAAGTTTTAGGGGACCACATGCACATGACAAGCTCCCCTTAAACACTATAAACACTCAAAAAAGCGAACAAACTTTCATCCCTTGCCAGTCCTCTCATTGAAGTGGCTTTGCAGGCACATTTGCTCTGCATGTGGGGACATTGTTGTTGCCGCGTCCTCTATGCCTTCTTTTGTTCAGCTGCACTGTTGCACTAAGTGTACATGCACGCATAGAGTGCACATCTTTGAAGACATGAATAACACATGAAAATCAGTTTGATTAATGTGTCATTGAATAGCATGCAACAGTAGTGACTTTTTAAAAAGCAAAACAGCATGACATCTCATGGTTCGCCATTGTGCCAAATTCATCACATGTAGTAACGGAATTGAAAATGTATTTGTGTTGTATGCAGATGTGTGTTGTCATGGGAAACTCATTGACCCTGTCAGGTCTGGGCTTTCTTCCTTCCTCTCTCCCTGTTCCTTCTCGACTCTCTGCATCTCTTTTTATCAAACAGCCTCACTTTCTTCCTTATAGTAAGGACGGCAGGCGGTTAAGAGCTCTGGGCTTGCCTTGTGTGCAACTCACAGCTCATGTCACCCTGGTGAACCACCCAGGAGTAGAAGAAAGGGAAAGATAAAGAGACTCTTGGAGAAGGAGAGGGAGGGAAGCAGAGAAGTTAAATGATTGCAGAGCTGCTGAGCGAAGAGAGGGACCCTGTGACAAATCCCACACTCTGAACTGAGACCAGACCATAATGGATGTATGATTAAATGAACTGTGATGCTCGTTCCTGACATGCTGCAGCCATCTCTGGATTCAGTCACACTTCTATTTTCAATGAAAGCTTTGCTCATAAGACAGCCCCCTTTGCTTCCAGCACAATATGTAGTCAAGTGCATATGTGCTGCTGCGTGCACACACACACACACACACACACACACACACACACACACACACACACACACACACACACACACACAAAATACCAGAAACTAGATGTATATCTGGGCAGGGGCCACTACCAGTCCTACCCCATGAACCTCTCAGACATTAAGCTTGTTTTGTTGTGTAATTCAGGCTTGCTGGTGTTTTTTCAATAAATGGGTTCCTGGGGAAGAAGAGGGAGGGAGGAACATTGGTAGAAATGATGAGATCAGTAGTTGTGACCATGACAAGTTCTCCATCACACTGTTCACCGTGTATAGTTCCATGCCTTATTCAGTGAGTGTGCATGTGTATTAAAGATTCCTTTCCGCTGATGTTTTGTACTCTGTGATGGATGTGTTGTACAAAAATCGGCTCAAAGATATGATTCGTGGAGAAAGAGAGTACAAGAGTGATAAGTTGTGTGCAGCATTGATGTGAAAAAGAATCATTTGAATGTGTTTGGATATTAATGAGTGACTAAGCGAGACAGTGAGCAGAGTACTAGAAAACAGGAATTTAAATGTGTGTGAGAGAGAGATGATAAATGAGAGCAGGGTCTGCAGAGGGTCTGATGGACGGAGGCTTGGAGGGCTCTGTCACACTGTTCTGTTACCTCATCCCCCTGAACGCTCAACTCATCAGCTTGTCATATGCTCAGACTCTCACAAACTCTCCCTCCACACTTTTGGAGACAGATGAAATGTTAAATGCTTAGAGATTCTTTTCAGGGTCAGGTTTCTGGGCTGTACATCTTTTCACATAAATCATCATCACAGTTTTGACTGAGGGGGGGAAAGGGTCGACAAACTAAACCGACCTGCCAAGTAACTAAGGAAAGCTTGGCTCACACTTGGTACCTCTTAGGTTTACTGTTGGAACGCACTTCTACTTATTTGGCCTTTTGTTCCATCAATGAACTGTTTTATATTGCAGTGGTGTATTGATGGATTTGTGGAAGTTGCGAACTATGTGTTTGCACAGTTTCCTGTTAAATTCGGTGTATATTAGCGTTTATGTGAAACTCTCCATTTTTCCATTTATTGTCACTTAATCCTAACAGACATTTTGTATGTCTGTCACCATCTTTGATCTCATGTTTTCTTTTGTGTCTCTTTTCTTTTAGGAGCAAAAGGTCATCAGTTCCCACCACAGAGTGCATTTTTGAGCTCCCTCACTTCTCTATTCAGGCCACAAGGGCCCAGACGCTTTTGCTTCAAGCAATTTACCAGAGCTGGACCCACAGCATGCCCAACGGAGCCCCACAGACACTCGGTGAAAATCTACTCAATGAGGTGTACCAAGTTCCAGGTAAGCAGCATGCTCGACAATGTGATTTTGGCTTACATTCACACTGCAGGTCTTAATTCTCAGTTCAGATTTTTTGGTGGGGAAAAAAATAAATAAAGAAAAAATCAGATATTTGTCACATGTGGGTGAAAATGGGTGGATTTGGGCCACTTTTGCCTGCAGTGTGAATGCAGCCTTTGTTGCCTGCAGATCCGGTGTAGATGCTAACCTAGTTAGATGAATTTCAGATGCCTGACGAAGTTAATGCAGATCTTTTCAGCTAGTAATTCCCTGCAAATTCTTCAAAAGAGAGGGTCCATGTTTATCAAAGGAGGAGAGGTGTGTGTTTGTAATTGTTCAGCATGGCAAATAGCTCAGTATGTGTTTTTCAGATAGTTATTTTTCATAATGCAGTTATTACTATAGGGTACTGATTATAATTTGGCTATAGCAATTCAGTTACTTGGCATAATAAAGAAAAGACCAAAAAGGGATTTATTGTGTCCTTTAGTCATAAAATAAAAAACAGACATACGCGTGTGGTCTCTTTAGATCACTGCATTTAATTTTAATGTAGTCATTATTGTTGCTGATTTATTGACTTTTTTCATGAATTATATATAGTGTCCTTTGTTTGTTTAGTTCTTTATGAAAAAGTTTGATTCTTAGCGCCAGGAAAATGTCAGTAGAGATATAAACAACTGGCTACAGCTAAAAGTGATTTGACTCTCTTATGAAAAGTTTTACAGTTATTTCTCAGGGATCAACTCAAGTGTCAGATCATTCATGGAAAACAAGTCAACCAGATAGCAGCTTGTGAATTATGGGCAAAAACATAAGCTGTCCAAATACACGTTCACGGGAGACGTTTAAACATCAACTTGCTTTGTGCCCAGTTTGGAGTACAGGACCTGCAGCCGAGGGTAAATTAACTCTGAAACGCTTCATGTCACCTAAGGATGCCTTAATGGCCAAATAATAAATTTTGCCTCTTATTAAATAAAAGGGAGGGGAGACTGAATTCAATAAAACAGTAGCGTTTCTTATGACGGTAGCATCTGGACAGTCCTCTGGAGGGCCAGGGATTTTCCAACTCATTAGGATCATGTTGTTTGGTATGCTGTCAACATTCTCCCTCAGCCAAGCCTGTCAGGCTACCTTTTTTACCGTTGTGTAGTTGCCAGAATTTATTAAACTGGTCTCCCGTGGAGTGAAGTCAAATATTCCTCTCCCCTCATTCTGCCTTTCTCTTGGAAGGGGGCTTGAATAGCGACATGGAGAAACATTTGCACATCTGGCCCATTTGCTGGCAGGTTAGAAAAAGTGGGGGAAAGACTTTTTGGGTTTTGAAGGCAAGAGAGTGAAGGGGAATAGGTGATGCATTGTGTAAGTTTATGTTTAGTGGGGATACTCAGCAATCTTTTTTTTTATCATATAACCAAAAATGTCTGGTTCTGTGTCTGTTTTTGAGGTTAAGTTGACACTCACTGGATTTCAGGAATATGTCAGCTGTCCCAGTCCCTTTCAGACTTTGGTATGTGAGGTCTTAAGTGTGTTGGAAAAGTGGAAAAAGAGGAGATAAAAGAGGAGTAGGCAAAGTCGTGTTGAATGAATTTGTGAACTTAGTTTGCTGTGGCGCATCTTTCTCACAATGTAGGACTTGGTGAACAGTGTTGGTTCATGTGGGCACTGCGGTTGTGTGCAGACTGTAATGTCATGATGAGCTTTGCCAGCTGTTTTCTGTTGGGTTTTTGCCTTCCCACTTACTCCTTGGCTCCTCTCTTCGCTTCACTACAGTTGTTTTCCTTGACTAAAACAAACACTAAACTGACGGCATTGTGTCACCGTGGTTGCCTGATCAGTAAAAATTTTTTACTGCAACACACTATTATTATTATTTATTTATTTAATTTATTTTATTTTATTTTTTATTATTATGTCACTTTAAGAATGAGATACAAACGCTAAGGCTAAATACTGAACATGGCAAACAAAAGCTGTTGACTTTAAACATGTGCTTTTGTATCCTTTCAGAAATTTGTCCTCTGCTCCATCCTTTTGATGCTGCAGTTTTTTTCCTTTTCAATATTGGAAGGTGTTTCATTTTGAGGCCTCACAGATAACGCAGATGGTCAGTGTCCTTCATGGGAGGGAGATGGTATGGCATTAGATTAGATTCCCGGACTATTCAGCAAAGGGCTGGGGGAGTGTTTTTAAAGCCCAGCAAAGAGACAAAGTGTAAAATGTTACTTTCCTTAGTAATCAGATGTTGTCATTTACTGTGTCTTTCCAACCTGGCTCAGACATTCACAGAGCTTCTTTTCCTTTGCTGTTCTTCTGCCAAATTTTATTTTCAGACACAAATTAATCTAAGACATTTCCTTCTTGTGATTGTCTGAGGCCAGAAATCTCAGATTGTTTTGTGGTTTACAAAGCAGCAATAGCAACAGTAGTAGAGGGAAGCCTGTTCCTGTCTACTTTGAGGCAATATTACCCCTCAGATGCAACCACACACTGACCACAGTGACCTCCCACACGTAACTAGAGACTACAAGCACTGGTGTGTGAGTATGCAGTGTGCTGTTTATAAGAGCACGGTGAGTTTAGGTCTGATTGAGTCTTTGGCACTGTCAATATGCAAATTGTGTTTACCACCTCTATATCCAATGTTGGGCTGCAGCTTACATGCAGCTCAGCTTGTTGTATTATAATTAAATGATTTATCTATACTCTGTATTTGGTTTTAATGAAGATGCAGAGTTAGATACGCTGTGTCACTTAAGTATAGGTTGGTCAGAATGACAAAACTGGAAATGTGTTGTGATGAGTTGCTGCATCAGCTCCAGTGGTTTGATAATGGTGCAGAGCTGTTAAATGAGCAACTTTTAGCTTTTACTCAGTTTAATGAGTGCTTCATATTTTCATAGTTAGCTTCCTGGGCTTAGAATAATAAATGTTTACAGTTAAATCATAAGAAAAAAGGGTAATATATCCTTAGATGTCAAGTAATTCCATCATATCTTGTTTCCATGTACAGTAACACAAATATTGTAGAAATCTGTTTATTTCCTGCTTGTGGGATTATCCTGACAGTGTGTTGTAGCTGAGCATGATTGGATAGAAACACAGGCCAGTTGTGTTAACTAGTAAAGATTAAATAAAAAGCAAGATTATTTCAATCATCATGAAACTGATTTTTCCAAACAGTTATGGATTCAACTTCTATCACAGCTGGCTTTCTGGCCACTGAGCTCTATGGTGGTCTGGCCTGGGACAGGAGGAGGGGTCTGGTAGAAGTTGGTTGGTGGTGGTGGTCACCAGCCATGTTCTGGATGATTGCTGGGTGATATATGAGCTGTGACATAGCTTTAGCATGACAGATTCTGGGGAGAAAGAACAGAGGAAGAGGAAGAGAGAGTGAACGTTATAATGAGCAGAATGAAAAATGAAAGAGAAAGGAATCTAAAGGTCGGAGGGAAAAGTGACAGAAAAAGGAAATAAAAAGACTAAGTGTGTGGGGCCAACCTCGGTGCCCAAGATTACAACTGGCCATTGGTTTGCTTTATTAAACCCAGCTCTGCTTCCTTATGGAGTGTCAGGTTAGGCACATGCACAAAGAAAACCACATATAGACAGATGCATGCCTACCTTTATCTTTACTCGTTCATATATGTACTTCTGAACTCACACCATATGAACCCATTTATGGTAAATGACTGAAGAATGTTTGGATACAGCAAATCCATGCTCTCATTGCATAGCAACTAGAGGCATGTTGATAATATTAGAGGAGGACTCATAACCGTATCATTATTAAAACAAGTCCTTTGTTTTTAGTTCCATACACTCTTAAAATGGGGAGAGGTGAGGATAAGTTGGGAGTTGAGGAAAAGATAGAGAAAAGGATGTAAAAAAAAAAAAAAAAAAGAACTGCAAGGTTGCATTACAGAACTTATTTATAGTTTTCTTCACTTCAATATTTTCTGTTGCTTGGAACCAAAAGTGATTTCTTAGACCATGTCAACAATAGTTTTCATGCATTTTTGCACTGCATGAAAAAGCTATTCCCGTCATGGCCAGCAGTTCACATCTCTGTGATCTAAGTGGCATCAGGAGCATGACTCTGACGCAAATCCCCCTGAGATGCTGCAGCACAGTAAGTGTCTGTAATAGCTTTGTGTTATTAGAGGAAAAAAAGTGTATATTTTCCTATCACTGTCACTGCTGTAATCTGATCTTTGCTATGTTGTGTATTAAAGGTTGTCTAGTTGAGTTGGTAGCAAGAACACAGGAGGTTGCACCCTCACTGCCCACGTTTCTTTTTCAGTTTTTTCTGAGATGAATTGGCTGCCATGACACTAACTCACTAACTTAATGTTCCTCATCTATTAATCAAGACAAGCCAACGTAACATGCAGCTTTTATCTGTTATATAATGAGTCCATACATTCAGTTTTTTCATCATTTTTCATTGTTCTCTAGTGAGAGTGAAAGACAGAAGGACAAGCTTTTTTTTGTGTTTTGTGGTTGTCACAAATGTCAGTAAAGAGATGGGAAGTTTAAGGAAAGCCCTGAGATGTCTGTTTCAGCGTAGCCTGGCCCCTCACTCAAGTATCCATACTGCTTTGAAGAGGTAAATTATTGGTTTGAAAGAAATTTCTGCCTGTCTACTTGTCTGCTTCACGAATTGACATAAGGACAGGAAGAAAGCAGGAGGGAAAGGAAAGGGAGAGGGCTTTTTCATCCATATGCAACCTCATTTCTGACATAAAAAACACGTTTTGTCAGCATCAGAGAACCGATAAATAAATCTTGGATGGAACTTGAGAAGGTTCTTGTCAATGAAAACTTCAATAAGCTACAGACGGCCTTCGCTCCACTCCTGGCGGATTGTGATGATGTTTTAAGTCAATCCAGACTTGAGCCTTCCCTACTTTTCTTTTGTCTTAGTGAAGCCTGGTCTTTCTCTGTTGTTCCTTTCAGTCACAAGTTAATCATTGAGGCCAGTTGAGTCGGTGTGCAACAGAAGAGTCTCACTGTCTTTTTAGACTTTAGAGTACATTGAAATTAATATCTTTAATGGGATGAAAGGAACATTGAATGTCTGATGTCTGCTCACCCGTTGAGTCAAGGGGGAAGCTCTTCACTCTTCAACATGATGAAACAAAGCCATACACCCTGACACCTCCCCAACAGGCCATATCTCAGTGTTTAAGTTTTAATCCTTGTTTTTCTTTTGCTCACTAAGGGGCCGTCCCCACAATGCCGAATTGCAGTAAAACCACAAAAGTATTTTAGCAATTCACCCTTTCATCCCCACGAAACCAGGAATTAGCTTCCATGAAATCGATCATGTCTGAAACCAGGTACCAAGGTGGATAGTTTTGAAACCTCTACCGTCTGATGTACTGTGAGGACAGCGTAACCGCACAACTGGAGGATATGATGTCAGTGCGATGAACATGTGCCAAACACAACAACAACAATGCCGTGTGGACAAAGCCGAAACGCCGGCCTTCTAAGGGTGGGGAAAAACAAAAATCAAAGATTGGCTCATAATTTCTCTAAGGACTTTCTCCTCAGTCTGAATAGTCGCCTCATTTCCATTGAGTAATTCAGGTAGGAACTGTCCAAAACACTATTTTGTGTTTCCATTAAAGAATGGCCCACACAACTGAGCCTAAATGTACCATTTCTGGGCCCTGTTGTGTTATAGGTTGATAGGAAAATAATAAGATAAAGTTAGGGCGGAGCTGCTGGCATCACATGATCCAGCCTATTGATTGAGGAACAGAGAAACGTCCCTTCTTGTGAAAAAAGCAAGCACGAGAGATAAACACTCTGTAGGATTTTTGTTGTTTCACTTCACAGTCCACTCAATATTCAAAAGATTGTATAGAAAAGATGCCAGCGAACAACAGGTCTGGTCGGCTCTGGAACCACAAACATTCCTCGCTATCGTATTGTTAGTTGTGTCATGGTTGTTCTTGTTGCACCAGTATGACGCCACTCTAGGCATTTGGGCTAAACCCTGCCTACCTAGCGAGGGTCTGACTTACCCTGGAAACGCTCGCCTGACCTGACCTACCTTTCCTAACCGCTCCAAGTGGGATGTTACAGAACATTGATGATCCCATTGCAAAGAGTTTGAAGTCCAACTTTTTGTCTTCCCTGACATGAAAGATTAATGGTGTTTCAGAGGTTGTTGATCACAAGATCTGTCATGCATTTCCGAAGCCTGACTGTTGGTAACCCTAACAGTTTAGGTAACTTACCAAAACTGGGTGGAGCAAAGTTTTTGGGGAAGTGACACTTTTATCATTTAGAACTGAAACCTTCAACTTATCTCCCCTATGGAGGGTAAACTGAAATACAACCCGCCCCCTGCAGCCATGGTTTTTGAATTATTTCTGTGATAAAGACTTTTCAACCTCCAGTGTCAGCCTGTATTCTCTTCTTTAGATAATGTGTTTAACAGACTCAAGGTGTGTTAAGTCTACTACCATTTTCTCTAATATGAGGTAAGCATCCCTGAAATATGAGATGAAGCCATTAGAGTTAAAACTGATTTAACACAAGTTTATCTTTTAATCTATTTACAGATGTTATCATCATTAATATAATTACGATATGCTGTACACATTGCAGTATATAGTTAAGAAATTTATTTTTTATGCTTAGTTTAATAGGTAGCTTGGCATTAAACACTTACACTTAGTCACACACACGGAGCAACTTTGATACATGAAACAAATTGCAATATGAGAGTCCTTGGTTTTAAAGCCCCCGCAGCACACTGCACTGGATGTTACCAAGCCCTGAATCAATGACAGACCTAAATAAATCTGTTTGTATTTATGTCATCTAGTAGTGTCTGCAGAGCTGGCTCCCTGCAGAGAACCAACCAGCCCATCTGAGGGTAGTGACTAGTGCCGACTGAGCACATAGCTCCACGTCACAGGGCCATAAATTTCCACTGTAATTCCCATTGAAGTGCCTCAGAAGCACCAAAACCCCCGTCACGTCTTGGCTACCACCACACACCCTCCTCAAAGCTAAGACATAAATATTGATCTCCATGGATTATTAGTAAACAAGAATGCTCTGCTTGTTTTGTCTTCAATTCTGTCCAGTAAGGCAAGTGAAAAAAAGAACACAAAAGATCCTGCATACGTTAGACAGACAGGTCTTGAAATGCTGGAGAAGAAAATAAAAGGCAGTAATTCAGAGTTGCATTTCAGCAATAGAGAGACCGGTTTAGCATCGTTAATAGTGGTTTGTATTTTTGATCATCTGTCTTGGTGGAACCACGCTGGCATCCCGTCCTGGCCACCACTTGAAAGCTAGAAGGCCCCTGTTTCTTATGCTAACTGAGTTTGTCAGGGCAGCATTAGGCTGGGGATATAGGAGGCTGAGAGGCAGGCCCTCTCATCCAGAGCTGTGTTTTAATGACCTATCTCACCACTGGCTAATTATTTCCTAAGTAGTAATGTAAGGATTGGCTGTCATAGCACATGTTTATCACTCTTGAGCATTTGTCTTTCCGTTTTTCCTTTTTCCTCGTATACTCATATCTTTCTCACTTGTTCAGTAATTCCTAATTTAGTCTTTCTTTACAGCCCCCCCCCCCCCCCCCCCCCTTTTTTTTTTTTTTACTGTCTTCCAAACCTCACTGCTGAGGCACATTAGTGTTTGCCAAATTGCTTCAGCATGAAGACTCCTTAATTGTGGTAATTCAGTGGCAGAACAAACCATAGTCTGAATGTGCAGAGAACATGTGTCACTGCTTTAGTGGGCAGACAAGAAGGCAGGCAACACCTGGAGAGGATGGAAAATTATGAGCACTGGACCCCCAGTCCCTGCTACCAGAACTGTCACCACCACATCACTGTCTTTTTACCATGATTATTGGATGCAGTGAGTAACACTTGCATACGTCGCTGTTATAATCTGTCTTCAGTGTGCTGGAAGCAGCCTGGCTGGGCTTTTCTTAGATGGTGATAAGCATTTCTCTCTGTGTATGTAGAAAATTGTTTGCCTCCCCTCGTTTTTTTTGTTTAGTTTTTTTGTTTTGTTTTTTATATATATATCTCTGGAGCAACAGGTAAACTGTATATTTATTTTGTTAAAAATTAAATATATTGCTGAAAAAACAGTGATTGCTTTGTTGTTATTTGTTATTTGTTAGTAGACTAGAAGAAAAGCAAACCTTGGCCGTAGATGGTCCTTTCAGACAGACACTGTTTTGGTTGTGGCTGCTCCAGTGACTGAATTCTATGCCCCACTTACTGGTTTGCTGGTTGATGACTTATTATGCTGTCCAGCAGCTTAAAGGATGAGACGTATAACCCCACATCCAAGTTTTCTTTTTTACTGTCATGGTAGTCCTTCATGTTCTTAAGCTTATTGATTTTTTGGTCTGGTGTTTGGATGAACTCAGCCTTTGCCCTATAATGAGGTTACGGTTCAATGAGAAAAACCACGATTTCTGTAGTTTTCAGGTTCCAGACTTCTTTTGTGTGTGTGCTGCATGCACCAGCCAGTTCAATACTGGGTTCAGGAACCAGAATCAGCATGTGGCCTTGCTGGTGTGAAATTATATTAACAACAAAGTGTTTTTCAACAGTTTAAGCAGCAATGTCTGTGTGTGGTTATTTAACAAAGATGCTCTTTATTTCTCATATAAATGGAAAAATTTCATCATATATCTGAGCGCATCTGCTGATGTTGTTTGCCATTTATAATTCATTTGCTTTCTGCATCCAGGTAAAGTTTACCTGTAAATACCGTAACTCACAGTGTACGTGATGACATATTGATTGTAAGTACTTTCATTTGTCCTCTGAATTCTTGTTCTTGTTGCATGCAAGTAAAACGGTTTATGAATATTCTTTTCTATGAAAATGACAAACTCTTACAACACAAATTATAATAATGGGAAATAATCTATCATACTATCATAACATTCCTTAGTGAGCTATGAGATTTCATGAAAGTCATAGGTATCCACTGCAGACATGTGTTTGACTGAGAAAGCTGCTCTCCGCTCAGCTTTAACTGCAGGACAAACCACTACTGGTTTGCCTTGTCTGTTTTCCTGTCCCATTCCCTCTGCATGTGTCTGTATGTCTGCTGTGTGTCAGTTCTGGGCAGGATGCCAGCAGACCTGCTCCTACTTACTGCTTCTACTTCAGCCCCTCCTGACTTAGGAGAGACAGTTATTGTTTCTGCATCAGCACTTAATGGCTCAGCTGGCTGCTTTCAGGCTACCCAACTTGTCTCTGTCTGCCTCTTTTTCTGTCAGCCCCCTCACTGCTGTAGGCCCACTGCCAGATTTGGGGCTTGTAGGACTCTAGGTTATTTATCCTCCATTGTCCCTTTACCTGCACATGAGGGTTTGCCCATAATGTGCTGCTTCTTGACAAGTCATTGCAATCGCTTGTGAAGGTGTTAAAACTTAAAACACAGCTGCTGCCGTTATATTAGCACAAGTCACAGTGTTGCTTTGTCAATATGCTGAAGTCTGTATTTGTTGCAACGTTGTGTTCTGATTCAAACAAACTCTCCTACTACAGTAGAAATTTTAAAATAAATCAGAGGTAAATGCTGTGATTCTTGAGTGAAAGTGTAATTTTCCCAGGTTCATCACTGCAGGCAGATACGTTTCCCATACCATTCAAGAAGTAAGAGCAGGACATGTTGGAATGTGTGAAGCATGGCTCTCAATTCTCCAGATGTCTTGCACACTACACTCACACACATTTACCCACTAACAATTGAGGTATGCACAAAGTAGTCCCCGCTTCCCTTATGCATCACTGTGTGTGTTCTCTATTTTAACACAAATATCCATGACTGAGTGACGAAATGACATGAGCGATCATCCAGATAGTTTTTGAGTTTTCCTCTTGGCTGTTGCAAAATGTTTGAGTACTTTATCGGAGATTGCCTGTAAGAGGCTTTCATCAGTTCTGTGTTACCACACAGACTTCTCAGTTGTAATGATCATGGAGAGAAGTAAAACAAATAAAACTCTCACTGGATAACAACTTGATGCTAACAGTGGTTGGTGTACGTATGTGCAAGTTTGTTTTTTCTTTCTTTTTTTAATCTGTCGGTTAACAGGCAGTGTGAATACTACATAAATATAACACGTAGCACAAAAACACTTCCGGGATGAACAAAGAAGAGAAAGAAGTAATGACAATTCTAAGATCTATTTGAAAAATCTGTCACTAATACCGCGTGTACCCCTATAGTGTTTAAAAACCCCTGACTATGCAGAAAGTAGCAGATACTAAAGAGGAAACTACAAATGGACTGTAGTACACTCTGCAGGATACTCATTTTCACAAAGCTTGACTTTTTCAATAATTCAGTGACTGCAGTGAATTTCTTTAGACCAGTTTACGTATTACTAGTTTGGCTTGTAATTACTCCCTTGAAACATTCTGCAATTTTGAGTGTGATCAATCTTAATTTAGATAACACGTATGTATGCAAGCCTGCATCATACTCTGCATGCATCAGACTGCTGTCAGTAACTCTCCATGTAATAACTATAACTGTCCAGATACTAGATTTTAACTTAGTCTTATGTAAAATATATTTAAACGCCACTTTTTTTTCCACTGTTTTTTATATCAGTGTTTGATATCTGAAAAAAAGAAAAAACTGCATAACCTTTAAGACTGTAGACTAAGGGCTGTATAATTGTAGGTATATACATATGTGTGAATTTAGCTTGTATTTTAAATTGGTTTTAAAATTGTTTTACAATTGTTAGTGAAAAACACTAGAAAATCCTTACATAAATGCAGTCCATTTACTACTTCCTCCCCTGCCTCCTCTCAACACTTTCTCATCAGTTTTCAGTTTGGTAGATCCAGCTGCCCCTGATAGCCCTCTCAGTGTTTGATGGTGTGGCATAGCCTTTGGCCCCTAGCTGTGTGTTTATGTTCTTCTTGCACCTGCTTTTGCTTGACGAGTAACAGCACCACACACTATATTAAACTCATTCACTTTGTCACTTATTTTCACACAAACACACGTGTCTGGTTGTGTTACACGCAAATGCACCTTACACACGTGAGACACACAGAATGCCTTTGTTCCAGCTGACGAACTAACCAAGCCGTGCACTCACACTCTTCCTGTGCATTTTTATAGTCTAACAGCTGGGCATAACATTGTCAAAAGCCCCCCCATGCAACAACCTCCCAACCCAGCAGGTGCACCGTGGCCTTTTGGACATCTACGTGGGCAAAGGGGATATGTTACAGTGATACCCCTGGTGCAATTTGTCAAAGAGCAGAGCAGAGACAATGGCCCTTGTCATGTTGCAGACCGTCTTTCATTATATCTCCATCTTTTCCAGACTCTAGGGAGTTTGTTTGTATGCAGAACACACACATCTCTGTGGTGCTCATTTTTCTTTTAGTTTTGGTTTTAGAAAAGGGATCGGGATATCCATTCCTGAAGATAATCTGGTTTGTTTCAGACTCATTGAGAAACATCAATAATCTTTCCACATATCTTGTATGGAAAATATATAAAGTTATATTGTTTCCAGTGAGAGTAGGGAACCCAGTTCAGTGTAGTACTTAATGTGGTTTTCTTTCTTTTCCTCCGATCCAAAAATGACCTGAAAATCTGCACATTGCATTGACACATTTGTATGTGTAATACTTTGTCTCTTAAAGGATAAGAGTTTTCTGTTTTAATTGCAGATTTTTTTTTATTTAGTAAATGGATATGTTGAGTCTATGGTCTCAGTAAATAAGAATTTTTTTGTCTTCACAAAATACAAATGCTTATCTTTAGACTTAATTTTTTTTTATCTTAATTGTCTGACCCTCCAATGTGCTTGGATTATATAGAAGCTTATACACACAAACTAAGCTCCACCAAAATGTGTTATTCAAATAGAAGTACTTTTTTAAAAATGATATTGTATTGAATTGTTTCCAAGATAGTAAAAACACTCAACCACCTGCCTCTGTCTAAAAGACAGAAAGAGCTGTTAGGGAGGAAAGCAGCCACATGCAGTACTGGTCTGTTTGACCTGCAGATATATGAAGTGTGTGGCAGAGCGACTGCAGGGAGGTTATTAACGTTACCATCTTCCATCTGGGCTTATAGGGGGCCTCTCAGACAGCAGGTGAAGAGGTTGATTGGTAATTTGTCTGAGTGAGAGGAAGAGAAGGGAAGTCAGTGGTTAGGGATTCCAGCAATTTTCAGTAATTCCCATGGTTAAGTGTGGTATGTATGTGTCTACTCAAATCCTGCCTTCATAAAATAAAAATTACATTTGAACTACAGTTAAAATCTTCATAAACCTCCAGGAGTAAGCCCCATCAGATGTTTCCTGTTGCATGATGATGAGTAGGAACTTCAGAAGTTTGCTCCATGTAAAACTGTTGAGGTTTATAAGCTTTTCTGGGAAGTCTTGATTGAACAGCCATCATCCACATCATCTCGTACAGATTCAGGTCAGGACTTTTGAAGTTTGACCTTCACTTATAGTGGTTGATGCTGTTTTGGCTTTGCCTCTTTGTGTGTACGGATCATAGCACTATGATGTGTTTTCAACCTGAGGTTTGCTACGTTATCCTCTTTTTTTACCTCTTGGTGTAATCTTTGCTGAATGCCTGTTTCTTCCATTCATATTAATGTAAAGTAAAGACCTGTGGCCTTTTACCTGCTGTGTGCATCTTTTTAATGCTTTTTCCCCAATAATTTAAGCAGTCAACTAGTATTCTACTATTCTACCAGTCAAACCTACAGTTGCACCTCCTCACCGGGAACACCTGAAGTATCTTTAGATTGTGTTAATCACAAATATTCATATACAAAGTCTTTACTACGGTGGCTGGGAAGTGTAAAACAATATTACATCCAGTGAAACACTTTTACATTGTTGTAATGCACCTTTACATATAGGAAACCATATTTGCATTTAGAAAACTAAAAATGCTGAAATACTTTTACCAGCGACAAAGGAACTTTACATTGACTTGAAACACATTTACAACTATTTTTCTAAAAACGTGACGTGAAACATGGTTTCTGTGATGTACATGTACCTTACCCTTGATAACTCATCCATGTTGTTCAGTGTTTCAAGATGTGAGATTATCTTTATGCACTGAAATGCATGTTTGTAATTTTGCTGAAACTTTATTGAACAGACCTCAGACATCAGGTGTTCTTGGGACAAAACAGATTTGATAGTTAAATGATGTGAAATTTCATTAAAATGGCAGGAAATAAATATGGATAAAAGAGAGATTAAAGACTAAAAATGGATTCTTCTGGTTGTTTTAGGGACTAAATAAAGTTTCTTTTTAGTCTCATAAAGCAGTGCTAATCTGTACCTCAAAACAAGCTTTGAGCTTTCATATTTTCATTAAACATAAATAAAAAACACACACAGCTGAAAACTGACTGAAGAGTACTGTGGTCACTTGTCAGAAATGAACTGGTATTTCTGTAAGACAAGATTTTTTAGAAAAGAATCTGTGAAGCCTTGTTGGAACGGGTGACGTAAGAATTCCCTGTGATTTCCTCGGAGTTCGTGCTCACTGAAGGAATGTGGCAGGAGATGGATGGATCCTCCTCTCCTCTCTCAGCAGGCGGTTTGGCACAGAACCTCCATAACTTAACATTTTTATTCATCATCTGGCTCATTTTTTTTTTTTTTTTTTTTATTTTGAGTTGGTAATACACACACACACACAGTCCGTGGGATTTTGCAAATAGTTTAATTTGAAAAGATGGAGGTGAGAAGATTCCTCCACATAAAGGTGCTATTTAGACAAACTTTGGCTCCTGGGATGTAATGCTGGTAAGAGTTTGTAGTTGACAGTAGCCTGAAAGCAGGAGTAATGATGTTGTTTCTGATCTACACATTGTTTATATAAACCTGTTTTTCAAACTCCAAATGATTGCTGTTCAGTTTCACTAATGTTTTACCCAGGCAACGTAAAAGTCAGGTGCCAATAAAATTGATTATGAATCTCTTTTTTTTGGTCGAGTGGTTGGCTTATCTTTCCAAAGCAGCAGTGGGTTACCTATGGAAACAAGGGACACAGAGTACAGAGGCTGCATAATTAGACTCTTCCTAGTGTTTGTTGTATCATTGTCTAAGATCTCCTGATTGCTCAACAAGATTTAAATATTGTTGAAGTCTTTAACAAAGCCACAGAACCTGCCGGAGTTCATATTCTCTTCTTTTTTTTCCTCTTTTTTTATTAGGTGTGAAGTATCCAGGCCCGTCACCGACTCTGGAAGGCTTGGTCCAAAACGTGGAGCTGAAGTTCTGCAGCCGTGCGATGGTGAAATGTGCCTCGGGAACTGTGGGAGCTGTAAAAGTGTGCGCCAGGACCCCAGGTGTGTACAGCTGTGCCCTGTTAAAACTTTACTGCCTGTGTAGGAGGGAAAGAGTGAGACTCTTCTCTTACTTTCTTTTACTCAAACTTTTATACACTCCACTTTGTCTTTGTCTCTTTCTTTCTCCTGCTCAGTCTTTATCTTGATTTCTTTCCAGCTATGTGATTCAGCTGCTGTTTTCTCCTGAGGTGCTGTCATTGGGTCTTGGCCATGTCTTTGATGGCAAGGATGTTATTAAGCCACTGTCATAGCAAAGAGTTCACAAGGTCAAAATGCACACATGACGCTGTGCAGATTAGATGTACTGCAGCTGTTATTATGGAAATGCAAAGAAAAAAACATGTGCGATCAATTTTCCTAATTCTGAATTAACATCTCTCAGAAATTCGTGGAATAATGTCCATATGAGAAGTTTCTTTTGAGGTCACCACTGTAAATAGGGACAGCAGATAACAATTTGTCAAAAAGGCTTATGGGGCTAACATTTACAGTTCATTTTTCAATTTTTAAATGAACTTGTCATAGATTATTAAGTAAAAAACGAAATGAAACATTGCTGCAAAGGTAAATAATGTTGCTTTTGTTAACATAGCCAGTGGTTATGGGAACATAGGAGGCAGTTTCCTTAGTAGTGAGCTTTTCTGATGACATAAGTTGCATCAGGATGTTTTCATTCACATTCCTGTTTCCGTGTTACAAAGCATAGCCGGAACAATGAAACATGTCCACATAATGTCTTCTTTACATCCGTTTGACTTAGTTTCCCTCACTAACCCTGCTGGATCGTAGGGCATGTGTTGTAAAACAACAGTGTGTTATGCAACAGTGCAAAACCTCCGGTAGAATGTGTCATCCTAATTAAAGTATGTTCACATTAACAACGTGGCTCAATTAAAATACTCAACATGGCTTAATTTGGAAAAAGTTATGGTGATGCTGGAAAAGGCTGTTTCCATGACTGTGTTTAATACATACTTTATGAAGATCTTATTTAGATTAATGTTTGCTTATTCTTGGACGTGTTGTTTTTATTTTTGTCTGTTTAATACATTTTGTTTTGATGTATTTTCATAAATTCACTGATTTACACTTTGATTCAGTCTAACGGAAACCTTAATGCCAGTATTGCTGTGATATGAAAATGAAGAACCCAGCTTGATGCCTTGCAAGAGTAATGACACTTTCAAATCCACAGAAAGACCAATGTCAGGATTTTCTGAACTGACATTGAATCATACAGATTTTGTCAACAGGTGAGCTGGTTACACAGTAGATTGCCAATGATAACTCATGTTTTTCAGGTTCAGGGGAAGGGTCAAAAGAGAAGTTGGTTCCTTTGATTCAGGGCCCATCTGACACCAGAGAACTGCACATGAGCCGCTGGCTTAATGAGATTCGTAAACCTGAATCTTTGCTGGCCCCGGACCTGCTGGCCTTTTCTGTTCAAGTCCCACAGCAAGGTGACGATTGCAGGAACTCAGGTAAAGTGGTTTTAACACAGAAATTTGACCTTCTCCTCTGTCCTTCTTCTTCTCCTCATTTTTCTTTCTCCTGTCCGTTTCTCCCGTTTCTTCGCTTGTTTTAAGGTACATAGCTCCAAGTATAATTTGCATTTGTTTCTAAACTCATTTCCTGGTTGTGGTGTTTGGCTTTGTTACATGCACTGATAGCCTATGTTTAATCTCAGCTAGTGAAGATCTAATAGAAGGCTGTCATTATTTCTCTACCCCATCACTTATTTGTTTTGTAAAGACTTTAAATGTTTCACACCCCACCATCCTGAAAGCTGGCTAGGCAGCTCAACATTAGTCTTTGTCTGTTCTGGGTTGAGCAAGGACAATAAACCTCCTTAGGATTGCTGTTGATGGCTGCTCTGATGTCAGGTTGCAGTTTTTATTTGCATCTCTAAATCACAGATAGTATTTCTCGTGCAAGTGTGTGGGTGTATGCATGGGTGTTTATAGGAGGGTGTGGGATTATTCAGTAGTCCTTCCAAAAGACTTAAAATCTTATTAAGTGGCTAAGTTCAAAGTGCTGTAGTTTTTGATTTAGTAAGCTAGATGTTAAATTACAGCTCAGTTCATCTCCTATATTTGTAGCGGTAGCCAGGTATTCCCTTAATCCATACAGGGCCTCCAGTGAAACAGCTCCTGTCATGGTATCTTTTATAATTGAGGCTATGAATAAAAGCTTGTCATCAATAACTTCTCCTCCACACCTGCAACTGTTACTAGTTTTTGAGGCAGACCTATTTTGCTCCCAGGAAAGATTAATACCTCTGGAAAAAGAGAAACTTGACAGTGTCTCTTATGTCATGGTCTTAAATTGCTCCCAAGTGTCTAACGGCTCATAGAAGATGATTCTCTCAGAGTCGATCTGGGCTGTTATCCTGCGGCTCCTTCCCACCCAACAGCAGATACACGAGAAGTGTGGGGTGACCATGTAAAACTATACACTCCAAGTATTTGTTGTCAGGGTTGTCCTCAGCATCACAACTGTACATCACTTTTTATAGAGGACTTTAGAGATTCCTTTTCTAGCCTAGACTTTCAAGAACCTCAGTGCAGGTCCTGAATCATATCAGGGCCCAGGGCCTTAAATATGTCAGAGATGAGATGTATATGGAGCCGGACCTGGATGGCTTTAGACTGTGAGAAGAAGATGCAGCTGTAGCTTAAGGTGTAGTAAGTCAGTAGTCAAGATAAGTGGGTTTTAGAGACAGTAGATGTGGGAGGTCACGTCTAACCAGACATTCCACTGGTGTGTGAATTTCACTTCATTACTGCATTTACACTGAGTTTAAAAACACCTCATAGTTAAAATATTGAGCAGGGAAAAGCTTACATTTCATGGTTTGATTGCTACGAGGACAGCCACTGTATACATTTCCTAATAAGTGGATTTTAAAAGCAGTGCTGTATCTCTGACAAGGGTTCCTCTACCGTTCACAGATGTACAGACAGGCAGATAATTTCAAGTACTCTAAGTTCTGTTTAGCTCACAACCTCAGACTCAGATTACTTTGATTTTCAGAGCATATTATTTCAGCAAAGTAATGGCTCATAAAGTCAGGACATAGTTTTGAAAATTTAAACCTGATATAAACATAAAGCAGAAACCACCTCAAAAAAGAAAGAATCAGCGAGGGAAAGGAAAAATAAGATGAAGGTGAAAAGAAGCTGGAGGCTGACTCCCAGAAGCATGGGATATATCCCCAGCAGATGTGGAGCAGCGTAGGCCTGCAATGCTTCTCATCAATGTCCCCCCAACTTCTGTTTAATATTCTTTTTTTCTTGCTTCCTTTCTTTCTCATTCTGTCAGCTTTTTTTTTGTTGTCTTTTTATTATGATCTTTGTTCCTCTCTGTGCGTGTTTTCTGTGGCTATTTTGTTTTTCTAATAAAATAATTCGTTTTCATTGGTTGCCGTTTGGCAGAATCTTATTTTATGTTTTATTCTTTCTTTTTTTGGCATTTTCATCTCCGCAGTTCACTGGTGACCAGCACTAACCTACTCACACATGCACAAACTCAGCATTTCTGCCAGAAATCTTCTTTTATCTGTAATATACCTTTCAGTGCAGTCAAAGCTTGAAACAGCAGAGAGGCGTGACAGTAACGATGTCACTACGCTGGAACATTTCTCTCCATATCTGTCTGTTGTGAATGTGCCGCTTAGGGAGAAGCTTGCAGAGTTAGTGTGTGTGCATGTGCATTCTTGTGTGTCTACTTAGAGGTCTGCTTTTTGTACGGTTGCTAGACTTACATCAAAGCCTTCGGTCAGTCCACATGTCCCATGCAACTGCTGTCATCCAGAGGTGACTGGGAGCCTATTAGTGCAATGTTAAAGGAATGATAGATGCAACGCCTCATTCAGCCAGAGATGAAAGGTGGTGCAGCAAAACTCTTGAAAGGCTGCACAGTCTGCTCTCAAAGGTCCGACTCACCCACTCCACCAACTCAACATTTTGTGATCACAGCTTTCCTCAATTGTTTAAGCACTTAACCTATGCTCAATGCATGGAAAAACCAAGAAGCTATCGAAGTCACTAACACATAAATACATTAAAATATAATAATTATTATTATTAATTTTAATTAGCAGTAACTTTAATATTCTGTCTTACAACAGGTTAGTTCATTTCAGTGTCCAAATAAATGAAATACAAATCTTTGTGGTGATGTGTGATCTGCCAGCCCAATTCTTAAAAAATAACATTTATTTAACGAGAGGAAGCTTTTTGGCAATCGTCATCAAGCTGCCAGTTTGCAGTTTGTAAAGTTTTTGAATTTATATACTCACAGCCACAGAGCACATTTACCTAAATTTGTACTCTCATGTTTCAGTGTATTTGATTGACTGCAGTGGGTTATAAGTTGAGAGAAGTCTTGCTTTTAGTGTTTCCCCTCTGGTCATGTATGTGTGATTTCTGTGTCGTCTCAATTCTTAGAGGTTGTGACAGGCTCTGGAAATAACCAGCACTTTCCTTATGGATCTTTTAATTCATCCCAGAAGCCATTTTCTCCATGCCTTACACTTTCCATTTTTTTAGAGCCCAGAAAAGTTCATATCTCTGGAGTTTCTTCTGTGTTTGGTCTGAAAAACATTCACAGATCAAAATACGCTCATGATGTAGTTGTCTGCCTAATTTATTTCAGACAAACCACCAATGAGGTAATTAATTTATTTTGATAAATTTTACCAGTGATTAAATGAATCATTTTATTTGTAAGGCAATATTTAAGTAATAACTTTGTCAGGTTTAAATCTTTTCTATCTGTCTTGCTCCTTCTAACTCCCTCATGCAAAGTTAATTCAAGTAGATGGAGCTGCTTTCAAATATTGCCAGAAACATCTGTTTTCTGTCTTATTGTTTACCAGTGAATTAAAACAAAATTCCAATTTACTTAGAAAATGAAGGGAGTGGGTTGGGTGTTTGGAGTGGTGGTTAAAAGGGGTCCCTGTACACTTGCAGAACTCCTGCAGATCCAGACTAATATGCTTTCATTTAATAGAGTTGAGGTTGGAACATTCTAATAAATTAAACACAATTAAAGCCGTGGGTTTTAACGCAGAAGAACTAAGCAGCTCTGCTTGAAAAGTCCATTTTTATTTGTCCAGAGGGATTGAGTAGTTTCATATCTTGCCCTTAACTCTGTGTTACAATGTGACAGTCCCACATGATTTCTTCTAATTGAGTTGTAGGGCCAGATGGATTCAAGCACAATAAAAAAATGTTGGCAGTGACAAAGTTCATTGTCAGAGATCCTTTTTCATTTTCTACCCTTTTTAAAAGAACCAAACATGATTCATGTGTGCTCAGTTATAATACGTCGAAAATGAAAAGGCAGTGTCAGCATTAGAAAGCATGAGAAAAGATGAAAAACAGAAAAGAGCTAAGAAATTAAATCAAGAGTGAAGTTGTGGAGCACAGAGTGTGAGGTAGCTACTATTTAAAGTCACCATGGCATAATAACAGGTTGGCAGACAGATCAGTTTCTCATTTGGGACCAGTTGAGAGCCTGGGACATTGGGACATATCATTTACTACCATAAACTGTTACTGACTGGTTTTGAAATAAGATCTGTAATATTTGTGAATTAAATCAGAGTATAGTCGTGTTTCTACCTGACGTCTTAGCCTCTCACAATGACCTCCCGTGCTACAGCAGAGACCACTGAAGAAACAGAGCTTGATTGGTTTAATTCTCAGACAGTAGCTGCTGCGATGACTATCCTCCTCGCTCGGTCTTGTTCCTGTCATTGCTGATGGATTGAAAAGACAAAGGGGCCCTTGAATGGAACCAGAACGCAGGAGTTAGAGGGTTAGAGGGCGTGTGATGAGCTGGGGTGCTGAACCTTGAGACAAACAGCAGCCTGCAGGTGTCCCCCGCTGGAAACACACACACACACACACACACCCTTCACTACTATGAATTTCACTAGTTGAGGGACCAATGAGTCGGGTGGGCTGTATGATTGATTGAGAGAGAGGGAAAGAGAGAGAAAGAAAGAGAGAAAGAGCTAGCATGTGTTTTCCCTAGGCACGCCAGCAGCTGCGAGAGAATGATTTATGCTTTTTTCAGAACTCTGGGATCTGAAAATGTTACATTTAATCAAGCGCAATGAGAACAGAGCAAATGTTAAAGATGTTCTCTATAAACCCCTCTAGTTTTGATCTTTTTTCCATACCATCAGATCTGTGGGAATGAGGGAACAAAGTGATCTTTAATCTCAGTTTTAACACACTGGAATTATGAAAGCTACATGGAATTAATCCTTGGAGAATTCCCATGGTCCATAAAACTGTGCTTATTTATTTCTTTAATAGATTTAATAGTTTTTCTTTGTAATCACTGCTTGAAAATGTAGAAAAGAAACAGTTCCAAAGTATTTTTGAAGTTTTTGCCTCTACCCATTAAGCATACAACTATTTAAAGAAAGTTGTTACTGCTTATACGTTGCATGTGTTTGTTCCTCCTTGGTGACATATGTATGCAATAATGCACTTGGTTGTTAGTTTGGGTGTCCTGAGAAGCTTGCCCGCAGCAGACAGAAACAGGTGGGATCTCACACCAGTCCA
Source organism: Melanotaenia boesemani (assembly GCF_017639745.1). NCBI lineage: Eukaryota > Metazoa > Chordata > Actinopteri > Atheriniformes > Melanotaeniidae > Melanotaenia > Melanotaenia boesemani. Next base: position 32,789,039 of record NC_055687.1, read on the forward strand.
AGACTAATGAGAGCAGGTGGGAATGAAGCGCCACCTGACTTTGATCTGATCATTTCACACAAACACACATACAGGCTTATGACTGCAATTACGTTTGTGGATGCAGATACAGAGATGTAAAGAAAGCTGTGCACATTCTCTTTTTCTCTCTTATCTGAAACCATAGCCTTTGTATGGGTTGTACTGACACCAGAGATGGGGTGTGAACTGAAGTGGAATCTCCCTTGGTAGGCTCCTCCATTACAATCTTTCAAAGGCCTGCCGTACTTGCGTATGTCCATCTATCATGCTCTTTTCCCCTCCTTTGCATGTGTTCACTCACTCCATAGAGTGTTAAATCAACAGTCTGGCTTTGTCTCAGGCAGCAGCTTGATGGCTTTAAGCTGCTGCCTGAACTTTTTCTTGCTGACAGATCTTCAGTAGACAAAATGGTACTAAAAATACATTTCTTGTATGCTTTTTGAAAAACCCCGAGAGCCAATTTATTAAGCCCTCGTCTACATAAAACTGGGAACTGGCCAACGTTTCAGTTGAAGTGATTTTGAATAAATGAAAGAAAAATATCTGTGCCTCTGATAATAGTTGGCAGTGCATACATGCACCTATCAGTCACAAGATTAAAACCTCCTGCTTAATATTGAAAAAAGTCCTGCTTGGGTCACAAAAACAGGTCTGGCTTGTCAAGGTATGGACAACAGATTATTTAGATCTTGCGAAATGTGGAAGTTTTAGGGGTTTGTGCTTTCTGATCCCTCCTCACTACTTTTTTCACTACTTTTTTTCTTCACTACATCACCCTACTTGGAGAAGGTGCTTGTGCTAGTTTGCTTTTCCTTAGTTCCTCAACATAATTATGTCATAATGTCATTATATTTACATTTACATGAAGCTTTTAATTAAAATTACTTGCAAGTGAGAAATTACACTGCAGTAAGAAACCATGGTCAATGCATTAAGTGCTAAATATATTTAAATGACAGAGTGAAAGCGGAAAGCTGGACAGATACAGAAAAGCAAGATAGTCCAGGTTTGATGCGTTAGGAGACCAGGTGGCTTTAGAAGAGATGAGTCTTACAGAAAATCTTGAAGATCAAGAGGAATGTCCTAGCTCTCATAGCATTCTACCATCAATAAGACACAATTGACAAGCGTCTGGATTGGACTGCAGTGTTCCCCACAGGTCTGAAATATATCTGCTGTGGTAACCTGTACATGTTGTCATAAACCTGTGTACACTCAGCAGCTTTAAAGCAGCACTACATAAGTTTCCACCCTTAAAACTGGGTGCCGCTGACCTGTTTTCACGGCACACTGATATTTATTATGCACATTCGTTGAGCCATTGTTGCCCTGCAGCATCCTGAAGGACTGTTCATGCTCGACGCAGAAGATGGATACACAGATGGACGGACAGTTTGAGTCGGAATAACATTCATACCATTGCCAGGACTCACTCTTTTCTAACACAGCATTGCGTTGGAACAAGATGATGTTTTATGTATTTTATTTTACCTATCTGTTCTTTTTTTTTTTTTTTTTTTTCTCAGTCTGGCTGATCAATTATCACAGAAAGAATACTGAACATATATAGGTATACAGGATTATCACAACACACAAATGCTGTAGTTTGACACACTTTCAATTTTAACTTCAAGAGCATTAGTTTAGACCAAAAGAAGTTGATGCATTTGTTTATATGTTTAAGGTTTGTGTAACTTCCTTAGCAGACTGTTTAATGATCACTGCTGCCACTCTTATGACGTTTCATCAGTGTGTGTGTGTGTGTTCGAAATAAGTCAGATAATGTGGAGATTAGACCCAAGGGAACCCACTCATAGTCAGCTATTGAGTTCAATCATGGCCCATTACTAGAGCTGTTCATCTGTGAAGTGTTGGGCTACTTAGGCCACTCTCACACAGCTTAAAGCCTGACTGGAGTGTGAAGCTGAAGGACAGCTTAGGGTTGGTACGAAGGAATGAGGGCTGGGGTTAGAGATGGAGAAGGGCTGGAGTGTGACTAGGGCTGAAGCTGCTGCTAACACTAGCTTTCATTCTTACATGATATCACAGCTCCCACTGGGCCATTTTCATCCTTTATTTCAAAAATTCAATTTATTTCAATCACAGTTTTGATAGGCTGGCACGTAGATTCTAGCAAATTATACTAAAATGCTCAAAAAGTAACGGATAAAAGAAAAAAAAGACACTTGTGGTTGTCAGGAAATGTGAACTATAACAGACTAACATAATTAAAAACTGAAACACTTCTGACTTCCCATCTGATAACTGTGATATTAAATGTTCTAAATCATATCTGAAGTAGGGATTAACTGGTCTACAGATACATCAGGACGAGTATTTGCTGTTTTGTTATTTTGAAATAATCTGCATGGACCAAAAATTGTGTTTCTAGGCTGGTAAACCAGAAGTTTTTTTCTGTCAGCGTAAGGCTATAAGGTGGTGAGCAACTGAGCCAGACAGAGATAAAAACTTAGCTTTTGAGTGTGAAAAGAGGTCATTGTGGGTCACAGCAGTTTAACTTCTTAAAACTGTGGCCTAGGTAGGGCCGTGTCAGATAAAATAAAAGGAGGCAATTAGCCTTTTTCACTCTGTGAAAGTAGAGACGATAGTAGCTAATCACTCTCTTTAAGATGATCTTTGTAAAGGCATTATGGCCGCCTGAAATGGCTGTGAGAGGGTCTGTTTTATCACATTTCGTGTGAATGTTTCACCTCTAGGGTATCTTTTGTGTTTAAAATGGAACCACAGAGTTTTGATGTTTAGCAAAAAGACCATTTGTGTGTTATTTAATGTTGAGTTTTGAGTATCATTTAATGAAGTAAATATTTTCTTTGAGCACTTTTCCTGCATTTTGTTTCCGTCGTTGTTGTTTGGTACAGATGCTTTCTGTTGGCAGCTCAGCAGCTAGAACGTAGCCTGTCAGCTACTGAGCATAATGTAATTTCCTGAATCATTTCCCACTAAGGTGCTTTTGATTTTAAGCTCTGTCAGTGAAATACACACAAATTTGGATGACAGCAAAATGATTTATTATTGAGTAATTATATCTTAGCTCTTTAGGGAAAGCAACTACAAATTTCCTTATAACTCAAAATATTGTCAAATGTACTCATTTAAGATGCTTCAGTCATCAAAGATAAGTGGATAAGAACAAGCCGAGAAGTAATTAGTGTAGTTTTCACCAGTTTTAAATCAGAAACTCATAACACATGTTGTGTATGTACTGAGTGTGAAAGGACATGCTTACAAGCTGTTTACACTTTATCCAGCTTTGGACTGGGTAGCAGAGATGGAGGAGGTCAATTTACTTAACCTTATCTAATTGAATGTTGTCACTGGATCAAAGGTCGCCACATTCCACACAGTCAGATCAAACATCACACAGCACAATCAAAACAATTGGCTTCCCTGCATCAGTTAATCAGGGGCTTGGGGTTTTATTCTCACAAATTAGAGGGGATAATGTGGAGACTGGCTGTGGAGGGCCAGAGTGCAGACTTAAGTTATTCACATTTGGATTAGTGTTGCTTAAGAAATTTACGTTCTCTTCATGTTTCATGACAAACTGTGCTGATAGGTGAGCCTGTCGTTCAGCAGATAACCCGTGATAAACAGTTTCTGTTTCTGTCTATTAAACAACTTCCCATCTTTGCTCATTGAGACAAACATCAATTTGCTGTGGTTCTCTTCATCACACCACTTAGTTTATCTGTGTCGCTGTCATGCTTCTGTCTTTCATCTCCTGTTATTGCTGTCCCAGCCAGTGGGATCTGTCATCTCCTCCTCACATTATTAGAGGTTGGTTACTGATTCATACTCTGCCAGTCCTGGAGTCACATACAGGCTTACCAGAGTTCAAACAAATGCCGATTAGCCAGTGCAAAGCGGTACTGAAGTGAGCTGGCTGGAGTTCTGTACCAGTAGCCAAACCAATATATGTCTCACTGCTTGAGTGGCCATCAGAAAACACTTGGTGGGCGTGGGAAGGGGATGGGAGCCCATTAGCTTCTTCACAGCTCAGCTGCCGCAGCGCGCCTCCTCTCTTGTACCAAACCCTCCCTTAGCCCCCCCACCCACCAGAAAAGACTTTTCTCTCCCTCCACTCCCCTCCTGGATATTCCCAGGCTATGCTGTTGCACAAATCTGGTTGTGTTGTGTGCACACAGTGGGCAAAGCTTTACCACACAAGGTTTGCAAGGCTTACAGCCGCACCACCTCCTCTAAAGAGTACAAGAGTACAAGTTAAAGTACAGTCCCACAAAAAGCAGCAATGATGCTGAAAAGGCAATTAGAGGGAAGAGCAGTATAGATTGTAAAAGGGGTAAGAGAACTTGTGCTCTTTGAAATTTCTTTGATGGTGATGGGGAGACTATTACTGGAGGATTGTGTTAAGATGCAATTAATTAAGCTAATAGCTTTTTATGTGAGGGGGGTTTTGGGTGGGACAGCGGTGGCAGTGAGAAGGATTTCTCACAACTCTCACAGAGTAAAATGCAAAGTAATTAACAGAATCAGTCGATAGGAACCAGACTGGGGGAGTTAGGGGGTTCAGAGAGGGTCTGTCAAGAAAGGAATGTAGTGCACACAACCGCTCTGATGTGGACTTCACTTTTTCTACAGGTTTATTCTTAAAACACTCTTTTTCACATAGAAGAGAACAGAAGACTCATTAGTAACAATTACATGATAGCTTGCCCGCGGTAAGCACAGTTTTACCGTCATCTGTTTTTTTAGAGGGCAGAGATGAGGATGACAAAAGGTTGATTGTGTTGAGCTACATGCAGCCCAAAAATGTCTAATTCACAAGACTGAGAGTGCCTGGATGAAGAAACTTCACACTGAACATTTTAGCTATGCTGAGGTGTCTGAAGTCTAAGAAATTGTTTAAATTGGATCCAATATGAACTTTACTTGATTTATGAAAAATAACTATGCAGGTCATGTGTACATGCTATGATACCATGATGATGCTTAGCAGAGGAGTACTAAGCAGTTTTATAGGGTCTAAACACACATCCAGTTGATGTATTTATTGATTTCAGTGTTTACATCCAGACTACACTAACCTTGGTGCCACAGTGTGACTGAAGTGATTAAGTTCAGGTCTCATAGATAGTGGTCAGAGGGAGTGGGCCTCAGGAGCCTGGTTTTTGTCAACGGATCCACCATGTTGTCTACTGCTGACCTGGGACTACAGGGTCAACCCTGATGAATCTCTTATCTTTAAAAGACAACTCTTCTTGTTGTTTTCTGTCTTGTTTTCTGGGCAATAATTATGTTTCTGATTTTTGTTTTAATTTTTTATTCTTCTTTTCATCTTTTCTCTGTACTCTGGTCTTTACCCTCCCGCTTTCTATGGCTTTCTCTTTTCAACATCTTTTCCATCCTGGTTCATATGTTCTTTTTTCTGTTGCACCTCAGAATTGATCACCCCCCCCCCCCCCCCCCCCCCACACACACACACACACACACACACACACACACACACACACACACCCCACTTAACCTTCATGCACTCTGCCAGGCTGGGCAGGAATGTTAATGGAAGCTGTCAGTGGGAACTGATTTGAAGGCTGATGGGAGCTCCAACCAGGGCATCATCTACTGACAGATGCTCTGGTCCAACCAGAGTTATGGTCTTTTGGGTGAGAGGAGCACTCTGCTCCCCTGGCCCCATCGGCCTCTTGTGGAAACCTGAGCCCAATATTATTTAGGGCCATTTCAAGGCCTTCTAACTGGTCATCTTCGGCTTAACTAAACTTTTATGACCAGTTGTCTTTCTCTGACACTGAGCACCCATTATTTATTGTTATTTGTATTTTTTCTTCCTCTCTGTATGTGCCAGACCATGTAGAATAGAAACATGCCCATTAAAAGTGCAGTCATTACTTAAAGGCTGTAACTTGTATGCTATTAGCAGTTGATTTTACACAAGGTGAAGTCAGATCACTTGCAGACTCTTCAATCTATTTACTTTTCTCTAACCTTTTGTAACTCTAACCTGTGTTTCAAATGCATTTCTCTTCACTCTAACCTTATCAGCAGCATCAGCACGCTTGGGTTACCAATGCCCTTTGCTTCTCTGGGATTTCTTTTATTCTTAGAGGAAAAAAAGGGCTAAAATGAGCCCTGCCAAAAATTAAAAGGTTGTCATTTGTTTTGTTTGATTAATATTTTGGCACCTGGAGAGAGAGTGGAGAGAAGAAAGGAGAAATGGAAATATAAACACCGTAATGGAAGCACATTTATTACCAAAATTAATAAGGAGAACATTTTGCCATGAAATATGATCCAGTGTTTTGAAAGCTGGGGCTAATGTGCTTCTGTACCCACAGTGAGTCAACTATCAGGCTACACAAGGTTTTTGGACTGAGATGAGGCTTGACACTCTGCCTACGGGCTACATCCCTGCTTCTGTGAGGCTGAGCTCTTCAGCCAGGTTGCAGACTTGGTTCCAGGGTTTCATGCCTCAGAGCTTTGTCAGCTCAGTGGGTGACGGCACTAATAGGGTCCCACTCCTCTGGTATGCCTGGGAAAAGCAGGCAAGACCTTTGACACAGGTGTCACACAATATGATTGGTTAGTTGTACTTGAAGTGACTGGTTCCTGAATGTGTCCACACAAATGAAAGGGTTTGGAGATCATTTGGCTCAGCAGATTAATTTCTGTGGGGTTGACTAGTAGGTGTTTTCTGTTCAAGATCTTACAGATATGGTTTTTATTGTTCTCTGTTCTACTCAGAAGAAACATGTATAAAGCCTCAGTGATATGCAGGTACAAAAATGAAATAACTGAAGATGTAGTGAAAGCAGCACGGCACACTTAAAGCTCTCGGCTGTTTGTCTCTGATTGAACTTAGGTGGATGAATGTAGAACTGCAAGTGTGTGAGTTTCTGTTTATACTAAGGACCTAATTTAATATGGATGTAATTTATGATAAAGTTAACCTGAATGAATCATTTCACATCATATTGTCATCTTCATTTTATTAAACAAACCCAATAATTCTCTAAAGATCCTTCATGTTAGCAGAAACTTTCATCTTGTGTGATAGTTATTGGAAATCTCATATCCACAGCATCTTGAGATGTGTCACATTATTCATGTGCAAAATGAGTTAGATGAGTTAGAATAACAGTGTAAGAGTGTATGTGGAACAGGGAAGAAGAGGATGGATAGCTGGTGACAGATAAGAGTGGAGAATGTGAAGGCGGCTGATTGACTGCTGAATGAGTCTGCTCTGTTTTAAAGTGTCATGCAAGGCTGTGATTACGGACAGGCAGGAGATCTCTGGCCAGGTGGAGACACTAAATTCAGTCTGCTTCACCTCTCAGAGGAGCAGATGGATTGTCTTCATGTGTGGTGCTCTGCGTGCAGTAGGTCAGCATTCACAGGGGCCTGTTATCACATCTAGGAAAGCTGATATGAATGTGAGCATGTTCACTACATATCATCTATGAAAATGTGGCAGCTGGATTGTTTTTCACGCTAGATTTTCCATCATTTTTGATAAAAACAAATCAGAATTTGGTTCTCGTCTGTGAAACGTGAGTAAGTATGGAGTCCAAGGTGAGTTGACCCTGAGTCTAAATCCCTAGTTTTAAAGTTCTAGATTATTTTTGTCCATGGGAACACTTTTAGGATTTTAAGGGAAACACTGCCTCTTGCAGATCTGTTAAAGGCCGTTTGGTGGACTCGGTGTTATTTGGCCCCCAGACTAGCCACCATTACACTGGAGCATGAATCAGAAATATAAAACTTTTTCATTTTATCTTTTGCTCTTTTATCCTAGCTGTATCAACACACTGATCTAATTCTCATTTTTCTGAGATTAATTGCATTGTTGGGACTGCACCATTGTCCTCTTGGTGCTCTTTGCATATTTTTCACTTGTCGTCACTTAACTGCTTGTTGCAAATCATCAGCGATCAAAAGCAGTACTTTCATGTAATCAGACGTGCTGACTGTTGCTTTGTTGGAAAACTTGACAAAGATATTCCTCTCTGAGTGTATTTGTGTGTACAAGTGGATTTGGATTGAAACTTGGCCAATTTTATTTCACAACATTATCATCAAATCTTTCTCAGCCTTTAATCCCTACCTGTTTCTGACCGATAAAGCTTATTTGAAACACGGTCTAAATGAGCAAGGCAGCAAAATGCTGCGTGACAGAGCTCTCAGAAGGTGAAAGGTTCCTATAGTGGCCTAATAAGCCGGGCTAATCTGTAAACCCTGCAATGGCCAACACTCTCCCACAACTTTTGCCACCTTCAGTGTGTTGGTGACAGCATTTCAGCGCCACTGCTTCTGGATCCCTCTTAGCCTCTAGGCCAGTCAGACAGTCGCCCCGTCAGTCCAATCTACCCAGTCCGTCAGTTTAAAAAGTCTCTTTAATGCCTGTTGATTAAAGTGTTAAAGGTCACACCGTCGTGCTTTTCCACATCGTGTCGGGGAGGGGGGATCTCATCACAAAGTCACATGATGACCCACTAGAACTGTAGAATTGCTTTTATACAGTTTAATATTTTAGCTTTATAAATATTCCAACAATATCAATCTGGCTTAATATTGTGAAAGGTATACCTAATATTGGCAGAAGTCATAATAATGTCCCAGCAGATCCAAAGACTTGAGCAAACAACAAAAATCTATGTCGGTTCGTCTCCATGAATGCTCATGTCTCCATGCCATGTGCTTCAGCTCATGTCTGTCACTGCACTGTAATGTATGTCCACACTTCTTGTTTTGTAACCCTCTAACCTCTGATGACCTGTCAGTCTGGCTCCCTGCAGTGACATGCTCACACTGCTGTTAACACCTTCCTTATCAGCTACCAGTGCTTCTCTCCTATCAGAAACCTTCACAAGAGCTTCCTCTGTGGCCACAGGGAAGCCAAAGCCTGGAGCTAGAGATATACCCCACAGAGAAGCAGTCACGCAAATGGCTCGCTGTATCTGGATATACAAAAGCTTAGCTTTGTATGAGTGGCTACTTGTGTTGATCTGTTGCTTCAGAGTATGAGGGTCATTATGATCTCTTCTCTTAACTAAATACAGCACAGTCTAATGTAATCTAAGGATCTAAGGTGAGCAGATCTTGTTTAAAAGAAGATGCCTTATCATGACATTCAACAGATTCACTCAGCAGGTGCCCACACAGTAGGTGGTGGGGTGAACCTGTGGACAAAGAGAAGAAGGGCATTTCATTTATCTAGGTGTGAACATGAGGTCATCTATGCCAGGGAGGGAAAGAGCAGCAGGGTGCTGGAGACGGTTGTCAGACAGCTACAGTGGTTAGATAGTCCCACTCCAATGGTTGGTTGATATTCTCTCTAATGAACCATCTCTGGACTCGCTCAGCAGGCTGTCCCCTGTGTATTTGACTATAATGCCAAATATTTATAAGTAGTCTTCTGAACAAAGAGCAAGCTTCTGATTTAAGTACTTGACAGATTTTCTTTGTCACTACTGGATAAATACCAATCCTGAATCCTTTACATAGGTACAAAGAACCATCTGCTGTATTATGAATCATATTACATATCATTCTACATGCGGAACTCTGCACACAAATGGGCTAAAATGAGAACAGAAATGTGATTGATAGTATACTGCTGCAGAAAACTGTCACAGAGTTAAAATTCTGCACTTTATGAAGACTGAACCTTTAGTCCCGAAACGGCGGCTTAATAAACACCATTTGGAACTTGAAAAGAGAGCAGCACCATGGCTGTTTGTGGTCTCCAGTTTAATGCTTGTGAGTAATTACAAGCAGCTTTTGAAGTGAGCACACAAAAATGTTACAGAAAAACCCAGTTACTCTGTGTGGATTCAGGGTAATCATGCAGACAAGTCTTAAAGCTTTATAATGGCCATTTCATTTGTTTGGTTGTTATTAAGTAATTAATTGTTTTCATGTTACCGTTCCACAGTTGTTTACTTTTTGTTTTTCTCTCTTTTTTTCCTTCAATACTTTCACAGAGATCCATAAAAATCTTCTTTCTGTGACTTTGAATTGCCCTCAGCATATTATTCTAACAGTTCACTAGCCACAATTTGCCAGGGTGAGATGGGGAAAGCAGCGTTGGGTGGAGTGATGTGTTCTGAGTTGGTAGAATATTATGGCTCACATGAATGTGTGTCATTTGGCTCTTTGTGGTTTGCCCTTTGTAAGTTGCCAGTAAAACAGCAGGCAGAGCAACACGGTAAGGAACATAAAGGCATGTTTGGACATATTAGCTGTCACATTTCCCAGAAAAAAAAGAATTTGACAATGTTTGTTGCAGAAATGTGTGATAGAAAAGTATAGTTAGAAAAGAGAGTGCAAATGAATATCTTTGTTATGAAAAAGATTTTTAAATAATTATGGTTAATTTATTTGTGGCTTTTTTATGCACAATGTAGTTAGATATCGCGCAAGCAAGTACAAAAAATAAGTAATAATAAGGTAACAAACCTACACAATGTGTGTGATCAGCCACAGATGAGGCTCTGTGGTTGGAAAACGGTGGTAAGGAAAACCATTTTCAGACCTCTCCTCCTACAGGGATTTCATGACACAACAGCTTACTGTAGGAGCAACATCTCCAGGCCTGTTTATGGAACGGGTCACTAAAGAGACACCAGGGCTATTCCCTCTGGGACCTGTGATTTTACTGGAATAGCTCTCTGGGAGGCTAATAGTTCTTGTTTATGCATGTGTGTGCACATCTGTGTTTCTCTGGACCATCATTCAAAGGAGATCAATGACACACAGGCGTTAATGTTGTAAGTACCCTGTGGAAGTAAAACAGTTAAGTTGCTGTTCTTCATAGTTATTTTTCTCTGGTTTAGTCACATAGTCTTGTTTTCTGCTGTCTAAACAGTTTATATATTTCTTTAAGAAATCCCTTGTGCTGTTTTATTCATATTATAATAACTTTTTTTTTGCCCTCTTTGATTTCTCTTTCACTCCACAACCTGATCTTGCCTCCTTCAACCACTACTCCCCGATTCCCCATTCAGTTTTTGCACTTCTGTCATTTCTTAATGAGGAAGCTTCCTTGACCTTTTCCAGGTCCTTGTTACATCGCTGCCCCCTTGTGGTGTGTTTTCCCGTCAAGATGTCTCCAGTCAGAGTCGAGTGACTTACAATGGGCACAGTGACTGTGTTCAGTAAACTATGTTGAGGCTGAGCCTCATGAAACAAAGTAAGGAAGAAAATACAAGTCATTTCAGCAAATTCTCCACGTTCAAGTCAGTGACCATGGAAAGCTGGTTCAGAGTTAAAGATACTTGCATGGAAGTCACCACACATATAAAGTCATTTCATAATATAGATTTATTTCTCACTGACATTGAGACGTTGTGCACCTCACTGCTGTCTTCTGAGGAAAATATAGACTGTGTTACAATCTGGAGGGAGCTCAGCAGTAGTTCACAGAAGAGGAAATAGACATAATCATGCAAATACATTCAGTCACTTCTTAAATTGAGCTGACTTTCACTGAGGCCAGTGTACACAGGCACTTTATAAATATGTTAGAAGATTGTGTGAAATACCCTCATAAACACACCCAGCCTTGGCTGTGTGCATACGTGTGTTTGTGCTCTCATGCAAAAAGTTGTATAAATGCTGCAAAGCAGAAGGAATTTAGCCACTCAGAGGTCCTCTCCTCTACAAATAAATATTTGGTGATGACAATATTGGAGATATGTTAAACACGAGGAGGGTGATTTTCTAGTCAAATAAACCTCCACAGTGGTGAAGGGGGCACAGATGTGTGCTTCTGACATGCTTGCAAGAAAGAGAACGATCAAGAGACAAAGAGGGAGGGAGAGAATCTGATGAATACATAGAGATAAGGCAGCATATGATGAAAATTCATATTCATTTTATACTTAATAACACTCATTATTTATTCCCTCAATCTTAATCCTTGTAATGAGGTTTTAATAAAAAGTAAAATACAAGTGGGTGAGGCTTTAAGAGACGGATGAAAGTCAAGCACAAGTTCAGAAGAATTTTATCTGATTAGTTTTTTCGGACTCTCTTTTGTTCTGAGTGAACAATGGCTTTGTCTGACTTTGTTAAATAAAATCAGTTTTACGTTAAAGATTTATTTTTCCAAATGATTTATGTCACTGAAGCCCCTCTGATAATGTGCTGCGCAGTGGCCTCCCTGTATTTACGAAACCATGTTTTTACAGTAATCATAAATATTATACGGGGAAATTATCAGTATTTAAGATCAAGGTACAAAGTTCAAAGTGAAATTGCTGTAGTATTTTATAAAATCTGGCCAAGACATGACTTCAGATCTGGTACTTTGGTTGAACTTTGGGAAAATGCCGGAGTACTCTCAGCCTTCAGCTGATGATGATGATGCAGACAATTTTAAGAATTCTTCATTATGACCTTTTTTTTTTTTTTTTTACATTTATTTAACAATTAGATATTAATATTAATATTATTATACTAATACTAATATTATTATTACATATTTAGTGACCCTATATCCGAGTGGTCAGGGTATGCACTACATGTACAAAGATTGGAAGCATTTAGCTGCCTTGCTGGTAGGTGACACGACATTTACCAAATTGCATCTAAGTAAAGCCATTCATAAAAGAATAATGCTTAGTCCTGGTTGTGGCCCAAAACAGGGCAGATTCAAAGGGATCCAGTAATGTTCAATACCCTCATAGTTACCAGTTGGTGCCCACAATTCACCATCTTGCTCTGTTCAAGACCAAGAAGAGGTCATTTTATTTGCAGGTTCTCCCAATTAGTTGTTGCCTTCAGTCTGTTATATGAGTCCAGCCGGCTAGTTGGGGACCTGTGGCATGACACCATGGATCCAACAGCCTATGAAGTTCTGCACAATGACTCATTAGTGAAAACTTGCAGGATTGTGGCCCTCAAGGACCGCAGCTGGACACCCCTCCCATAGGTAAAGGGTAAAATGAAAACTAAAGGATTAATTGAGATTATTGCTGTGTTGCTCAGCAACCTTTAACACTGTTTTACATTACAATGTTTGATATGTAGTTTATCATTTAGGATGTATCCCTAACACCACCTCTTTGTATTTGACAACAATAGATTAAACCAGATGGAGTAAAAAATCAAGGCATGTCATTTAGAGTGAGGCAGCTGCTCCAGATGTATTTACATTCACTTAACTTTATGAAAGGGGAAGAGGAAATCTAAAAGGCCCTGAGAGCTCAGCGCTGTAGGACAGCATTTGCATTAAAAGTCCAGAAGTATACACTAGCTAATTACAGGCTTTGTAATTAATTAATCGAGATTAATTGCATCATAATAGTTGCCTCAAAAAGCAATTTTTTTTATTTAAACAATCTTTGTGACACTTGTTTTCTTCTAATTCTTCCATTATGATGTCCTCTAGTGCAGCCATCCATTGTGCAACATTAGGTGCGACTGTTTCTCAGCATTTTCATGTTTACTAGTAATCAGACTGAAGACTTCAGGAAAATGATTGTAACAATCAGAGAAACTGTCAGGTCTGACAATAAATGTGTTATTTGTTAGCACAATTATAAACTGAATTTTAGCCTCATAGTGATTATGTAAAATGTTAAAATTGTGTGAGGAGCTGTCAGTGAGTTTAATACAGAGGTTGGAAAGGGTGATGTTTAAAGAGAGCTGTGGCAATGAGTGCAGTTAGATTAGCAGTTGTATGTCTTTTACATTGAAACGTCCTTAAGGGTTAGTTTTGGGTCCATCCATCCATCCCTTCGTCCGGCCATCCATCCAAACTACGTAATGTAGTTTTACGATTATTTTAGATGAGAATATAGCCTTTAAAACTTAAATTATGTGGTTTATTTAATGAGATTGGGCTAATTTAACAGTTTGCTCAGAAATTAAGGTTAGACTAACAATATGATAATATTTAAAAAAGGTTAGACTAATGAGGCAGACGGACCGACAGTTTCATCCGTCTTCCTCGTCGGTTACATGCATAATTTGGTCTGTTTTCAGAGAGCTTAGCTATCCGTTTGATGCAGAAGATGAAGCAATACCGTCGGAAATAGAGGGGTATGGATGAGTACAATACCTGACATGCTACCAGGGAAAGAAACAAACCAGAGAAGAAGAAGAAATCAGGAAGGGAACAAAAAAGCAGAAGAAGAATGAAGACAAGCACAACTGTAGTAATAACGCGAGCTTTTGAAGAAAGACTATATTTTTAGGGAGTGTTGGGTGGTTGGAAACTACTTTAAAGCACCACATTACTGCTGCCAAATGATGTTGGAAACTGACATGGGCTCGCGGGAGTGAACTCTGAACTTAGCACTGCATTTTCCTTGCATAAATGACCAGTTATGGACAAAACACTGCTTGGGATCAGATCACAGAGGCTCCTCCCCCAGTCACACCCTTCCAAGTCAATCAGTCATTCTCCAGGTGTCAACATTTCCTAGACATCAACCAGAGACTTGGAGAAGGTTGCGTAATTTCCCAAGTCTCCACAATTCATCTACACAGGGGTCAGTGTTTCCATAGGAGCACACACATTCTGCCATTACGTTTGCTTTTATAGATTGCAACTGTTGTGGGAGAAATGTATGCCTTTTTTAGACCCCATGTAGGCCTTCTGTTGAAATGTTTGTTTTATATGTAAGTAGTCACACATACATCTCTGCATTTTAAATGTAACCCACAGCCAAATGCAACCCACAGACAAATGTAAAACTCTCACTCAAATGCAGCATGCCCACCCAAGAACATACCATAGGTGGACCTTAAAGTGTAAGTAGGTTTATGCAGCTGCTATAATGTAATGAAGCACTTTGAAACTTTCTTACTCATTCTACCCACAAGCACCTGAGTAATCAGTTTTTTAATGTAGACTGATGCTCGTATAATGTCAGTCTGTTGTGACTCAGCAACAGTTGAGGAAAACATTTAAATGCTTTTTGGGATAATTTATTTTTTATTCACAACACATGAACCCCTCCTGTTCAGATCTTCTCCACCCAGGCAGACGACTGTCAGATGGTCAGACTAAAGATACACTGGCCCAGACTTTGGTGGGTGTTTGACCAGTCGTATTGGTAATACTGGGAGTTCAGTCATGTGGCCCAAAATTCTGCATACGTGAAGAGTTGTTAGGATTTATTTGTTTAACTAAGCGTTCTTAAAAGTGAAAATAGCCATTTATTGTTAAGCCAAGAGACTGTCAACGGCATTCTTATTTCACAACTTCCCTAACGTGTCCAAGAAAAATAAGCCTGCGCCTGAGCTTGGTTTATAAGTCTGCCTTAACGTCAGGTCCATTATCCACAGCAGTGTCTGCATATTTCTAACTCCACTGCAAGCTCTTGTATGTACAGGTGTATGACTGTGTGTGTGTGTGCAACTGGGCAGATATGCCTTAATCACTTCAAGAAAAAAACAGAACACCTTGACCGTTCACCTTTTTGGAAAGATGTGTATATAAGTGTATATATTTGATAAGATTTTAAAAATGATAAACATAGTATTTATAAAATTCTCCTGTTCAGTAACCTTAGGCCTCATGTTTAAACAATGCACACATACAGAATAGATAGGTACTCTAGTTTCCATGCACATTTCAGTATGTATGAAATTTCCTTATTGTGAAATTATGAGGGTGGAGCTGCGAAATCCTTGAGTTGTCATGAAAATGCATGGACCACTTCAAAAGTTTGTTTGGTTTTTCTACAAGAAACTTTTTATTTTTTATTCTTATAAGAATGGAAGCAGAATTTGGTTCATTTCTGGGAATTTTCCATTCAGATAAACATTCAGTTAAATGTGTTTCGTGTGTCCTGTCAGCTGCCTTTTTACAAAGAACTATGTCTTTTCAGAAGTCACTGTGTTGTATCTATGAATCGATATAATTATGTAAGTTCCACAATTAGTCTGATAATCCTTAAGGATTTAGTTTAACATCACGAAGCCAAAGTTCCAATGAGCTTTTCCAAATAAATTGCCCGTGTCGTTTTTAATCCTCAGTACCCATAACCCTAACACACTAAAAACATTCTGAATATAATTTTTCCACAACTGACATGTCTTATTTTTCCCTGAACCACCATCACCAGTATAATGGTCAGTTTTCTCTGTTCATGCAACTTAAACGCATCATTTCATGTTGACAGCTTTGCAGTTGCCAAAGCTCAGGTGCATGAATGTCAGGACGAGAGGTGCACAGATCAATTTCTCCAGACGGGAAAACCCTCTGACAAAAACAGCTGCTTTAAAGTGGTCTTAAGATTTGATGCAAATATTTTTTTTATTTTATTTTATTTAAGTGAAATTAATATATGTTTACAAGTACACAGTTCCTTTTGTTTAACATGTCTTCAGTAGGGTACTATTAATAGTTTTGTTCATTGGCTTTAGTTTAGTTTTGCTTTTAGGTTAATAAATATATAAATAAGTAAGTTTACCATGCTTTTAATTACTGTTCTAAAGAGAAAATCCAACCAAACTCAGTACTGGCAATTTTACAAATTTCAAAAACTGACTACAAAATTGCAGCTGGTGCATCTCTATCCCCAAACACCGCATGTTTTTATCAAGCCCAGTGATATTTACTTCTTTTTGTATCAGTGACAGAAATGTTTGCTATGTTAAGATTGTTTGTGAGGTGTTCTCCAGTATTTTTTTACATCCAAGGGTATGACGAATAAGATCTTCAAATCAATATGATTTTATGATTTCAGGCCTTTAGCTGGTTGAAGCCATTTAATATTTCAGAGGAGCTAAATAATAAGGACCAAACAAGTTAAAGTGAACTGATATCTCGGTCAAACCCTGAGGGATGGTCATTATGGCACGCAGTGAAGTACCAAACTATGAATGTGTGGTGTTAGCTTGTGTTTTGGTTGCAGTGAGGTCGGGAACAGAAACAATGTTGGATCTGGCAGAAAATGTTGCAGAAGGAGAGTTCTGCTGTGGCAAACGATCCAAGACATGGACCTGTACCCCACATTGTAACATGCATACAAGTTTATGAAGTGCATCACTCTTATTTTCATACAAACCTTCACAGTGAACATATAAATGAAATATGTGCAATCTGCAGGCATATCTGTTGGCACACATTTTGACATTAACAGTGACAGTCAGATTTATAGTTGAACCTTGTACTTTCAATGTTTCACATAACCCCAGATGACAGTAAGATGGTTTACTTCACACATGCTTTGTGCTAACAAAACATTTTAGCCAGTTGTTAAATTGATTGATACACCCTTTTCCTGCTGCCTGACAGAAACTTGCTTCACATATGGTGACCACATCTACTTCCTACATCTTGTGTAGGTCCATAATATTATTTACACTCACAAGTACATGTGCTGGACACAAAACACACAAGGCCTTTTTAATTACAATATGTCTACATTGCATTTTATTTTCATACACATGGGTCACATTGGGGGTTGAAGTTAATCTGCTGTTGACACACCTCTAAGCTTGCAAAGGAGGCAGTAACAGAGACAAAATGGGCGATATTAGTGTACAGTCAAGCCAGCAGAAGACACAGCTTTAACCCTCTGATGATATGAGTAAGCGCACACCGATGCAGAGCTGATCTCCCTCTGTTTGGTGAATTAGCAAATGAGGAACAGTAGTGGTTTAAAAATGGAGTCTTTTGCCTCATTCAGTTGCAGTAGATATGTAAAAAAAAATGTTCTGTGCAGACGTGCATACACATTCATCTACACTCAGGACATTTGAAAAGGACTGACAGAAAGGTGTATTACTCTCAGTTTTTAAGTTGGGCTGAGTAGTTGTACGTACATGCATGGCGAAAAATAACGTAATTTTTATTGTTAAACTATAAAATAGGTGTCATGAAATAGCCTGCTGGACCTTGCTGGTCAGTTGTTCAGGGCAACGTATCTTAAAGAGAAACACAATACTGAGCTTTAACCCAGCTTGATCTGTTGGTCAGCTGTGATGCTGAAAATTGTCTACTTCTGGCTACCAGCTGAGCATTTGGTTTCTAGAGTGCTTCTTGACAAAAAGTAAGTCAAAATTTTTCACCTTGATTTCTTACCCAATGTGTGATACCGTTCGCAAAAAGTCTATGACTGAGCAGCAGAGGTCCAACATATTTTTCCACCCACAACATGGCAAACCCAGACAGATCCTGTACTACTGTTGATATTTTTTCTTCTTTAATTTAGTCAGTGTGCCCTCTACCAGTGTTTACTTACATTCTTGTTACTGGTTGTTTGTCCTCAGCACATTCTTTAAAATGTCATCACACAAGTTGCGAAAGAAGTCAAGCTTTGATAAATCAGTGAAGTTTGTGGCGTCATAGTCGAGAGAGTCCATCTTTCCAGGTTTTGTGCTGTTTGTAACCAGAAACACAAACATTCTGACCAGTCAGTGTCCTGTGATGGGAATAATGGACAGGCTTGAGGCCTGATGATGGTGAAAAATGAAGGAATCCAAAGCAAAGCAAGTTTATTTGTATAGCACATTTCATGTACAAGACAATTCAAAGTGCTTTCCATAAAACATTAAAAGCATTACAGCAGAGAGCAGGAAGCAATAACAAGTGCATTAAAAACAAACTTTAAAAAAAATAAAAGAAATAAAAAAAACAGAATGGAAAACAAAGCTAAAATAGATAAAATGCAAGAAATAAAGTTCAAGTGTGGGGAATTTAACAGTTGTTTTGATGACAGGCAGCAAATAGAAAAGTTTTTAACCCTGGTTTTAAACTGCTGGGAGTTTGTTCCACATGTGAGGAGCATAACAGCTGAACGCTGCCTCCATGTTTAGTTCTGACTCTGGGAACAGAAAGTAGACCTGACCCTGATGACCTGAGGGATCTGGTTGGTTCATAACAAACCAGAAGATCCTGAATGTATTCTGGTCCTAAACCATCCAGTACTTTGTAAACTAACAGCAGGATTTTGAAGTAAACTATTTAAGAGACAGTAAGCCAGTGTAAAGATCTGAGGACTGGAGTTATGTGATCCACAGCATCATAGATGGAAGCTTCATTGAGGTCACCTACTAAGTACTTTTTGTCAAGGCAGGTTCTTTTCTCAGTTGTTATTCTACTAGACCCTTTTATGTATTTCATCAGACCCGACAGAGAACAGTCAGAACTGAGAAGATGCATTGAATGCCATCGTTGCTAGCTTACCCATGCACGGCAGTCTACTCTGCAGAAAAACACGTGGATGAAAGGTTAGTCATAACAATTATGGAGGAGCAAGAGGTCTAGGTGTTGAATGTGTCTAAATATCGTTAAGTATTAAATATTTTGAAGATTTTTAATATTCTCGATGGACTGTCCAGGCTGCTGTTTGCATTTATTTTGATCAGATTTGTGTGCTCAGACATGACAAATGCATCTACATGGTTGGTGTGATTATGATGTAGACATCATTCATTTCTATACCACATATCTTATAATTATTTTTCTTTTGGGTTTGCTTCCACATGAACTTTCTTGAGAATTTATTTGTGCTTCTTTTCCCACATATTATTCATGATTATTAGACAGACTAATATCAGCACTATGATACATCCTTGAAAGTACAATTAGAATCAGATTTCAAACTTCCTTCACATGGTGATTGCATAAATATGACATTACGTTGCTGTTTACTGTTCAGACTTTAGAAAATGGGTCTGGATACAAAGAGGATTAGCTAGAAAATGGATTTGGACTAACAGTCTCAACAAGGCAAAGTGTCAGGCTTACCTCACTCCATGCCTCTGTTGTAGAGGTTTTGGAAAATAGGCTCATACATTAAACCGTATGTGAACTGTTTATTAGGGCGATTGACCAGAACTCCTTGCATCTTTCCACAAAAACAGATTTTTACATAAATTATTTTGATTGTTGCCTTTGGAGTCTGACTGAAAGTAAACACGGTTACTTGGAATGACCATTTTGTTTACTGCATTAGCTATTATTTGCAGTGTGGAGAGCTGGACATGCAGCCCCCTCTTTGGCATAAGATCCAGGATGGCAGTGTTTAAAGATATTATAAGAAATATGTATACAGGAGCAGAAAACTGGAGGCAATTTTCTGTTTGAATCAGACTAAAAGATTAAGTGCTTTTTTGGAAAGCTGCACAAAGTTAATACAAGTTAGTGTGAGCTGAAGGACCACAGCAGCAACACTTGTGAATATCTTGCTAAGTTGAAGCAAAACTTACTTAAATTTAAAGGAAACAGAAAGAAACTGAAAAAGTTAAATGTTCAAAAAGAAAAACAAAAGAAAAGCTTGAGTGCGATATCAGTTTGTTGTCAGCTCGTTATTTTACAAATCTCTTCCCCCGTCCCTCCCCAGGCCAAATGAGTGATGTCTGAGCAGAGGGAGGATTTGTACTCTCATAGGAAAAAGGTTGATAATCATGTTCCAACAGTGGAACTCCTTTGATGTAGGTTGTTGTTTCTGTGAAGCTCTCGGCCTCGACGCATCCCCCTTCAGCAGCTGTGCACTGTTCGGCCAGCTGTTGGTGCAGAGATGCACTAAGCTAAGGTGGAGTGTACTCAACTACACATGCACACACAACTACTACAAATTTATAAATTTGAGTAATGGAAATACTTCATTTAGTTCAAGTTGTTTCCCTTTAATTCTGCGCTGTTGGTGAAAACAATTGAGAGAGTTTGTGTTTTACTCTGATAGTGTCATACAAATAAATTTTCTTTTTTATGAGACAGATATTTTGGTTCTTATGTAGTAATATCTTTAGACTTCATACTGTGCAGATTCATACGAGTCACTTGCATACGTACCTGTAAATCTGTTTTACACAGTGCCCATGGTCATGTGCAGTAGTGTAGCTATGCAAGATAGAAGCACCACTGACCAGTGTTATTGTAATGTGGGCATAAAAACCAAGATTAAAGCAGGCTGGAGAGATGGTGTAAACATGTAAGGCATGGCACAGGTTGAAAGGAAGAAATGATGTTGCCAAACTGCATCCTGCAGCTATGCTAGTCTTGAGGAAAAGATGTTCCTCAAGACTAGTTAATGGTGCTGCTTAACAATGCCAGCCTGCTCAGTGACATTTTTTGTTATACCTAAAGGACTTAGCAGTTTAGCTTTCTGGATATAGACGAATATAGGTCTATAATTTTGAAGCTCTTAGTTTAAGAAATGAGGGTAAACTGCGTTTTAAACTTGTTCATTAGAGTTCTTTCATTCTCTCTCTCTCTTTCTGTCCTCCCCCTCTCCTTACTTCCCCATTTCTCTCTAGTGCCTGAGGCAGTTGTGTTCATTAACTCTGGATGTAATTATTTTTGTTTTAGTCTCATATTGCTGACATTTCAACTCAGGGGCTCCTCAATCAGGATTAACCCGAACCGCAAGAAATCACACTTCGCAGCCTTTTCTTACAGCAGCGCTTGTTGCCTCCAATTTCAGTCAAATTAAAGGTTTATTTTATTTAGCCTTTTTTTTTCCTTCACTCAGGCTCTGTACCATTTGAAAACAAACCAGACAGCTTGCCTTTGATTTGCCTGTTGCTAGTGACTTTCTAGTATTCCCTACACTCTTTCCCTCTAGTGGGCACAAAGCAGTCCTCTGTATGGAAACGAGTGCTAAAGATTGGGCTCATACAGGTGGTAGCAGAATATCCATGTGCTATGAAAGAAGCCTCTTTCATGTATTAGCTTACTGTGCAGCAAAGTTTTATCAGCATCAGCGATCTGGTCTGATTTTTGCTCTAAGGGTTACTATTTTAATTAAACTATCATGTTCACGGTTGTTCACAGTTTAGTATACTGTTAGGAAAATACGGTAATGATAAATCAAGTTTACACTCTCAGTATTTATGCAATAAGTATTTCACCTTGCTGTAACTGAGGTAAAGGAGATGTAAATATGCTGTCTAATGCTTACAATCGTAGCCTTCACAAAATTCCCTTCTGTCACTTGGCCTTGGGGGCCTTGAGGTCCACAGGAAGCCTCAACTCATCTTCCTCCCCCAAGGGCACTTAGTCTTAACACAGTAGTAATAAACTATCATCACTCTGAGTCAAGTATGAGTGTGTATTTGTCAGCCTGTTACTACAAATCTGTGTGAGTAGCCACAGTAGTCATAGACCAAGCAGTAGTTGTAAAATCTCATCACCTTGAGTGGTCCTTCGGGGTCCTGGACTCCTCTCGCTGTGTGTGGTTTGACCTTCTGTGGCCTTCCAGCCCCCACATGCCCATTAGATAAACAGGCAGTAAACACAGGCAGCCCTAGTATTACTCTCTTCCCTTTGCAGCATATACAAGCACTGCAGATGAAAGGACTTGTTCCCGACACTAATAGCCAGTAGACATTAGCTCCTATCAGCCTCCTCCGGCTCATAATTAAAAGTTGAGCCACTGTGTTTATAGAGTTTCTAATAAGAGTAGATATCCATCTTGTGTCACCTGTCCCAACTCATAGTTGAACAAACGTATCCTGAACTTGAGATGGAAATTTGCTTAGTGTGGATTTTAAAAAAGAATTATGTCATGGGTTTTATGTATACCTAAGATAAAAGTATGTTTATTAATACTTTGGTTTAGGTGATCTTAACATTTTTAGCCTCATTTCTTGTCTACATTTCTTAAACATGAGCTACTTAGTCTCAATGTGGGGGAAAAAAAAGTCTCCTGGCTCTCTGTGAAGTTCACTAATCTAGATATGGAACATTTTCATCAAGTTTAAGATTTCTGTACCAACAATCGTGTTGGGCTTTTTTGGACCTGCTTGGAATTTTGTCTGTCACCAGTCAGATATGCCAGCTGCCCTGTTTTCATCAGCATACAAACATCTGAAAGGTCAGGAGATGGATCATCAGGATGGTGTGTTTATGTCTTTAAGAGACATAAACACACATCCTCAACTTTTCACAAGTGTATGTTTTAAAAACAATGTCTATACAGGAAGAGGCTGTATTGCGACTCTTGGACATGGAAGATAAAGTCTAACTTCTTTAGTATCTAATGTGGCTTCTCTCCCTTTGTACCCCTCATGGCTATCTTTCCTTTCTGCTTTGTCTTAACCTACTGTTTCTTTCATTCCTCTTCATCTACCCCTTTGGTCTAAGTGAGCCAGTCTCGGGAGTATTTTGAGTGTGTTTAGCATGACTCATCACAGCTTTTATGCCATGTTTGTTAATACAGGGCAGTTGATAGTAGGTTGGATGTTGTGTATTCCAGGTGGTATGAACATCCATTATTTGTGTATGCAGGGTTTCATGTCTGAATGTGTGACGTCTGACTGCATTAACTAGAGTGGTGACGAGTATAAACACTGATTCTTCCTCTTTAGTGTTTGTGCAGACAGGAATGACACAATAAGAAACACATTTGGCCTTTACTTTGCTGTCAGAAAGGGGTCCTCAAGCCATGGCTTCATTCAACAGTAGCTAATAACAGGCCAAAGATGCAAAGGAGCTCTTTCTCTGAAGGTTAACGACACACACATTCTCCAAAAAACAAAACAAAAAAACCCTTTCTATCACTGGTCATGTCCATTGGTTGGGGTTGAAGTTACAACTGACATACCAATCAAAGAAAGACAATAAAAAACACTGCATGTCTAAAACAGCTTTGTACAAGCTTTCCCCCTCACTTTCATAACATTTTAGAATATTTGGTAATCATCTGATCTGTGGGATAAGGAAATGCAACCAGTCAGAACTGGTATTACATCGTCTGTACACCCCATGATCCCCCCTATCCCTTCGTTCCTGCATTGCAGCTAAAATATCTCATCCTGAAACCATTAGACCAAATTGCTAAATGGTTCAAATGTGCAACCACTTAAGACTATGTCTTTAAGAGGAGTAATCTTCAATCTGCTGTGGCAAGCAAGAAGAGGATGAGTTGGATAGTGGGAGTGGGAACTGGAACAAAAAGACCCCCAGAGTCTGAAATAGAGAAACAACAACAGCGAAAGACAGTGGTTTGATGTGTAAGCTGTCTGATACAAACATTTATTATTATACTACATTTCTCTCGATTCCTGCCAGTCTAACCCAGTGTTCATTATCAGCTTTATGGTTTGGTGAAGATGTGCCTAATTGAAATGGTGACTAAGTGGTCTCAAGGGTAATCATTGAGGTTTGGTAGTGCCCCCCAAGCTTGTGTCAAAATGCCCTGCAACATTCTCCAGTTGGTATTCACTGTTTTTGACATTCGGGTGCTGCCAGATGTGTGGTAGTCACAGATGTGACTGCACCTTATAGACATTTCAGAACAAGATTTTGGACTGTTGTTTTCCCCATTTTACTGTGGAAGAGTGCAATCAGTCAGTCCACCAAAAAACTCAAATCAAGAGGGAATACCAGCATGAGAATATTGCAAAGTTTTAGCTGCATTGTTCTTTCTACAGAAGCATGATCCTTACAAGTTATCCCTTGTTGTAAAGGCGACTAATCAGGCTTTCCAACTTTGTACAGCGCAACACTTATTGGTTTTACCAGGGGAAGAAATACTCAACCAAACACAAATTTCCCTACTTTTTGTGCCAAGTTTAGATGCTCTTCATGTCATTGTGATAAGTGCAATGCAGAAACAGTTGAACAGATAGACACGTTTGGAATAATTGTATCTTCATCAGAGGGAAGAGCAAGAGAAGTTTTTTTAAGTGTAATATCAGGAATTTTTATTCTAATACTTAGTTGCTTTTAACTGGGGTCGGAAATCAAATCTCAGCTCCAAATAGGAATTTAAATAAATAACATTAAAAAGTACTTGGTACCAGATATACATGCACACAGAGTTCTTATCGGTTTATAGCAGAAGTCCCTACAAGATAGTGATGATAAGGAATACTTATCAATTAGGATGGGTTTATTTTGGATGCACCCAGTTTTTTATTTAAATAGCTAATAATTTTTGTGAGGAGGTTTCCTATCAATGCAAACTGTTACATTTTAAGCCTAATGTTCAGAATAAACATATTTAGTGAACTCTTTGTGTTCCCTTTTTACAAATTTTAAATCAAAACTAGAGATATGTTAGATTTGACAAGAAGAATTAGAATTTAACAATAAAATCAACATCATGATATTCAAAAGGATCCCAGCCCTAGTTGTTATAAGAAAACACAACATTCATCTTCACAATTTTCCATATTTTTGAGGTTTTTCCAGTAAGAATGTTTTTTCCTCACATTTCTGGCAGCATCAGCGTTTCTTTGGGATTTTTTTGTAGAAATAGTTGTTAGCTGATGGAAGCTGTGATCATCACTGGAAAAAAAACCCTTTTAAAGGATGGCTGCATTCACTTATTGATTCTTTGAGCTCCACAGCTCAAAAATGTGTCATCAGTGACCGTTTGTCATCCATGATTTTGCCAAAATTGAAAGAGTATAGACTTTACCTTAACTCATTCATTTTATAGACAAATTGCTTGATAGAAATTTTCACACCAACTGAGTGGCTTACTTACAAATGGGGCGACAGATGTTGACATGAGATCTGCTGCTTATAATTATGCAACTGTCAGATACTTCACAGCAGCATTTCCAGCTTCCTGAATGACCCCAGATCTCTGCCAGAAGACTTTGATCAGTCACTGAGATCATTTCTTTGTCTGCTGAACTGACAAAAGACTAAGCTGAAATGTTGAGCGAACAGGGATTCTGCAGAGAAGTGGATGGACTTGACTGTAATTAAAGGCAGAATTCTGTCATTGATTGTCCTTGTGCAATCTAGAAGGCAGAGGGCTGTGGAGTAAGCTTAAGGGGATAACTGGAGATGATGGGGTCAGGCACCCACCATCTGGATGTTTGTTGTGAGAGGCTGCTGGATTAGAAAGCTGGGCAGTTTTAAAAGTCGAGGGGGAAAAAAGGAGTCAACTGTAGAGGTTATAACAAAAGAATAAAATGATATTGTCAGGTGATGTAGGACCAAGGAAGGAGGAAAAAGGAAGCCACAGTATCCTTTTTTGTTTAACCTTTAAAATGCAAAACCATTTTTATTTATTTTTTTTATTATTTTATTATTTTTTTGTGCTATATTTAGAAAAAAACTACGTATTTGTTTTATGTATTTCTACTTATTTTTGTTCTTTTAAGGCAGACATAGAACTTTCCTGTCACCTGTTGTTCTTTAGCTGCTCCTGATTGGACATTAGCCAAGCCAAGCTAACTTTAGTTATATAGCACCTTAAAACTGCAGCAACCACTGACCAAAGTGCTAAACACAGGAATTTACGTTCTCTTGTTGGTCAAAGGTTTGACAGGAAGTGATGTCATAATTCTCTGTGTCTAAATAGAGGTCTCTTGGTGACATAGTAGTGACAGTGATCTTTTTTTATTCCGAAATGTTGGTGTGGATTTACCATATAGTCTCTGAATAAACACTACATTTTGCGAGTGGATTGTTAACCTCATGGATGGGATATAAATGTCTGGAAAACTTTCGTAGGTCAGTGTTTCTCAGTCCTGGTCCTCAGGGACTACTGCCTCATATGTTTTAGTTCTTTCCACCTCCAGCACACCTCATCCAGATTAATTGAACTCCTCGTCAATTTCTTAGCAAGCCTGCTAATTAGCCATTTATTTCAGTCAGGCATGTTACAGTATGAAAACATCTAAAACATGCAGGGCAGTGGTCCCAGAGGAGCAGGGTTGAGGAAAAAACTCCATTATTGTAAGCTATTGATCACAGTTTACCCCAGAGAGTTGCACACTACTGTTCTTGAGAAATTGTTGACAGTGTAAGTGATAGTTTCTCAGGAAAGCCAACAATCTACTAGGAGTAGATCAGTGTTTTCTCTTAATATCCATAATTAGCTTAGAATATAACATTTTTGCAAAATTGCTTACACTTAAGATATTGCTATTTTCAATAAACGTTTATGTTGTTACGGCCTAATTTATATAAAATACTTGGAAGCCACAGCACATCGAGGCAAACGTGAGATTATTTTACTCCCCCCTTCATGACAAACTGAGAGAACTCAGCTTGAACTGCAGAGGAAGCCCATGAAGCCAACTAAATGATAGCAGCGATAAGGCTTTTTCAAGGTAACTATGCAAAACTTCAGCATTCTGTGGGAAAGCAGCAGCAGAAGCAGAAGTCTGTTTATTTTTATGAGCTCAGAAGTGTCTCTCCTGTTCCCTTTACATTATGCTGGGGCTCATTTAGAGTTCACACAGTCCACCATATGTCCATGATGGATATGGTAATGATACATTAATGCAATCAGGACCAAGTCTGTTTTCTCTCTCATTAAGAAGACTAGCTATCTTGCTGACAAAAAGCTGGGTCACATTTGGTTGTGACTGAAAGCATTTTCTATCGATGTGGTTTGAAGTATCTCTGTGAGCCTGCAAGATCTTAGCTAGAGACAACATCTAGAATACTCCAAATCAGTTGGGGCGCAGGCAGCAAATGTGTCTCGTTGACTTTTCAACACTATAAGAGTATATGTGGATTTATGAAGGCAAGGAATCAACCATAAGCAGTCTATGTATGGTCATGGAGCCTCTTATCAACATCTGGAGCCTGACAGAGCTGCACTTCTACTGCTTCAGCTCCCATTCTGGCCTCCACTGGCCTGCAACAGATTCTCTGGAGGTGCAGAAGGACATTTTCCCTTGGTCAAGTACTCAATGTGTGATCTGTATTATGAGATATAAGATTCCATTGTAGGATTTACATTAAGGAAATTTAATTATGGACAAAAAGATTAATTTAGGGCCTTGATCATCCTTCAGAAGCAGGTCAGTTTTTTCCAAATTGTACCTTGTTTGGTTAAAATACCAATCAGCCTGAGGTACAGCTCAGTACTAGTGATGACATACGTTACATTAATTTAGCAGATTCTTTATACAGATCCACTCATATGTGAGGGACATATTTGGGGACAAATATAGCGTTAAATATCTTGATCAAGGATGTCATGAACTGAGGAAATTGGTATCAGACTAGCAAAATCAAACTGAAGGATTTCCACTCTTGCTCCTTCAGTTTCACCAACATGAAGCATAGATTTATTTGTATAAATCTACAAATAAAATCTTTAGTATTATTGTTTTATTGTTATTAATATATAGTCTATTTAAAAATTTACCTCTGAGATAAATAAAGGATTTTTCATTTATATTCATTTCATTTAGAGATTAAAATACTTAAGATATCTATATTCATACCAAGGGAATTGTTGAATTAAACGCTTTGGGAGGTGTTTAACTCACCACCAGCAGTGTTGAGTCAACCATCCCAGAAGGATACTCTTACAACACCACTGCAGCATATTCAGTATTTTTGTTTGGGGTCAAACCGCAGCCTAAAAACTTTAGAACTTTAGTAGTTCCACAAATAACAACTATGAGTCATCAGCTCAAGCTGATGGAAAAGAGGGAGTTTGTCTCCTGATCTTAGGTAGAGTTGACGTTTTGAGCCCAGCAGCAACTCACAATAAATATGCTGCACATCCACATTTGCACAGTACCTAAAGGTGGATGCATGTGTATAATATGAAAAAAGCTCTTTTAAACATGTCCAATACATTTATATTTGCTGCTCATCCGTTTTGGGATTCTTGTGATAAATCTCACTCAAAACTTTGCATGTAATGAGACTTGCCGTTACTGACCCATAAATCCTAAACATTCAGGTTCAAATTCTGATACACTTTCACACACCAAGTACACTAGTCAAAATAAATCTGATCAGGTCCCTAAATTCAACATAAACTGGTCTAAACACTGTGCTTCACCTTTTATCTTTATTTGTCACAGATAAAGTCATGCACGGACCCTTTAAATCATTCCTTCTTTTATTTAGCTCTGGACCCTTCACATGTTTGATTTATTCACCTTTACTGTATAATAATTCTTTCTTTTCTCATATGTTCATACTTTTTTGTATATATCTGTATTTTGTATTTATTTCTCTTCTTTTTTTATATTTGTGAGGTGAATTGACTGATTCCTCTTCTCCATATTTCATTACTTTGTTGGCTGCATGTTAACTCACATATGACAAATCTGAACCTGAAGGAGTACTCCATCATCATCCACTATTTTTTTTATGTGAATGCAAAAAACTGTACTACTAAATACTTTTGTATTCGTCTGCTTTGTATCTGTGTTTCTTTAATTTTCTTTCTATCTGTTTGATTCAGTCTGAAACTGCATTTAGTGTTTTTTTATTATTATTATTTTAAAGCCCTTTTCTGCTACTTTCCATATTGCTCTCTGTACACCATTTGTTGGTTTCCTCATGGGCTGAATCACTTTCCAGCTTTCTTCCTTCCCATTACTGTTACTGTACCCACAGCTATAGTCAACCTTTATGAGGTGGGTCTAACCTGTCAGCTGCAAGCTACCACTGTTGGATCATAATGAAAGACACACACACTTAGGCTTATATATTCTGTTAAAACCACACACACTCACATACACACTTGCTGTATGTACCAACTTCCAGCACAGAGAGTTAAATAGGCCCAGAATGAGAGCAGGCGTTCCGTAGACCGGGGTCTGTTTCCAGTCAAACCTGCCTGTGTCCTTCCTGAGCCCCAGGGCTCCTGTGGCAGCATTGCCCCGGGCTGCTGGGTCACAGCTCAGCAGGGGGAGAGCAGTGAAAAGAATCTATGTCACAGACTGGTTTGTGTGCATGTGTGCAGAGTGAAGAGATTATTAGCAAGAAAGTGTGTGACATCAGTGCCTGTTCAGTGACCCACAGCTTATGGTAAATGGAGCCAAATAGAAACACGGTGTTCATAAAGATGCATTTACACACAAAAATATATATCCTAACCTTCACCAATGTTCCTAGCACCCACCCACACACAGCTGAGTCCCTTTTTTTAATGGTGTCAGCAGCTCCAGTTCTCTCTCACACTCGTGCACACACACACACATACACATACGTATACTTACATTGACACACACATCAGTAGAACACCTGTCGAGCTGCACAGCTCGCTCCAGGACACCTTCAAGTCATGAGCTCATCGGAAAAGCAATTAAAGGCGGTGTAGACCCTGTACGCTGGCGTAATGTTTTGTTTTGCTACTTGGCTTAGAAATTAACCAAACCTGTCAGAAGTCATCTGGCTGACACGGGCTGGGCTATATTTATTTATTTTCTGTTGGAGAAGCTGGATGCAGGGTCCCTGCGCTGCCTCCCATCCAACAATGAAACAATTCTGAGAGGGTGATTAGCTGGCTGGGACATAAACTCTCCCCCTTTCTCGCTACCTGGGGGGTGGATGGAGAACACCTCCCAACTCTCTTTGCCTGAATCTTTACTCTGATGTTGGGGTCATGGCCCTGTAGTTGAGAGGTTGTGCCCTTTGTTACCCCAATCAGGGCTGTGGTCTCCAGTGTAGGACTTGGTTTTGAACTTGCATTGACCTAAACACTCCCCATTTCTCGGATTTCATGATTGCACTGACAGAACAAAAACAGATTTAGCATTAAGAGATGTCAGTATTCTAGGTAATGTTACCTTATGTAAAACTGTAAGATAATGTAAAGATTTGGGCCTTAATGATTACAAGGACTTGACCCAGAAAAGAAGAGACTGACAATAAAGACAGGATGAAAAGTTTTTAAGTCTTTTATTTGTTTGGCCTAATGTAGCCTGAGGCCGGTGTGAGACGGCCATAAAACAACACCAGCAGTCTCGTGCTCCCTTTTAACTCTACTGGTCTTTCGCCACTGAGGGGAAAAAAGAAAACACCTTTGACATTAATAGGTCCACTGTGGGTTAGTCAACTTAAGTGTGTCTTCACAGTACATTCTGTGATTCTACATATTCTCAGTCTAGGCCACTGAGCAGTTTTCTGGTGTTTTCTTCAGGAATCATTTAGGAAGTAAGAAAAACACCTTTGTTATTATTGTCATCACTTTCTGTAATTACCCGCATGCCACCCTGTTAGA
Source organism: Melanotaenia boesemani (assembly GCF_017639745.1). Lineage (NCBI taxonomy): Eukaryota > Metazoa > Chordata > Actinopteri > Atheriniformes > Melanotaeniidae > Melanotaenia > Melanotaenia boesemani. The sequence continues at coordinate 32,819,908 of NC_055687.1, forward strand.
GCAGAGGAAAAACAACAGTTAGCCTGCTGCCGAGGTCGCCCTCTGAGTATGCCAGGCCCTTTCATGGTGCTCCACGCTTCAAAGGACGTGTCACTCTTACACAGTTATTTCAACACAATGATGAAACAAGAACACAGTGTGAATGGTAAAGCCTTGGCCTTCAAAGCCTCAAAAGCCAGGTCAACACATATTTTATTTCTTTGTCACTGTCAAACTAGCAGAGAGTTGGGGGAGAAACATTGTTTGCTTTGTTAATCTTAGAGAGGGAGCTTTTTGAGTAGAGTTGTGATCTATCAACGTGGTAAATTCTGTCATTAACAGATGGCGAACCAACCATAAACACAGATGCAGTCAGGGTGCAGCTGCTGAATTGACTGAAAACCTTGATAAGGTGCCAGTTATTTAAGCAATCTCCAGCACACTCAACTAGCCAGTTATACACTGCTATCACCAAAAAAAGAAAAACTAAAAGGTCACACAATCTAATATTTTGTTGGACCACCTTTAGCTTTATTACGGCAGTATTCGCTGTGGCATTGTTTCGATATGGCTCTGTCATAATGTTGCTGAACCTAGACCTGACCAACTGCAGCAATCCCAGATCATAGACTGCTTCCACAGACTTGTACAGTAGGCACTGTTTTGCAAGACTATGGTTCCTCACTATCCTTCCAGTTTGTTATAAAGCATTGGACAGTTTTTTTTACCCAGTTTAAGTAGTTTCTGCATCTCCTTAGATGTTTTCTCTGCTTAATGCCAATGATTTGACCCTTCTTAAACAGACAAACATCTTTTCCACATGGTTGTTTAAGAAATGAGAAGCTACTCAATGCATCAGTTTGGGTTAAATAACTTGTTGCCAGCTAAAGAATAATTGCACATGCAGTAATTATCTTATGGAAGGCTCTTACCTATTTGCTTAGTTAAATCCAGGTCGCAACTCCTTTTTTGGCCAGGCAGCTTATCTACTCAAGTGTTTTTCTGTTGTGAAAATGACATAATACTTAATGCACTATGCAGGTTCTATGTAGTGAAAAATTATTATTGTACTTAAATGTTATTATGACCTTTAAAAAATCCAGCTTGTCATGCCTTCATTAAAAAAAGAGATAAATCTTTTTTTTTTTTTTTTTTTTTAATGTATCACTGCAATAACAATCCATCTATTGCAGAAACTTAAATGGATTGTGAAATAAACAAAATAGGCTACATGGACCACAAGTTAGGATCAGTTCATTAAACATGTGCCTTTTGGGTCCTATACTGTTCATGCTGCCATAAGCGATGATGAAACCACTTTAAGTCGAGCCTCAGCCCCACAACCACAGCCAAAGCCTATTAAGCAGCCACATTGTGGTATCGAAGTTCAAGCCACAGGACTGAGGTTACAGTATGATTCCCCGTGAGGATGAATAGAATAGGCTGAGCAGTTTAAAAAGATTGATAAAGCGATATGAGGAAAGATTGTGTTCCAGAAGGACAGAAGAATGTAATGGAGAGATATATAAGGGCAGTATTAATTGAATGCATAAAGAAGGGTATTACACTGAAGTTGAAGCAGAGCCAGACATCAGCAAGTAAACTAACAGAAGAACTGATCAGTAGTTTGGCTTGATGCAGTGAGAAGAATCACTTTATTGTATACATCCTAGACTAGTAATAATTAATCATTCATTTACTCCTTTTGAACAAGGACAACTTTGTTACATTACATTTTTTTTTTTGTTTTAATATGTGTTTTTTTCCTTATCTTAAAAATAAACTCTCAAATCAAATAAAGGAAAATCTTTTTATTATTATTATTATTATTATGGATAATAATAATAATAATAATAATAATAATAAATTAAAGGTTGTATTGAAAAGTACATGTATTAAAAAAAAAAAAAAAAGAAAACTTTTACATGTCTTTTGTTTGACGTCATACATTAACTTCATGCTCCAAATACACACATACATAAACACACATAAGAGTTCACAGGCCACAAATCTCGGTATGCTGTAAAAGTGGAGCAAATTAGAGCAGTTTTATTTGCATTGTTCACAGGGAATCATGAAAGAGGGAGCAATCCCTGCCAAACTTCAGAGCTAGTCTAACAAAAACACGTGTTAGTGTCTTTGGTAGTGTGAGTGTGCTTAGGGAGGGTTTATAATTGTGCTTTGTCCATGCTTTAGAGACACTAAAATGTTAAGGAAAGCAGCAGGCAATCAGGCTTTATTGAAGGTGAAGCACACGCAAGTAGGTATACACACACCTGCATGCCTCCGTCTCTGAAACGGGGTCTGAAACAGAAGACCAGAGTCTTGTCCAAAGCTCCATTAAACTGCTGAAAGTCCTTCTAGAGCTGAAACATCCTCCTATCGTCATGCTGGGACATTCCACGGCACGCCAGAGGCCCTGCACTAATCCTGCCGGCATGGGAATCATTATTGATATGATCCTAATGCATTACCTCAGGGCCTGCTTATTGTTGGTAAAGATTATTTTTTAAGAGTAAACCAAAACCCAGAGAAAGTCTTGAGTTTCATTGAAATTTATCAAAAGAAAATGTTATTCTTGGCTTAGTGTGATACCACTTTGAACAGCACAATTGAAACAAACTGTGCTCCTTGCTGCACTCCAACAAGCAGCCCTGATACCCACCAGCAGGTCATTAGGACACACTATAAACGACACTGTCCTGCAATGGAAGAACCTGATTCTTAATCTGAGAACACTGGTCCTAAATTACTTTCATATTATGATCAGCTTACATTGATTTAAGTAATTTATATATGCCTCTCTCCTTTGCAGGAGTCATACTTTACAAGTTTTTTCCACCTCTTTGTGTTGATTGCTTAAGCATAACTTTGTCAAATCTGTGCTTGTGGAAACCCAGCCTGAAGGAACTTAGATAAAATATATTTGGATATTAGTTGTTCTTTTCTGATGTGTGTGTTTGTGCTTTCCAGGTGCAGTCCTGCTGCTCAGTGTCCAGGGCATAGCTGTCAATGTGGATCCAATCTTCTGCACATGGTTGCTGTATCAGCCTCACAGAGGGAGCAGCAGGAAACAGCAACAGGTACTTGACCCTGTGTCAGGATCTGTCAATTTATCTTACAGGCCTGAAGTTCATTCATACTTTTTTGTGTGTTTTTTGCTGCTTATCTGGAGCCTAACCACAGTTGTGGAAGAATTAATTCTTATCCTATCTCTTAGGATGAGCTCAACTCTAACATGGAGGCAATAATTTCTCCTTCTTGTCCAGCTTTTTAGTAAATACATCACCCACTTAACTACTGGTTCCAGACAAATCCCAACCAATATTCTGCTCCATTTCATTATGATTCATAAACAAGACTTTAAGTTTGCCTTTGCGTAGGAGCTAGAGCATGTTTTAACTTGCATTCAGCTTTTATGAAGTACTTGAAGTATTAACTACTCCTTTTCTTTTAGTTGTTCCAGCTAAAAACTTGAAGCTAACATAAATGTCTGCAGCTCCTCCTCCCTCTACCTTGTCTACTCTTAGTTACCTTCATACATGTGCTGTGCTCCCTGTCTTCCATCTAGTTTCTCTCTGTTTATTTGACAGGCGGTCATGATGACGGTTATGGACATTGAATGCTTTGTGCCCACACTTCATATACACACATAGGCACAGTCGGTTTGATTGCCTTCGACATAGCACAGGTTCACCTTGTAAAGTCAGAAAGAACATGATTTTTATCATATTTTTGTTCTTTTAATGTTGCTCTGCTTTATGCCTCTTGTAGTTTGAACAACCTCTTCAGGTTGTAACTGTATGAGAGTAAACACATGTTATAAGCTGAGCTGCAGCCAAGTGAAGGATACACAACACCGGCTGCTTCATGTGAGATTGTGAGATTTTGTGTGTTTATGGTCATGCTGTAGCAGATGTTTGTGTTTGTGTGAAGCTGTCAAACTCAGCTGCCTGTCAGGGCCACTTCTCAAGGCCTGGTTAGTTTAGACAAGGCCTTCATCTAAAGAGCAGTCAATGGCATGTGAAGGACAGTGGAGAGGACACAGACTTGTTTGCAGCAGGATTCTAGGACATGCTGAAAAATAAGGCAAACAGGAGGAGGGAGGAAACATATTGGAGTGTGGACAATAAAATAATAAGGAAGCATGTTTAACTTGATCATTGCTTTCTAGTAGAATAAAGCCAAAAGTTGCAGAAGGCACAAGAAAAGTTGATGCAAGAGAAGATTATTGAAAATATCAACAAAAGGATGTTAGAGAAAAAAGACATAAAATATAAGGAATGGGCAAATGTAAGGCAAGCATGAAACAAAGAGGAGAGGATAGTGCTGAGGAGGTGAGGTTGGATTAAAAATAAACTGAAACCAGAGTGCAGGAAACAGGAGAAATCAGATAAGTAGAGGAATGGCTGGGGAAATGAGTAATGAAGAGAAACAGAGTAAGGGGGGGCAAATAGGCATTTGCTTTGGCTGTTTTCAACGCCCCCTGCCCCCCTATTTGCCGGGTAGGAGTTAGTCTGTATTATGTCATTTAAGAGGAATGAACAACGGTCATTAGGTATAGAACCTGCCTTTGACATAGAGGACTAAAATATGGTCAAAAACTTTTCTACAAAGTGATTTATATTTCATTTTGCAACTACTTTACATCTTTTCTCAAACACAAAAAACCTTTAATAAAGCTTTTTGATTTATTTTTATTGTTTTTGTTATGAAGCAGCTCGAGTATGGAGATGTAATGAATAATGTCCAGAAGACAGTGTCATATGTTGGAGTTAGGTAGTTGACTCCTCATGTTACAGAGCAGTGAGCGCCCATCAGTTCTATTCAACTGCTCCACATCAACAGCTACAGGTGGAAATAAACACAACATTTCACACACAAAAATCATTTTCCATTCACTTAAAGTACATACAAAACCAAATAAGGTAATAATGCTTTCTGACTGATGATGATCAAAGTAGTTGAGTAGAGTTTTGGACGTACTCAACACAGAGCAGAGAAACCTTCAGGGTCATGTTACTTATCTAAGATGAAAAATAACAAATGTCAGCCTTAATTTATTTAGATTTTTTCCATTTGTGTCCTGAGCTCTCCCAACAATGAGGACTTTTCTCAGATGTCTTTCAAGGCAGGACTTCTGTGCCCTTTTTTCACGCCAGTGTTGTGTGAAAGTGCAGCGGCGACATGGGAGGCCAAAGTTGATCCGCTGCTGATGCACTTATGAGCCGGCAAGGAAGGTAGAAAATGGTGGCAAAGCGGGCCTGCATGGACGTGTCTGGGGACGTCACAATTACAGATTTTCTCGGTATGATTATTGTCAAAAAAATAATCCCGATTATCACAATTATTATGCGTAAATCAATTTCCCTACACTATAATGTGTAAAATCACCTGAACACTCCTTATATGTCTATTAGTTTTATTTATTTCCATCTTTTCATGCCAAAATAACTAATTAATATAACAACAAAGTAAAGTAACTAAGAAAAGTCTTTGAAGCTAAATCTCCTCTCCTGTTAGAGAATAAATAAATCCTACATATTAAGTCTAGATTTCTCTCAGATGGAAAAGGGAAAAGGCTACAGGACCTCTACCTGAACGTGGGACGCTCCTTTCTGTAAACTGCATTATAAAAATGGTTTTGAACATTTCTTTTCAACCTGAGTAGCAAGTTTAGAAACACAGGGAAAAAATTTAACTAGCTTTGACTTCCGGCTGTCCTCATGCAGAATAGCTGTCATTTGTTTGAACGTAAATAAAACTACAAGGGTGAAAATGAGGAAAATCGTATATCTGGAATTAAATGCTGTTTCTTCTACGGACTATGACTATCACACACCAAGACAGAAATCCATCTGTATAATTAAACATTCAGCGAAGGCGTCACGTCATGCTGTAAGACCAACCTGAGTCGTACATAATCACAAAATGGCAAATGACAAAACAACATTTCATTTCAGTGTTATGTTCAGAGTGATTTGTCCAAACTACTGTACATTCACCTTTACTGTAGCATAAAAAGCTGCTGCTTATCCTACAGGTGGTGGAACATATTGGAGGTATTTCCTCCTTTCTCTGCAACCTTTTATGTCCTGCTTTACATGCTGGTGAGCCGTCCCCCACAATGACACCCTCTTCTTTTTTTTCTTTAACCCAACAACAAAATTTAAAAAAATCCGACGAGGATGTCTTAATCTGTTTGTTTGGAGGCAAAAACTCTTCCTGTGCCGCGGTGTCCCGCTCAGGCAGCCTCTTCTGCAGCGCTCACAGAACCAAATCAAAGCAACACCAGCAGAAACACGTTGAACGTTGTTTTTGTTCCGTGCGGGAGTTGCACTGATCTGCTGATATACTTCATACCTAATTTTCTTTTTTTTTTTTTTTTTTATAGAAACTGGTGATATTATAGGTTCTTTACAATTATTTAATCATAGCGTTTAATACCACTTTTAATTGTAAAATGAAATAATCGTAACATCCCTAGATGTGTCTTATTGAACTTTCCTCTCTAACCAACAGTCCTGTTGTCACTCTGCTGTTTCCATTAAACACCGAAACTGGTGTTGTAAATTACCAAAGAGGAGCCGCAAGTCACTGAGGACACTTTTATTTTTCTGATGAGGTGCAACTGATATATGAAAAGGGCTAAAGGCTCCAAAATACACAGACATCAGGTAAAATCAGGATTTTGACCCATTTGAGGTAGCTGTACGTGTATGCTCTGCACAGCCATGCTAGCATACGTCTCTTTGTTGTTGAGGCTACTCTGACTTTAGTTAGGGCTGTTGTTGATCGTTTAGCTTGCTTTGCTGCTGAAAAGACAGAAGCCAGAGTAGACAAAGATTTGTTTTGTGGTGGATTTAAAGTGTTTTAATGGAAAATGGAATTTCAGCCTGAGCTTTTTATCCAATAATTTTTTATCTGTTGTTTTGGCACTTTTGTCCTCTTTGTGATAAATCTGTTGTGATCTTCTACCTTCAAACAATCTTTCAAACAACTTTCAGCCTAACATTTGACTTTTAGCTGACTTTTATTACTGGTGTAGGACAGAACACAAGCATTTCTATGTTGTTAAAATATCCAAAATCCTTCACTCAGTGTTGGGTGAAAGCTGCACACATAAAAAACCATTATTTTACATTTTTGAAGGTCTTATTATTAACAGAACTAAATTGTTTTAAAGTTATTTCAACTCGTATATTCTCACCTCTGTTAATAAGAAGCAAGAACTTGGCAAGAATTTAGAATCATATCTCACTCAGAAGCTTCACATTAGGAGCCCATTTTTAATCTCAACCACAACCAACATCTGGGTCGCAAGCTAGTCACTTTAAAACAGCTGTGCTGATGTGTGTGTACTTACAGGGGCAGCAGTACACGGTTGGCCTGCTGCCTTGTGCAGCTGCATCATAGCTGAGTGATACTGCTGGCTGATGCTAATAGGGTTTTCTCATTTCAGAGCAACCTTCCCCTCCTCTGTCTTTCAGCCATCTTACTACCAGCCAGGATATGCATGTAGATGTGTGTGTTTGGCGTGCATGGGAGACTGCTAAGAAAAAACAAGGAGCTGTCACTGGTCTTTGTTGATCTTGGAGGCTGGAGTTGTGTTCCTTTGTATTTTTCTTCTCTAGTGCCTTTTTTTTTAACCTGCCTCCTTGTGTTTTTTGCTGTGTATTATGTATGGTTTTCCCTGACTAACCCAGAGGTTAGAAATTGTCTAAAGCTATCTCTGAGTAATGTTCTTACTAACTTAGGTCAGTGCTTACATAATGTTTACTTATACAACTAATGACTTGTACTTTTTTTTAAAGGATGAAACTAAGAAAATGTACTTTAACAGGCAAACAATAACATATTTCAATTTCATATGGAAGCTCAGTCGTGTTGCTGTGTCATTGCAGAATCCAGGTCCAGTCCCTCTAGCCAAAAGGAGGGAGGATGAGGTGTCAGTAGGGAGCACACCGATGGCCAAACAACCTTCCAATCAGGCCTCAGATTATGCCAGCAGCCCAGTGAAAACCAAGACAGTGACAGGTAGGTTTACACCTCAGTATGTGCCTAAGATAAAATGTTAAACACATCACAGGACCTAATGTTCACTAAAGAGTGCTCTCTCAATATTTGAATTTCAATGTCTTATAGTAGTGGAATAGCAGCATTTAACTGTGAACGTTGTTTTGTGTGGTGTTGTTACATAGCATGTTATCATGCACAAACAGCCTAGTGAGGCCATTTCTAAGAGGTGCTACATATTCAAACTTGCCTCTGACATCTCTTAGTAGTGTTGTTGTGGCTCCTCTGGGTGCTCTTTAAAGGTGAAACAGTATATATATATATAAATATATATATATATATATATATATATATATACACACACATATATATAAATTGTTCCCTCGCCCTCCGTGGGCCTTCTGGACCGAGATGTCTGCAGTTTGTCCTGTGATCTGCTGTAGCCACTCTTCCAGTTTGGGGGTTGTGCTCCGATGACCACGAGCACCACTGTTGCCTTCACTTTCCAGGCCTTCTCAAGTTCTTCTTTCAGGCCTTGGTATTTCTCCAGTTTCTCAGGTTCCTTTTTCCTGACGCTGCAATCGCTTGGTATTGCGATGTCTTCCACAGCGGCTTTCCTCTGCTGTTTGTCCATCACCACAATATCCTGCTGGTTTGTCGGTCTGGATCTGGAAGTCCCACAGGATCTTAGCTCGGTTATTCTCTGCCACCTTCGGAGGTGTTTCCCACCTTGACCTCGGGGCTTCCAGTCTGTACTCCACACAGATGTTCCTGTACACTATACCAGCCACTTGGTTATGACGCTCCTTGTATGCTTTCCCTGCCAGCATCTTACACCCTGCAGTTGTGTGCTGGATTGTCTCAGGGGCCTCTTTGCACAGCCTCCACCTGGGGTCTTGTCTTGTGTGGTAGATCTGGGCCTCTATTGCTCTGGTGCGCAAGGCCTGTTCGTGAGTAAATACATATATGTACACATATATATATATATATATATATATATATATATATAGACTGACTGGAAAAACAAAGAAAGGAACATATCATGCTGCAGGTCTTATAAGGGCTGTTACTACTTGTTCTTGTGTGGGTACCAGTTGCTTTCAGGTTATTATTAATGTTGCTAGAACAAGTCAGCAGACATTTACTAACTGCTGATTCTTCCAGAGGGCAAACACAGTGCAAATGCTTCAGATTTTTCTCACAGCTAAGTAAACCTCAGTGATATTGAATGTTGATCACCTGAAAAACACTCTACACATGTATTTATAGATTCATACCTGAGAGGAAAGCTGGAGCTGTGCATGACAGAACACAGAAACTTACTGACTACATCAGTGGCTTTAATTCAATGCTCATAAACCTGATAGACAACCTCCTCTCTCACATATTCCCTTCTGGATATTAAATTAATGTGACCATCGGACCATTTTGACTGTTTTTATGGAACTGAATTAGATTTAAAGCTAAAAAAGAAAAGAAAAAAAAAAACAAAACAAAAAAAACTTTAGACTCCGTCCTTCAAACAACATTTGCTGCCAAAATGCTGCACTGATGAGTCAGAGAAAATAAGCAAGTAGGATTTTGCTGGGAAATGTGGCCCCAACAGGAATGATGAATCCTTATTTTTTGGTGATGTCACCTTGTGGCTGTAAATAACATTGAATCTGTGTAACATTCTCCCCTGTTTTGTTATTAAAAATGTTCCTTTGACATTTCAGCATCTAAAATAGGCCATTAAGGCTCCTTCCCTGCTCGTTCAAAAGGTTGAAAGCTGAAAGGTCATGCCGCTGTTTCCTCCTGGTTTTCCCTCTCTTCCTTTTCTTGTTTCATCCATTGCACGCTAATGGCTTTTTCCATACCACAGCATCTTTGCTTATTCATGTCCCAGCAGTATATCTTCTCATTTAGCTTGTCAGTAAACAATCACCTTGGCTCCAAAGCTACATCAGGGTGCAGTTTGTCAGCAACACTCACTAACTGGAGTACACTATCTGTCAGAGTGTCTTCTGTCTTAGTGGATGGTCCTCAGTATCGTCTTTTGAGCATGTCTATTGTAAAGTTTTTGCCTTTTCTTGTTGTTGTTGCTGCTCTTTTGTCTTAGTCACTGTGTCTGGATGCCTGTTCACCAGGTAATTGTAAATAAGTGAAAACAAAACCGGCAGGATCTTAAAAGTATCTACATACACAAATAGCAGTGTTCACACATGGTGTTTTTGTTCTTGTGATTGGTTCAGAGGACGGCACATCTGGTCCTAAATTGTGTCTTTTAAAGTGTTGTTCATGTTTTCTGTCTGGCATCTTACTGTTGGCCTGCATTAGTTGGTCAGAAACAAATTCTGAGTCAGACTCGAGATCTTTCTTGTCCAAATATTTCTCTCTTAAAGTGAAAACAAGACACCGTAACTAAGTGCTTACGCTCTGTTTTGTCAGCCCTCAGTGCCCCACTCCAGTTGTCCATGTTGGAGTGGAGCAGAAAGTAAATGAAGAAGCTCTTTTCTGCAGGTTGGTCTGGTATTACCGGAGAAGAAGTAATGAAAAGTTACAAATTGTTTCCACAAGCAATCGTGATAAGAAAAGGGCACCAGCATTTAGCCCTTGTGGTTTTAATTGAAGCAAAGCTGTAGTCATGTGGATCTGTATAGACTGTAGCTCAACACTGCAGGGAAGCAGCACTTCTGCCTTTTCCCTGTTACACAATCGTTCTTCCTGCCATGGTTTGTTTTGATGTCTTCAAATGAAAAATCTGAACTTCCCAGCATCTTCTTGGTTTAGGAGGATGTTTGATATACTGGTTGAGATATTTTAGTTGAGATGTTGATCCAATCAATTTCTCTTAGAATTATTTGTTGTCATTTATTTCAGGCATGTGAAATGAAACAATTTTTTTTACTTCTCAGTGTTGTATTACCATACAGACAAAGATATCTGGCACACGGGTATTTAAGTCGCAGACTGGTCGGTCCTGATCTTTTCCCACTAGTTAAAATTTATTGAATTCCAAAATTTAGGGAAAATTCTTTTCCCTGGGACAAGTAAGATCAAATTTACTAATAAATATAGACACATTTACAAACATACACTTACCAAACACTATATAAGGTCCACCTGTTCAAAGCTTATTTGATAGTTAGTCCATAAATTATATGGAAGTTTTGCATTTCTTGGTCAAGACGACCTGCTAAAGTTCAGTCTGAGCATCAGAATAAGGAAGAAAGGGGATATAAGAGACTTTGAGTGTTGGTCTGAGTGTTTCAGAAACTGCTGATCTGCTGGGATTTTCACCCACAACCATCTCTAGGGTTTACAGAGAATGGTCTGAAGAAGAGAAATATCCAGTGAGCAGCAGTTGTCTGGACCAGAATGTCTTGTTGATGTCAGAGGTCAGAGGAGAATGGGCAGACTGGTTGGAGATAGATAGTTAGGAACAGAAAACTGGGCCTACAAATTACAAAAACGCACCAAAACTGGACAATAGCAGATGGAAAAATGTTTCCTGGTCAGATGTGTCTCCATTTCAGCTCCAAATTTCAATTGTAGGCTCAGAATTTGGTGGAAACATCATGAAAGCATGAATCCATCCTGCCTTGTATCAGCAGTTCAAGCTGCAGGTAGTGTCATGTTGTGGGGATATTTTCTTGACACACTTTGTTTCTTAGTACTGACATGGCATGGTTTTGTTGTTGACCATGTCCATCCCTTCATGACCACAGTGAAGTATCTTCTGATGCTACTTCCAGCAGGATAATGCACCATGTCACAAAGCTCAGATCATCTCCAGCTGCTTTCTTGAACATGACAATGAGTTCACTGGACTCCAACGGCCTCCACAGTCAACAGATCTCAATCCAACAGAGGATGTGAAGGATGTGAAGGAACGGGAGATTCTCATGGATGCAGCCGACAAACCTGCAGCAACTGTGTGATGCTGTCATGTCAATATGGAGCAAAACCTCTGAGGGATGTCTCCAACACTTTGTTGGACTAATGACACCAAGAATTGAGGCAGTACTGAAGCAAAAGCAGTCCAACCCAGTACTAGTGAGACTGACCTAATAAAGTGCATGGTATGATTTTGCTGTGGTTAATAAGCATCTCTACCTGGTACGTAGTGCTGCACCAAGGCAGACAAAACGAGGCTTCAGAGAAACAGTCAGAGCAGCCAAAGAATTTTTGGATGCCCTCCTCCCCTCCCTGAAGGACATCTATACCACCTGGTGCTCAGCAGAGCTCAGAACATCATCAAGGACAGTTCACACCCCAGTTCTCAGCTGTTTGGTCTGCTGGTCTTTGGTAGGCGGCTGCAGAATACATCAAGCAAGGACAGCCTTAACGTTCCTTTCCGAGAGCCTTCACCCACCTGAACTCTCATAATAACAACCCATCTAACAGTATAACACACTGACATATAAACATTACTCCCACTGCTGCTACAGGTGCAATACATCTTTACTTTTCTTATTGTTGTATTTTATGTACATGTACATTTTTTTCTGGTTGCAATACATTTTTAAATTGAACTTACATTTTAAACACTTTAAAATTAGTTTAATATTTTATATTTTATTACTTTTTTATGTGCTTTTCTTTTTTAAAATATTTGACTGCACTAACAAAAGGAGATGCTTCACAACCTCATTTTACACAGTATAATGACAATAAATGGCATTCTGGTTCTGATAAACATTGATGATTTATTGAAATGTAAAGCTGATTTGAGTTTTACAGAGAAATGACTGTTGTGTGGTGATTAATCTCACTCTCATCAGCCGTGACACAAGGACATTTTCATGCATGTTAATAATTGCCCTGAGAAATTTCAACCTACCCGTCAACTCTGGGCATTTGAGACTTTAAATTAAATAAACCAACTTAAACTTTCCTTTTATAGAGCCAGGTACGAACTCCATTTTTTCCTCCTATTTCCTAAATTATAATTTGGCATCTTCCTTAATAAATGTAATGCGCTTGTTTAAACATGACTCTAAATAAGACAAGGTCAATTTAATTTGCAAGTTTATTGAGGGCATATCATTTCTCGGAGGACTCGAAGGAGGGTTGTAATCAGTGCAGCAGACATTTTATTTTTCAGTCTTTAGTCATTTGTTTAGGTAAACAGAGGAGAGATTTGTAGGTTCCCTGCCAATTGGAGTCAACACGTGTGTGACCTGCCATATACCGGGATGGATAGGGAATAAACACATAAGACTACTCTGGTTCAACAGAGGCAAGCAGCCAACTGGACTGCCACTGGTACTGCTGTTCAACTCACTGTCGAGAAGACATCATGTGGTTCTTAAAAGAGTCATAACACTGTTATATTGCTGCCAGTTATTTAACATAACTGTGTAATACAGCTCTAAAATGTTGCGCCTGAATGCTTGCATCTTGGATGCTGCTTCAGTCGTGGACTCTCTTCGAGATTTTCCATGAGTAAGTGAGGGGCTGCAGATGCTAAAAATGTTAGATTTAATCTTTTAGTCCATTTCAACCTGATGTAACGTGTGGGATTTACCTTTTAGTTCGGATACGCTGCACACAGCACATCTATCAACATTTTCAAGACACATACAAACCTTTATATTTTTTTAAAAAATATCCATAAATATGAAAGCAGAGTCAAAAGTCTAACAGGCAAGCAGAATGTTTAACATCCCAGATAGTTTTTATCTTATGTTTATAGTTGCTTCAGATGTTGAGGGAAAAAATAGAAGCTTTATTTGACAGTTTTTCAGAAAATTTGGGGTTTTAGAAGGCATTTGGTTGTAATGGGTTAAGTTTCATCCAAATAAAATAGCATTTTACTCATGTTAAACCCTCATTTAACCCTTAATGCCTGACAGCAGTGGATGAAAATAGTTATTTAAGAAAAATACTTTCTTATATGAATTTTCCACTTGTTGACATCTAGCACACCACTCTCTTTGTTTTCACATCCTAAACCACAAAGAAAAGTAAAATTACTCATATGAGTGTTCATTGTATGAAAAAAGAGTATGATGAGTAAGCCTAAAAAATAACAATAGATGTATGTGTTTGTTTTTAGTTGGAGACAATTGCCCGCACAAAAGAAAATAAGTGCATAACCTATAAAACTGTCATATTTGACTTGTTTTCAACCAATTATAATGTTCATGTACCATGACTCTCGATGGATGGCAAAAAGCATGCACATTTCCTAGAGTGGTGATAATTTTATATGAAATACTCTGGAAATCTTTTTTTTTTATACACAAATATAATAATACAAAACCAGCTAGAACACCTTTGGGGCTGTAATGGGTAAACACAACAGAAAGAAAACAAAACAAAAAAATATTTTCTTTCTGGAGAAGGAAATATATTGATGTTGCCACATGTGTTGTAGAGTGAGATATTCTCAGCTAAACGTTCTCCAGCATTCAACAAGTGTAGGTTAGCCATGTTGGAGCAGTTAGTTAGAAAATAAAGTTGCATGTCAGCTGCATATTTGTCTGCAATGCTATAAGACAAAATGACCAGATGTGCCGCATATGTGTATTATTGATATGGAGTCGTGGTTTGTCCCACATGCCTATAGATGTGCAAAAGCTAGGTTTTTTTATAACATGTTTATTTTATTTTTTATTTTTTATTTTTTTTTCTTGCAATGATTATAATAGTTTTTCCACTGGAGCTATTCACTTTCCCCAACAAAGTTAATGACAGATTCAACAAAATAAAGTTTTTAAAAAGTCAAAGTTTTCCTCTGGACTTTTCTCTCGCAAGATTTGACTGCCTCCAGTTGGGCCATACCCTAGTACTTTAATGGTGAACAAAGAATCTCATGTTTTGTTACCACATTCAGCCAAGCTACAGTCTCCTAGTAATCAAGGGGACTTTCCTGCATGCTTTTTGGAAGGTGCCTGTTAATGTGCAGAGACACACAGAACCAGATGACTGCAGATCATTTCCACTGGAAGCACTGAGGGCGAGGTGATATCATACTGGGGCTGTGGGACGGCTCGAATCTCACAACCAGGATACTCTCAGCTCTAATTTGGCAACAAAATATTTCACCCTTTCTTATTTCCGTCTCTGGGTTTGGTCTTAGAGTGCGCTTGGTAAACACAAGGAGTATGTGTTACAATACGCCACTAACTTTCAGAACCGAGGCTGGGCGAGATGTTTTGAAGCTTGTCTTTTAAAGGATGGCGATGGCATTGACTTTTAACACAGCTATTGGTAAAAAATTACTCCATCTATTTTTGTGCTGCTAAAGACACAAGAATGGCTGGTACTCCATCACGTGAGGAATCAGATTACTGTTTGAACTGGTTCATCTTTAATCGGGACATGGACTGTGTACACCAGATTTACTGGTTGTATTCTATAGCCTGGCTTTTTTCTGCCATTTTGACTGTAGAGTTTTGATTTCATTTATAAATAAATAAAACATAGTCATTTAGCTTACATCGCAGGTTTGTTTGAATGTTGCTTAGTAACATCACAGAAGTGTTAACAGTCTTTTTTTGTGTGATTATCCTTTACAAGAGAAGCTGTGGAAAGACAGCTTTGAAAACAAGTCATTTCTCCTCAGTTTGAGGTCGATTTCTGTCTGCCCGCACAATTACGCCACAAATTGGTTCACATAAAACTAGCCTCTAAGTATTTTCTTTATTTGTCCCTAATGAATGTTCTTGTTGGCAGCAACACCGCGTTTCTGATCAAGAGCCTCCCAAGTCCCAAGCTTCTCATTGTTCTCTAACATCTACCAGAGTAATGATCTCACTGGCTTTTCTTTTCAGTCCTAAAATTAGCCGCTGGCGCTGTGAGAACATACTTCTTTAGCTGAGAAATATATCCTCATATCTGGCTTTGCTCCCTAAAGGTTGGAATGAGAACTGTTGTCTTTGTTCCTGGCTGCCAGTGGTCTGGTTGATGGGATTAGGTGTAATGTCCCTGTTTACTGGAGGGACACAAAACAGACAGGCACAAGTGGAAACATTAAGAAATTTCATTCTGTTATTATGCAAGGTAGGAGACAATATCTGATGTTGGTAAAGGCTTGCCTGTCCAAAAAGAAAAAATAAATAAATAAATAAATAAAAATTAAATTGATCACTTTAAAGCAATATAACAGGAGAGAATCAACATAAACAACCAATATGACTGACTAAATGGTTAAATATATAAATAAATTAGGCAGAAATTAGGAACAAAATAGAAAATCACGCATTCATGGTTGAGATGGATGACTCAACCATGACGCTGGAGAGACAAATTGATACATTTTGGTTGAATAAACAGCTGAGTGAAACTAATATATACATGTGTAGAATAGAGAGGGAACTGATGAGAGGACGCCAGGCAGAACTGCACAGTCATACATAACTATAATCCAAACCCAAGTAGCCTGATGGAAGTCAGGCAGGTTTGTATTGGCTGCTGTGTGCTTTTCAGAGGGGGATAATATTTTCATTGTGCAGTTATTTATGTAGTTTAATTTTTCTGGTAAAGTCAATAATTTATCAAGGTAATGATGGTCGGAGTGGGGAAAGAAAACACAAAAAAACTAGGAATAATGAGATGGAAACCCCTACCGCCTTTAGAAGAATGGTTGCAGCCTGCAGGGGACTCCACTCCTTACATTAGAAAGTCTCTGGCCTTTAGACATTGATGAGCCCGTGCAAACCTCTCTTTGACTTCCAGAACAGACTCCACGGTCTGCGGGGGAATGGATGTGTCCTTATGAATCCCATCTCTGCTTTCATGAATGATAACGGCATTAGGCCTTGTGGATGTTGGCCGTGGTGTTTGAGGTTTAAGCGAGAGGAGCAGAAGGGGGAGCTGGGGTTGAGTTGTGGTTCATCAGATGAAGCATGGATTAATAGAGGCTCGTGAGGGTTTGGTAAAATGGGATAACAGGAGTAAAAGATGGTGAGTGGAAACTGGCTTCACATGGGATGTTTTGAAAGTTCCTGGTGTCACAAAGAGAAGGCATGTCATTTTGTTGAAATTCTTTGTATGCTGTGTCATGTGTGTATGGTTAGCAGACGGCTCTTCATGTTGTGGATGATTGACTTTGCATATAAATGTGTACATTGGTCAGCAAGGTTAGACAATTGAATTTAGAAAAGTATGCATAATCGTGTCTTATTTTTTCCATCAGCCAGAGGAATAAAGAACAAATATTCCTCAATGACCAGGACTTATCATGACACAGAAGACAAGGTGAAGCTTTACTTTTGATGCATTATGTGTAGAAAACCGTAAATAAACAGGTACAATAAAAGCCATTCCTCACCCGTGCCAATCTGCTTTGCCACAACACTGCTTTTTCATGTGGGCTTTAACAATGGCATAAGAAATGTAGTAAATGTAAATATTTAAATAAACAGTAACTTGCATCCAAAACAAATAGACGGGCGGGTTTTTTAAAGAGCCCCAGCACTGCCTCTGCACGCAGCTGTAGCAGAATATACAACACTTCAACTCACTGTAAACCATTTATAATAGGGAACATACCAGAAAGATAGCAGGCTGCATGGGGAAATGCCAAAATCCCTCATTGAGGCTGTTTCACGGCTGAGTTACTCAACCACTCAGGAAAGATGTATGGATGCTTTGCAGCGTTGTTGTGAAGCCTGTTAAATCAGTAGTGGAGAGTTTACTGACACTGTTATGATGTTGGTGCTTCAGTTGGACTGTGGGAGATGCAGCGACTTTGTGTGCATTCATGCGTGTTCGGTTGTGAGTTGTGACATGCGATTTACACGCAGCGCACGCACACCCTGACACATTTTACAGCCTTTTTATTGTGCTGTGGCAGTGTTGTGTTGCACATGGTGAAATGAAGCAACAATGATTTTGTTTCTCGCCTTAAAGTCAAAGTGTCGTAATGGGGCTCCGTTCTGAGTTGTCTCTGATCACTTGACACATGCTTCAAAGACACAGGCTTTTCACTTGCTGGGAGTTGTGATGGAGCTGTTAAAGAGATGAATGATCACCATCAGAACACGAGAATGTTTATAAGGGACTGAACTGGCAGCTCCACACACCAGCTGAACGCTGAGAGAGATGGAAAGGAGGAGTGGTAGAGGAGAGTGGGAATAAAACAAAAAGGGAAGGATTGGATCGTCAGAGTTTGGCCAATAGCATATTAACCTAATGGCTGAGTCGAGGGTGAAAACGAGGACATGGCTGAGATGGCACAAGGCGGGGGCAATAACCCCTCTTTAAGAGGACTCTTAAGGCTTGTTAGGCTCGGGCAGGTTTAAGAGCTTTGGGCACTGCTGTCATATTTCTATTTAATTTGAATTTAGATCTCTTTCTTATGCTCTGTCCCTGCCTGAATCTCTCTTTCTCTCTCTTACCCTCTCGTTTCCCTCTGCAGAAATGGCAGGCGCCAAGTCACTATAACAAGATATGGCAGTTTCACTCCAAATAATGACCCCAGGATTAACAAACAGAGTCCTGGAATGGTATTTAGCTTCATGGAGACTGGTCTTTCATTGTTACTGCCTGTGCTGTACTTCAGCACATTTTCTGATTAGCCTTACAGATTGTCTCCAGGGAAGAAAATTTACAATCCTGCTTTATCCCAAAGTCAAAAAAAAAACATTTAAAATTGTTATCAAAGAATTCTCTCCCTGGATTCTTCTGGGTCATGGATCTGCCAGGATTAGTGCTGTAATTGCAAACAATACTAAATTTGTGGTCTCTCTAAAAAATAATAACCTGATGAAGCAATGAATAATGAAGGAAGTGTAGGGTGAGTAAACTATTGAGACCATGAACAGCGGATTTTTGAAGCTACTGTTGGTTTTAGATGTAAAGACAATCCAGGGTCCAAGTGTTTAAGTTGAATTTGAAGTTAGCTCTACCTGTCCCATCGTTGGCCCAGTTTTTGACTCTGTGCCAACAAAAACATGTCTTATTACATGTCTTATTAGTTCATTTTCAAGGTCAGTGCTAGACATCATGAATTGAACTGTGCAGAGTTTAAGCTGCATGTTGTAACGAAGTAAGTATTTATATTCGTGACTTATCATTAAAACTGAATTTAAATGTGCTCACAGACTTTCAAATGGTCCCTATTTTGGAGTCATTCAAGGCACTCCTCCCTCCTAACGCTCTCATGGTACTAATAGATTATTTTGGGAAACTGAAGGAACATGGCACAAGTGTGTATGACCAGGATTGATGTTTGTGAACCTCAGAAGGGTGGTCTGTATTTACTTTAGGATTTCATCAGTGATAATTGGAGAGGGTGTGAGCGAGTGTATTTTGGGGTCTGTTTTAGTGTTTTCTTGTGGTTTTTTTTTATGTTGTCAGGGAAGTATGTGTTGATGTGCAGCATGTTTTTATAGGATTTTCTGATTTCGTATGACTGTATGTTGTTGGGCAAGGGTGTGTAGCATGAGGTAACATTGACTAAAGTTGTAAAGATGATGGTAATGCTACAGATAATCTTTAATTAAATGAAAATCATGCTCAGTAGATTACAGGCAATGATGTTAACAGGGCTTCAGAGACTGATAAATACTACACTTAAAGACATTTTAAAGCCTCAAGCTTGGCCTTTTTTTTTTACAATTAGATACATCTAAGCTGTCCATGTTAATGTAAAAAGCAAACCCCATTTGTGAAATGATGTCTGCCTTGACCAGAAAGCTGGAAGAATTTCCTTAATGATATTTAACAGGAAAACTAAAACACAAACACAGCTTAAATAAACCCTTTCATAGTCAGTTTTTGCAGTCATTGAATGTGTGGATATTATAGGCAGACAGAGAAATGCAGGTGATGAGTAGCAGTGGAGGATAAGGTAGATCGGAAAGTACAGTTTGCCTTATGTACAAAATATGCAGTTGAACACTGATTGTATCATGACAAATACACTCTATTTCATAGTCCCCAAGTACCAAAGGCACCTGGAAGCTGAGCGTGAGAAAACGCTGCAAGAGTCCAGACAGTGATTTCGACCCCCAGTCTAATTTCTTCCACTCACACACATGTGCATATACACAAAGTACGCACATGCACCTGCGATCTTAGTCACTCCTTATACACACACACACACACACACACACACAAAACACAGACTCAGTCCACAAGTTTTAGACAGGTTGCCACCGCAACCAAAAACTAGAATAACTAATCAACTTCCCATTCCCATTGCCCCAGTAACTTGCTGTTATTGCCATGCCAACCATTTGGTGATATTTGGGCGCATGGCGTCTGAGGCGGCACGATAGTGCTGTGACATCAGCGCTATTTCATGACAACTGTGGGATAGAGCTGCTGAGCAAGGCAAACCTTTAAATCATGGAATATGTCTTAATGTGTCTTCAGAGAGACCTCCCCTTCTCTAACCTCTTATGCCCTGATGACTTTAACATTCACAGACCTCAGGTTAACCTGGGTAAGCTTTTGTGTTCTGTCTCATCCCCCTTCTCTGTGCTGCCTTCTTGAACATCTCTCACACTACTTTCTTTCCTCTGCCTCCTCCTGTCTGTCCGACATTGGGGTTGTCTGACCTCCTGGTTCATACGGTTACAGTAAAGGTTAATTGTGTATGTTTGTTGATGTGCCATTTCTGTTGCCATGAGTGTCAGCACAGACGATCATCCTTCGTCTGGACCACAGCAGGCGCACAAGGACAAAATCATGTCTACACCAGTGTATATATGTGTGTGTCTCAGTTCTCACAGTTCCCTCTCCCACTGTTGGAGACAAGAAACCTGAGTGCCAACATTACATCACCTCAATGAAGTGTCAGTTAAACATCATATAACATGATCCTGAACAGCAAATGAAAATAACAGAGAATTTGAAAGAGGGTTAAATAAAGGATAAACGCAGGGACAGTACATTTCCTCATGTAATAAATAAAATAGTGATTTTGTTTAAGACTTTACTGGGTGCTGCATTACTTCTGTGGTAAAGAGGTTACTCCAGCAGTGAGCTAAATATTTCAACAAATCTGACATCACTACTGGGTGCCTATGTTCCTGAAAAAACTGTTCATGACAAGAAAAATGTGATTTGACTATGAAAGAAAGCTCAAATCAAGGCTCCTTCATCCTTGTAAATTTCTTTCTTTTTTCCATCCAGAGTCACGTCCCTTGTCCATCCCAATGAAGGTGATGCCTGACACCACAGTTGAGGAGTCGTGGAGTACCCTCAGACGAGCAAATGAAGGAACTGATCACTCATTGCCGGGATGCTGTTAAACGACTTACTCTACAGGTACCAAAGTAAATTATCATTAGGTTTGAGTTCTTGTTTGAATTCAGTTTCGTTTCCCATCAGCCAGTGCTTGACAAAATCTTTACAGTATCTGTTGTAACCAGTGGTCTTCTTCTTTCTTTCTATGGCAACAGAACAAGCACCTGCCTGCATTAATCTTATCTTGCTGAAATGTTTATAGCACCCTAACTCCTGTCCTCACAGGTCTCCCTAAAAAAGTCCATCAGACAGCTGCAGTTAGTTCAGATCACTGCTGCTCAAGTCCTCACTAAGACCAAGAAAGTAGATCACATAACGGTTTAGGACTAAAATACATTCAGGATCTTCTGGTTTGAAATGAACCAACCAGATCCCTCAGGTCATCAAGGTCAGGTCTACTTTCTGTTCCCAGAGTCAGAACTAAACATGGAGCCAGCGTTCAGCTTTTATGCTCCTCACATGTGGAACAAACTCCCAGAAACCTGCAGGTCTGCTGAAACTCTCAGCAGTTTAAAACCAGGGTTAAAATGTTTCTACTTTTAACAAAACAACTATTAACTTCTCACACCTGGGACTTTGTTTCTTACATTTTTTTGTATTTAGCTTTTTTCATTCTTTCTTTATTTAATTTAATTTTTTAATTTTTATTTTCTTGGATTTCTTTTAACACTTGTTTTTAATGCGCTTGTTACTGCTTCCTGCACCCCGCTGTAATGCTTTTAATGTTTGAAGGAAAGCACTTTGAATTGTCTTGTACATGAAACAAGCTATACAAATAAACCTGCCTGGCCTTAACTCCGTTCTAAATCATCTGTAGAGACCATCTACACCAGGAATTTCCAACTCCAGTCCTCATGAGCTACTGTCCTGCAGGTTTTGGATTCTACCCTGATGCAACACACCTGACTCAAATCACTGGGTCATTAACAGGCTTGTGCAGAGGTGTGTTGTAGTAGGAGACATTTAAAACGTGCAGGACAGTAGCTCACGAGGACCAGAGTTGGAGACCCCTGATCTACACACTTCCTGTCCACCTCAACTGTGCTACACTACTGTGCTGAAGTTGTCTAGGAGCTTTTTGTATCGTTTCCAGTAACTTCTTTTAGCTGATTGGCATGTTTTTCATACATGCACATTTACAGTGTCTCATACTTCTTTGATGCTGGCTAAGTGGAAATTTCTATCAGTCTGTTTAATAACTGGAAGGTTAAGTTCCTCTATTGTATGCCTGCTTCCTGCATCATGACTAGACCAGTTAGCTGAGACCACATCACAACCAGTCCCATCTGAAGCATATCAGGAGGCACTGCCATCCTCTTGATGGAAGAGCAGCTTTGTTTTTTATTTTTTTATTTTTTTATTTTATTTTTTTTTTTTTGTGTGTGTAAATCTGTGCAATCATGTGGGGTGCATTACTGAATGGGCTAAGGATGTTTCTTTGCCCTGTATTTAAATAACACAGATACACCATTTGATACATTCCTTGACTGTTAGTGTTCTTAGACTAAAACAAGATTTTTTTGTTATTGTTGTTAAATTTAAATGAAAAAAAATTCATAATTTAAAATTTCAACAGGTGTAAGAGTCATTTTAGCCTGGCAAGTCTTTACAAGTGCAGGTTTTTCTGTTTTTTTTAGATCTTTTTTTTTTAATCAGGCCACAATCATGGATGAGTTTATACCTAATGGGGCAAAATGTCCACTAACTGTCCTTGAATCTTCTTAATTGCTTTTGCCATTTCCACACAAATGATGTCATTCAGATATGAAGGCAAACGTGACACTTGTGAATTGAAACAATGCTCCAGAACCGATCGGTCCCATGTCAGGCCATTGATCTATTTACATTATTTCCACAAAAGTAACTCAACCTTCTAATAGTTTGCTGAGCCCCGTCATTGCCTCCACTTTCCTCTGTCCCTTTCGGCTGTGACTGTAGGACCCACACCAAAACTGCAGCGGTAATTAGGAAACACTCTGTCCTGTTGACATGGGAGTGGAAGCGAACCAAACCGAATAACCTGACAGCTGGTACCCCAGGTTTTGGATATCCCCAAACTTAAACCACTCCATTTATTTAAGTGTGGTGTAAACAGAATACCTAATGGCTCACACTACTACTGCACATGTGCCCCCAATTTACCATGGGGGGATTTCTTTCCATCTTTTACAGAGGGAAAGGAACTAGAGGGAAAAGAGGAGCTTGGTCCGTGAGTCAGGCAGTTTCAAAGTTACAAAAGTATTTATTATTCTGCGGCTGCTCAGACCACTTTAAGCTGTTTAAACCGAATAAGAACATGTGATAGTTAGCATTGTGTAAACTGTTGAAAAATAGCTAATAATTCTGGTCTAAAATGTGGTTATGATGCAAAAGAGTAACAAGAAGGACATAGAAATCTTACATTAGTTCTGTACCGTTCTCATTGTACAGAAATAAGGTAAAATAAATAAATAAACAGATAAAAAAATACTTAGAAAATGGAAAAGGTATACCTCCATCAGTACTATAATCCACCAATAACAGAGACCACAAGGAACTGATCATGTTATATATTTCAATCAGACATGTTAGTTGTTCGAACGTTCAGAGCTCTTGGCTCTTTATTCCCTTGTCATACTCCAAGAAATCCTTCCATTATATACATTTCATTACACCCGGGGCTTATAGTTGAATATAGCTCATGTAATGTTTTAGACATATCCAACTCAAAGTATTAAACCAGAGAAGCAGCTGGAAGAAGTTGAACATTCTGTTTGTAGTTTTATGCTCTAAAATGACTTTTCACTAAACTTGTCGTCTTCGATGCCAGACATAGCGTAGATTCCTGCTGATGTCCTGTCATGTGTGGCTAAGATTGTCATCTGAATCCATGAGTATCATGTTCTGTCTGTGGCTGAATATTTAAACCAAATCCAGAAATCCTGTTGTTCCGCTATGACTTCAGATGCAATACATTCCTTTTTCATCTCCGTTTATAAAGCTTTCCTATCCTGTTACCTCTGTTGGAATAATAAAGGATGCAATTAAATTAATATGTCCGGAACATAATTCACAATTGATCATTTTTAGGAAACTTTTCCCAGTTTAACCTTTTAAGTCCTCTGCCTTTTTTTAGCCCTTTGCTCTGAAATTGCATAACCATAAAGAAAATAATATATCTCTACAACCACAAGGGTTATTTGAATACTTAATGATTATAATAAGGGAACACTTGTGCAGTTTGGTAAGATGTGTAAATATCAGAATATGCATCGCTAGTGAATAACAAATAAAAATTGCAAAAGTCAAAAGAAAGTTTCAAGTTAGCCCTTAAAGAAAAAAACAGACATGATGCAGCTGTAGCTCTAAACTTTAAGCCATTGATTTATGGGAACATTAGCTCTGCAAAACTCTGATAAAATGAAGTAGAACAAAATTAGAAAGATTTAGTACAGGCATTCAGAAAAGGTCTCAAAAATGGCCACGTTGGCAACAGTTTAGTACCATCAGTTCCCAAAGTCCCTCATTTGGGGAACCTAAGGTTTTAACGGTAAATATTTGCAAAGAACACTTATTAAGTCAGCCTGAACTTGGTAATGTCATCATTTTTATTGATATATATTCAGAGCCCACTTATTACCGATTTTGCTGTAATTAGTAGGCTTGTAAATGTCCTGTTTCTTGACCAAGATGGTGGTTCCATGTTTTTCTAACATCATCTACTGCAGTGGTCCCCAACCCATTTTCCTTGATGACTCACTTAATGCAACTACTAAAAAGCCATGAAACGATGCAGAAAAAATCTAGGTTACAGGGTAGACATGAACTCCTGCACTAACGTAGCACTACCAGCTCACTGACCTCACTAAACTACACAGTACATAGACAGAAAGTCTGCACAAGTGTGGCCTCCTAAGCAGCCACTTATTTTAAATTATTATTATTATTATTATTATTATTATTGACTATGGATATATGTTTTAAAATATTGCATAACAGATTTTAAAGACTCCTAGGTATTCATTTTGGGACCTGGTTTAAATAATGAATGAATCTGGGTCCCAAGGCATTTTTCTCATGTGGACAAATCTGACAAATGATAAAACAGTTAAGTGGATTCACCTGAACTAATTTCTGTGTGGATGTGGCCTCAATGTTAACAGTCACACATGCTTTGTACAGTCAAAACCTCACGGACCCCTTGTCAGGCAGCTCAGATTGGGAACCACTGCTACTGCTCCCACCATGGTTGTGAATGCAGTGAGGGATTGTGTTTGTGTTTTTTTGTGACAAAATGTCTTGGACCTGCAACCCTTTGTTGTGTTGGTGGTGTTTTGGTTCTTCTCAGAAGGACTCAGTGGAAGTGGTGCAACTGTCACCTTGGCGAATTTGGAAGATTGTCAAATGACCTCTTCAGTGAAGCCTTGGTCCTCTAACCCTCCCCTTTTTTTCCTTCTCATGCACAAGTTCATGTATCACCAACTCCAGAACTCTTATGCCAGTGTCCTGCAAGTTTTAGATGTTTCCCTGCTTTAACATACTTGACTCAAATGACAGTGGTTCCTTCAACAGCTTGTTGTCAAGTTCTGCATAAGCCTCTTAATAACCCACTGATTTCAGTCAGGTGTGTTCCAGCAGGGAAACATCTAAAACAGGGCTACTCAATTCAGTCCTACGAGGGCCGCAATCCAGCAGGTTTTCCATGTATCCCTGCACCAACACACCTGAGTCAAATTAGGTGGCTCTAACAGCCAATCAGGTTCTACACAATGACTCATTAATTTGACTCAGGTGTGTTGGTGCAGGGATACACGGAAAACCTGCTGGATTGCGGCCCTCGTAGGACCGAATTGAGTAGCCCTGATCTAAAACCTTGAGGACTGACCCAGGAGATCCCTTCTCAAGTTCATTGCTTTCTGAGCCTGGAGTAGATCACCCAGTGGACTCTTCTACCTTCAGTTGTCTTTCATCTGGAGTCTGTGCCACGCAGCTCTTCCCAACTAATTTTCCATCTACCACAGCTCACCTTTACCCATTTTCATTTAGTCATCTCCATCTCCACCCTTTTCTCCCCAAGGACACCCGTGTTCCTTCTGTGCCCTGATCATAATTGCAAGTGACCAGAATAGTGATTCTATTTCAGGAATTTTGAAATAATTCCTTCTATTTAACACATGAATGTGTTCAGTGCTGGCAAAGGAGCACGTTGCTACCAAAACTGAAATGGGATCTGCTGAAACAGAGAGACCGTTGCCATGGAAAAATGAAGTAACACTGCTCCCTGCAGCTGCCACGCATTAATGAGTGGGATTTTTTTGAGGGAGAAAGAAAAAGAGGAGAAAAAGCAGTGGGGTTGAAAAGGTAAAGTGATGGAAAGAAGAGAGGGTTTAGGGAGAAGGGAACGTTATGAAAAAATGGGCAGAAATGAGTTTGAAGGTAGGCAGAAAGTGAGAAAGACAGAGAGGAGGATCGTGCACAAAGCACGTTTGGTGTGGCTCAGATCAAGTTGGCCAGATGGTTTCCATGAAAAGGATCTGACCCGCTGCTGGAGAGCCTTGTGCAGGCACATTACTTCATCCTCTGCCCTCTCCCCTCATCCTATCATCCCTCTATTCAACACCTCATCTCCACTGCCTATCAGAGCCCACAGTTTCCCAATCATTTGCAAATATAACTCAAATTTTTAACCATTTAAGAAAATATTTTTTGTAGGATTGTGATGATAATCTTCTGTGAAATGGCTGTTATCTTACAACATGTGACATTTGCTTTCATCTAGATTCTAACAAAGATAATTTTGGTTGCTGCAACTTCAGCTAACTCAGGTTTCTTTGCTTACATGTACATATTACAAGGCTTAAAGTATTCCGGCACCATACCGAATCTCCAGCTTGCAGAGTTGTTGTGCCGGGAAACAAAAAGAAAAAATAATTAAGTTAATGTGCACTAATGTGGACTATTCTCATGTTGAGTTCATCTACTAATTGTATGAGATAAAGAAAACTTTTCTCTCATTTAAACACATGAATTAAACACATGATCAGAAGTTGAGCAGGGTCTTGGAAAACTTTGGTTTGGTTGAGAGATTCAGCTGCAGTTTAAATCGACGCTAGACCTCAGGTTTGTACGATAGAGCAAAGATGTTGATGAATAGCTGCAAAGGTTAAATTAAGCTACAACCTAACTATTGAACATCAGAGTAAATTAGACCAGGTCCTGCTAAAAACATGCAAGACTTAAGAAATTCATGAGCTTTGATTTGAGAAACCTTTATTCTTTTCATGAAAATGCATATAAGGCTCATTTATTTATTTCTGCATTGTTTTCACCTAGACCACCCGGGGTCAGATCCCCACTCTAAAAGAAAAAAAAAAAGAAAAAGTTCACACTCAGGATAAGTTTTTACTTGAACCCCTGCATATTATGAAAAAATGTAGAGGTGAGGTCTACTCACTGAAATATCCATCGGAAAAAAAGAGGTTCACCAACAGGAATTAAAAACAAAAAAATAAAAACAGTCTCAGTTGCATTCCTTCAGACTGAACACAGTTGAGAACCACATTGTGGTGATAAAATGATTGGAATAGAGTATTTCCAACACAACAGGTCTTCTTGAACGCAAGGGTTAGTACTTAACCATGACGGGTCCAAAAACAGACAGCCAGTGAAATCACTAAGGACTTCTACAGTCAGAACACATCACAGCTTGTTGTGTTTGAGGCTAAACACAAACCTGTGTCGACAACGTGGTGCTTTGGCATTGGGTCCTGTCCTTCCTGCATTTATTAAATTTTTCCTCTCCATTCATCTCGTTGCATCTAAACTTAAAAAATGTCTGAATGAGCATCCCTGTCATTGTTCCATGAATTACAGATTTCTTACCATATTTGCCTGAGAAATATTTACATTTCTCTTTCATTAAGTCATTAGTCTGATCTGCATGCAGTCATATTGACAAATAGACTCACAAATAGGATGCATATCTTATTTGGCAAGTTATTTTAGTTTGCTAGAAGCTTTTCAAGGGTATCGTGACAGTAATGTAAAAATTATTTAACTCTGCACAACTTACTACAGTCAAATCAGGAGGTGAGAAAGACAAATAATAGCAAATGTAGTTGTATTTCTTTATTAGTTTCTAACTATATCTTGTATTTCCTGCTTATTTATTAGAAATTTGTTAGCGAAGTGCACACAAAGAGTGCAAAGAGGTCGGTTCTAAATGTTAAAAGTGCTCAGTCTCCACTAATATCTTGGCATGGATAGGGAAACAAGCAGTTTGGGTGGATAAAAATAAAGAACGAGGCATCAAAATAAACACAAGGAAACTTACTTATGAAATATAAAAGAAAGAATGAGAGAAATTAGGGCTTTCTTTTCTGCTTAGATGCTCTACATCGGTGGTATTCCCTGATCTAAATGAAAACCCCATGATATAACAGTAGATGTGTCTTGAATTGTTTGTCATGTGAGAACACCGAGTTTGTGGATTTATGTCTGCACATATACACATGTTGATGGGTGTGTTAATGTGCATGTGTGGCCACAATCCCATTCCATCATTTGCCGCTGTGTCAATACACCGATGACCTCACAGCCATTATAGAAGCACATACATATGTGACCTCTCAACGGTCTGCACTGGAAAAGTGCTTACCGAGCTTCTTTTGTGTCTTTAACCTCTTAAATCTCAGAGGCCTGAAGACCTGGAACTGGTCTTGATGTGATAAAAAAAAAAATTAATAAAATCTTACCCACCTTAGCATTTGTTGAATAAATAATTGCCACAAACTGAGTTGATGCTTTAAGATTGTCTCAGAAAATGATGGAAGGTTTATATCCGTATTTTCTCAGTGTATCTGGGAACGCTTGTTTGGAGTTAATTTGTTGAAGTGTTCACCCTTTGTCTTTGGAAGGAAAAGGAAGTGATGCCAAAAATAGGTTAAAGCAGATCAGTTGGGGTTTAGAACAGCCCAGTTTAGCCTACTTCATTTGGTCACACTACATAAATCAGTAGTGGTGAAAATTTGCCAGAGTTAGCCCATAAAACCGTTATGCATCTGCAGTCCATCACCATCTGATCCAATTTGGCCTGTATTACATACTACATAACATAATCACAGCCACCTTTACTCTCTTCAGTAAGCCTGAGGCAAAATTGTCTGGCCATACCACTACTGTACATAAACCAAGCCAAGCCTATTTTTTACATCTGGCCAAACATTAGTCCAGCTGGCTTTATGTGTCAAAGCATTAGTCTTAGCTCTCAGCTATACCATGAGTCCCACATAACCTACAGCCAGATTTTAAGCCCTGTCAATTCCAGTCACTTTACCTCAGTCCCAGTTAATAGGCTGTCTCTTTCAACTAAGAGATCCCGGCCTATAAATCCTTGTCCCTGCTCAGCTATCACAGCAGAGTACTTCCAGTTGTGACCACTCTCTCCGGGTGCATTTTCAGCTTTAATTTGGTGTGGTCACCCCATTAGACCCTGTCTGTATCAGCTCACCAAGGTGGGGCGGTGTAGGGGTGATTGTTTAGGATAGACGGTGGGAGTAGGCAAGGCAGGCCTGGCCAGCCGAGCTCCTAAGGCCACTGTTGGATCAATAAACGCAGCGATCAAAGTTGCAATTAACCCACCGCGCTAACACAAACAGCCGGGCCAGCAGAAACAAACAAAGCCTTCATGTCACCTAAAGCGTTTATTTTTGCAGATTTCCACCTCGGCCAGGGAGACCTCCAGAGCTTGTCAGCTTCTGTAAGCAGTGTTAGAAGAGAGGAATGCAGGGCCACAGGGATGGCTGGCTGCCTGGCTATGCTGCTGTGCCAGGCCACGAGCTTGTTGCTTGTGGTGGCATGTGGGTGAGACCAAGCCTATCTGTTGTCAGGATGCATCACGGACTAATGGACATCAGGGTAAAGAGCTGCTTTCTAGGATTATTGCCAAATACTTGTGTACTTGTGTGCACCACAAGACACATCTGCACAGTGTCATCATCAGGTACGACCATTAATCACGTCGACTTACAGGGAGACACTGTTTACTCTATTACCCACTCTTTCAAATGTGTTTTTGGACAAAGCAGAAAATCCAGGAAGATATGAAAAAGAGAGGGAGCACAAGGTTAACAGTGGGTGGGTGGAGTGAGGGGTTTGCTTTGTGGACCTTCTGTTCATCCAGCCGGCCACTTAGGAAACACAGTGTCCTGTCTGGTGCAGGCACAGGAAGATTACATTTGGAGAGGTATCAGGTTTTTAAAACAAAGGGATGTGTTTTCCGTTTGCTGGCGATCCCTCCACTGAGGTTTTTCAGCTCCAGAGTTGCAAATGTTTTCACTGGGGATGCTGAGAGGGTGTTTCTAATTTCCTATCCTCTATCTCTGGGTGATTTCCTGTGTGTCATAGCTTGCTTATTGTGTGTAGGGAAAATGAGAGAAAAATGAGTCCACACATGTTACGTGTGCTTGAATGTGTTAGTTGATGCGCAAGCTTGTGTGTGCTTTCCCAGTTGTGGGGTCTCTACAGAGGCCTGATCTTGACCTGCAGAGTTCATGCTCTACTAAGGTCTGTGGAGAGCTGGGGCATCCAAGTTTCTCTTCCCCACTGTGAAACAAAAACAATAAGCCTAACAGCGGATATGTCCACAGCGCCACAGGACAAATGTCACACGTGTACTTCACTGCCTGGGTCAAGTTAGATGCCAAAGACATTAATTGTATTTAGTGCTGTCAGTACTGTGTAGTAAGACATCTGTGCAGCTGAAAATACTTCCAAAGACAGATTTAAACTGAGTTTTACCTCTTTCATACAGTATATAGTAAAGAGTGAGAGTTATCCATTTTGATTTTAGAAAAAATTCCATTCATTCACTTGGATCGTGTAAATTTCTCAAAGCATTCCCTAACTTGCTATGTTTTTTTTACTGTCAGTTGATGTTTGCAGCATTTAATCGTACTACTAAGAATCAATTTCTAAGGATAAGAAACTCTGCTTGCATACTGAAGTGCTCTACAGAGTATTACAGGCTGTCCTCAATCTAACTCTGCTCTGTCATTTACTGGCGAGGCCCAGCCGATCCTGAAAGCCTCCTGTGGTTATATAGGCCATTTCCACATGGCTTCAGCCTTTTAAAGCCTAAGTGTGTTTGGCCCTCAGCTTCCTCTCTATTAGAACCTGCTCTGCTGGAACCAGATAAACCATCTTCCCAAATACTTTAGGGAGAAATACTACACAAGACAGATCATAGACTCCAACTGCTGCTCAGAAGAGAGGATGTATAGGATGCTTTTTGAGGGTATTGAGCCTGAAAGATTTAAAACAGGGTTGACAAGTGTGGTTGTTTCCTGAACACTATCTGATGGTGCTGAGAAGTGATCAGGAATAAAACTGAGCAACAAAAAAACAGAAACAACAAAAGACATCATGCTCTGATTCCAGATTTCCAGGGAAGAAATTAACAGAAACAAATAGAAAGAAAAAAAAAAGGGAAAATGAATTTCAAGCAGAATAATCTCACTCAGTTAGAGGCCTCTGGCACTTTTCTCCATCCTGTGTTTGTATAAAACTGAGTTTCATACAGTTTAAGTGCGCTAACCCTCAGGTATGATGCTACTTAATATAAATTCTTCTCTAGCTTATCTCTGGCCCCTATTTGCTGCGAATGCGTACTGTTAGATATTTATCTGATAAAAAGCAAATCATCCCCCTAATTAAAAAGTACAATAAAAAAATAAACAAACAGGTTCTTCATACTAGAATCATGCTGTTTTTTTCTTCCTTTTTATTATTTTTATATATTTTTTATGGTATTTTTGGTTTTTTAACCTTTTCTGGTCTTACAGTCTTTTTGTCTCTTTGGACTGCTGGTGCTGACAAGACCGTTGTTTCTTGTTCTGATGACTGGTAGTTGAAATGTAATGTGGACGAGCTACAAATTAGTTGCCCTTTTGGGACCAGTTAGTCTTGAAATTTCACTAAGCAAAATATCAGTAATTACAAACGAATAAAATAAAAAATTTAATAATAAATAAAGAATAATTAATAGACAGTCCAGGTCTTCATCCAGAGGCTAATGGTTGCTTGCAGGAATTATCTACTGTAACCACCAATCTGTGGCCTCGCCGAACGCGGCGTGGCACAGATTCACTTTGTCGCAGCGCTCCGCTAAACATACGCAGCGAGTCTATTTTTGACAGATCGGGGCAGACAGGAAGTCAGTCTAATAGACTTCTTTTAGTGAACAGATGCAGCGTCCATCTTGTTGTTTGGAATTAACTCCGCACACAACAGTAGTGCCGCATGATGTAACCTTGTAACTGCAGCAGGGTTGTGTTATTAGCTTCACAGCTATTGCACATGCCAAGACTCTCCAAAAGTAGAAAGCATCATGCCAAGTCTAAGCAAGAATATCAAAAGGAACAAGGTTTCCTCTGAGCGTAGCATTTGTTTGCAGGACGATAATTCAAATGTGCGATCTTGAAGCCAACATGGTATTTGCTTGCTTTTCATTCTGAAACCTAATGGGCTCTTTTTCCTCTTTTATAATGACTAATGGTTGTTTTGTCAAGTGAATATGATCTGGATTTTTTTTTCTTTTAAATATTGTCTTTGTGTGTGTGTGTGTGTGTGTGTGTGTGTGTGTGTGTGTGTGTGTGTGTGTGTGTGTGTGTGTGTGTGTGTGTGTGTGTGTGTGTGTTCATTTTGTGAATATGCAAGCACACATGATGTATGTGTGTGTATGGTAGGATGTCATTTGAGCATGTTTTCACAGTTAAAGTGCAGCAAGTGCAGCCCCATGAGGAGTTGATTGGCTTCAGACCTTTTTTTTTTTAAAAGAGATTTCCTGGTCAAAATTGAAAGGTGTTCCAACTTTTGTGAAGTATATTAATAAAGCGTGCTGTAAGTGATACACCCTGCCCCTGAGTACACGCTCAGACACACAGTCACATTGTTCATCAGTGTTTTTCCTGAATGAATCTGTCATTAGACGTGGTAGGAAACTGAAGCACACGTCCCACACTGATGACAGTTGAATCAAATTGTTATCTTAAAGGTTTTGTTTCACTTTGACAGGACATGATGTCATAGGACAAAAGAAATTAACAATTATGTCTCTTTGACTTCTCTTTTCCCCCCTGAAGCCTGTATTATTTCATAGATACTATTTAAACACACCTGCCATTCTGGACTCCTTCCAACAGAGGGCTTGAACCCAAATCTGCAAAATCCTCTTCCTAACATGGTTCGTTCCAAAAAACAACTAATTTTTTTTTATGAGAAATTGATGTTTAATACAGAAGATCCATAAAACATGGATTCCACACTGTTAGAGAAGTGCTGCACAGCTTATCCTGAATCATATTAGTTGTGCCTGAGTCATTTCCAAGGCTCATTTTTTTTGCTGCTGTCTTATTACACATTACCCTGAACACATCTGAGGGTGAAGTTGTGTAATAGTTATTCCATACTGCAATTATACCTCCAGCTTTCACATATTTTTTTCCCTTTTTTAAAGCCCATTTTCTATTTTTAATTTCATTTCAGATTTTTCCATTTGCTACATTTGGAAATGCTGCATTCCCACATGTCTACACTAACAGAAAATTCATTTCCACTTTCCTATTGCGGCTAAAAATAAAGTTTAGTTTGCTGAGCCATGTGAGTGGCTTGTGAACACAGTAACACACTGCAAAATGTGGCCCTCTGCCTTCCAAGCTTGTGACAGAGTGAACCGAGTTTTAGGAAAGCCTGGCCTAGCTCTGTCATTTTCCTGCCCTATCACAGAGCTTTCTCTAAACACACACAAGAAGCAGAAAAGCCTTGATGGGCAGACATTGTCACACATACTGACTGCTTCCAGCTCAGTGTTTAATGGCCTGTTACAGAGCTATTAATTATAATTATGTGGAACACAAATCACAAACTTTGACAATGTTATTTGAACTTATTTGAACCTCAAACACAAATCTTTCACTTCCAGCTTTGACCTTTAATCCTGACTTTTAATTTAACCTGTAAACATAAAGATTTGTTCTTTTCTTTTCTTTTTTCTGTACTTTGTGCCATATTCTTGAACTGAAGAAGTGGTCCTGTTTCTCTCCTCACCTCATCTTATTTATTCAGCTCCTTCCCTCTCTTTTGTCCTCTTTGTGCTCTCTGGTCCCAACATCTCTACAGATTTTCCACGTTGTCCACCCTGAATCAGAGAGCGGGACCAAAGGACAGAGGCAAGGAAGGTTAGGGTGATGGAAGGATAGTGGGATATAAAGTTGGATAGCAAGAGGAGAAGCTGTCAGTGGTTTTGGCAAAGGTCAAGAAAGTGAGGCATTGGGGACATTCTGACCTCACAGTGTTTTTCTCTTGGATCTGTCAGCACTGCTCTGCAGGGCCAATACCCCCCTTTTCTGCCCTTTGTTGCCTCTCCGGTCTTCATTTTGGTACTGTAAATGTGTCTCTCTGATGTGTCACATCTCAAACATTAGACTACAGAGGGGACGAGGTTAACTATGATGACTTGCTGTTGGTGGTGGCACATAGAGTGTGGTGGATTCTGGCCAGTCGCTTTTTACTTCAAGTTTCAAACAGGGTCATGGATGCCAAGGGTGGTCTTTTTTCTTTTTTTGTTTTTAATCTGTCATGACTGCATGGTATTACAAGATTTTCTTGCATGAACTGTTGCACTTGCTTAAACAAATCTAGCATATTTATTCCCTGATTGTCTATAACACCTTATGTTTTGCTCCAGATGTAGATGAAACATATTTCTAAACATTTTCTGTTATTAAAATAACATATTTAGACCATTGTACAGCTTTGGCAGTGACTCACTGTCTGAACACTTTCCATTTGTCCTTACATTTTGATCTAACTCTACTTGTTGACCATATTGTTTCTTAGATACAGTTTCAGCCAGTAACCGTTCCCTCCAGGAGTAAGTATGGATTACAATAAGTAGACATAAGCACAATTTAATCCAGAGCCGGGCAAGAGATCTTTCTGTCACTGCAGCTATTCATCCAATTGGAGCTGCACTTTTTCTCTGGCAGCCCTGCAGCATCATCCTGTGCTGTAAGAAATTCATAAATAAATCCAGCATTTAGTCCCCAGTCTCCAGAATATTTCTTATCTAGTTGGCCCCTAACATCCTTACTGAAGACCAAATGTTCTAATTTCTGCCCTCATATGGACTATGGATATGCACTGTTTCCATTTTTTTATTACAGCATTGTTGTTTCTGTATGTTGTATCTTATTAGCTTTAGCCAAAAGTGGACTAAACGATGAGCAGAAACAGTTTAGTTTCATGTTACTGTGGTTAAGAATTCTTAGGATGCTGACTTAAGCACAGCCTGGTGCTCTTTACCTTTGGTGAGATCTTTGCAAGGAGTAGCTAAATATATATATTTATAATGCTATAAATGTAAATAAAGTTCTATGATTTCTAGATGACCAGCACATCATATATAATGTGTGGATATTGAACTTTAAACCATGATTATGGAGATTAAATTATCAAGAGCAGAGTGAATCCTTTAGCAAAACCTGCTGTTTATTGGTTATAAAACTTGGGGGGGGGGATAAAAATAGCTCTAATGTGAATTGAGATGCTCCTTTGTTAGTAAATAAATGTATTAAATGTCAATAAAAACAGTTTGCTGTAAAAAAAAAAAGAAAAAAACAAACAAAAAAAAAAATAGTATCAGTGCCTGATTAAAAAAAAAAAAAATCTCATCCTTGTGACAGTTTAGTTTTACTTTAATTTTTAATCTTTCATCGGTTTGAAATTATTTAAATGTTTTTATTTTATTTTGGACTGTGTAAGTTTGACTCCCAGAGGGGATAAATGGTGACAGCTTTAGTCAACCATCATACACAGCAGGACACTCAAATGTGACTGTAATACGTCATTAACTTCGGCTTTATGGTACCATGGCTCTGCTTTAAAATGATCCTTTTTAAACAGAAAATGTTTAGGTATCACTTTACTTTCTACTTGTTATGTTTGTATTCTTTACATATCTGTATGTCTGGCAGTAATTGATCTAAGCTCTCATACTCAGGTATACATCTCCATGCAAATATTTGAATTAATTTTAAATAGGATTCTGCATTAGATTAGTCCTGAAATAATTAGTCATTCAAACTGTCAGCTGGTTTGAAATTAGTCAGTGACAGTTTTGCTTTTATTATTACAGCATTTACGAAGCATAAATGCCAAAAATGTGTTCTGGTTAAGACTTTTTAAATGTAAATATTTAATTACATCATTGACTGCCATACTACTTGGTTTTTCCTTACTGTGTCCTCCCTTCATGCTGGCACGTTCATTGTTGGCGTATCAGCCAGTGACACCAGCTACTTTAACAGCTAAGTAAAAGCTTCTTAGTGACCCCACTTTGACCTTACTTGGAAAATTAACCAAAACAAGAAGCAATGTGAGATGGATATTTCTTTGTATTTCTAAAACTTCTCCTCTCGGTTTCTTCATCTCTAACTCATCTCTCGCTTTCATTAAAGCCAGAAAACCTGGCCTCCATATACAAACCTGTGCAGTGTTTATGAAAAAAAAATAGCTGAAGGCTGTGGAAGTCCACATGTAAATTTGTAATAGAGGTTCTGTGTGTTCATGTGCGTGTGCATTATAAACAAAACACAAGTTAGATTATGATAATTTACCCTCATTAGAGCAAATTGGACATTAAACTCTTACACCACAGCCCTCGTGTGATGAAGGCCTTTACACTTACTTTGAGTTTATTATCAGTGTCAATCAAACCAGCGTGTGTGACTGCACATGAGGTGGACCATCCAGGAAAGTTTATCCAGGAAAGTTTTATGAAGTCGTTTGAGTATTTTCCAGTAACAACCAGTGTCTTACACACACTTATTCTTAGTTCCTTTTAATAGCAGAGCAAGTCCTATAATGAGCGCCCAGAGCAGTGACCCTCCAGCATGTGGACAGCTCACTGAAAATTACTCAGAAAGGCTGAGACCGCTGCATGGCCAGCAGTCAATTGACACTTTATTTGTGTAACACAACTTCATGTGTCCCTTTATTTTCTCTCCCTTTTCCAGTTGGAGCTCCAGTCCTGCTGTGTGTTCCTGCCAAATGACAGCATCCCCTCTCCGAGCACTATCATCTGTGGTGACATACCTGGCACTGTCCGTAGCTGGTACCACAACCAGGCCTCCATGCCGGGAACTTTGGTAGTCTGCCTGCCCCAGATTAGTGTCCTCAGTGCTGGACATAAGTATATGGAACCACTGCAGGAGCTCCCCTTTGCTGTCTCAAAGCCCATCCTAGAGGAAGGTAGGTTTTCATCCTAATTACATTTACACTTAGATTAGTGTGACTGAAATACTCTGAGATGAACACACTCCCATACACACTGTCTCCCATACACACTGTGACCCCCAAATGACCTGATGTCAAAAAGATTGATTTGGAGGTTTAAATGAGAAACAATGATGGTGATAGGTACATACCATCGGTTAATAATAGCAATCTTGGAAACATAATTCCAATTGGTGGGAAAGGCTTAGGTTTTTCTTTAATTGATAATTAAAATGAATGGTTTAATAATAGCAGTAGGCTATATAATGTGAATCCGTCATCATTATGCTCTTTTCAACACGGAGCAAACCTTTGACCCACCACTACTCATTTACCGTGACAAAAGACAAACAAACTTAAGCAGAGTGACTTTGAGAGATAGATCTTGAACATGTGGTGTGGCGAGCACACCTGGTAGAGTTGACACAAGCAACACTTAGAAGGTCCAACAGTGTTTTTTTCTACTGGGGCTACTTTTTTTTCTCCTTTAGACTTTCAGTGACATCTGCATTGGACAGACTTATTTAAAAGTCAGAGAAGAAAAACATCAGCAAAAATAGTGTTAATTTTCAGCACTTCAAGGCTTGTCTAGGTTTGACAAAGTGCTCTACATGTGTTTTGCTTCATTCTTGGTGGCATCATTTCAACAAGGTGAGATTTTGCTCCATACATGATAGCATCTCACAGTTGCTGCAGATCCATGATAGGAATCTCCCGTTCCACCATGCACAAAAGAAGTATTGAGATCCTGGTTCCCAATTTCCTGTTCTTAGCTGACAGGAGGCACTCGGTGTGGTCTTCTGCTGCTGTAGTCCATCTGCTTCAAGGCTGGACGTGTTGTGTGTTCTGAGATGCTGTTCTGCAGACCTTGGTGGGAACCAGTGACTATTGCACTTCCTCTTTCCTTTCTATCTTCTCCAACCAGTCTGCCCATTCTCCTCTGACCTCTGACATCAACCAGACATTCTGGTCCAGACAACTACTGCTTACTGGATATTTTCTCTTCTTCAGACCATTCTCTGTAAACCCTAGAGATGGTTGTGTGTGAAAATCCCAGTAGATCAGCAATTTCTGAAACACTCAGCCTAACATCAAAACAGGGATCGATCGATATGGATATTTTTAGGGACAATGCCAATACCGATTTTTTTCACATCAGCCTTGGCCGATACAGGCTGCCAGTATTTGGAGCCAAAACTGCTTTTGTTCTCTCAGTTTACATAAAAAATGACAATAACAATAATGGTCAAAGTCTTGTTTTTTTTGTGTTTTTTTCAAGAAACTTTTATTAAAAATGAAAGTTCTGAAAGTTCTTAATCCTTCCAGTTTAGGAGCTGCAGGTTGTAATGGAGGCAACAGATGCTCGGCATTTTCTCCCGTCAGCCTGTACCAGCTCCCGTAGGTAATGATCCAGCTGCGTGAACTGCTCCTCCGATGAGTTCCTATTATCCTATTAGTCTGGGCTGTTAGAGAACCACTGATGAGGGAACAGCTGCTGTTCTTTCATCTGTGGCTCAGGTGGTAGAGCGGGTCGTCCAATGACCAGAAGGTTGGTGGTTAGATTCCCCAGTCATCTGTTGTTGTGTCCTTGGGCAAGACACTTCACTGTCCTTGCCTCCAGTGTTGACATCTCTGGTGAATGAATGTAGATGAATGTTCGGTGGTGGTTGGAGCGGCCGTACGCGCGGATTGGCTGCCACGTTTCCATCAGGGCACCAGAGCAGCTGTGGCTACACAAGCAGCTTACCACCACCAGGTATGAGGAGGAGTGAATGAATGATGGAGCACTTTGGGTGCCTTGAAAAGCGCTATATAAATCTAATCCATTATTATTATCTGCGCCTCACAGAAATGCTCACTGTTGACGTTACCTCCAGGTTAAATCTGGAATGGTCAAGATATAACCAAAGAAATGTGCATATTCAATAACTTTATCAAATAAAATCATAAGGCCTTGCTGTTCCCTGACTTTTCCCAAAACTACATAAATTTTATTGAAACAAGTTGTAATATTTAATGTGTAAAGAACAGAAGAGACATAATCATATTCCAGCCACAGGTGGTTATTTCCGTTGTGGAAGTGTTCTATAAAGAGTAGTATGCAGAGACGGATCAATGCTGTACTTCAGAGCATACAGGACCTTGAAGGAGTAAACATCCACTTCATCAAGAGGTGCATTGAAACACAAACAGCTCAAAGGGTGTTGTTTCTGCAGTTTGCTGGCAGAGGAACGTCCAGTTTATGAGCCAGAAATCTTTTTGCTTTTTCTCCGCATCGCTCCTCATGTAGTTCTTCAACTACATGCACACTTCCATCCTACGCTAAGCAGCCCGTACACATGGAACAAAGGCAATATACTGTCATGGCAATTTACACTATTTACTACGAGGCTAAAACAACTATTTAGAAGTCACAGCCAGCTCAGATCAGGTCTCTTCTCCTGCTACACGGCTTTGCCTCACGTGCTGCCGATGCCTTTTTGCTTTTTCTCCCCGGCTTTGCGCTGCAGCCACTTCTAGACTTCATAGAGTAAAACGAGACGGTTTAGAACTCACAGGCGTTTTAACTTCAGTGAAACTCTTTTGTTTGACTTTATAGATCAGTGGGAGGTAAATGTTGTCTGTTATATCAGCTGATCACTGATCAGCCATTCTAATCTGTCGATGTGTACATAACCAATGTTGCTAAGTAATTGAACAATTTACCTGATAAAGTGGCCAGTGAGTGTATATAAATATGGTCAGTGGTTCTTTACTTTATTTCACAGCTTTCTCACATGTTGATGTATCCTTTCTCCTCCTATGTGTCCACCAGGTGATGCCTTTCCATGGACAATAAGCCTGAGCCATTTCAGCATTTACACATTGTTGGGACAGCAGCAGAGCCAGAGCCTGCTGGAGCCCATGGGATGTACCTCCACCCTGGCCATCACGTCTAAGCTGCAGGACACCTCCGAAGGAAGGCACTCCTTCGTAGTGTGCCTCCATGTTGATCTACAGCCTGTCCACGTCAAGTGCTCCAATCCCCAGGTCAGCCAGAGAGTCTTGAAATTTGCAAAGTAGTAGTCATTAGAATTGCAGGTGTATTTATACAAATCATGTATTTGTAAACATTTCTGCAATACGAATGCACAAACCACTGGCAGGAGGATCCTGCCTCTGTATAATTTCCTAATGCACACTGACTGACTAAATAAACTGTCTCATCTTCTTACTTTGTATAATTTTCATGAAAGTGGAAATGTAAACGTAAGAGTGTTGCCTTGTTTGTTTTGGTTAAATATTTAGAGGTCTTAGATAAGAAGAGTGGGGAACTGGACTCATCTCATCATTGTTGTTTTATAATGTCTCATTATGTTTTAGTGACAGCATAATGAATACAGACAGGCTGGAAACATGATAATCTCCCTGTTAGGTCCCTAGGTATTTTTCACTCCATTATTACAACACTATAATCATGTTTCTTTTTTTGGAGGGGGGGCAATTGAATTAGCTGTCATGAGCGAGGCTCCTATGTAAACACCTAATTTAAGTGGTCACATTGTCAAATTTCAACCACACTGATGAGCCATAGCCATACTGAAGGAAATTAGTACAAAAAAGAAGTGAACTTATTAATACGAGAAAGTGGAAAAGTGTCCCTCTATGGTCTCCCTTTCAAAAGGGTGCAATCCACATTATGTCTGCTTTTATGCCTGTCTATAATTATGATAACCCATCAGTGATTCCCTTTTGTTGGTCTTTTCACCTTCTGTTCACCTTCTCTGTCTAAAGCTTTGACTGCATGTAAAAGAAAAGGGAGAAATCCCACCCTCTCCAAAACAGTGAGACCTCACATTATTGATTTCTATGTACCACTAGTTTTGTGAGGAATGTACTTCCTGCTGCACAGCAAGAGTCAAGAACACAGGAGATACATCTACATGCCACCTTGATTTTAAGACGTTTGTACATTTCAAGCACATGAATGAATCTAGTAAGTTTGCTTCCTCCTTCCCTTAAAACTACATTTTTGTGACATTTATCAGATTTTCCATCACATGTGATGAAATACTTTATAGTTCAAGCTAAGCTAAAAGCGGAATGAAGCGATCAAGCCCTCAAATAAACATTGTGCCATATTTTTAAGGTAACCAGCACATGTAGACATGTTTGCATGCTCAAAAATTCACTAAGAAGGAAACATTGGACATTGGAAAAAAAAAAGCTTTCACCTCATATATGGTAGCAACTACTTTAAACGCTGTGTGCTCCTACAATGCACATCAAAATTAAAATGATATAACCGTTTTTAATCTGTGAGCTACCTTTAAATGGATGGTGTTTAATTAAATTTGCATGTTTTTTATTTTACAATATTGAATGTGTCCAATCTCAGCTTCATCTGTGAGCTTCTTTGACTGAAAGCCGTACAACTTCAGCTTAGCAGGCGTCCACATATGACAGCTCTGTGGGGGACACAGTCCTCCAAATGTCGTCCTCACTTCCCCAACAGATGACTTGTGACATCTGTAGTTTGACCTCATGTAAGCTTGAGTGTGTGTGTGCATGTGTTTATATATGTACAGTAAATGTGGATTTGTGGCAAATTGTGTCCTCTAACCAGTCGGCTGACAGAAACATGTCATAACAATTAACAATAACATTAGTCCCACTTGTCCTTTTTATGAGCTTGTTGCTCCAAGCAGGTATTTCATGTCAGATGAATCAGTCGACGTGGTGGAGTTGACAGATCAAAAACGTTCAACCCAGGCAAATGGGTGGAGGGAATGGCAGAAGAGTGGTTGGGGGACAAAGCAATAAACAAATAATAACAGCAATGAAGAGCAGGCTGGCAGACGGAATATGAGATGAGCTCAGAATCTCACTGTGTTAGGGATATATTTGATCTGAGAAGCTAAAACTAAGGTAATCCCTCATCCTGTCTCAGGACCACAGTACACACCCCATCCCGCTTCTCATCTACTCAACATTCCTCATTCTCATGCTCCACATCTGCAGCTGAGTGCAGTAGGCCTTGTCGTGCTTGGTTGACGTTCCAGACAAAAAAAAACATCTCAGAAAAGAAAACATGGTGCTGTACCTCCTTGCCGGCAGTGCAGTTTGGATGGGTATGCTAGACAGCTGTTGGTCCTGGACAGTGGCTGGTTCGACATTAGCAGCTCTTTCTGGACATTTTTAAAATGAACCAGTTCTGCTGTTTTTATTTGATTTATTCTCATTTATGAAAAGGGCTTCATGTCCACTCACAAAGGGCATGTGTGCAAAAGGGTCTTAAGAGAGAAGAATTTGGTTTAGGGTAAGGAAATCTAGTTTATATGCAGACTTGTTTCTGTGTGTCTTAAAGTTTGAGGGACCCTCCGCGGTGGGGAGTTGAGTGACTGGGTAGCTGGCTGCAGAAACGAGGCATTTGAAATCCAGAAATTAGCTCATTGTGAAAGCGTGTTGCTTTTCTCCCTTTCTTTCCTTCACTGCCCCTCCTAAAAATACAACTGAACAACTGAAAGCATCACATCACATTCCCCTGCTCTCCCCTCATGTTTTCCACTCTTGCTTTTGGTTTTGTTGTTGTTTAAAGCCAAGAACTTATTTAATGTGAATGCATGATAAATAGTTGAGAGCACTTGACGGCAAGCCTTCAGTTTTTCCTAATTGTGGAGAGTTTTTCAGGGAAATTGATGACACAACTTAACTTTCCTCTGTGGGTGTTTCTTTGGAAGTTTTGTTGTTATGGATAACAGATTTGTACAGTGCAGCACGTGTATTCGCATGCTGAGCTTTTCAAATAATGACCCGCTGAATAAAACAAGAACATTGGTCTTAAACTGTTTTATATCACAGAGAGTAAGAAATGAGTGTGGGTATTCCATTTCCTGCTAATATTGCTTACTTTTCTTTATACCTCACCTCTAGGTTCAGCGTCTCACAACCACAAAGCTGCCAAGTTAGATAAGAGTAATGAGCTCAGATCATTAGTTGTATTTTCTCTGCCTTGTTCACTCTTTAGGTTCAACTTCTGTATGAGCTCCTCCTCAGCTGGAGTTCTACGTGGGCACGTCTCCAGAGACACGGGATTTTGCGTCAGACCTCCAGTATCCCAGACCCCCCTGCTGGTGCTGCTCCATCCTCCCCAGTGCGCAGCAGTGCTGGCACCGCCCTACCTGACACCAGCACCTGCAGCCCTTCTGCAGATTTTGGCTCCCCCACTGAGGTTTGTTTTTCCTTTGTAACTACTCATTTCATTTGGTCAAGTCAGTGTTTTTAGGAATTGCTTGTTTTTATATTCCTTTTCTTTTTTTTCTTCTTCTTTTTAAAAACCAGGATAAACATCTAGTCATGATCAAATTTGGGAAAGAGGGGGAGTTAAAAAAAAAAAAAAAGCAATGTGCCAATGGAATATATCATGAAACAGAAATTAATTTACTCTTGCACCTACATAGTTCCCAGTTTCTTTAGCTCATTAATTCCTTTATGCTCTTTGTTTTTCTTATCTTCATTCACACACACACACAGAGTACGTTGCTCCTTTCATGTTGTGCTGCTGTATACAGACCTGACCCTGCCAATGATAAAGTGTCTTTTCTCATCTAAGTTGTTCTGAGTCACACCTGATATTCAAGCCTTTGTTGTACATAATTCTTGTGCTGATTTATGATGCTAAGTGTGAGCATACTTTTATTGTTATGAGTAGTTGAGTCACCACTAAAACGTGCAATTTGTCAGAAATGTTTTGTTTTCAAAGCTGGAAATATCAGTTCTCATGTTTCTATCATAATTTTTTTTCTTACCCAGAACAGATACTTCAGATAGGTTTTAAGATTTGGCTCCGTTATTCGTTTAAGCTAACTTGATTGAGTATAAACCTGTCTTTTTATTCAGGGAAAGTAATAACCTGTATTTACATTTTTCCCACAGTCAAAATATTAAAACCAGGGAATGCAGTGTAGTAGTTCATGCAACCTGATGAGAATTGCGTGCAAAACTGGCTTTTAAAGAGGGATAGCAGCAACAATGGCAACCTGACCAGTTACCAGAGCACGTTGATGATGTTAATCTGTGGCAATTTGCTCAGTGTGCAGTGTTCTTTGAGAACAGCACAACCATCATTTCATCCCAGGAAGTATTAAAGTATATGTTCACAGATAGTAGTATTTCACATGTCATTGTGCATCTATGTTTGGATTTGATTCTCTGCTATCAGCATGTGTGTTCTTGACTTATTTGTGGATCCACAGAGGTGACGGTCCTTCAGCATGGCCGTGGAGGATCTACGGAACAGTGGAGTCTGCAAGGCTGCACCGGCCCCTGACAGCCCACTTGTCACTGTTTACATAAATACAAACACTGGCAGAAGTGTTTAGTCCTCTGGGAGGCAAGGTGGTTGAGCAAGACTGTTGGAGCTGTTTTGATAAGTCTCAGCA
This sequence comes from Melanotaenia boesemani, assembly GCF_017639745.1. Taxonomy (NCBI): domain Eukaryota; kingdom Metazoa; phylum Chordata; class Actinopteri; order Atheriniformes; family Melanotaeniidae; genus Melanotaenia; species Melanotaenia boesemani. Next base: position 32,864,823 of record NC_055687.1, read on the forward strand.
GTGGTGGCAGCAGTCTCTCCCCATCAACCTCACACCCCCACTCTCTCTTTTTCCACAGCCTATATTCAAGCCTCATCCCCCTTCCTATACTCTGCCCTGTCTTCTTCAAGCATAACTCTCCTTACGTTATAAAATAATACTTCCTGTTGTGTCATACAATTTTTTTTGCTAGTAGTGATTAATGCAGCATAATATTTTTTCCCCAGGAGTTTCCATCCATTCTTTTCCTCTTTGTTCTGATTTGTCTCTTTACCTCTCATTTCTTTCTTTGATATTTTCTCTGACTTTAGGCTTCCTTTTCTTTTTTCCATCCTCCCACCTGTCCCTGTGTTTCTCTTTACATTCTTTTCTCACAATCAGCGTTTTCCTCCATTTCTCTTTGACACCTCCTGACCTGCTGTTGTCTTCCAATGTTTGAGTCTCTCTGATGAGCAAAGACAAACGCTGCTGAGAAAATAAACCCGGATCCTCAGCCCGTTTATAGGACAGAGGCCCAGGAATTAAACTGTATACTTTACAACTTGGCTTGTGGAGGTGTGGGAAAATAGCTCCCTCTAAGAATGTGTGTGATTGTTTGGGGCCCCAATCTGGCAGCTTATGAACGTCGCATACCCCACCTCTATCATATCTACCCACTCTACCCCCTTTTTAATTTATTATTATTATTATTATTATTTTGTTCTATACAATAATGAGCTCTGATCTTTATATTTTTATTTATTTTTTAAAGACATTCCTTTTTATTTCTGGTTAATTTATCCCCAAAGTACACTGGTGAAGTTTATTAGGATTTAAATAGGTTAAAGATTCATGTATCAAACTAATTTAATGCACATTCTGTGGTTTTATTTCTTGTTTCATGCTATTCAGACGTGTTTAGATGGCTGTCAAATTCTCATCATTGACCCTCGTTAAATCACTTTTCTATGAGAATGAGCTGGAAATTGACCACAGCTGTTCAGGGTGGGAAGTGAGAGCAGTTTGGTGTCCGATGCTGAAGTGTAACCACGCAGCAGTTCACAGTGGTCTGAGCTTCCCACCACGCTAGCGGCTGGCTCCTGTTTCCACATGACATTGCCGAGCCTAATCCCACCAACTGGCCAGAACTGTAAACTAAACAGTCCTAACCACACACACGCATGTGTGCACACGCACAGACACACAAACACTTTTTTGTTTTGACTTAATCTCAACAATAATTAGCCCCCAAATGGCAGTTGACACTAAAATATCTCACCAAGACTGACTGAACACCATTACGTTTGGGCTCATATTACTGGCTACCAGTCACTGATATTATACACAGACAAACATTTGCACACACACACACCTCTACTTTAATTCTTTGATGTAATAGAAATGCATAAGAACACTTGCTACTTTAATATATTGTAAGGGATGTGTTTCATCCAAAGAAAGTAGAAACTTATCTGATATAATATTGAACTTCAGTTCAGTCCCAGACTTTTAGTCCACCCGCATGCTTTTTTCACTCTGAGACTGAGTTGTCCCCAGTCTATTTTTGAATCAGCATAAAACTTAATTTTTTTATATTATTGTCATCCGCTGTTATTGTGCTCTGCTTTCAGCCGCCCTCAAGTGTGTGATTAAATTAAATTTGCAAATTAGTGTGGGGCCCTCATCTCTCCCCCAGCTGTGGAAAGGGGACATAGTTTCCTCATCTGGATCCTCTTTAAGACACTGTAATCAGCCCTAGCAGCTGTGAGGTTTCTAATTGAGATGGTTGATAACCTCCTCACCAACCACAGCCAGGCTCAATAACCATGACACAATCTGTCATTACCACTGCGATGGGAGAAGCAGTGGAAAAAGTGAAACCATGCCATTCCAAAGCAGCGAACGCTCATGCTGTTTGTTTGCAGGCTTTTCTCTTTACGAATCAACCACATAGATGCATGAGTGGAAAACAGGTTTACCAGGAAGAGCGCAAAGGAAATAAAAAATGTCCCTTGTGCTGTCCTCAGTGCTGTCAGTGCCTTGCCAAATCTCTGGAAATAAGTTGAGAGCTCACAAAAGGCAGCCTTTTCTACCGCATCCTGCTTGTCTCTCTTCTTCATCCCCCCACCTCTGCCCCCGCCTCCGGTCTCAACTTCCCATTCTCTCCCAGGATGCAAGACGTGTGTGTCCTGCCGCACTTGAGTGAAAAGAGGCCATGTGGGTGCTGGTGGCTCAGTTTGGGGTTTACACCAGTGACAGCTTCACACAGTGTTCCTTTCCCCCCCCACATCGCTCTGTTCTGTGTGGAGTTCTGCTTACCAGACACTGATGTCATCCACACACAAAAAGGCTTAGTTGTTGTTGGTCTCTTTGTTATGGCTACGTGCACAGCGACAACACTTGCAAACATACACATCCACCAAACACATGGTTGAACACTTGCCCTAAAATTGATAGAAACTTAGCTGCAAAACAAACCTTTTAATATCACATTCAGTTTTGTGCTTTTGTTCTGTCCTAAATGTTATTTTCTCAGTTAATCAAATCTAAAGCTGTCTACCATCTTACCTTCCCTTTTAAACACCTGTTTTCTGTCCTTAGGGCGACTCTGTGCCTGCTGGAGATGATGGTCCATTCGCTGACACTGTGACCCTGGAGCAGAAAACCAGCAGCATTGAGGGAACCAGTGGGAAGGTCAGCCTGTGGATGCAGTGGATGCTACCCAAGGTCACAGTTGAACTGTTTGCTCCTGACCCAGCTATCAGAAAGACAGGTACCTGAGCATCAATATCATCTTTACAGCATGTTTTCTTCCTCTTTTCTCAGAGAAATGTTAAACACTGTACAGGAATGCAGCTGGAGCAAAGTTAAGATGAAGGGAAAAGACAAATAAATAAATGGGTGATGAATCCCAAGCAATCTGCCCCCTTGTCCCCTTTAGATTTACTGGGTGATGAAAGGCAAGATTTACCTTTAATTGGTGGCTGTAATATTTAGCATCTGCCAACCAGATCACCCAGCTTAAGGTCTTAAATAGTGGAAGTGGAATGTTCTGGAGGACCTCACAGAGATGCTTTGACTTAAAAACGTCTTAAATAGGATTTGGGCTTAATATGTCCCATCTGAGTTTTGACATGAACTTAACATTAGATTTTCTGTATGCAACACATTAAGTGTTTTATTAAAAACAAACATATCTTCACAAATGTATTCTTGAGGATAGTAAGTCACATATGTAACTGCAGATAATATGCTACGATCTAATATGTTTTTCACCAGTAAATAAGACACATTCACATCCACAGAGACTACTGGTTTCCAGTTCCCTGAGTTTCAGAAACTCATACATTAGTATCAGTGCTCTCTCAAGAGTTTATGTTTTTTCCACACAGTATCCAGAATAAATGCCACAGTCTTTGTTTTTTGCAAAGTTGCAAAGGACCTCTGCATTTCTCAGAGTCACCACCAGGCACCAGGTTTCATTTGCATGAAGCCCATTTTCCCAAACTAGCCTGTGAATATGGGAGATTTTTAGTGGAAACAATGAGGGACTCAACAGTTAAGCTCACAGACTGTTCAGCACAAGTAAATCAGTCCCTCTATGAAATGGACTTGCTTTGCCTTCAGTTGGTGGATTTGTCTTCACATGCAGTCACACATGAAACCTGATGAATACACACACAGCAGCATTTATGCAACTTCAGATACAAAAGTTATTAAATATGTGCAAGAATACCTAAAGAGTGTTTCCACATTTTTACTCATATTAAATGTGTGTACGAATACAAAAATAAAAAAACATGAATAAACGAACAAGCATCTGCAGCAATCACACCAGCTGGATCGAAGCCAAAGTCAAAACATAGACTGGGTCGCCTACAGTGCAGATCCTTTCCTACAGAAATGAAATTACACACACGCAAGTGCAGCATCCTCTCCAGAGGTCCAAGTTCAGCTATGTTGCCTATTTGCCAAGAACAACTGTGGCCATAACAGCAGAACAGGAGACACTTCTGACATTCATAAAAAGAAGTGGTGTACATTTGAGCTTCCATTGGTTTGTCTATCTTAACAGATGGATACTTATCCCAAAAAAATAAGTATTTATTTATATGTTGTTTCAGAGATCTGTGTCATCAGTGAGCTAGAAGACCTGAGTGCCTCTGTAGATGTCCAAGATGTTTACACAAAGATCAAATGCAAAGTTGGCAGTTTCAACATCGACCACTACCGATGCAGGTATGAGTAATGTTCCGTGTCTTTATCCGCACACACAATCCCTTAATCCAAAGGCCTACACACACTGTCTTCTGTGCACACAGATTCTTCTACCAAAGATAGTACGAGCACTTTTTACACTCCCGCTTATGCAGGTTTTATTTTTTGGGGGGGGATTATCACCTCTGCATCCACACGTTTCCAGGCAGCTGTTGCGGTGCTTATGACAGACTAACAGACAGATGGACCTACTACTGACTAGGCAGACAGGGTTAAATGGATTTGGGTCTAGCCTAAGTCACATTTGCGGAGCCAAAGAGTTCACTCAGTCCATCAGTGATTTTCTTTTTGCCAGCGGTTTTTGAATTAGAGTCACAGAAACATTAAAAAGACAAGGAAAACGCTGAGCGATGTTCAACTAAATTCTAACTGTAGCGTAGTAATACAATTAATGTGGCTAAAAGTTAGCTTTTTATTAAGTGGAGTGGCCTAGTTTCACTATATAAATCCATGTTTTTTTTTCTGTTGCATTGATCACATACCTCTGGACTGGAGTCAGCAGTTCAAAGTGTGAACAGTGAATGTGCCTGAGGTCTTGCTCTGTTGGTAAGAGACCACTTAGCAGGAGGCAATTCCCCCTGTCTAGGTCTGAGGAGATAATGAAACAGCAGTCACAGCATGCTGCATCCAGCAGTGTGTTTGCGTGGCTTTTTCAGGTCTGCTTGCTTTTGTGCCTGCTTTTAATCTGCCTCTTGCTCGATCAAGCCAGACAGCGAGAGGGAATTGGACCTTCACAGTACCCATACCTGCACCGAACCCCGTCATTAACAGTCACCACCAACATGATAATAGTTATTGATCCTGATATGCCAGGTTTTAAAATCACCTTAACTGGGTCACAGGCATGTCAGTAATGGTCAGACAGGGACTGAAGAGAGTCTCTTGGCCTCGAACCTGACTGTCTGACAGGCATTTTATAGACCACCCTGTTTTAGTGTAGCTGGTTAATTTATAATTCTGTCAGGCCACATGTGTTTCATATAGTAAATAGTATCAACCTGAGCCAGGACAGTGTCATTTCTTTAAGAGTGTAAAGATGCTGTGGGTCATTATATCACTCTGTTCTGATCTCCACAGGTGTGTGCCCAATTGCGTCTGAGACTACGCCAACCCGCAGACCTCTTTACTAAACCTCTGTGCCTGCTTAAGTAGATAATTAGTCAATTTTCTCATTTCTAGGTGATTTCAGCGTGATGTGCATTAACATGGTCTCAACACACTTTTAACAGACCACAGTTCTCTCTGGCAGAAGCACGTTATAACCCAAGCCAGGTTGCAGTCATGGCAGTTCAGGACAGAGCGGTGGACCTCGAGGCTCCTGGCTCACTCGAAACTTTATCACTCACTTCTACAAGAGAGCCCACCACGAGTGGAGTCCATATTAATCATCCTGAACAGATAATTGCTTGGTGTTTCATCACCCATCCCTGGTTATTTGTGTACAGAGGGTCCGATTAGATCAAGCTTCACAAAGAAAATGTATCATCTGGTATTTGCTATGTCACTGCTGGAAAAGGAATGGAACATTAGATAGGAAAGGCAAATATATAACTGAATTCCTGATTGTATCAGAATAAATTAGGACAAGAAAGGGTGGAGTAGGGAAGAAAAATGCAGAAAGGGAGCCCATGAGGAATACAAAATAGGTGGGTGTAGAACATGAGGAGGTCAATCCTAGAGCAGGGGAGGGGTATTTAAAGGGGGACACAAAAGCAAAAAGGTAACGATGCCAGGATGTTTCCTTTCTGGTTGTAAGTAAAAAAAAAAAAAAAAAAAGATTAGAAAGCCTCTTCTGCTCCATGTTTAAATCCAGGCTTCCTGAGCAGGGGTGTTGATTTAACCATTGTGTTACACAGAGATGCTCCCTGAGGATGAGTAGTGACACTTCACCCTTTTTCACTCCAAATTGAAGCTGATGTCTTCCAGCTGTTCCACAAACAGCTCGGGGTGAAGGATGACTGGTTAGGAGCACAGAAAGAGAAAAAAGAAGACGAAGCTTACAAGTTGGTCACTGTTACAGCTGTGGGTGGAGGGTTGACAGACTGGTTTTCACATCAGCACAAATAGATAAAGAAATGGGTACAAAATAGTCGTGTTGAAAGCAGAGTGACTGAGAGGACGCAGATGAGCTCAGCTGTGTGAAAAATTTTTATACAATCTAAATTTAATATTTCTGTTGTGCTACAAATTGAGACAAATAATTTCTTTTATGTAAAATTTTTTGGTGTCTTCTTTGCAGGTCGGTTCTACGTCTTGTGGAAGCTGCAACTAACGTCTTAAAAATAATTATAATCATGTTTAGAAAGTGTCCCCAATGCACATTTTGGGTTTTATTGATAACCTCAAAATTTCTAAATCAAGTGGCTGGGCTATCAAAATGCAATGTTATAACTTATGTTAAGTTGAAAGTGATGCGCTCAGCCCCTGGTACAGCAGTAATCATTTTAAGCTTGGCCTCGCGTGTCTCTCCAGGCCCGGGCAGGGCTGGCACTCTGGCAGCTATGAAGGACTCATTCTGCAGTGCAAGGAGACAGCTGTGGTGAGGCTCATGAGTGTCCCAAGCAGCCAAAGCAGCCTAAGCCTTCTATTTACTGTCCCTTGCCACACTGCTGCTCCTAATCAAGGTTCCTCATCTTTGCTCATGCTGGACAGACAGGAAAATATGGAAAATCAAAATTGCATTTGGCTGTAATGCATGGTGTAATGATGTTTAGTACACCTTAAATTCAAACAGAATTCCTGCCCAATTCATTATTTTTACACCTTTACACTCACCTGTCTGTCCAGTAACAAAATATTCAAGCAAATTAAATCTGGTGGCAGCCATTCTTTGTGTCTATTGGAGGAGATAATGACATGGGCCTTCAGTATTTGTTAATGAAATCTTAATTTGGTGATGGTCTTATACTGGCACCCAGCAATAAATGTTAAATTTCCTTTTTTAAAAAAAAAAAAAATTATTCATATGTTCTTGCATAGCAATTATCTTAATGTGCATAAAAGGTTTTAATACCTCCAGATTTCTCTGTTTCCATTCAGAATAGTGTTTCTTTTGATGGATAGTATAAGACCATTCCTCAGTATTTCAGCTGACTCAAGCTGGTGCAGCTTCCTGTGGTCTGATCAGTTTACTCTCATCTAATTTTAACAAAACCATCTAACGTTTCATGCTTGTCTGGCTTTTCCTCCCTTCTTCTATGTTTCCCGCCCCCTCTTGTGACCCTCACTGTCCTTTCCTGCATCCACTATCTCTCCAATCTCCTTCCCCTCTTCTCACCTCCAGTATGGAGGAGGGTGTTCAGAGCTCGGGCAGCTGTGGAGGAGTGGTGCTGTCTTGCACTGACAAGCTGAACAGACGCACAGTGTTGGTTCGACCCGTCAGCAAGCAAGACTCTTTCAGCCACTTCTCTGGCTTTTTCCCCCCTGTAAGAATCCAGCTCCTCTTCTTCTTCTTCATTTTTTTTTTTTTTTTTTTTGGTTGGTTCTGTTTAACATCCAGCAGCAGTGGCTTAACAGTTCTCTGAGCTCTTTTAATGACAGACAGACAGACAGAAAGACAGACAGAAACACAGACAGACAGGCAGGCAGACAGACAGACAGACAGACAGAAACACAGACAGGCAGGCAGGCAGACAGACAGACAGACAGACAGAAAGGCAGGCAGGCAGACAGACAGACAGAAAGAAAGACAGAAAGGCAGGCAGGCAGGCAGACAGAAAGAAAGACAGAAAGGCAGGCAGACAGACAGACAGGCAGGCAGGCAGGCAGGCAGGCAGGCAGGCAGACAGACAGACAGAAAGGTAGGCAGACAGACAGACAGACAGACAGACAGACAGACAGAAACATAGACAGACAGGCAGGCGGACAGACAGACAGAAAGAAAGGCAGGCAGGCAGACAGACAGAAAGAAAGACAGACAGAAAGGCAGGCAGGCAGGCAGGCAGACAGAAAGAAAGAAAGACAGAAAGGCAGGCAGGCAGACAGACAGACAGGCAGGCAGGCAGACAGACAGAAAGAAAGACAGAAAGGTAGGCAGACAGACAGACAGACATACAGAAAGGCAGGCAGGCAGGCAGGCAGGCAGGCAGACAGACAGACAGACAGACAGACAGACAGACAGGCAGGCAGGCAGGCAGGCAGACAGACAGAAAGAAAGACAGAAAGGCAGGCAGACAGACAGACAGACAGACAGAAAGGCAGGCAGGCAGACAGACAGACAGACAGACAGAAAGGCAGGCAGACAGACAGACAGACAGAAAGGCAGGCAGGCAGACAGACAGACAGGCAGGCAGACAGGCAGGCAGACAGACAGACAGGCAGGCAGACAGGCAGGCAGGCAGGCAGGCAGACAGACAGACAGGCAGACAGACAGACAGGCAGACAGACAGACAGATAGATACTTTATAAATATATAAAATATTTATGCACACAAATAGGTAAACAATGATTATGTAGAGTATAAAGGCGGATTGAAAATGATACGTGGCACAAGTCAAGACAAAGTGAAAGTATATAAAATGACCTTTTATAGAAGGTCTATAAAATGTAAAAAAAAAGATAAAAATAAAAATTGGAAGATATATTGTTTATGAATGGCGATAAAGTCAACTGTTACTGGATGTTTTTGCAGACTTTACCTTGATATCTTAAATCAGTTCACCTGTCTTGTAATCATGAGTCATTTTTTAAATTCATAATTCCTTTCTTTGACTTTATAGGTATCTAACTTTTTCACTCTTGTTGCTGTGCAAATCAGTCTTTAGATCTGAGATTAGGAATTTTTTGACAAACCAGAAATAAATTTTTCTAATTGTCTGTTTCACAAAAGAATTTGCTAAATTTAATGTAACGAGGGCTGATTTGCTGTTTCTTGCTAAATTACGGTGCAGAATTTAAATTTGCTCTAGAAGTTTTTTTGTTGTTAGTAGCTTCAACTTTGCTGGTTTGGCTCTGTTTGTGTTTGGGTGAAGTCAAGTCTTTTCCTTGAATTGGAAGAATAAAATAGAAACCAGGTCTTCTCCAAAATTGCTGAGTTTAATCCGTCTGTAACTCTACTGTTTGAAAATAAAAATAAAGACTTTACACTCATCCATATATCAGACCAAAATAATATTGAACATTTATTTGTCTTGTATTGGTTTGTGTTATGAAATCAGTCTGATTTCCTGTCTCATCGCTGGTTAGACGGCAGCTAAAGTCCTGGAGGGCTCTCATCAGCAGCATGGCTTCCTGTCAATCACTTACACTCAGGCCGTCACCAAAAATGTCCGTCACAAACTCACCACCCGGCCGGAGCGTCCGTCACGCAGCAGTGTTACGACTGCCAGTCAGCGTATCGCTGATCCCCTGGCCGACAGCTCGCCTCAGTACCTGAGAGAGATCCTGCTGACTGCCCAGCCCTTCGATGTGGTTCTGTCCTGTCCTTTACTGGCCACCATAGCTGGGGTGTTCCAGGTAAGGAAAGAAAAAGAGGTGTAAATGGCAAAGCTTTATCAACCCGTCTGAGTTTGGTATTATACTTTGGACCTGATTTCTTTTCAGGCTACAGTACCAAGACGATACAGAGAGCGTGGGAAGTCGGCAGGTCAGCCAATGAGAAGCCACACGCTGACATCACGGTGCTTGCCTCTGATTTATATTAACACCAGCGTGATCAGTGTCTTCTGCCATGGAGCGCCAGACAAACACGCTGCATCAGGTTAGACAATAATCAAACCATTAACCTAACCAGACAGCCGGCAGAACAGGTTTATATGTGCTACGTTTTATATTTGGTCCTTTAAACAGGAGATAATTTCAGAAGAACAGTATAGACAGTTCAAACTGAAACTGATTAGGTAATCTCGTTTTAGAGCAATGCCTTCATGAAAAACTGAGTTTTTTATTTATTTATTTTTATTAAACCATTTTCTTGGTGTAGGAAGTTAAACTGCTAAAATGCGTTTGTGTGTTTACAATTACTAAAAAAAAGGTTTACACACATGTTTCAAGAGGGGAGGCATGGACCATGTAGAAGTCATTTACTGGTAATTTGATGGAAATTAGATATTTTTCTATATCCAGTACTTTCATATCCAGCCTTGTTGAGGTTATAAAGTCTATTGGTCAGCATGTTGCCTAAATGTTTTTATTAAAGTTAAAGTTTTAACTGATCTTTTGGCTGAAGGATGTTTGTGTGGTACAAATTTGCTTTGAAATAAATGTAAACCATGTTTGTGTGTGGCTTAAATCCATTATTTGAACAGTTAGGTATTTACTTCAGTAATGCTGCCACACTAGTAAGAGTGATCAAACATTAACATGCTTGTGTTGCATACCTATAACCTCTTTCTGGGAATTTCTCATTGACAAGCTGATGTATGGCTTCAGTGTCATTCTGTCTGTCTTGTGGTCGTTTGCCACAAACCAGAGACCTTCCCTTAAGCCACTTGTCTTGTAGATCTCTACATCATAAAATGAACCAGGACTTTGTGTGTATGTGTGTATTTATATTGCATCAATACTTAATTGATAGACAATAATCTTATCTTTCGAGTTACGTAGCCAGTATAAACCTTTAAGAATAAAGTGAACCAGTGGCTGAACAAGCCCGACATCACTGGCACAGTTTACCTAGCATCTGCCTTTTTTTACTGAAATGAATGGCAAAGCTCAACAGTTTCACAAATGCTAATTTTATTATATTGTTTAATCTTTTACATTACCTCAGGTTAATAGAACCATTTTCAAAATGTGTCCATTCTGTTTTAAATAGGACAGATAACATTAATACCATGACATGGCTGTTATTTGTTTAGTTCTTGTTTGTTCTCATTTCTATCTCTCCACATAACTTTAAGACAAAGGACTAAGTTATGTGAACCAGACGCCCTGAAATTGTGGTTGCATGCTTACTTTTATATATGGTTTCTTAGATACAAGGGGTGGCTCATTTTGCCTAATAGTTTGATTTACTGGTTCCCCTCTACTGTGTCAGAGGCTGTGTGTTTGGCATTCTGCAAGCATTATATGAAAGTCCCTCTCAGAGTCAACCAGACAGGGCAGAGCGACCACATTAGTTTAGGAAGATACTGGCTAAAATAAGTGACTTAAAAATGACTAATGATGATTAGACAGCCCTCTTAAGACTGTAGGGCAGTGATTGAGTGAGAGGGGTTAAATAGCTTGCATGTAATCCTGCTTGTCAACCACGTTTCCTTGGTGGGGGCAGTTATATAGGATGTAGGATGAACTAAAAGTATTATGATTAATGTTTTAATCCACTTTAATTCAAATCCAGTGGTGCATGTCTTTATTTTTACTGTACATTGGCTTTTTTTTCAGTGTAGCTCAGTGGTAAATAAATAAGCCATAAAAGCAGTTACATAGTTGATATTCCATCTGTATTCACTTTGACATTTTTGCATATTTGTATGTGTCCCAGTAGATCCCAGTGAGAAGAAAGAAGACACCTTAGTGTTAAAGCTGGGTTCCCTCAGCATGGCTCCTCAGGCCGATAATCCTCTGACCCGGACTGTGCTCCGAAAAGATATCTACCAGTAAGACAAATCTTCTGGCTAAAGCTCGTTTTCTGGACATTGAAGTGAAAAACACTTAATTAGTGGTCTAGCATGTATTTAGTTAATCTCCTTTTGTTTTTTAAAAATTTAAGTGCCCAAGATTCATAACTGAGTCTAACAACCTGCTTAAAAAATGAACATAGTCTCTGACTCTGGTCATGTTTGTACATCTGATCACACTCACACAGCTTTATCACCGTTTTATAAAACTATACTAAAATAATCACTAATTAAATGTAATCGAGGCCACATGTTCAATTAATTGTGATATTGATTGGTTGTGAGGTCCTATTGCCCTGCCTTACCCGACAATGACAGAGAGCTATGAGTGACACCTTGGGGGTCCAGCAGGCCCTCCAGCTGAAACACAAGACCGTTGACAAAAGCCATGTGGATCAAAGCTGCAGGGCAAGGAAAATCTGGACTATGGAGGAAAATAGTTCAGCACAAAACACATTTCACTGCTATAGGCAGCAAGAATCTGGATTGTGTCATAGCTGCCTCAAAACCACAGCCCCATGCGTGTGTGTGAAAGAGTGAGCACTTGGGCAGATATGGAGCTGGCAAACACATGTAATGAGGGAGATAAAAGTGGTGCCTAATGCTTTGTGCAGCTGCAAGTGAGATGTGAGCTGATGTGAAATGGGGAAAAAGAAAAGGAAAGTGGACAACAAAAGGAAAGGAGGGGCCACTTAAGGCTTCATTGCTGCCTTCAGTTGGTGAGTGTCATGTGGGGTTATTGCACAGAGCAGCGAGGCTGAGGTTGTTCAGGCCTGTTGGTACGTTGGACAGTCTGTAACATTTAAGGTAAAGAGAGGTTTTTCTCTCAGTTTACCAAATTCATCTCCATAAGAATTCAGTTTACACTTTGATGGTTTGGAGTAAGGATGGTTTTAATCAGTTGCCATGGCTACTGTTTTTCAGGAAATGTTGGCCTTCTTTTGTTTGTTTTTGTGATACTCGCTCTCTTCTCACTGTGCTGAAAGGCTTGTTTGTTTTGATACAAGCCAGTACAGCTGATGGTAGCAGCTCCGTCTCCATGGAAACTGTCTTTAGATTTCTTTAGCCCACATGCTGACCATGTTGTTATCTAGTCAGATGATAAATGACAATCTTGTGGGCATGGAAAATAATGTGGAGTTTTTCCTCAGAATTTCACCCCAAAAACCAGTAAGACCATCTGTGTAATTTTAACCCATACTACCCAACAGTGTTCAGCCTCTGGTAGTTAGAGGACTTGTAGCCATGTGGCTGTGGTGCCCACATCTGTTCAGGCATAGACTGCATTGCACAATGCTCCACCCTGATGTGAATCCACACAAACATACACATGCAGTCACACAATCACATCCCTGCACTTGTATCAAGCATTTACACCCATTTTTTTTTTATGCACAGAAAAATAGACTTATACATACTAATGTCATAACACTATGTCTGTATGTACAAATACACTTTCAGTGAGTCACCACTGTAACCTCTGCACACAGAAGCCAACAGCCACTTCCCTCTCTGCAGTGAAACCCAGGAATTATGTTGAACCACTATCTATGTTCATTCTTTCATTTCTAACCAGGCATTATCCTCACCACCTTCCCTGTTCACATCTGCCCTCCAATTTAGGATGGTCACACTTCTGAATCATATGATTGATACCCTGAGATCAGAAACTCTCGACATGTCTTTTCCAAACACAGCTTTGCACTTAATCTACGCTGCGTTTGCTCCCCCAGGTTGCATATAGAAAGTCTGTAATCCTGCAAACCAATGTGTGTTTACAGTCTATAACCAACTGTGGCTGTAGTAAGAAATATGTCCCAGTCCCAGTAGCCATTTGCTGTATTCTGTTTAAAGTGCACCGCTAATTACATCCGTTGTTATAATTAAATGACTGATCTAAGCAGCTATGCTTTTGTTGTCTACTGTTCATGAAATGATTGCCTCACAATGTCTCAAACCAAGATTTACTGTAATGCCACCCTAGGAGACGAGACGTGAGAAGACAGAAGACTGAAGGCTAAAATAGCAAGCATATGTAAACATCTTGATGGAGCATACCATGAGATGGTTTCACTAACATTTAAAACACCCCAACTCCCATTTCAGCCACACAATGTTCAGGATATAGAGCGTATTTATTATTGAGAGAGGATAGACTCCTTCAAAGTACCCAAAACATGTTTAACTGTCATATAACTGTGTTTATATCCTCCACTAAGAGTGTTTGGCAATAATTAACACACAATAATTTGCTCATGTGATGTTAAATTCTGTTTCCTGATGGGATAAGACCCCACCAGTCTACACCAAGCAGAACTTTCAACAGAGCTGCCGGCTTCCCCTCTTTCTCCCTCTTCATCTTCAGCTACAAGGCCGCTGTCAATTTACACAGCTGAAATCATTTTCCTGCCTTGAAAAAGCCGGCTTTTTCCGAGCGCATGAGCACCGGCCCAGGGAATGTCCAGCATGCATTCAGCCCTGACTTTCTTGTGGTTTTGGGCCTCTTTAAAATCTCACATCTTTTTCTCTCTGCCCCCCTTTTTTTTTTTATCTTTCTCTCTCCTTTTATTTCCATTGACTTTTTTTCTTTTTTTTTTTTTTAACTCATGTTATATGCTTCTTATATACTGGGGCAAATGGGAACCACTCTTTGTAAAAAAAAAAATGTTTGAGTAAAATTTGATAGTGATGTAACAGACTTAGTAAACAAACATAAAAAGCTTTGGCACTAAATACAAATACTATAACTAATGAGTTCATTTCCATTACAGTTACAATAAGTGACATGGCTGACTTGGTCATTAAAAATCATTTAAAGACTGACAAGTCATTAAAGGCTAATTTGTTTTTAAGCATATAATATACTTAAAAACAAATTAAATGTATGTGTAGTTTAAATATTTAAGTCGGTATCGACAAAAATACCAAATAAAAGAGAAGGGGGTGATGTTTCTATTACTGAGCAGAGTTATAAAAAGTAACCGAACAAAGCATCCAGACACTGCTGAAGGAAAAATCAATGGTTTAAACTCACATTTCTGCACATGACAGAATCTTTCTACTATTTAATTTGTGTAAATGTAGTTATTTTTATAATTTGTAGGACTAGATTGATAACGGTTAAAGACAAGTCGATTGCAGGTTTATGCTAAAAATTTCTATTTTCTGTCTCAATGTTTAAAACAGTTTTCCTGTCCAAGGAAAACGGGGAAATAATCCTTTAGTGTGTTGGCTGTATGTGTTTGCCCTCCCTGTGTGCCTGCTTACATTCGTTTGTCTGCACATTTTTCTAAATGTGTGTGTTTGCATCTAGAAATACCCGCACATTTCCCGACATCTCCACACCTAGATGACACAGCTTCAGATTCCATCACATAATCGTTTGCGTCTTGGTCTCTCCGAGGGAGACTCAGAGAGCATCCCACTGCCACAAAATATGGTTTTTGTTTTTGTTTTGATTGGTGTCCTGTGTTTCTATAGTAACAGCAGAGAAAGCTGCTGCGTCAGTGGTGATACAGAGCCTTAGTCAACGTGATGTGGCTGTATCAGTGCATGCTCTGTTCTATCCCTCCTCTTATGTATTTTTCTTTTTCTACGCTTTGAAAGTTGAATTTTTTCCTGGAGTAACTTTTTAGATTCTGTTTTTCTCATGTTTGTTTTTCTGTAATTTATGACTTACTCAGCCTCATGGGAAGCTGCATTTTCAGATCTCTTGGATTTTCTGATTGTTGTATCACTTCCTGGATTTATCCTGTCTTCTTTCTTACCAACAGCATTTTTTCCTCTTTCTTCTCCACATGCTCCTTATTATAGCCATTTTCACAAATACATGTCTTTAAGTGTTTTATAGAGGTTCTTGAGAGTTGACATGTGGGAATTTTTAGCAGTGAGTGTACAGTACAGTAAAATCTGCGTTGTTTTCTTTTAAGTTTTTATTCTTCTTTTATGCCATCTGACATCCCTGTTTTTATTCTTTATTCTACCCATCTCTTCATTTCTTATATCTCTCATCTAAATATTTATCATTCATGGATCCATCAGCACATTTTTAAACACCTTCTCCTCTTTGCAGCTCTACCAGCTCATGTGTTTCTGTGTGTATTTGTTATTTCCTTCCTGTCTCACTTTTCCTTTTTGTTGCTCCAGCGTTGGTTAGGCTTGTCCCATTCCCAGCTCAGTGTGGTCAGCAAGCCACCTCCTTATTGCTGTTGAATAGCTGCCTAGTTAAACCCACATATATGTCCTAATAAGTGGTTGAGATGGGGATCTCCCCTTGACGGATAAACACAGCCTGCTGAAGCCAGGACCCTGTCTGCTACTAATAACATTTCCATGCAATTCATTTTATGCACCCTTCTCTCACAGTAGCATCTTTCCACAACAGCAATGTCACTAAAGAGCTGGGAAAAGGAGAAAGGTGTGCCTCACGGTCAACGATTTAAGCTTTCCAGAAGATTACAGGTCATCAAGTGTAGCTGTTTTTCTTGTAAAAGAACTGAAAACCATCATTGTAGAGCAGTGAAACTCTGTGGGAACCGTCATTTCATTATGCGAAATGATTCAGATTCCATGGCAAACTACTTGTTTTTTCAGGCATGTTATTATAGTCAACAGACTTTATATTGTACAGAGTACACTTTACTGAGTAATGAAAAAGGTTTCAGTGGTAGTAACAGGGCAAACATTTGTAGTTTGTTTAATTATTTTTTTTTATTTGAGACGCTAAAAGCACAGTAGAAAAATGCTACTTATAGCCCTTTAGCACATCAGCCCTGTTAAAAAGGGCTAAATTTCAGTTTCAGTTCTCACCTCAATGAATTCATCATCTTTCACTCAGGTTTACACGCTGCTGCTGCAGCAGTAACAGGATTAGTGTTATGTGTTGATCCGCTCATACTGATCCTCTCAGGTGTCTGTGTGACATCTTTAGCTTTCTGATATTTCTTTTCTTTTTAAAGGAATGCCATACCCTTAGCTGGTCTTCATCATTCTTGTCTTCTCTCTCATCTTTCTTTTCCTCATAAAACCCAGCGTTCCCAGTAAATGATTCATTAGATGCTTCAGTGCACACTTGCCTCATCACTCACTGAAGTCAGCTGCCAAGTGCCCCATTTCCCCGTTTGTTTACACCAGCGAAAAGTGCTCCGGCTTTGCTTCGCTGCCGCAGCAGAGAGGGGCTGCTCAGGCCACACACAGAGACACCCAGAATCAGCTCTTATATACGCTTAGTTCCTTTACAAACTCCCCCTGCTGCTCAGCACCTTCAATGATTAACTCCTTTCAGGGGGAATGGTGGTAATTATTGTCATCTCATCGGAGTGGAAGACCTCTTAAAGTTAAAGTCGTGTAAGACGGAGTGGTCTTCTCTAAGATATGTGTGAATATATTTGCACCTTTATTGCATTATTATAGAATGGCAAGAAAATAAAAATTATAGTGATGCCATTACCCTAAAACAGACTTTTGGACAATTATGCCCAAAGACCACTTTGCACAATCAGCCCTGACACTAAAGTAGCTCAGAGAAGACCAAAGAGCTTCACTGCAGCCCTTTTATTTTGGTCTTTTGTGCACCACAATTATGCAAATTCTTCTTAATAAACATTAATTTATGATGTTATTGTTCTTTGTTACTGAAAGTATCATTGTAGGTGTTTCCAATTTGTTGTAGATAAATGATGATAAATCAAACTAACGTGGAATTTATGGATGTAGTTTATTTTTCTGTTTGTTTGGATTAGTGTTGTTTATTATGGTGGGTGTTCAGACGCTCGGACCTGAAGGGTTCATGGCATCACACCCGGAGGGTGGGGCCAAAAGTTGGGTGGTGTGAGGGTATGGTTTTTTGTCCGCTTTCCACCTTGTAAAAAATATCTTTAAGTTTCATTTAGTTAAGATTTTATTTGACATTGTTGATTTATTTTGGTTCATCTGTGACGAAGTAAAATGAATTAAATATATAAATTAAAACAAGGTCTCTGCATATGAGAGCAAACCAGCCACCTGTTCTTCTGCCTTAATTATAATTAAAATTGACTATTGATTCTCTCTATCAGTTTTGCCTTCACTCCTTTAACTCTCATCAGCCCTCATAAGGAAAAAGAATGACCAACATAATCGCCAAATATAGACAGGACTATGGTGTTCATTTTCAACTGTTGCTCAAAGTTTAGACCATAATGCTCAGAAAACAAGGTTGTTGAAGGTGATGGATGACATCTCTATGCACTTTATTATTGTTAGCATGGTGTTTTTCTCAGGTGAGTATAGAAATTTCACATTATCTGTTTTATCACCATTTACTAGTAACAGACAACAGACCCTGGGAATACTTTCTCTAAGCTCCCTAGATGTCCTTAGACACCACGAACATCAATACGGATCTGTGGAGCAATTCTTCATTTACCCTGGGTTTGTCTATTTAGTCCCCAACCTTTCTGAAACAACGGCCAGGGATTAATGGATAAAGGACTTTATTTTAACCGGTAACATATTATCATGTGATATAAAGACGGATGATCATACACTTTATATTTGCTTTTGTAAGATATTTGAAAGGAAATCCAAACAGGAGAAGAGAATCCTTCTTTTCATTTTTCTCTTCCTTGACATCTTTTCACATTTATCAACTTGGACCACATACATGTGAATATGTCAACGTGTCATTAACATTTCCTCCACTGATATCTGCTTTTGTCTGTTTCTAGCTGTTCCAATCTTTTAGCTAATCTGTGATCTACTTATATCTGCCTGGCCACAGAAGTCGTCTTTAGAAACAAGGCAAGATGGCTGCATCACTTCATCTGCCTCTTCTTACCCTGGTTCCCCCCATTATCACTCTGGAACAGGGTAAATCTGGACCCAGACCTGTCTCTGCTTGATGCCAGTCATTTGACCCTTCTTAAACAGACAAACATCTTTTCTACAACCACGGGATGTGTCTTTCCACATGGTTCTTTAAGACATGAGAAGCTTCTCACTGCATCAGTTTGTGTTTAATAATTAACTTAAATAACTTGTTGCCAGCTCAAAGATACACATGTAGTAATTATTCATTAGGAGGCTCCTACCTGTTGGCTTAGATAAATCCAGGTGGCAACATTTTTTTTTTTTTTGTCTTTTTTGGACAGGCAGTGTATGTGTTTACACAGCAGTACCTTTTGGTTTTACATGATTATTTTACACTGGGTTTCATTATAGTGCCTCAAAGGCAAATGTGTAATCATCATTATAAACTTCAGTAGTCAGTCGTGATGAAAAGTGGGGGCTGGGGCTCAGCCATTAGAACTTGAGCCAGACAAAAGAGGAGCCTTATAGCTGACCAGAGGTAACTCGGTAAATCATGCCAAATTCTCAGCAATATTTCATCACTGGGACCACAAAACCAGGTTTCAGTCTATTTATTGTCTGTGTTGGTTTGGGAGAAAGATGTCCCTTTAAATGATTAGCGCTTCATCGACTGTAGATCATGTAGCTTTTTTTGTTCTCTTACTTTCTTTAACCCCTCTCTGTTTTTTACTATCTCACTTCAGAGGTACATCTATGTTTTCCCTCTTTTCTTAAGAAAAGGAAGATAAAATAAGCTGGGATGGGGGGTCAGCCAGAATAAACATTGCTTTTGATCATTCCAGCAAATGAAACACCTGGTGCTGGTAAAGTCGGAGGACATATTTCACATTGCCTTGACACTCAGGATTAATGCAACATCAAATTGTTTTAAAAACAGGGAAGGACACTGCCCAGAGTAAATCACGCTCCCCCTTTTTATTAAAGTTTGCCCTGGAATTTATGCTTCGAGCCCGACAGGAGAGCCGACAGATGAGGCTGGGAATGTGCTCGGAAGGGCTCATGTTGAAACGGTCTTCTGGCAGCATGTTGTAATGAACACAGGAAGTTTAGATTCAACCACTGAATGCTGCTGTGGCTTTTTAGGTGGATTATTTTCTCCTTCACACACACACACACACACACGCATATAAATGTATATATGTATGTGTGTGTGTATAATGTAGTATGTGAACTGATTTCCTGGATAGACAGAACATTGTTTGCCTCTGAAAAACAGATGAATGCTGGTAAATTTTAGTTCCTGACTGCTTCTTAAGTAAAGCTCAGCAAACTATTAATCTATAACTATTATCTTTTTAAGGGAATAACATACTTTTACAAGGCTTACCACCAGCTGTCCTGATTTTTTTTTCTGACTTGGATATTAAACAGACTGAGAAATAAAATTCTCAGTGTACCTTTTACCCATGTATTTTAAACCTCTTTTAGACATTCATTTTTCATGAATCTTACAGTAACTGAACATGGTAGCTGCATGTGCATGAGCTGCAACAGCAGCAGAGCAGTTAGTCCTGAGTACGATACGATATACTTTACTGACCCTGAAATTTGTCTTTAACTCAAAAGTGTCCCCAGGACACTGGTGTTTTTGGAGACCGACATGAATGCATGTATTGTTTACTTCTTCTCAGTGAGCCACGGATGCTGCAAGCCCGTCCCCCATGCAAAAGAACACACAGCTAGAGGTGTCAGGCTGAAAATGAAACATGCTAATCTGGCCCTGGCGTACTCTCAGATATTAATGCCTGCTAATGAAGAGTGTGGATGAAACACTTTAAAAAGTTAAAAGTACTCTAACATGTTGTAGACTTAGAGAACAGCTGGAGCTGCAAGTTAAGAGACATGACTCAACTTCATGTCTGTTCAGTTTTGGCCAGAAATATTTTCTGTTTTGTTTTGGGGGTTTTTTTCCTGCTGTTTTGAATTAAAATTCAATGAAATCCGTTTTTCTAGACATTGCTAGAGGTTAAAGTTTACAATTTTTAAGGTCTGTGTCTATTATTTGATTAAGTCTTCTACTAGAATCCACTTAAATGAAAAAATGTTGCTTTTTGGGGCAAATATTGTGCCATTAAAATGCGATTAATCAATAAAACCAGTATTTAGTAATAAATTTAGTAATAAAATAAAATCAGAAAAAACCACAAAAGCTGGCCTCAGGCAGTGTTATTTAAAACATTTGCTTTAAGTGGGCACAAATGAGTTTTATTGCAGTTCACTTTGCAGTGATATGCTCTGTATTGTCTGCCAGTCAGTACAAGTTCATGTGTCAGTCACTTTTCCCTGACCCTACCAACTCCAGCAGCACACGATTCAGATCAGTTGAACTTCTCATCAAGTTCTTTGCAAGCTGCTAATGAGCCATTTATTTCAGTCAGGTGTGTTAAAGTATGGAAACATCTTAAACATGCAGGACAGGCGGTCCCAAGGACCAGGACTGAGAAAAACTGGTCTAGAGAAACTCATACTCACTGTCTCCCATCAGCTTCATAGGAGAGTGTACCAGCCTGCTGAGCTTAGTTTTTAGTTGTAGTCAGGCTGCCATACCATGCATAAAGTAGAAACATAATAGTATTAGGTTTTTATTGTGAGCAGAGTTCTCCAAATGGCGCTGAGTGTGTCCATGTTTACATTCATGACTAAGTTTTAATCTAACATTGCATGGCTAAACTATGTCATATTTACACAGCAATCTAAATCACTGCTCTCACATTAATGGATAATTGGTGAGCTTTACTGGATTGAGTGAACATGAATCAAGTATGTCAGTGATCCCCAACTTTTTCAGTCACAACCCCCAAAATGACATATGTTGGTGTTTCAGGGATTATTTAACAGCTGTGACAAAGCACCTTTATGCCGTAAAAATCGGCTTTTGTCACCAAGATAAGGCGAAATTTGGATTTTTATAGTGCTCATAATAACTTTGTTTCTGAAAACTTCAGAAACTTAATAAATAAGGATAAAATGCTTTTTGGTAAAAATCAGCTTCTCTCACCAAGATGCCAAATTCAGATTTTTATGCATTAAAGAATTAATGTGTTAGTTAAAGAACTGAATCGAGTTCATTTTTACAGGCCTAACAAAATACCCAAATTTATTTAAGAATTGTAGGTTTTTTGTTGTTTTTTTTTTGTTTGTTTGTTTTGTTTGTTTTTTAAACAAGATCTGGCAACCTCTTGAAATTATCTTGGGACCTCAGTTAGAGAAAAACTGAAGTAAATAATGTAAATAGTTATTAACAGAAACTGTTTCTAACCATTTTTTTCCTGTAGTTTCTTATCAGAACACTATGCAGAAAAGTACTGGTGAAAAAATCACTGCTCTGTTTTTTCTCCGGTACTTTTTATGCAACCACAGCAAGCTTATTAAACTACTTTAAACTACCGCGGTAACATGATGTAGTAAGAAAGCCGCAATCTCCCTTAATATTTCTGCCTTTATATACCATCCAGTTAGTGAAAAAGGTGAATTTTGTCCACATATTTTGACTCCCTCCATAGATGGTGCGGCTCTGTCTGAATGAAACTATGATGAACATCAACGGACAGAATGCAGTCAGTTTAAGAGATTGATGAAGTCATAAATGTGATGTTTCCCATGTCTAAAAAAGTCCAAACTGTGTTGTCGTCTTTCTTTCTGTCCCTGTAATTCCACCTATCTGTCATCAGTGAGCCTTCCACCACAGTTTTACACTTTAGCTGGCAGTGTCTCGTATTGTACATGAGTACATACTGCATCATGTGTGCTGTGTTGTGGTGTCTGCTGACTTCTGTGTACAGCCTGTGGTTCATTCCATGAATTTCTGTGGCCTCTGTGATGTTATTCTCAGGCGCTCTGCTTTGTGAGAAGATTGCACCACAACACTTGTATTCCTCAGCCTGCACTTAGAGGTTTAGGGGGATTTGGAGGGAGAGAACCCCAGCCTGGGCTCTGCTGTGCATTTTTATGGCAATTTTATGCATATGACTCTGATGTAGTGCACAATAAAAGGGGGACAAATGGAAGAAGAGAGAGAGGAAGGGATATTAGGACTCACCACAGAGGAATCAAACAACTAAACCACTACTTATTTCCCCTTTCTTTATTGCTGCAAAGTTGAGGGGATGTTTGGATAGCAATGTCAGTCTGTGAAATTATGGTATGGAGATCTATTAAAGAGGATGAAGTCCTGTCAAACTGTGTGTGCCTCGATCTTTCTTGAGGAGCTAAAGTCGAGCCACTGAAACTGTCTTTTTTTATCCTCAATTTTCCAGACTACTGTGAGAATTTCCATGAATACTGGCATGTATAGTGTTGTACTCAGAAGGTTGTTTTAATGATGTGGCACTAATATTCCTAAAGAAAATCACATATCCCAATTAATTTGGCCATTTTGATTCTATTAAATAACTCACTGCACAATGTGGGTCACCCTTGGACATTCATATATATTTGTATATATATTTAAAAGTAATCAAAAGGTAAATGTGCATATATTATTTATGAAACGTTACACAAACTGTGGTCTCACCTCTGTCTTTTTATGAATTGTGGGGTCCTCTTTGGCCATTGGACCTTACTTTTTTCACTGAGCTTCCATTGCTTGAGATATCATCAGATTAAGTTCTAACCATGTCAGAAGATAAATCCTTTTGCTTTTATACTGCCCAGACCAACTGAACTCATTAAACCTTAGTCATGAGTCATTTTAAATAAAAAACTGAATCATACAGATTCCGAAGTAAGGCAGGTTTGAAAACCCAGTTTTTAACTTACACTGATATATTTTTTTCCACGTGAGTTGTGAATCCAGACAATGTTGTCAATACTGATTTTATCTAATACTAGGTTTTTATTATTCACAGAAGCAACCACCCTTACATGTACCAACTTCTGGGTGGAAGAGTGTTGTCTGTACTTTATGTATGTATGATTTTCCTCCTCCCAACGTCTGTTCTGCTCTTTGCTAGCTGGGAATACCCCAGACTAAAACTGTTCCTGTTGACCAGCAGTTTAAAATAAGTAGTTTTCACCTAAATGTATTGGCGAGCTTCTCACATATTTTTAATTTTTACAAGCGGAAATAGTAAAATCTACTGCTGCAGAGCCATCTGAAGCATTTCTGGTCAGCCCTGCACCTCTCTGTTTTTATATCTGTGTTGCTGGTGGGAGCAACGTGGAGTTCTGCACACCACACACACGGACCTAATTCAGAGCTTCCCGGAAACTACTCTTATGTTTTGGCATGCTGCTGTCAATCGGGTCAGGATGCATGCTGACAGATGCAAGAGGGATCATCCCTCAGCTGTCCTTCACACATAAAAGACCCTGATCTGTGGGGTGACCGCATGGCCACGGGGCTCGAGCTGCGGCGGTTGTGCCTGTGTGTGTGTATATGGTTCATCCTAAAGCAGGATATAAGGGTTCTAAGAATACCGCCAATCTCGGAAGTTCTGCTCTGAACTGCAGCTTACAATACACACCTTCTACCAATATTACCCTGTCAGAGTCTGTGTGTGTGTGAATGGTCTTTGTGTGGCCAGACTCCATTCTTGTGCATTGTTGTGTTTAGTTCCTTCTCTTCCAGCTCATGACATGTTGATATTCAAACATCCTGTGTGGTTGGTTTGAACCTGTCACTGTACTGACAAGGATACTCTGACTGGACAGTGTCACAGCAACAGTAGAGGCCAGTTGGGGAATTAAAATATTTATTATTTATAGAGTCTGCTTTTTTATATATTTTTCTATCGGAATTACAAAGAAATGACTGAACTTGAGTTAGTTTTGCAGATACATGATGCAAGGTCTCAAATGTGTGGCTGGAAAGTTTTTGGCAACACCTTTTTTTTTTTAAAGATGAGGTTTTGTGTGTTATTACAATGTAGTTCTGTTACTGTTGTTAGCAGTTTAATATAGTACCATCAATATATAGGACCGGATAAATTAGGGTGGCATAGACACTTACTGGCCACTTCATTAGGTCCACTTTGCTAGTACCGGGTTGGACTGCTTTTGCCTTCAGAACTGTCTTAATTCTTGGTGTCATAGATTCAGCAAGATGTAGGAAACATTCCTCAGAGGTTTTGCTCCATATTGACATGACAGCATCACACAGTTGCTGCATATCTATGGTGAGAATCTCCCGTTCCACCACATCCCAAAGCTGCTCTACTGGACTGAGATCTGGTGGCTGTGGATGTCGTTGGAGTCCAGTGAACTCATCGTCATGTTCTAGAAAGCAGCTGGAGATGAGTTGAGCTTTGTGACATGGTGCATTATCCTGCTGGAAGTAGCATCAGAAGATGCTACACTGTGGTCATAAAGGGATGGACATGGTCAGCAACAATACTCAGGTAGGCTGTGGTGTTGCCACAAAGGGGCCCAAATTGTGCAGAGAAAATATCCCCTACGCCACCAGCAGCCTGAACTTTTAAATCATTAAATGGATGAACACCTGCCCACTCTGCCACAAGAACCAAAACCTGGTTCAATGACTGGTTCAATTGATTGGCCAGAAAACTCTCCTGGCCTGAACCCGTAGAAAATCTATATGTCATTGCCAAGAGGAAGATGAGACACGAGACTGAGCAATGCAGAAGAGTTGAAAACAGCTATTGAAGCATCCTGGTCTTCCATTACACAGCAGGGCCACAGGCTGATAGCATCCATGCCACGCCACATGGAGGCAGGAATTCATGCATAAGGGGCTTAAACCAAGTATTGAGTTCATATGCATGATTATATTCTTCAGATGGTCAATATTTCTGTAGTCAAAATAGTTTTTTTTATTGATTTTATGTAATATTCTAATTTTCTGAGATGTTGATTTTTGGGTTTTAATAAGCTGTAAGCCAAAATCATCAAAACCATAAATAATTGCATGAAATATCTTACTTTACATATAATGAGTCTTATATATTAGTTTTCCCTTTTAAGTTGAATTACTGAAACTCTGGTGCCTAAAAGGTTGACTCTTCTACCGTTTGGAGCCTTTGTTTCCTGTCCAGATGCTTGTATCTGTCGTGGTGCTTCTTTTCAGAGTGTTGGCTTACATTGTATTCTTTCTTTACAGCCTCACTGTCTCCACACAGAAGACACACAGCTTTGTCCTTTACATCCACAAACATATACTCTGTTCTCAAAGTCCTCTTTTCGTTTAGCCATTTTTTGGGGAGAGGGGTCATTGCCAAAGATGAGTAGCTCCAGGCTGAGAGAAAACAAGGGAGGTACATGCTCGTGCCCGTGATTGATGCACCAACTCACTGGCAGTGTGTTGTGTGACTTGTAATAGTATGGTGGTACATGCACTCTCATTAGCAGACCAGTTCTAATAGTGATTAGATATGATCAAACACCAAAGATAATTCATTCACGAGCCAGATGTGGGCCGTACGTTTGACAGATGTGCAGTAGATTATCAGTTTCTGAAATACTCAGACCAACAACCATGCCACATTCAAAGTCACTTAAATCATCTTTCTTCCTCATTCTGATGCTCAGTTTGAACTTCGGCAAGTCGTCTTCATCATGTCTACATAACTAAATGCATTGAGTTGCTTCCATGTGATTGGCTGGTTAGATATTTATGTCAACAAGTAAC
This sequence comes from Melanotaenia boesemani, assembly GCF_017639745.1. NCBI lineage: Eukaryota > Metazoa > Chordata > Actinopteri > Atheriniformes > Melanotaeniidae > Melanotaenia > Melanotaenia boesemani. The sequence goes on from NC_055687.1 coordinate 32,891,052, forward strand.
TGAACAGGTGAACCTCATAAAGTGGCCACGCATATTTACGTTTTGTATTTTATTCTATTTCTTGTTATAGAAAGAAAAACCTATTTGCTATGTTTCTGTATTATGTGTAAATCAACAGTTTCTTAATACTTAAATGCATTAAGTGTGTTTCGTTGGCATCAGCCCATGCATATTCTGTATGTTAGGAGACAAGAAGCCATTCAAGTGGAGAAGAGAGAAGAAAGAAGTCAACTTCAATGAAAGAAGGAATGTGCCGATGTTTTCAAATGTCCATGTGTGAAGCCACAAGCTCTTCTGCGGCTCTGGGAAGCCAGTGAGAAACCAGTGGCATAATTGCCTAATGCTTGTGTAACAAGAGGCACATTACAACCCCAGGAGGCCCAAACAGACTTGAAAGAACCAGAGGCTGGCACTAAAGAGGGCTTCGTCCTCTCTTGTGTTTTCTTTCCCTTTTTGTCTTGCCATCCAATTCAGTCCCAAAACACTTGTTTAATGAATGTTACTAAAACTTATGTGTTTGAACAATCCTGCTACCCTTTATGGGTTTCTCTTGCTTTCCTGAACACACACACATGCTATATGTTTTTGTTTTCTACTCACACAGTAAACAAACCTTAGTTGTTTTATGGAAAAATTTATGGTTTCTATTTCTCATTCTGTATGCCTTTAACTGCACCTGCAGGTAGTATAAACACAGTAGAATAAATGTCCAAGTTTGATAAAGTGATACTTTAACTCAGCTGAACTCACCACAGATTTTATTCATGGGAGCCAGATTAGCGAGGTTTACAACAGGCTGCATTATATGTGTATGACAGAATGTCATTCAAGTTCCTTCAGCTGCAGGTTTCAGGGAAATGTGAAGCCACTATGTAGACAGCTCTACTGTGGTGGTCCCCTTTCTTCTCTCCATAACTTATCCCACACATACGCACACCAGTCGTCCAATCAGCACACAACCTTTGTCAATTCATCATCGCACAGCTCTAGTTACTCACATGTAGCTCAAAATTTATTAACTTTTCTCCATCGCCTTACGCTGAAATAAAATGTTCAACTGCTGGCAAAACCTGCCACCATTCCTCGGTAATGACGAGAAGCCAGTGTTTAAAACATAATAGTCACTCCTTGAAACCCTTGATATTCTATCCATCTCCTCTTCGAAGGACTGAGAAGACATTTTAAGAGCTTTGAAAGCATTTTTCCCCCCCCAAAGGCATTATGTATAGCCTGATACTGTTAGCATTTAAAAGCCACAAGATTTCTTTTTTAGGAAGCATATGGTTGTATGAAGGTTTACGGACAGATCCAGCTGATAGGCACATGTTAAACAGGGAGCACAGGGAGACAAGCGCTTCACACATCAACATTATATACGGAGAGGAATATAACTGTGCTTCAAAACACACGTACAAACACTTAACCTAATCTAAACTGAGCACATCATTGTGCGTTTCAGTCACACACAAACCCTTCCTGTCTGTTTATGTATGCCTAGAACTGAACTCATAAAACCAAACAAGGTGGCTCTGGTGCTCATATACATCGTTTCATAGCAGTATACAAAACCATGTAAACTGTGATAGTTTGCTCAGATTTGTGCTTATAGAAAAGAATGCATTTTTTTTTTTTTTTGTATTTTGTTCTCTGTGTTATTACATCCTAACAAGTTGGCTGCTTTGCTCTGATCTCCTCCAAAATCCCCACAACTCCAAAATTTTGTTATTAATTCATTCATTATGGATGAATTATTACTGAATATTACTGTAGGCCTCTACATTTCCTCCTCATCACTTTGTCTCTTTACCATTTCCTTTATTATCTGCACTGTTCCTGCTCCAGCATCCCACCCCCACCCCCATCTTGTCTTTATCCACATGTGCTTCTCTCTCTGCTGATCTCCCCTCTTCTCTGCAGGATGTTTTTAAACATTTTCTACATCTGCTTTCTCCTGTTCCTCACTTCCCCTTTTATTTGGGCTTCTTGTTGCTCCCTCTTGTCTGTCTCACTCTGGTCAGCTCACACAATGCTGTAGAGCATTTCCTGCCACCAGGGCTACAGGAAAGAGGCAGCACACAACTCTGTTTGATGTGCCATCTCCTCTAATTCTTAACACCTGGGCTGTATTCTGTACAGATTTCTGTTGAACAGAAGCACTGCTTTATCCATTCCTTCCATCCTTGAACATGCTTCACTCAGTTTCTCAGTGACTCACTGCAGCCTCTCACATGTTTTTTTCTCTCCAGTTTAATATTTAAACTGCTGCAGGGGGTAGAAGATATGCTTCATGGATGTACCCTGGATTGTTGTGTTAGGAAGATGTCTTTTTGATCTTTTTTCCCCTCTAATAAAACCCATCTCCACTTCACTGTCCAGCTAAACAAAGAAAGATTTGGCTTTCATGTTTTTTTTTCATTATTATTATTTTTACCCCCTACCTATTTATCCATGCAACTTATTCCTAATTGTGTCCCCTTTGTAAGTCTGCTTCTTTCCTTTTTTCCGCCAACAGTTGTTAGTTCCTGCATCTGTTTAGATGTCAGCTTGGTGGCCAGAAGTTTTGGCATTAAGTTTTTTGATTGCTGTATTTTCAGAGCACTGTTTAGATTTTGGTCAGGAGCTGGGCCTTCAGGGGCCACTTCCTACTCACTGTTCTGGAGTTCCTGTAGGGGACAAAGAGGATTATAGTTTTAAGAGTGGGACACAACACTAAATTAGGTTATTCTAGCCCACTGTGTTGTTCATAAAAAACTTCATAGATGCCCTATCCATAGCATGTCAAACCTACAGGTACCTTTTTTGTTATCAACATACATTATATGGTGTACTTCAGTAGCTAGTGTTAGTGGTAACTGACTGGAGTAACCACTTCATTAAATTAAAAGATACGACTGTGAGGACTGATGTCACATGCCAGATGTCTCATGTTTTTTACATCAACTTAACAGACTGAGTTTCTGATCATTAATCAAAAGGACTGCATTTTTGTATGCACTAGAATACACTAGTATGTTTTTACAAAGGCCAAAAATACACTGTAGCTTTTCAGTTGAATGTAGGCTTTAAAGCAGCACTGCTGAACAGATTTTCACACTAAAGGCAGATTTATACTCGCGCAGCGTCTGTGTGCGGTCAGTTACGGCGTAGCTGATGCTGTTGAGTTTGCTTTCGCACTCGAGCGTAGGGGGTATGCGTCCTTTTGATGTCGTGTTGCAGTTTCTCCTCCTAATCTGAAGGAGGCAGCAGGATATCGGCCTTTAAACTCACCATGTCGGAGTTCTTTTGATGGTTCAGTTTCTGTTTTAAAACAACAATAGCGTCCAGTTTAGTTCAGTGTCTTTATTAGCTTGTGGAAGAAAACAAAGAAATAATTTGATCAGCCTCTCATCAACTTGATCCATTGGGTCTTGGTGGTTAAACTCTGAAAACTCGTAATCCCAAATTGACCAATCATAAGGGAGTACGTCCTCATAACCGTCTGTGTAGCAGGGGTGTATGTCAGGTCTGGAAGTGCACATCGAGCCTCTGCGGAGCTACGCAGCGCCTACGGCATCGACGCAGACGCTATTATAAATCTGCCTTAAGGCACTACAACGCTTAGTCTTCATCCTGTTTCTTCTCTGAGCTCTCCAGTAAAAGTCAGTCTGATGTTGACTCTTGTCTTATCACTCTCTCTCTCTCTCTCTCTCTCTCTTTACCTCACTTTCTCTAATAATGTCCTCTGGGGTTTCTTTGCTGACTCCGCCTGTGTGTTGGCATCCAGTTCCTAGCAGTGCCGTAAAGCAAAACGCACATAGGAGCACCAAGAAAAGAGCTTTTAGTATCAACAGGTTTCAAAACGTAATGGTTGCATTGTTGCGTGTGTTCTGAATGTTTCTGGATTCTTGAAAGCATTCACATTGTTCACATAAATAGACTGACCCATATGAGGCTGATTATTAGTGTCTAATCTTGTGCAACAGGGGCTTTCCTCCTTTGCTTTAAGTTTACTAAAATTCTTTTTCCTTTTTGGTTTTATTCCATGTCTATGGAAACTGAGAGCAGCTGGGCTCGCATGTTTTTTTTTTTACACCATTTTTTCTTGATAACAGGATAATTTATCTTGTTATCTTGAAAACAAGCTTTGTTGAACAAACATTCAATCAGAATAAAATAAGAATTTCAGCCATTCCTAGAAATGATTTAGAGATTCAAATAAGCCTAACGTGCATGTCTTTGGACTCTGGGAGGAAGCCAGGTGAGAACCCATTTATACATGGGAAACACAGGTTCCCCCCAGAAACCTACTTATTGTTAATATATAGGAATTATACATATATATATATATATATATATATATATATATATAAAAAAAGATATGTTAAGTATGTACAAAAATAAATTGAATTTTATTAAGTGTGTTTGTGGTCTACTGGGAGAATCAAGGACCTCCCCCAAGCGCTCCTTCAAGCTTTGGATGCAGCAGTCTGGCTCTGAAGGGGCTCTGCAGGGCGGTCAGTGTTCGTGGAGAACAGAACTGTTTTGTACGGGGATGCTTCAGTACAGCAACGGACACAAGCTGACGTCAGCTCGAGTTACATCCATCACCAATCAAAACGTCTGATTCTACTTCTGTTAAGTCTGACAAAGGCTGATCTGCGATGTGTCTGACTATTAAGTTTTTCCAATCACATGCACATATCTGCACATTTTGTCCTTTTCTTTTTGTACCTTCATCCTCCCCAAATCAACCATTTCTCTGATACACCTGAGTTTTCTCCTTCATATTGCTCCTCAGTGAAAGGGGGAGGAAAAAAATGTAAAAAAAAAAAAAAAAAGGGGGGAGAAAGGGTAAAACTCCCATATAGACATGTCACTTTGTCTAAATACACTTGGAGGTCTGGATGAATTTGAGATCCGCTTTAGAATTATAAACACTGGCGCTGCAGTCATTCACAGAGGAGGAAGAATTAGCTGGTACAGGAAGCATGTGTGCCCCAGATTATTGTAATTATTTTATGATGTTTTTCCTTACTGACATAAAAGTATTTGGACACTATCTCATGAGAAAGTGGCTCTAGTCCTGCGGTTTTGGTCGTAACCAGGAACTTTTGAATTTTTCTCAAAGCCGACTTCTCTCTCTTCGAAGCGTATGATGTGGACTGAAGTTTCTGATTCCGTCATGCGGAGGCCTTTTTCATTTGGCTGCATTCTGCCTTTTGTTTGGTGGAAAGATATTTGAACAAAATGTCGTTTAAGGTCAAGAAGGACGTTAATGAGAAGGACCTACTGTTTTAGCTATCTGATTACTTGTTTGTTCAGCCTGTCTGCTTAACCTGTAGCATGCATTTACCTAATCAAACATGGCCATCATTGCCCTGACTTTGTTTAGGAAAGTTTTTATTCTTTATCCAAAGAAAGATTGGGCCTTGATATGTAATCTTGTAGCTTTAAACATTTGTCAGAATTCAATAATTGCTGTAAACAATGTGTAATCAGCTTCAGAGAGCTCTGCCAGAGACTTTTATTTTCAAAGATAAAAATGAGCATCTTTAGGAATACACAAAAAATGTCCGTGTGTATACTAACATGAACCAGCTTCGTAATTCTGAACCACTTTATCAATATCAAGTGGAAAAAAGCAGTAGTGGTTCATGCTGTGGGATCCATAAAATGAGCCTAATTTTACAGCTCTATAAAACACTCTCCCTGCAGGAGCAGGAATTGAACAATTTATGTGCAGGAGCAAATCACAGTCAATGCTCTGTAGCCTAAAACCATCTCCTTTTCAGTCTTATATCATCGAGTAAATATATGTTGTTGTTTTTTTTGTCTTTTGTCTATATTGATAACATGTTGGTGATACTTCAATACTCGGCTCTTTAGATGTAAAAGAAAAGGACAATAGGAATATTGTTGCTCCATGAATTTCTGACAATCTGGAGAATATGTCAGATAAAAAACATGTGATCTGCGATTATTATAATTTATTATAAATCATTGGTTTTACTTTTGAGGCTTTGTTATCAGGAACCTTCAACAAGCTTCAGATCTGGACTCTTCCTCCAGCAAAATGCTTTTAGTGTAAAAGGTGCATAACAGTACGAGCCTGTTGCAATTTAATTTGATGAAAAAGCACACGACTGCGCGGCAGATCCTTTTCTCCCCCATCATGTTTCCTCCTGCAGCCAGCTATGAATAATCTATTCCACGCAAGTGTTAATTAAAGATAAAAACTCTCGAATTAAAATGGCGGTTGGATTACGTCATTGTGAAATTACTTGGTGGGGACACAAATCTGGTTTCAATCAGTGGTCGGAGGAATGCAGCACGGCATTCCCTTCACACCTCTACATCAGGAACCCACGGCAAAAACTGCCTGACATGTTTCATAAAAGCAGCATTATTTTGATTTTCAGAGTAGGGATGAAGCATCCAGAATCAAAGCTGTTCCTGCTAACAGAGGATGTGATTTCACAAGTTTTATGAGAACAATGGTAGCTTTATAACACTCACACATAGACACGCAGATGACTTGTAGTCTCACCAGCAACCTGAGGAGTGTATATCCTAGAAGATCTTAGACTAGCCAATGCACACACACAAACCTGTGAGCGTTTTCAGCAGCAACTAGAAGTTCAATTGTTCCCAAGTAAGCATCCAAGGTGCCTTTTTTCAGTAGATCCATTGCAGATGTACCTACTGTATGAAGGAACCCAATGAGTCACTGCACTTAAAAAGCACGTGAATTACTGTCCCTGTTACCCAGGAATGTTCCATGCTTAGAGCTACATGCAAGCAGAAGCAGAGAAGTGCGCAGTTAAAACTAAACAGACCAAGCTAAGTGTGTGTCTGTGCGTGCATGTGCATGTGCAAGGCAACGCAGAACAGAAGCTGAGGTGATGAGGACAACATGTGTGCATTTCAATAAATGGCTCTCGTGGTGCCGTAAGCCAGGATAAAGTGCAGAGAAGTTCAGGGTGAAATCTGAGTTTAAAGTTTTGTCAACATGCTGACTGATGTACAGCCAAGAATGTGATATGCACAGCTTTAAAAATACTTTTTGATACAATGTGTTAATAAGTTAATACGTTATATGATTGTAGCAAACTAGAGTTTTTCCATACAATGAACTGTGAGATATAATGACTGATTATGTGGGAGTTCCAGGAAGAACATGTATCTGCTGAAGCCAAATGAAGTATCTTCTAAATCTTCACACAAGGCTTTTTTTTTTTTTTTTTTGTGCAACATTGTGGTTTAATGCAATAAGCAGATTTTGAATAAGTTCATGATGAGCCCATAAATTACACTAGCCACACTGACATCTTTAACAGGTCATCATAGGAAGCACATGTTACCCAGTGTCTTCATGTCGAACGCAGGCCGTGTTTAGAACAGTATAACTTCACTGACATGTAAACTGTACGGGAGATAAATGACTCCTGTAATTAAGATATGTTGAAATCAAAGTGCAAACACTGAGTTTTGCTGTACACCATGTCACTGTAAACAGAGGGCCGTCTTTCTCTTAACTCCTTACTATCATGTACCGAGGGTGGTACAAGCTCAAGCTAATCCTTGCTCGTATTGTATATAGAAGTAATAGTTTCCTCCTAAGATCTTGTGTAAATATGATATAATTGGTCGAGTATGAGTGTCTTTAAAGTGCAATCAGCCTAATGAATAACAGGCTTCTGTTGGGAGCAGCGGTGGAGATGAGTAATGCTGCTAGGCTCAAAAAGAATAGCTGATTGAATTTTTGCCATGGGAATTTGTCAGCACATCAAAAGCAGTGATTTTTGTTTACCCTGCATGGTGTCAGTGAGGGGAAAAGAAATGTTTCAAAGGGCTGTTCCTGGTATAAAACGCCCACATCTACCTTTCTATAGCCAAGTTTGATAAATCTGAAGCATTGCCCCATCTCTGTAAACTTGAGATTTTGTTTGTTTGTTTGTTTTTTATGACTGTACTCAATTCCTGTTGGGAGGGGAAAAAAACGCCTGTGATAGAAAATAATTTTAGCAGCAATGACTTGAAAGTCCCCTAGTGGCTGGGTCTTATATTCTGCTGACTCGTCATATTCCACATCATTTTCCCCTCTCACTCCGCGAGCTGCTCTGCGTTCGGATTCAGAGCCTTAATTACTATAATTGGTAGATGCAAATTAACAGCAATTGGACTTGACTGGAGCCATAAATCCACAGCTCAGAAGCCGTTGAATTTCTGGCAGTTCAGAGCAGACCACTGTAGGTAGGGGTACTTAACTTACTAAGTAATTGCAAGTTTCATGAATCATAATACTTAAGAATTCCCCCCTTGGCACACACTCACGTCCCCTGTGGGACGCGACGCCAATCCGCTGGGAGTCGTGGCAAGCTGATTGAAAAGCCACTGTGCAACTTCTCCACAACAGAAATACCATGAAGGAGTAACTGGGTGCTAATGGTTTTTAGTTAATAACATTTGGAGCCACAGAGAAAGAATATCAAAACCTCAATTGAATGTTGTCTTTTTTAAATTTATAGATTAATCTTGGTCTCTCAAGAAAACTCTATCGGATGTTACTTTCATTTGAAGAAAGTGCCAAAACACAGAGATGCACATTGAACACACTTTATACTCTGTGTGTTTCTTAAAATTTTATTTAGCTTAACTTGACCAAAATAAGCCAGATATGTTAATTACACTTTTACTAAGTACATTTGTTCTATCAGGCACTGGGAGCACTGGGCCTCAGTCTATTTCAACTTTCAACACACACAGCAACATTCACATGCACACACATTTAAATATACTCCTGCCTCTGTTGAATATGTAAGCATACATGTATCACATGTGATTGTTGGGGAAATGGGGTGAAATGCAGGCCCCGGGGTTGTGGGTTAAGGTTGCGTGTTTCAGAATGACGAGATCCAGAAGCCAGTGGCTCTCGGTATTACCCCGGTACTTCCTGCCCTGTTGGCCTGGGGCCGGGGTAAAGGGATCGTGTGGAAAGTGTAGGGAGGTTGAGAGAGAAAGGTGGAAGACCACTTAAAGCTACGGGCAGGATACACTCTGCCCCACAGCATCCTGAGCAACAGGCTTCAACAAAGCTCACTGCTCCCACACGCCTCACATCAGGCTGTGAGCCTCAACCAGATCCCACTGCGGTTTGTTTTACAACCTTGAACCACAGTTAGCCTTCAAACCCTTGGCATTGTAATCAGCCTCTTTCAATATTCCACTTTCACTCTTCAACAAACCTCTTTACTTATTTACCCACTGGCTCTATTTAATATGATACTTTATCTGCGTAACAGTGTTTGTGTGTGTTTCACTTTATTTTTCTTGCAATTCCGGTCATGCAACTTCTGGATGTTAGTTCAAAGTGGTCTTCGCAGGAAACTAAATCCTCACTGGTTGCAGCTAATAGCTCCATGGCATGCAGTTGCACTTTGCTTTTGCATGAGTATTTTCATTGTTTATTAGTTAATATGTTAACATTAGCTAATGTGTGTTACATAAAAGACCAGAAGGTTCTTTCTTGGATTGGATTGAACACCCAATCCCAAATCTGCTTCACCAAAGTCAATCAGACATCCTTCACAAATCATAACTGATGCTCTGCCCAGCACATGCAGGCGTCCAACAATGTAAAATAAAACATTTAGATAATTAATAGTTCACACATTTTTATATTTATCTGAGGTTCAGAGGCGTCTGGGACATCATTATGTTGTTTTGAGTGATGAAGAACGAGTGAATTGCTGCTTGCATGTACTGCATTTTAAATGCATGACACCGTGATGTCTCTACTATGTTGTGCTTGAATAGGGTGGAGGGTTTGACTTGAGGCCTGAATAATGCTGGATATCTGCCCTCATACTTAAGCTCTGATGCACAATCGGCCCAGTGGCTTTTTTAGACTCAAATCTGGGTTTAAATTGTATCAGAAGGGAGAGAAATGTTGTTGTTTTTTTTTTAAATAAAGGCCATGAATGCAGTGAAACAGAACATTCTTACTGCAGAGCTTTTGATCCCTTTTTATAAATAGCAGAATTTTGTCATAAAAAATAATGTTTCTGTGGTCTTTTCCTGCAATTAAAATAAGGTTGGCTCAGGAACAAGGGCAAAGCTAAGTACTCTCTCTCTCTCTCTCTCTTTTGCTCTACCCCGACCCCTCCCTCATCTGTGAAAGCATGTCATTTATGACTTGTTATTTTCATTTTCCTCCATATTTTCCACAGACTTCTGATAATGACATGAGACCCAGCAGAAGTGTGTGTTCCACCTGCGTCGCTCTGTATGTTTTAGATCGTTCTTATATATGGTGGGCAGAGTTCTGTGCTTTTCCACAGCATTCTTTGATTCCTCTTGGCCAAGCAGTGTGGTCTTCACATGACCAATCAAATATGTCAAACCGCCAGTGTTTTCCCCCCACATGTACAACAAGAAAATCTGGCTTCAATTATTATTGCACCCCAAGGGGAACTTCCAAAATTCCTCCCCTCCTCATTTGTCAGAAATGAAGCTCTCTAGTTTCCTGCGATTTGCTGAAATATGTCTTTTGATATTAAATCACACCGTTTTCCACTAGTTGCATGACCAAGACAAATGTTTATCATATTTATTTATGTCATTGGAGATGACCCTGCAGCTCTGCAATGCTGAGACTTGGCTGCAGACCCCCATGTTATGTTGATTATGAGTAAGAGAGTCTCCTAAATAAGCTAAGGTTAAGAGATAATTTGGAAAGCATATGAGGTAACTGTGGTTTGTTTAATATGAAAAATACAGTTTGGGGTTGGGGAGGGTGATGGAGGTACTGTTACAAAAACCCTAATGAATCTAGACTGACACATCCCACCCAACTCTTACAGAGCTCTTAGTTTGATTTGTGCTATACTCTGTTGATAAATGTGGTTCCAAATGTTGATTAAGGATCTGTTTCACTTGTTTGTATGTCAACAAATCCAGATAAATCCAGTTATGCACCTCTGATCTTCCATTGCCATTGTTTTTGTACTTGGTGCTTATTGTCATAACATCATACTCCTGCAGAGGTCTTCCCTATGTGGATAAGGAAGCGAAATGCTATCTGAAAATTGCCATTGACATTGCCGAAACAAATAAAGCTGTTCATGCTCCCACTACATCTGTAGCCATTTTAAGCCTTTATTTATACCATTTAAGCTCTCATTTGAATTCACCAGCACAAATAAACATATCATAACGAACCGAAAGCCCTGACGTCATATGCAGATGTTGAATTTTGATTATTCCTTTTGCCTCATGAATTCGTCAGGATCTTGTCTCTTAAAGAGCAAAATAGATTACATCATTTTTTCTTGGCACTCATTGAACAGGGCTCCCTTGACTAAAGCTGTTTAGCTACAGACACAACGCTGCCCGCTCCTGACATATCTCTACATCTCCTCTACCACATTACAGCTTGTGTACACTGCAGAGCTCTTGTGTTTTTGTGGACAGAAATAGAACGCAAAGGCAATAAGAGCCTCGGTCTCCGGACTACTGTTCTGTCCAGCCAAGGTTTCAGTAATGTTTACTGCAAATGATAAGCTAGCATAAAACAGGACTTTATAAAAGGCAAATGATTTCACCTGAGGCATGTGGGGTTATTTATCTGAGGTTTGCTGTATGAATATCAGAGGCTTTGATTTACTCATAAATCATCCTGTAAGAAACATGAGCTACTAAACCACTAAAAAGGCAGGAAGAAGTCAGTAGTGGATGGAGTTTGGTGCCAGAACGTCTTTATGCTTTCATTATGACAGACTACCTGATGTACTTATAGACTGATGTGCTGGATTGTAATTGACAAGATAAAGTAGAGTCTGACTCATCATGACCGCCATAACAGTAAATATAATGTATTCATGTTTTTTTTTTTTTTTTTACTTTAAGTTCATTTGAAGTTAGTTGAATTTGACATGTGCACTTCCATCCAACACAAATGGAGTATGATAGAATAAAATCATGCTGTGAGTCAACCTTTTCTTTAATTTCTCTGCAGACGTGCGCTGAACCTAGGCATCCTGCGTGACCCAGGATCGGAGGTAGAAGATCGACAGTATCAGGTCGACCTTCAGTCTATCAACATCGGAACTGCTCCGTGGGAGCAGCTAAAGCCAGAGAAAGAGGGAATCAAAGGAGGTGCATCAGCAGAAAATGAAAGGAGCTCCCAGAATCCTGCCCTGGAATGGAACATGGCGAGCAGGTCGGCCGGCACCTCGCTATAGTTACATGCTAATGCTAATGCTTTTTGTCTATTTTGAAGGTGCCAATGTACCATATGCATCTCTTTTTTTCATCTTCAGAATGCTAAATGTTTTATTTCTTCTCAGTCTATTGCACTTGAATAAAAACAGTTGTTTTACACATTATCTGCCTGGCTCTAGGCCAAACTAACCCAGCAAATAGATGATTGATAACAAGCTTGCACATCAGTGAGGCTAAAGCAGATAAATACCACTGATTCCCTCACTTACCAGAATGTTACAGCTGACACTATATTTTTCTTTAATTTAGACAACAGATTGTAAATGTGCTCAAGAGGCTTAAAACTGTCTTTACTGAATGCAACCTCCAGTAATATTGTTATGCCTGTCCTTAATTTAGACAAGAGAAAACTCTATTAAAATGTTGAGTTAGAGCCCTACTATACAGCTTCTCCATTCACGGTAATAATTACAAATCCTCAGGAGCTAAAACAAGCATGAATGTTGTAGCAGTCTGTTTGGCCCCAAATCCGTTTTTTCCACTCGTGTTTTGAAAGGGAGCAGGCCCAAAAATCACAGGATCATGGGCAAAGAGTCCAGATTTGTTCCCTGTCAACTAAAAATAACCCCAATGGAAGAATGCATTTGCAAAATCAACAGAGGCCTGATTGAGACTGTACTCCCAGGTCACCAGGGCTTCAAGTGAGGATGACTGAAATACACACACCTTTCTCTCACAGACGGCCACCATCAAGTGTTTTCTCCAGTGCAGGTGCATGCTAAAAATCCTGCACGGTCATTATGAAGAGTTATATTTTCTTACTTTATGGAATAAGCACACATGTACACACACAGACACAGCGTGATGGTATTTGGAGCGTTTCCAGGAAAAATAGCAGACTGCTGCTTTGTTGGTGATACTGATGCCTGGTTCTTATGCTCTCAGACCTGCAGTAAGAGTTTTTATTGCAGCAGCTAGTAGAGATTTATGTATCGAGGATCCTTTTATTAAAGTCTCTTCTTCCTGAATGGGCTCTTGCTACTGTATATGTTCCCATAAAGGCAAACAATGCCCATGGAGCACTTAAAAGTCAAGTTAAAGTCAGTTACTTAACTTCTTCTTGGTGATGAATATTTAATTATTTATTTATTTATTCATATGAATGGCAATAAGAAGAATTAGATAGAGTTCAGGTTGAGGCCCTGACCACACCCCTCAAACCAGTTCTTTAACTCCATGGAGTTTGTTGAAGTCAAACAAAGTGGAAAACTTTTTATGGGGCCAAAAATAGACCATAATGTTAATCTCTTACTTAAGTCACATCTGCCTTTAAATTTTTCAAATGGCAGCCAGTCTGTTGTAAAGTAACTCTTTCATGTAAGGCATGGACATATGTTAGTCTCCTATCATGACCTGTGGTACAAATAAGCTATATGAGTAAGCACTATATCTCTCTGTCCAGAGAAACAAGGCTGCACAGGGCTAGTCTCAGGTTCAGATTGTTTGAAAGTGAGATTTTGAGCTCACACTTTAACTCCAGAAGATGCTGAAGTCCATTTGAATAGATTTAATCTGCTATAGACATAGCATACCTGCTCTTTGAGGGGTGAAGTAAAAGTATTTATTTCTCCTTATTTTCATATTATAAGTAAGCAAATATGTCTTTGTGTGTTGACTCCAGCAAAGTCAAAATTTCTTTTGTTGTAGAGGTCTTTGAATTCCCCACAAGTTCTGACACGAGGCCCCCAAACAAATCATTTAAGGTATCTGTGGTTGGTTACTCGTTCCCTGCTGTGGCAGGACTGGCGCTGAAAGGCTCTGCTAGACAAAGGGCTTTGCTGTACTCCATTGTGTTGCCTCAAGCACCACCAAGTCACTAGTGAACATAAGATTTAAAATGTTCCAACACATTGAGGAAAGGAGAGTCAAGTTCACAGCTTTACTTGTCTGCTGCAGTCACTTGCAGAAATACACCACCTTGGTTTTAACGAGTTTTGACACACACCACTTCCAAAGTTCACACCTTTCCCTATTCCGTACATTGATACACCCCTCTCTCCTCAGCTTTAAACTGATTTCATGTTCGCTGCTGCTTTTTGGGTTCAGTTCCAGTAGTTGCAGGCCTGCAGTGGCCTCAGTTTGCTTCCTGAGGTTTTGTGAGGAAATTCTAGCGCCATGGATCAACTGACAGGATCTGTCCTCGTCACAGTTTTTAGTTGCTGCTGTGAAAGGCCCTGTGTCGCAGAGCTGTGAACTCGCTCCATCACCCCTGCTGCAAACCTCTCATATATCAGTTTACTGATCACTCCATGTAGCACTGAATGAAAGAAAAGTCACTCATTCCATCTTTTGTTGTTTGTACAACACACACACAGATCTCTCCCACCCTGTCATAGGCTTCCATATTACTGGTAAATCGAGCCCCACGCCTCCTAGCTTAGCTGGTGAATGATAGCACCTGTCCACTGCAACGAGACGCTCATTGTTTCAATCCCTGTCTGAGGGGAGATTAGCCCAACACCAATTGGCCTCACAGATCATTTCACCTTAGAATTAGGCTCCCCTCTAACTCTGTACGCAAAGAAATCTGTCAGAAAATAATCCCTTAAGGGCATTGGTAATGCACATTTGTGTAGCAGAAGTGAATATGATATTGGCTCTGGTTAAGTACTGTACCCGAGGCCACCTAGAAACTAGGCCTTTATGATCCTAGCCAACTATAAATATTGGAAGCTGTACCGTTTGATTGTTTTAATAGCAGCAGATGTGGCAATTAACACCACCTTATAAAGCCCTCTTGTATATTTGTTTTACTGCTAACAAATGTTCCCACAAATATGACTTGATTGTGGGAATGAGCATTAGTGAAGTGGAGGGAGTTGATATGAGAAGGTCTCGGGCTGATCTTGTGTATACAATTAAGGGGGTGTTCCCAATCGAGACTTGTCAAATACTCACTCTTAAACCTTATTCAAACTTCCAGCTAAAATATTTTCAACCAGAAATGCAAAAGAAAAAAAAAAGCTTACTTGTGGAGATTTGTCACAGATCAGGCCCACAGAGAAAATCTGGTTTGAAATTTATTTTTTTTTCAGAATGTAGCTTTGCACTGTTTTAAATTTAAAAGGCCAGAAGAATTTAGAAATATGTGTCTGCCTTTCAGCTAAGGGTACAACAATAGCTCAGTTGTGAACATTTTGTGGTTTTGCCTGTGTTGTGTTGACTTGTCATTCCTACGCAGATGGGACAGTCTTACAACACTTTACAACTGGTAACCATAACAAGTTATTAGTAAATAAAGGGAAGGCTATTTTAGTGAGTAAGTGGTCCCTTATGGTTGCTCTTACCTTTGAATCCATGTCTGGGCCTTCATTCAAAATGAAGGCCCAGACATGTATGATATGTGAGTTTAGAGAAAATTGGAACCTCTCTGAAACATCCACACTGGTCTGTTTCTCCGCACAGCATCAGGAGGCACCAGGAGCGCCGAGCCATCCTGACACCGATCCTGACCGACTTCTCTGTCCGGGTGACGGCTGCCCCCGCCATCATTTTCAGCAAGTCTGTCCCCCCTGACAGCGGACAGACCGAGGTCAGCATCCACTCAGCACCTACAAATCTGCTCATTCCTGTTAAAATAATCATTTTCATTTTCTATCAAATTCAGCCCAAGGTTGCCAAGAGTATTTAAACTCATCTGCTTTGTGAAGGTTTATCCACTACTTAAAGGACTTCTTGTGCCCTTTGACCCTGACCCGATAGTGCTATGATTGCAACTGTTGCTCTTAACAGATCATTGTTCATATGAAAATAGACGCTGATCATGTGAGATGTCAAAAGTATTTACATTTTGCTTTTGCCATACAGTAACTTACTCATTAAAGTCTCGCAGCCGGTCCACCATGTCGTGGAGATTTTTGACCTCAAGAGTTCAAACCGTTCTGCTTATACAGCTGATGTTTTCTGGCACGGCTCTCTGAGACTTCCTGCCTCTTTGATGCCTCGTCCGACCACGCTAACATGTCCCCTGATGATGTATAACAGCTAATCCATAGTTTCTACTGACACACACACATACACAATGTGAACTGTATAATGCTCACAGACATGGAGACTTAGCCCCAGTAACAACATAAAATTAATAATATTTTGATCTGCTAACTTTTCCTAATGGATTTGTTCTCCCATACTACATAAATATAATATAATAATATCTATTAAAATATTTAAATATGTCTTAATAATTTTATCAATTTATCATCTTGATATTCTGACCTAATTTAAAATCCATTTTCAGTTAAAACGATGTTTTTACAATCTGCAGATGATTAGAATATAATTAGAAAGGATTTAACTTTAAATTAAATAATCTATGAACAATCGTTTCATATTTTTAAGCAGCAGAGCTGGACGTAGTTTACAAAGCAGTGTTTGATACCACTGTGTGTGGTTACTGTAGGTCGGGCCCATGTGTGCAGCTCTGTCCTCAGTGTTGGTGAGTAATATCCTATTAGATGTAGCTTCCTGGCTAAGGTTTACACTGTTGGCTGTGGGTGGGACCCTAGAGAGGGCAGAGGGAAGAGTGGAGGGAGGAATGCACTGCACAGAGACCAGGGCAGAGAGGAAATTTAATGTGAACACAGCACTCTTAAGAGTACACAATATTTGAAAGAAAGCTTCACAGAATGAGGCCAAAAACAGGCCTGATGTTGTACTGAATGCATTTCCTGTCCTCTCCACCTACCTCCTCCCTTTATGACCCCCTTGTCTCCCTAGGAGGTGGTGGTGTGCGGCCACTCTCTGGAGGTGAATGTAACCAGCAGCCTGGATTTCTACCTCAGTGTTGCCCAGGTGCAGCTCCTCCAGCAGCTTCTCAGAGACAACATGGTGGGCACGGATACTCCAGAAAAAAGTGCTGAGGTACATGCTGTAATCACAAACACTGGCATATGTGAACTCAAGTATGTGTGTGTTATTTAGAGAGATATATTGGTAGAAGATGAAAAAGAAATAACATAGCTCACTGGTAGATGAGCAGTGTGGTTATCCTGATCACACCTCATCACAACGCTGCACTGACATGTTACATTTAGGTTAAACAGTGTCTCCAGAGCGGTACATTTTACATTTATCACATTATTTAGCTGCCATATGTATATATTTGATTTATGTTGGTGGTGTTCACAACACCCAACACGTGATGTTTAATGTTTCAAAAGGGCCTCAAAAGTTTAAAACTTTTAACTAAAACCTTAACGAAAAACTAGCAACTCACTGACATCATTTTATTCCATGATGAAGAAAAAAGATTTGCTTTGAAAAATGTTGATTTTTGAAAGGCAACCTTATGTCATCATATCAGGGTTGAACTGGTTAAGAAGTCTCATGAAGATGAACTTTTACATTGACCTGCATGTATTTGAACTCACCAACAAACAAGTATTCCAAAGTGTTTTTATTCACATGCTTGTGCACTACGCACTGGCCGATCTCGTCTTTTAAATGCTACAAGAATTAGTTACGGGTGTTTTTACAAATTATTAAATTGACTATGATGGCTGCATTAGTTTTCTTTAAAAATCCGCCATGATACTGATACTATTCCCCTAACTATCGCCTCTTACTATTTTGGGTGAATCCAGTACATTTAAATATTTACTTATTCAGAGTAAAGCAGTTCTCTAATGTGGCATTAGTTTACTGTGCTGCGCTGAGCTACAGCTTTCAGGGCCCTTCCTATTGTTTACAGGACAAGGAGCTCCAAGGCGCCATTTGCCCTGTCTGACCGCTTAATGAAGCTTTCTAATGGAACACAATATAAAAATATTTACCAGCTGTGGTGAGCATGGGAGTCATTGAAGAGGAGAAGGGGACAGGGAAAGAAAGGTCGGGAGAGTTAAAGTGAAATAAGTTGACAGAGTGATTTTACTGTTATCTCCTCTTGAGATTCTTTATGGGAGGACATGTGGTGAAGTGCGTCAGATGACTCAGATCTCCTTCCGAAATGAGACAAGGCTTCTCGGGAAATATAAACAAAGCAAAACGAAATAAAAATAAGTTGGTTTGTGGGGTTTTTTTTAAAGAAGAATTTGCCCCCACAAAAACTCCAGGATTTGAGAAAAGTTTGCGACTATTACTTTAATTTCTCATAGAAATGCGAACATGAAGACTCTTCTATAATTAATTTGCATGTGTGCTGAGCAGCTGTTGTTAGGGAGCTGGATGTTCCCAATAACAATTAATGACGCCTTCAGTAGTTGAAATGAGTGTTTTTTTTGTGTCGAAATGTGCAGCTTGTTGTGCTTTTTTTTCTGGATTAGGTGAAACTGAAGTGACCCACAAATCCAGAATGATGTGACACAATAACCAGCCATCACTTGATGGAGAGAGTATGACACCGAGTTGTGAAAGAGTTTGGACCTTTATCAGTGTCATGTGCTTGATACCTTGCTCCTCACTCATTAGCTTCATAACAGTGCTGCTCACACTAAGTTTGTGTCTCTATACAGCTGTGGGACTATGGTGGTTATTCTGACTACATGTGGTCTGACTTTTGGACATTCTCTGTAAAACTATTTATTCCTCCATCTATCTCTGTTTAGTGTGGTTGAGTGTGGTGTGTTCTGATCTATTAAGGCATATTTTACAAGCTACAGAGCCCTCTAGTGGAGCATTAATCCACAGTACGGCGAGTCTTAAGATCCCTGCTCCTGTGGTTTGCAGGCTGTGCCTACAGTCTCTCTTCCCCCTAACACATGAGACACACCACCATCCAAAGCAGAATTTACCCTGACATTGCCTGGAATCTGAGAGTGTAATATGGGAATTGTAAAGTTGTTGTTTTTTTTTATCCAGTCAAAATAAACTAAGCAGGTAGGCTGTCCTTCACCTGATACTAGGCTGCACGTAATAATCATAAAGTGCTGATGTATTTTTATTGTTTTTCCCTTTAACTACGTCAGAATTTGAAACAAATAGATGTTTTTTACGTTCGTTTTTAGTTTTAGTAATGATATTTATACAATTTGACAGTTTTGTTTGTGCCTTCTTTACACAGCCTGTTCAAAGAATCTAATTAGAAACAGGTCCTGGAGCTCAAGCATGAGGAATGGTTTTTGTTGTTGTGCTTCAAAAAGCATCTCCTCTCACAGTCAGCACTGTCTTCAGTTCAAATTTAAATTAAAACACTGCTCCTTACTCCCTCTCCCGTATTACTAAATCCCTTTTTTCCCCCCACATGCTGTTTGTCTTGAACAGATTCTCCTCAATCCCATGCACTGATTTCAAACAGTTCTCATCGCCCCTCACAGCTGTGTCTTATCGTCAGGGTTAATGAATTTGTTTTGTTGGGGCTTTTGGGTTCCCTGGCAGTGGAGAAGCGAAGCCAGGCGCGTGGACAATGTGTACAAGCATTGTGTTTGATTTCAGTCATTTCTAGACACTGATCTCTGCTCTGAATCTGTCCACAGACACACTCACAAACTTGACTCTGTCACGTTGTGCTTCGGAGCCGTTTGTTCAGTCACCTGACCACATGAAGTCAGACCAGCAGGATGGCCTGTAAATCACTGCGTTATTAGGATGTTTATCACAGCATTGGCCATGGTCCGTCACAGTCTGACTTCATCTCAGTAGTTTCTGGTGCACGTTAATGATGATGAAGTGAGGCTGGGTTCCGATCAGGCAGCTTTCAGCAGCGGGAGGTCCTACAGCCGGGGAGCTATGAATAGATGATCGAGTGGTTTCTAGAACTTATCTCACTGCTATGTCATCAGCAGTGTCACTCGGCAACACAAATGCATACCCTCAAACACACACACTCACCCATATATTCACATGGTCTCCACATTCTCTACATAGCAACTGGCTGCAGCCTTTATTTGGGGGTGCAATACTTCTTTATAACTAAACAGCTGACCTGTATCTATGTTTGTTTCTGTGCATGTGTTTCAGGGTAAAAGAAGACACGTTCTAACATTTTAATGACTTAAAAACTGGTTCATGAGTAGTTTTTTGAAAGACACTGCTAGAAAAAGGATATAAGTGGTGCTTATTACTGTGACAGCTGCATGACAGCCAGACAGAGATGCTGACAATGAGAGATTATACAGGAAATGATGACAGTGATTGTGTAAAAAAGAGAAACATTTAGTGTTAAATAAGTACAGATAAGTGATGCTGGCAATGAGAGGATGTCAGGAAGATGAGAGACTTGTACACACACACAGAGAGAGGCTGCCTGGGTCAGCCATGTGCTTGTACCACAGTGTGAGAGGAAAATACCCTTTGGTGCAGGGGAAGTCCCGCTCCACCTCATCCTGGGATGATTACACGCATGGGAAACAGGGCTTTAAACTTCCTCCAGCATGTGTGCTCACACACATGCACACTCACATCTACCAAGGTTGGCCATGGGCTCAGGAGAAGGTATCAGGCATCACAGGAACCCCAGAATTAGAGCTTTTTAGTAAACACACATGTGGAGAATCTCACGATTGCTTGTTACCTCTCTTATCTCCACTTTTTCTCTTCCTCTCTCTTCCCATTTATATTGGGAGATTACATGAGGCAGTTTTCCTTCCATCTCCTGTGTGTAACTTTCATCCAAATGCTCTCTCATTGCTCTTTTTGTCCTTCTCCTTCTTTGTCGTCTTCTCTTTTATTTGTCCCTCTTTACTCTGTGGGACTGGCAGAGCTCCTGTTTGGAAAAGTGTCGTCCCTTCCAAAGCCATGTAGTTACGTAGCTAGCTGGCTCATAGCAGAGAGGGTTCCTCCTCTGGAAACAGACAGAATACAGTCTGTAGTTTTTAATATTACTAGTCTGCTAAATATGTGTAGTTTTACATACCTGCCCAGAAGAGAGAAGCCACACTTTCATGTAAAGTCTGACAAATGCAGCTTTTACACAGCAGGCCGGATTTCCAGCCACGACAAACCGCTGTGAGAGGACGCAGACATGCTGGCCAGGAGCTGCTTTATGTTGTCAGACGGTTGTGTTTTACTAATGCATGTGGTTTTTGTATCATCGTTTGCTGATGAATCAGCACTTTTCATTTGATTGTCTTTTCATTAGAAAAGAAAATGTAATCCTCTTTATGTACTGTGCAGCAGTTTTAGGCACTTCTCATGTTCGCATCATGAGGTGTCTGATCAGTTCCATATTCATGCCGCAGCATAAGACAATCACTCCAAATATTCAGCCAGTCATAACAAAGTGTCCTCAGCAAAATGAAGAACAAGGAACCCCACTGGGACAGATGTTTTGGCCCCCACAGGCCCCGGATCTGAACATCAGGGAGTCAGTCTAGGATTACATGAGGAGGCACTAAACAGTGAGACTGTCTTAATCCACAGAAGAACTGTGGGAGGTTCTGCAGGAACAATTGTCCTGCCAAAAGCTTTAAAACAGTGCCTTACAACTATTTGTGGTATTTTAGAAAGCGCCTTCGCTTTTCTTTTAGGAAACGTGCAAAGTTGTATAATCAGTCAGCAGCTGGGGTAAACACCTCAGAATAAGATAACACATTAAAACCTTTGTTTTTAGTCCACATGCTCCTGAAAGTAAAATGTGAAAGCTCTGTGACCTACTCTGCCCTCTTGTGTAACAATTTAACTCTTGCATATGTAGGAATATTGGCTTAAAACGCAGTGGACAGCTCATCCAAGAGACGGTGTTGATGACGAGCTTGGCTCGGCGAGCGGTTGTGGACCTCATCCTCTATGTATGTTTAAAGTAAACCATTTCCAAGGCCACTCCTTTTAGTGATGAGTGTTTCATATTGTCTTGTAGCTGTTGAAGTGAAGTTTCTCTCTTGAACTCCTATCTCTCCAGGACAGTGACATGTCGGAGGATTTTTTCTGTGCTGCACTGGCCATCAGAAATGATGAGAGATCAGGGTTAAAATCCAAAGCAGGGAAAAGGAAAAGCTCAGACAGCTTCAAGCAGTGCCAGATGACAGAATATAAGGGAGTAATCCCTGCAGATGGGATATGACACAATGAGAAAGAAAGTGTCAGAGTTTGATGTTTGCTTTGATTCCTGGATCTGTCCAAAGTATTTGTCTGTAAATGTGGGAGCTGATTTTCCTGAGAGGTCACCTTTTTAACCAGTCAACCTGGTTATTAACCCTCTCTGAGGGCCAGATTCCTTTCACCCTGACCCCTTCCCATCCTGCTTAGCACTATTTTCATTCACCCTGTTGCTGCTGAGAGGAATAATAAATAGAACTCCCCATGCTGCCATCTCTTTTTCCATTTTGGCTGCCTTACATCTGTAAAGTAAGTGTCGTGGTCTCAGCTTATCTTAAACACATATTTTCATAGCCAATGTTCATCTCGCTGCCCTTCTTTTGTTATGAAACCATATCTTTTTTTTTCTACGTCTCACTGACCCTCCTGTGTGAATCAACTGCTAATTGACAGCCAGTCATAACAAGTCACCTTCCCTGTACAGCCCCCACATCCTACCCAGCCTTCTTTTCAAAGTATAACCGTGGCACATTCTCAAATTGGCCCCTTCGAAACTCAATCTATTTGAGATCAGTAGCAGCTGAATTTGCTGCCTCCTCAATCGGTTTTGGCAAAATTGGCGTGAAAACTTCAGATAAAATCACAAAGGCTGGAATTCTGTTAGAGCAGAGCAACAAACGTCGCCTTTGAGTAGAGGCAGGAGGCCCCCACAGTGAAACCTAGGATCAAGTGACGACTCAGGTGAGCAGGAGTCACTAGTGCCCTCGCTCTCTGGCTGAAAGGGAAACAAGGTCACAGACCCAGGGGAGTAGTAAAGCAGGGCACCCCAGGCCAACTAGTAGACACACGTATATAGGAGACTTTGTTTAGTGAAAAAGCTCAGAATTTGTGAAGAATTTCTGAAGAGGTGAAAAGAGGAAACAGATTTTTTTCTCTACACCTGTAAAAGCAGGATTCCACCTAGAATAACAGGTGAAGCAGAGTATTGAGTGACTTGAGTTCCTCTTCTTTCTAATCTCTCATCTTTCCATTTGGCTGATTGGAGAACTACTTTGTTCCTCTAAAAGTGCTCTCAAATGACCAAACATTTATCCTGAAACAAAATTCCATGCTTTTGAAAGATTTTTTATGGATACTGACACATTTTCTTTTATCTATATCTCTCTGTGGGATTGGCTAGCTGCAGCCTGAATTGGATTATACCATTTCAAAGTGTGCGTTTACTTTTAGAAATGTCTTTATGTTGTTTCGATATTTAAAGAACCTTGCTTTACTCTTCATATAACAAAGCTGCTATCAATCAATGTATGTATAAAATGAAAGATATCTTTGTATTCAAGGCTCGACTGAAACCTGCTGGAGTTGTATAAACCCAGTCGACACAGTGATAGAAATGTCTATCTTAGTTCTGTAAAAGCACTCGAGAACCTGCCCAAAAACCTAGTTCAGATGTTTTGGATAATCAAGAGGTTGATTTGATTTTAGGCTTCACCTGTTTGAGGTTGTCTGTCTGAGATGGTCGAGTTTGCCGCTACTGTTCTATAGTGCCTGGATAGCACAGTTGGCAAAGCATCCGTCTCCAATGCAGGAGGTCAGAGTTCAATTCCTCCAGGGGATGAATATTAACACCTTCAAGTCGCTAACGCTACTGCCTAACCACTATATGTTGTTTTGGACAAAAGCATCTGCTAAATGACTGTAATGTAATGTCTGCATGTCAAAATTGGCCGTCACATACTCGCTTTAGCTATAATTAGTTCTTACTAAAGGTTGACTGCGGAAAAACACAAGATCAGCTGAGTGCTAATGATTTTTTGTTGTCATCTTATCCTCTTTCATCACATGTCTCTAGCCTTGTCCTCTGTGCACCCTTGATCAAGGCCCTCAGAGGTAACCTCAGTGAGGGAACAAGTTTGTTGCTTCATTCTTGTCTGAGATCTTAACATATAGCACATCATAGCCTTTGTCTCGCTCAGCCCTGGGAGAGCATCCAGGGAGAAATTAAAGAAAGATTACTTCAATCTTCCTTCTGATTTCAGTTCTGTAAATACACAGCAAGCCAGGATTGTTCTTGTGTTCACACCACTCTCTGAGTTTGCTATGCCATGTTCATTTTGTGTCTTTTGTGTGAACGACTGTTTTTTTCTAACTTTTTTTTAAACTATGTATTGGTGGTGTGTGTCTGCAGCATGTCTTTTCACTGTTTTGAGTGTGAATGGATGTGTGTATTAGCTCCCCAGGGTCTGGGCTGATAACAGCAGCAGTACATACAGTCTTCAGCCTGTGCTGTAGCCTCATCTCACCTCCAGCTGCCTTTTTTGTTTTTTTTCTGCTTGTTCACAAACTCAAAACTAAGGGAGGGAATACAGACCTCGCTGTCAGGCAGTACATACAGACATTTGAAGAAGACACTATGACCTAATGAAAGCTTATTAAGGACATCTGCTTAGCTCATGCAGAGGACTAGACAGTTTGAGTGCCTGTTTTTATTTGTTCAAAACATAATGCCAAAGCTAATTCATTTAGGTTTAAAAGCTTGGGTGAATGATAATGAGGGGCACAATCCTTTGCTGTTTCTTTGTGTGTGTTGTCACTGTAATCGGTCATGCATTGCTATACTTTACCCACAAAGTATGAGTGGTGCAAACACATGTGACATTCAACCACCTTTTAGAATTCAGTCGCTATCACGCTCACATCACTCGGGTTTTTTGGCATGTGTAAATACCGGAGCCTGTATGTTGGATTAGAAAATCATATCCACACAAATCTGAAAAATAAATAGGGATGGTGACAGCTAATGGAAGCCAGTTGTGCTACATTCCCATGGAAAAAGAGGACGAAGGAGAGGAAGACTGATGAGAACTCTGCTGCTGTGAGGGGGTGGGGGGTGGCAGCATCACAGCAATTAAGACAGACCCCGGTGCTTCTTTGATTCACTTTCACTAGCTGGTGTGTGTCTCCTAATCATAGTTTTCCCCACATCTGGCCTTCATCTTAATGTAATCAGTTTCCATATGAAATGTTAGAAGTCTGGCTGTAGTTGTAGGCTGTAGGAATGTAGTATGAAAGGAATGAAAGGAGTTAAATAGATGTTTTATATTACGTGTACAAAGTCTGTTTATCCATATATCAGATATTGACTCTGCTGAGTTCTCCATCTAGCTTTGAATTTTCACTGTTTTTGCTCTTCCTGTCCATTTCTCTCATATTTTGCTTATCATTAATGATGGAAGCATTTGGTGTTAAGACTGTTCGACAGCATCCGATTCCAGCCAAAGGATTATGTTGGATGAGCCGAGAAGGCCTGTGTCATTTCTGGATACTTGCATCATAATAGTCAGACCGCTTTCCATCACTGTTTGTTTTCACTAACAGTTGCAGTGTTGGTCTAGAAATTGTCTTCTGGCATTTTTCTAAACTCCTTTCAATACAACCTCATTGCATCCTGCTTATACAAACAGTCAGTGTTATTGTAGCGACGTGGCGTAATTCCTGCAAATCCTCACAGTCACCCCTAACCTAAGCACTGGATTTGATTGGGGATCTAAATCAGGGTTTTGGTTTAGATCTGTCGATCTGTTGAGGATGACTAAAGCAATAAGTCTCCTGTCGAGTTTTAAGGGAGGTGGCTGTCAAACCTTTTAAATCATTCTTGATTGCCTGGGATATTTAGCGGGGCATAGTGGGTTTGGCAAGTATTTGCAAGAGCCTGGATTCTCACAAGGAAGGCCTCAGTCTTAAAGTCAAAGTATGGAGCACCCGACTGCAGCCTGCTGAACGTCAGCACTCTGGAAACGGCTTTGTTCTGCTGCGCAGTGGCAATCTGCATTCTATTTGTGGCAAAATATTTGTAAGCAAGCTAATGTTGTGCACAGGCATGGGACAAAGCTGGTTTTGAAGTTGAGTCAATTATAAAACGGAGGCTTTGGCCGCCACATCTCCTAAAGCCAGGTTTTTGTTGAGCAGCATACTGTAGTTCCCCAGATGGACTTCATTAGCTCACTCTTTTCACAATTTTTCTTTTCATTCTCCAGCCTTTATCATTTTGCATCTTTGTTTTTAAGCCAGGACTTTTCCAAACCATAAAGCAGCTGAAAACTAAAGACCGTCTTCTCTGCCTTCATGTTTTAAAGTTTGTTCATCTTCCCTTTTGTTTTCCTTTTATTTTTCTCAGTCAGGTTTTTACAGGCTTCTCTCATGGTCTTCTCTTTAGACCAGCCATCTCTTCACTTCTTCTTCAGCTGGTCTTTCCGGATGGGAAGCGTTCCAGCTTTACGTAGTGCTGTTGGAATGTTGACATGTATGAATAATTACTGTCACCTCAAAGTTTGCCCACCTCACATGTAACGTGGCATTAGAGGAAGAAGAAAAAGGATATAGTTGTTTATGTGGCCTTTCTATGTCTGGTGTCAGAGATAGTCAGACGATGGGACAAAGAGGCGATCCTTGAAATGAGATTTTCTCTCATGTGCTTCTGTTAAATACTGGAGGAGAAAACCCAGACTTCAGCGCTATTGGGTGGAGGGAACTTGTTCCAACGACCCCACTTGGCGCCATGAGCTTTAGAGCACAGCGTTAAAAGTACAGTCGACTGTCACACTGAAGCACTCTGCTTTTATTTGCAGGCTCTGGGGTCATGACCTTCCATTGCATCTTTGTTGTGGTTCAGTTGAAGTACATAGCAGGTTGCCTTTGTTGTTAAAACAAAGTTCAGCGTATTAACCGACTGCCTTTGATGCCCCTCTTTATTTTGTGACTGTTGTTAAGGCATACAAAGCAGTGACTTCATATTATAAATGTCTTCCCCCCTCTGTTTTCCACAAGAAAACGAGAGAAAGAATTACAGTCTTTATGGCATTTTGTTAAGTATTGTTATTATTTTTGATTAAGATGAGGTATTGCTTCATTGCGGCTTTCTTCTATTAACACAAAAGCACACAGGCCTGCTATCAGCTTTATGGTTCTGGTAAACAAAAGTGGAGAACACAGCAGGGGCCTAACCTGTAAACTTTGATGTAGTCAAGATACAGACGTTCATTTCCATGCAGGCGCCCTGCAAGTAAGTAGCTCAGCTGAATAGTAACGTCAAAAAGATTTAGTAATGACTTCCTATTCTTTCAATGGCAATTCTACTGTAGTTGCAGTGCAAGAGGGCATGGGAAATCTCTGCTCAACAGTTTCAACAAGGCATTCATAGCTCAGTAGCTCGGTTTTTTAATCAAACATCACCTGGCTGCTATGGCTACTGAAACTGCGTGCCACTGGTTGCATTCAGGTTAAAACAGAGAATTTTGGGGGGTTTTGGCTTTTAATCCCTACACAACATTTAAATAACTATTCATAAGTTCCCAACCTTAAAACTCTGTGCTTCTGTTTTGATGGCAAAAGTGCGTTAATTATGTACATATCTGGAGCCGCCATTGCCCTTCATTATCCCAAGGCTGAGAAACTGCATTTCACAACTTTTTTTTTCCCCCAGCTCAGGGCATCACCTGACAGCTGCGCTTTGCTTCATGGATATCAACGCTGTGGCTGTTTTGAATACGTACTGGGCTGATTAATCAAAAAAACACAAGAGAATATTATTGGAGAAAGAAATAAAAAGGAAGAAAGAGGGGGACAGAGCAAGAGAGAAGGCAAAAGTCAACTTCAGACTAACTTTTACTGGTTGGAGAGCTCAGAGAAGAGACAGGATGCAGGATGGATGCTGAAGGTGCTTTTTTTAGGGGGCGTCACAGTGTGAAAACCTGCCAAATTTTAGTAGTGTTGCTTCTAAGTTAATGAAAAAAATTAAATATCCTCCTTTTGGGGGTAAAAAACAAAAACCAAGTGTCCTTTCATATTCAACCACAGAATTTAAAGGTTTTCTTCTGTTATTGTAATCATGTCAAATTGGTGACTTCTTTCTCTCAACACGAACACCACCGACTAACATCCCTCCCAGTCTTTGAATTCACCATATTCTCACATAGTTCATTTCTATACATTTGCCTTAAATAACTTAGCTGAATTCAGACTGTGAGAATATGTGAATATTAAATGTACCACTTGGAAAGAAGCAGTTGTCACCTTTGTTACTCAGTCTGTACTTATTTTATTCTTTCCTGTCGACTACCATGGACTTCCCTACCATCTTGAAACATCCAGATTTTCATATTCCCTGATCTCTGAACCCAAATTGCAACCTACTTTTCATTCATCTGGAAACAATCAAGCACATATGCAGTATTCAGATGTGAAAGTTATGTTGTCATATTGGACTAGCCAGCAAGCGCTGTAAACGGGTGGCATTTGGATGATGTGACATTTGCTTCCGAGTATTAGCCTTCCTCTAGTCTAGCTGTTATAAGTTACATTGACAGAAATGGGGTCAGAAGTCGTACAGATGCACTCTGATATGATTGGCACTTGGGAGACTCATGGTTTCACACTTTGGGAATTATCCCCCATTTTCCAGAATGTTCTGCCTTGAGACTCAGAGGGAATGACCTCATGATTGGCTTGGGGGGTGAGGGTGTATATGTGTAGTCACACATTCATGATCATGTTCAGCTAAGTCCAGAGAAAGATTGCATTGGGATCTGGAAACAGTGCTTCAGTGCAGCTATTATATAATACAATAGAAAGTAATGGTTGGAAATGGGGATTTCAGCTGGGACCAGGCCTGTAGCTAAAGCCCATGTTTGTACTCTAAATTTATTGCTCTCTGTCAGTGAGTAAATTGGCCTTAGGTTAATGCTTATAGGATACAGAGCTACATTATATGTTTTCATAAATACCTGTTCTTTTTCATAGAGTATGTACAATGAAATGTAACGAAGCCCAGAAACACAAGGAGGATGCTTGTTAAGTAATTGAGATCAAATTCTATCACAGCAACTGATATAATATGTGTTTGTGTACATGTCTGTGACTATATTAATTGCATATGTGCAGTCAAACTGGATGAATATTGTGCACTGTGGAATTTTCTCATTGTCTCGTTTCCTGTATGCCTCCAATTTGTGTTCCTCATCATCTCTTATTCCACTTGTAAGCACAGCTAAATTTAGACCAAGAATTTGCTTAGGGGGGCACTCTCTTAGTAGTGGTGGTTAAGAGAAGACGGGGTATTTGCTGTAATTGTAAATGCATGTGTTGGGTCTGAGCTTGGGAAGAGGCATGGAGAGACGTAGAGATTGTCTGGCAGTGTCTGCTGGCTCCTGCTCCCTCAGCTGCTGCTATGTAGCTTATTTGTCCCTTCCAATGTTGGTCTGGACATTTTGTCTTTGCAGAATACCTTCTCAAATACATCCTCCTTACCTTAGTACATGTTTCACTCACCTAACACAACACATATGGAGACAGGTTCAGGCCCTTTGCTGCTCACTGTTCCCTCCCTGTTGCTTGGAAAATCTTACATTTTTCGAGAAAAGAAGTGCACACATCCTGTCCTCATTATGGCAGGGAGAGGAGATGGATCTGGCATGGTCGATTGTATGGAAGCCCCACACATGAGCGTGGTTGAGCAGAGCAGGCATACAGGCAGGCATGCTGCTGCGTTTTATATGGCTCTTGTTCTTAGCCTTTGATGACACTGTTTTGAATAGGAAGTATCTAATAAGTCAAGTATTCTGTCTAATGTGCTGCCAGTGGGTTTAGTATTTGCCTGGAGGTCTTGAAACACTATCTCCACCACAGCAATAATATACATTTAAAATTCTCATTGAGCCGAAGGGAGGGAGTGATGTAGAGAAAGAGAAGGGGCAGCTGAGAGTATATGCTCTAATAGTAACCATATGTAGGATGGAGTAGATGAGGGTGGGATGGAAAGGGACACACCTTTGTTCTGTATCCTGTAATTTGCAATTCATCAAAATCACGATTCAAAGGCCGCAGTAGCTAATTGAAACTGACGCAGCATCTATTAACATGAGTGAGAAACCATGAAGATAGGCCTCAAAAATTATGTAACAGTGTTGATAATGATGATTAATAGGCACAAGTTGGTCATGCTATACCTGACAAGCCAGCAGTTATCGGAGAAATATTTAATGATGCTGAGGTTATGTAAACCGGAACATCCTTACATGTTTACATATACCCTCTTTACATACTTTTTTTTTCTTTCTGTCAGTCTCAGCCCTGCTGCAGCAGAGAAAATGGAAGTGCTTTTGTGTGTTCTGGTTTAAAATAATATTTCCTCAGCGTCTACTGTGTATTTCCATAAATTTAGTAAGCTTTTTTTTCTTTCCAACCCCACACTGTGAGAAGTATTTTAAACATGCTCAGTCATTTATCTTCTGATAGGTAGCATTTAGTTTTATATGTTTTTTCTCATTCATGTCATGTTTATCCCTTCAGAGTCGCTGGCGGCTTCTTTATAGCCTTGAAGATGGCATGCTTGGTAGCAGAATAAAGATGCTTGTTTTCTTTGTTGCTTGAAATCCAGAAACCTCCTCGCACTGATTTATATTATCTGTCACTGAATTCTTTTTATTGCAACAACAACTCGAGCCCTTCCGACATCCGTTAGTGAGAAACAAGGAAAAAAAATCTCAGCTGCATTAAACACAATACCACAGTCACTGCACAAAACAATTTAATTTACAGGGGCGAGGCTTTTTTTTTTTCTTGTAAGAAATTTCTAATATTGAAAGAAGTGCAAAATGATTTTTAACCACAAAAAAGACCCAGAGCATGCCTTTAATGTCTCTGTGGCTCATACCCTGCTCTGCTTCTTTTATCAGTCTGTCTAGGGATGTTTGGTTTGCATTTAGAGCCACACAAGAAACAAATTTACTAATTTTCCACTCTTCTGGTAGTTTATATGCAGTTTATCCTAAGGAGGTCACTGGAGGTGGAAGCCTGTTCTGACGAATATTGACTGCGACAGGTCTCCACTCCATCTTAACACAGTGAGAGAAACTCTGTCAACGTAGAATCACCAGTTAATCAAACATCTATGACTTTGGACTGAGATGCAGCCCTTTACATTCAAAGAAAACCCAAACAGTGTTGGCAAGATGTGATGTTCTTAAAGGTGTTGCATGCAGTTAGTTATGTTTGTTTGCATCAAGGTCTAATAGGCTGTAATTCCAGATCTCCATATATATACAAGTGACAAAAGTCTTGTTGTACTCTTGTACTTTTGACTCATTAAAGTAAACACATTTAGCAGATACCAGCTGAAGACACTTGTAGTATTCTTTCTACAATAGGGGAAAAATGGTCCTGCGAGCCACATGTCACATAAGCTGTTGACTGTCAGAAACTCATCCTCTCATTCAGTTTCCTCCAGGTTCTGAGAGCCTTTTGATGGTGAATGACACTTTACTCATGGACACTAAGACTTTCTTTGAAGTTTCTAAGAAAGAGACCTAAACTTGTGTAATGGTGATCTGTCTCTCTTCTATTGTTAATTGATTTTTTTTTTTTTTTTTTGCCATTTTTAGAACACTACTTTTCTGCACTACTATTCTAATAATGCTCCCAAGAGTGTGTTACCACAGTGTGTTCCAGCACTGCTTTTATGCAGCAGAAGGATAATTAAGAAAAGTTGGGACACTTGTAGGAATTGGAAATTAACTTCCATTAGAGCAAAACAGATTTGAGTTGTTTTGCAGTTTTGAACCCGTTTCTGGTTTCCTAAAAAGGGCTTTTTTTGTATAATTTTAAATTGTATAATATTGTTCAGTATTGGGGAACATTACTTTTAAACTTCTGGCAGTTCACTACTTATTTATGTACCCATCCAAGCTATTTATTCAACTTGTACTGCTTGAATTTCCATTGAAAAAAAATTTGCGTAAATAAAAACGGATATTATTGACTAACTTGGTCTTAATTTACCATTTCACAAATAATTTCTTTTGAGAATGTTCTTATGTATGTCGGTGTTGTATTTAAAACTTAAAAAGCAACAGGTTTGTATTAACTAAATTTACCTCCTCTTAACTATTTTCAATACTTAAAAAAGACAAAACACATTCTTCTAGAGACAAGGAATCCATCTTTGTCAGTGTGGCTCATCCGTGTCATGTGTCTGTGCACAGGTGCGTCGACAGGAGCAAAAGCGTAGCCGTCAGGAACCTGCAGCAGGTGCAGAATCGTCCTCGCGCCACAGTGGGACAGGACAGGACAGCGGCTTTGGCAGCGACAGCGCTCGCATTCGCATCGTCCAAATCGAGCAGCAGAGCGGGGCGAGCCACCACTGCATCGCTAGGCCCTCACGCAAGTCTACCATCACCAAGAACCTCAGCTTCATCCCTTTTGACATCTTTCTCACTGCTAGCAAACTCTCTGTCATGACCTATGCTTGCTCTAGTTCCCCAAAGACCCTCCCCACATTTTCTGATACACCTAGTACACCAGAGAAGAACAAACCTGGGGACAAGGTAAAGTCAAAGCCAGAGAAGATGTCGCTTTTAAGCTTGACTTTATGGTTGGGGCAGTATTAAATTATCTCACTGTATCCAATTTAGGTGGGAAAAAGTGTCCTCGATCATCCTGAGATCACATCTGAGTCTCCTCCAGCCTCAACCTCCCCAACTCCAGATCCCACGCCAGCTGCCCAAGGTTCACTTGCTGGCCTTACTGCTGAGGACATCCTCAACAGCAACACCTCCCAACCAGCTTCTCCACTACTGAGAGGAAGCCTTCTCTCCCTTGAGGGTCTTCCCACTCCCACCCGATCCTCAGCTCGCCAAGCGCTGGGTGTTACCATAGTGAGGCAGCCAGGAAGACGAGGCACAGGGGACCAGGTGTTGGAACCGCTCCTGTACCTCCAAGTTATGCAGCCCTCTGTTCTGCTGAGCTGCCACCACCGCAAGCAGAGAATGGAGCTGTCTGTATTTGACTTGTCCTTAAGAGGAATAGCTTCAGACTACAAGTGCCTAGGTGAGAGAAACTTTGTCTGAGGACCCTGTTAGCATGAAGGATGGGTGGAGGTCTTAAAAATAAATAGTTTGTAAATACAACTTTTCTACTAAACCTCATAACCTTAAAGAAAAACTGGTTTTCATATAGGTCTAAAAAACCATTTGCCCATCCTGTTAATTTAATCTCAGTGCCCATTTTTCATTCTTTATCTCCATCTGCCTCTTCCAGACCCAGGAAAAACACTACCAGAATTCCTTGACTACAACATGTTTTGGCTGCAGACAGTAGCAGGAGAGGTGGACAGTAAAACAGGTATCCCTCCTCCTCTGCTTTGCCTCCAGATCAAAGACTTCCTCAATGGACCAGGTGAGAATTATGCACATTTACACACACACCTCTGTACACTCATAGCAATATGCTGCATCACCTTCATATTTAATTTGAAGGAGTGTAATGATACGCCAAAATCACGGGTCGGTGCGTAGTTTGGTTTAAGGTCACAGTTCAGTTCTTTTTCAGTACAGTAAGGAAACAAATGCAAAACATAAAACTGTTTAACTTTGGTGTAAACAGGAACATGTTTAATGACATTTAAAATAAAATCAAAATCAAGAAAACTGCAGTAAATTCTCCAAAAAAGTTTCTCAAAAAACAAAAGAAAATAACATAAACAGAGAGATGTGTCAGTTCTGAACCAAGCTTTCCATACCAAAAACTCCAAATACAGATACATGTACCATTACACCCCTATTCATTACACTGAAGGGAAAATGTTTATTACTGAAACGGGAGAACACACACAGAATCTCTTCAAAGCCCCGACAGGTGATCTAAATAACATTTAATTAAATTAGTCAATTGGTGCTGACATTGGCAAAAAAACAAATATTGGAATTGAGCAATAAGACCTGCAGTGTGAACGTAGTCTGACTCTCAGCAACATCACAGCCCCTTGTCTCCATTAACATGAACTAGCAACAAACGTTACTCGTTGTATCATGTTAAGCTGGACGGCAACATGAATACGAAAAATTTTGTGCCAGATTGACAACTTTTTACTAAAATTTACCATGCTGTTGTTGTCAGGAATAAAATCCACTGTTTCCTCTGCCGTATATCAACGGTGTTCCACCTGATACCCACACCGCCATCAGCCAACAGACGGTGTTAACCACGGCCCCCCTCAATGTCAGACACACTTCAGGTGTTTGTCCGGATTTGTTTATAGCCTGGGTTCGAGGCAAATGGGTCTTGTTGCAGCTGGTGACAGTGTCCGAGCACCTGTCCGTCATCGTCCCATTCCTCTTCATAGTCATTAGAGGGGACCTGCTGGTGATCCTCATTGTTTGCTACAATGTTGGAGGTAGCGGGATTGTCCGTTTCCGTCATAATTTGTTGTCATTTATACTCACATGAGAAACTTCTCCATTTTTTAGCTTGGGTCTTCATAACCCTCAGTTGAGGTCCAAGCACTGTTCCAATTTAAAGTACGCATCCAGACAAGTGCGCTCCAAATTCCCATATGTGCACTTGTCCCGCCCATTTCATCAAGGATCTATCAGAAGTGGCTTGTGTGGACTTCGGGCAGCCTACTAACAGAAAGATGGCAGAGGAGAAAGCTCATAACTTTTAAGTTCTGTTTTTAAAGTATTACTTTTTTCATTTCAGACAATGTGGTCTTTAATCATTTTTGGGCCTTGTCGGTTTCACCGCTTCATCCTCAGCTTCGAGGTAGAACATACCAGAAGCAGTTGTGAGCGCTGCTCGGTCCCATTTTAAGACTTTTTTTTTTTATCTTTTGTATATATTTTTTTTTTTTTTGTGCACATGTAAGTTTTTCTGTGGCAACGGCCTTCCATCCTCCGAAGTTTGTACTTCCAAGTCAAACCTGTCAAGTCCATACTAGCAAGTGTACGAGTATGTTTTAAGTATACTTGGTATTGAGAAACAAACGTTTGTTAGGTAATACATCCACCAGAGGGCAACGCAGAGTTTACATCCGAGTTCCGACGTCAGTTTTAGACAATAACATGCATGGCAACGGTGGAGATCATGATAATGTTAATTTTTGGAAAGAGACATAAACAGAGGCAGTGGTCTGTGAGGACATGGAAAACTTTGCAGCTTCTTCTTCTTCTTCATCTTTGTTTCTTTCACGAGTCGCATGTCAGCTTTACTGCTCAACACTGCTCCCAACACTGGTACTTCTCCGTTTGCTCTGTCAAGGTCCGTATTTGCAAGGCCCAAATTATGCACATAAAAAATGCAGAAGATGGACAAAATGCTCCATCTGACGTGGGAGTAGACCTTAAATGGGCCTTTAGAGAATAAGAGAGAAGTGTAGAGAGGATTTTTTCTTACCTAAGATGA
The DNA here is from genome assembly GCF_017639745.1 of Melanotaenia boesemani. Classification (NCBI taxonomy): domain Eukaryota; kingdom Metazoa; phylum Chordata; class Actinopteri; order Atheriniformes; family Melanotaeniidae; genus Melanotaenia; species Melanotaenia boesemani. The sequence continues at coordinate 32,926,455 of NC_055687.1, forward strand.
GAAAACAGTGTGGAAATAGCATTTAAGATCAGATTTGTTCTTAAAAATTGTTGGTTAATGAGGCCCAGAATGCCTTACCCTAACCCCACCAAAACTGCTCAAGAACAGTATAATGAACATCACAAAAAGCTCAAAAATACTGATTTGGCTTCCAAACTTCCAAGGTAGGACTCCTTATCCACAGAGAAACACCTGTATCCACAAATGTTAGCATCAGACATCACAACACCAAAGTTCCACATCCATGCCCACTGGGGTCCAGGGCGGTTTTTCATGGCATATGGAACACCTACATTAAATCGAGTTTTTGGTTTTAGTCTCGTCTGATCGTTTAGTTACCTGGGAAGACAGAACAGTCCTATAGTTTTCTGTGTGGGCTCATGTTGAGCTATTAAAATTACATTGTGGATGTTTGCTCCAGGTAGCCCCTGATATCGCTCACTTTGAAACAGACCACATGCTACTTGCTCCTGTGTGCCAAATGTGCACACATTTGTGTGTAGAGTCAGGTTTCTGTAAATTTTCTTTCCACAGGGTTTGGTTCACTATTTTTAGCCTGATATGATATCCAAATGAGCAGATTTAATCTGAGGCTGTTGACCTAAGGGTGTGTTTGACATCCTGCCCAAATACAACTGTAATGAATAAAAGTGTGAGTGGGCTTTTGAGTCTTAGTGTGCTCAAACTTTTAATCCCTGTGAGGGTTTCACAGAGAGTGTGTGTAGGCGCAGGTCATCCTTCAGCTTCCTGAACACAGGCCAGATGTTGCAGATTCATGCACACTGACATGTAACTACAGACATGCTTTGACATATTGGCTGTCTCTCTTCCACATGCAAACAGTCATGAACACATACTGTGCATGTACACAAGAAGGAGCTTCAGGATGAGCGTTAGGTGTTATTGATGAAGGTTTAGCACAACGTATATAGTGTAGCTCTCCTGTCCCCTCATTCATCCGCCCCCTGTCAGCTTCTCATTCCACCTGGACTCACACAACACGGCTCTCTGTAAAATGTTAGAAATCTAAATTACACAAAAAATTTAACCATGGCTCTGCTTGATAAATATGACTAGTTTCAATTTATATGGAAAAGACAGGTTTTAGCAGCAGTTAGAAAAGCTGTGTGTCTACCATCTCTTGTCTCCAGGTGGAAAGAAGCAACACAGAGCTCTATAAAATCCTGCATAGTGTTGATTTTTCAGTTAAATATGGATTATTTGTTGGTTGTGTAAGTATGAACAGGGTTACTGTCACAGTGTTATTTAAAATGAATAACACTATTCTGTAGTTATATCTGATTCTTTAGTCAAGTTGAAGTGTAGACAACAGTCAGGTGTTTCCCTTGAACTATTAAACTGTCTCAGATGGATAATTTCTGTAATAATCAGTCAAAGTCATCCTCTTCACATACACACACATACTAACAGCAACCTCCAACTGACTCAGACAGGATCCAGGCTCAGCATGGGGTTGCCCCAGGTCAGGCGCTGCTGGAAAAATCTAGAATTGACCACACATGCTACTGGTTCTCCTTCATCCCCTCAATCACTTTGTCTCACACACACATATGCACATTTGGACTGTTTGTTGGTTAGTGAGATGGCTCTCTGGAGGAGATAACTGCCCTCGTCAGGGACGGAGTAACAAAGAAAGAACTACACAGAGCCGTGGGATTCATTAACATTGGTGATTTGTGTGGAATTGATTCCCATTGTTTAGACAGGGTGGAGGCAAACTGGAATCATTTTAAGTGAAGTGAAGAATTAGGATTCAATGACAAGAAGCTCTGGAAAATGTCCTGTTAAATTGACCTAATTTGAATATTTAAATAAATGAGAGTGGAAAAAATACTGGAAGGCGGGGTTAAAAAGAAAAATGTATTCAGCATTTTATTCATCTGTCCTTGTCTTTATAAATGTCTGTGTGTGTTGCAATGTGCATTTATCATGTTTGCCGGCTGTGCTTTGATTCGGCAATGCTTCACATTTGATTTATTTCAACCAGGCACAAACAGAGAGCAGACCACCATGAGGCCATGTCTCGCTGTGTGTTTACAGCAATATGCTCACAATTTCAGAAGCATTTATTCTGCAAGACCAATCAAAGCTGCTTCCCAAAGGATGCTGAGTGGGAAACACTTGTAACATGTGTATTGTATGCTGGATGATGTTTCACCATTGACCCTCACTCAGCAGTTGCTCATCACATACACTCCCACACTCTCATCAACATAACTCATGCAAATGGATGCAAGAATCCATGTTTTTAAGACCAAAGACAGTTTAAGACTTGACATGTAAAAATATTCATAAGAAGACTTTACACGGTTTAAAAAATGCTTATTTATTTATTTATTTATTTATTTATTTTTTGTCTTCCAACATAAGAAGGATTTAGTGTGTGATCAGCTAACATACAAACATTTTTCTCTCCTTCCTTTTGTCATCTTTCCTGCTCAGTTCCTGCCATTGAATGTGTCAGTGAGGGAGTCCAAAGATGTAACTGCTACCACTTAGAGACAAAAGATCAGCCTTCTCTCTGTAGAGAAGCAGCAGGTGATAGATTAGCTAGAACAAATTGGAACCATTTCTCTCCCATGTCCCTGGTTCCTGTCAAGCAATGAGTTCGGAGAAATGTTGTCAGTTACTGTATACAAGCTTGTGCCCCTCCGAACCAACCAGAACCTCTCTAATTTGAGTCAGATGGCATCTGAGCTATGTGTCATTGGCCTTATGGGGAATGAGAGGGTTTTGTTAACCATGGGATTTAACAGATACCTCTGAAAATGTTGTTGGCCCTTTCAAACACAGACATACACCCATGCCCTTCACATATGGGCCTGTGTAATTGGACACATTGCCACCTGTGTCTGACACAGGTTTTCTGCTGTCAAGTGTCAAGCGTGAAAGTCAGCTAGAGAAATCAAAGGTGGGGTGAAAATGAAAACGGTGTTTGTGGTGGGTACACGCATGCACTTATATATCAAACAGCAGGTTCAGAGTGAGGACGGCGTCATGCATGACCCGCCAAAAAGGCACAGTAACCTGGGTAATAAGCATGTTTGATCCCCCCCACCACTTTGCTGAGGTATACACACATGTGTGTATGTGCCTCTGTCAGATCCAGATCTTCCACTTTCTCCAGTGCTAATAGAGGCTGACACCTGAGAAGGGCCAGTCTGATTCCCTGCAGCCTGTTCACATTAGGGCCTGTTCGCTAAAGGTATGTGAACACCAGCACCATTCCTACCTATATGATGCTTGTTCTTCCACTAAGTCTCTAGCTTAAAATAGTCATCCGTGTTAGGGCTTAAGTCAAAGTGTTCATAATGAGAGTCCCTGTGCTGTTAAAGTCCTCCCCCTGCATAGTGATCAAAGTGCCACCACATTTCTTTCAATAAGATTTCTTTCCTATTCGAAACTTCCTATCTGGCCTTCTGACCTTATTAAACCATAACAGGAGCATTTGAAACATTGGTATATGTATGTATATATATATATATGTACTGAATACTACTAAATATGGAATCCTATACAAGTTTAGGGAAACTTTTCTCCTTTAAAAAATATTCTTTGGTCAAGAAAAGTGTTGAAATGTTGAAAGTTTTTTATCAACTTGGATCAGATGCACAGCTCACTTCAGCCAGGTGAAATTCAGATGAGTTAAACAGGTAATAAATCACTAAGCATCACTCTGGAGCTGGTTGGATCAGGGGTTGGTATGAGGTTTATGAAATGGGGGCAGAAAGGAACATGAAGAGGGAGAACACAGTATAATCAGGAGCAGGTCTGCATGTGCTGGGAGGCAGGCCAGGCTCAGGCCCCGGCACTGACCCTAACTGACCATGGGAGACATCTTTATGTGATTATAGGGGGAGGGGTTGATTAGGTTGTAGGCTGAGGAAAATTATATATATATATATATATATATATATATATATATGTGTGTGTGTGTGTGTGTGTAAAAGATAAGACAGGAAGAAAAAAGCAGCTCATACATGGGCCACATGAAAGACAGGGAGTGAGAGGGTGAAAGAATATGGCAGGGGAATAGAGGAACCATAACAGCTGCACATGGGCTATTTATTCTACCACTGGAAAGTTTCCTGGTGATAAGTCAAGTGGAAATGATAAGCTACATTGCACAGCAAATTCCACCTATCATTCGTCCAGTTCCTCTCTAGCCATCCTTGCATTTGACCGTGTGCATTACTTCCACTGGATTAAATGAGACAGAATCCTGTATACGGCCTCAAAGTGTGTATGTGAGAGCCTGTATTCGCTGCCATTATTGGCAGTGCCCCCATCATGCCTCCAGTGCACTCACCTGGGCAGGAGGCAGACAGAAGGCCTAAACCCTTAAAAAACCTCCAAACACTGGGGCCTTGATGAGTCCATGAAAAACAGCTGCGCTTGTTTTCGGCTGCTCCCCTCTCCCATCATCATGACCAAGTGGAAAAATGGGATAATGGAAGTGGTGTAAAACGGCATTGAGTTAATTCATGTGTCTCTGTAAATTCCAGTCAAGTGTTTGAAGGCAGCAGTGCACCAGAGAATGAGAGAGAGATGGGGAGCTGGAGAGAGCAGTCTCTGATTTATGTAGCTGGCATAAAAAAAGATATTCTCTTTTTTTCTCTTCTCTATTCCGCAGTGTCACGTTAGGATGTTACAGTGAGACAGCCAGTAACTCTGTAAACGTGTATATGTGTTCATATGGAGGAACAGACTGAGAGTGGACCCAGCTTTGCATGCCAGTTCATTGCATGCAAACTTAGTGATTAGAGAAAGAGAGAAGAGCTCGAAGTTTGATTTACAAGACACAGTAACATGTAGTTTCCCATGGGTAGATAGCTTAAGATCTGCTTGCAGAGACACTGATGAAGCCTGCCGTGTCTTAAAACCCCCAGATGGACTGTGACCAGTTTATAGTGGGTTTCCAAATTTCAAGGGCAGGTTTTAAAGAGCAAGGCCCCCAGCCAACAGTGAATTTATTCAATTTGTGTCCTCGGTTTGACACAGTTTAAAAGGCCCTACTTTAGCATTGAGGAGAGCTTTGTGAACAGCTTGTCACTAGATGGTGATTCATTCATTCAAACTTTACTATGGAGTCAAGGTCCAGTCATGAAAATCTGTATAAAATATTAATTTCCTATTCCCAAATATAAACAGAACACACACAGAACACAAAAGATCCGGCAAGCATGTGTACCATTGAGACAACAGGTTTTTATTACCTTTCCAAAAGCTTTGCTCTTTCTACTTCCTGTTGGGATTTCTTTAACACTCAGCACTTCATAAATAAAGTCAGGATGAGCATGAGAGGCCCTCCTCTCTTTAAAGACTGTCTGTTCAGAAGCAGTTCATAGACAGGGTTGTTTATGAGGCAGAACTGTTTTATTAATGCTTTTTAATTTTCTATTCTCATCTTTTCTGTTTGTTTTCTTTGTCTTCCTGTCTCCACAGCTGAGCTCAACATAGAGCTATCACGCCCCTTGAAAATCAGTCCTACTTTGGCTAAGCTGGAGCAAGCCAAAACCTACCTAAAGAAAATCCTGCCACCCCAATCATGGGGCATCTCCAGTAAGACTCCATCTTCTTCCTCCACCCCTCAGTCATCCCCCACAAAGACACCACACAAGGCCTTCCCTCTTCGTTCAGACCCCCACCACCAGGCCTCGGCCCAGAGTAGAGCCAGCGGTGTCGAGGCCCTGGCACTGTCCTTCCACAAGGTCTCCCTCCACACCGCTCAGATTGTTGTTGCCATGGAGACAGAGGCCCATCCAAAGAGGCCCAGCTTAACGGTGTCAGTATCGGCCATGATGGGATGTCTGAACATGAAGTCAGGGCCTAGGATAGAGGGTGAGTAAAGAAGAAATGTTGGCTTTATTGCTTCTTAAACTGCAAACATTAAGAAAAAATAGGCAAATAAATATGACAGAATCTTTTATTTTTGTTGTTGAAGCACAAGAGGAACAGATGGAGTGATCGGGGAAAAAATATGGTTTTAAATCACGGGCAATATTTTTTGCCTTCCCATACTTAACATAAACTTTGTCCTCGAATGACTCTAAAATATCTTTCTTGATTTGAAATGTGAAAAACATCAAGCTCATAATGCAATCCATCTTTCTCTGCTGTGTTACAGTAAAATACAACTTGTTTTAGGGAAATTGTTGAAACAGGTGGAGCTACATTGGAAACAACTGAAGTGACTTCACACAACTTGGCAGACTTGGCATTTTTCTTTAAAGCAACCACAACTTTAAGACTCAGAAAGGCACAACGCTAAGTGTACAGACATCTTTTTTTTATGGCATTTCACTTTTATGGTACCCAAACTCACCATGATGGACAACAGGAACCAGTCCAGGTCCTTTAAAAGTCAAATACATTTACACAGAGCTCCAAATATCCAACACAAAGAGGTCATAGGGAATAAACTGCTCTGGATCAGGTGATTATGTATTCAAATAAAAATGGATCTTGAGCTATACTCAGCTCACACTGCAGTTATTTGTTTCCCTCAGTTTTGTGTAATTACAAGATTTTGTTATACACAGCAGAATTTTAAAACCATTTCAGTTATACTGGATCAATAAAAACAATTATTGGTATTTATAGTATTTGTTGATCAGTATGTCCTCATTAAACTTTCCATTTCCCACCTTTGGTTTTTGAATAATTTATTACAGTGGTCAGCAATTGGCAGCCCGCAGACCAAAACAGGCCTTCCACCAATAATATCTGGCCCGCCACATTACATTGATTTAAAAAAAAATAAATATTGCAAGAGTGCACAGAGACATGGTGCTGTTTAGCCGTAGCTGTTTATAGCGCTGTGTTAAAAGAACAGCGATGGCCTTTTAACAATGGATGAGGAGAGACCCACAGGAGACGGTGCAGTAGGGATGGGAGGACAAGGGGATGTCGGAGCAGAGAAAGTAGCTGTGAGAAACTTCCTGTGTAGTAGTGAATGTTTTGCTACAAGCTTTAGCAATAAACACCACACAGCTCTTCTAGTTAGAGCAGAGTCCCATGTCTGCTTCACCACTGCTGGGTAAAGTGAAGGGAGCTAAGCCTGAAGCTAGCTGCAGCTTCACCCAAGAGTAAACACCTCTCCACTGCCTCGCGAGCTTGGTTTGCAGGTGGAAGCAGGAAAGTTTAGCAGCTATTTTTGAGTTTTCCACGAAAGAGGAGGCAAAAAAACAGAGCAACACAGTTACTAAAACCATCAAAGAAATGGCTTCAGGGGCAAAAAGACCAGGCTAAATATAGTTGCCGACCCCTGATCTATTGCATCTCAGTCTGCTGGGAAAATCTTAGATTTTCTCAGTTACTCACACTGGGAATGATTTGTGAACTAAACAGTTTTCAGTATTAATTAGTATATTCCGGTTTCTTTTTTAGTTTTTAACTTAGTTTTTGTGCTGATAGAGCCATCCTCTGCCAACAACAAGGTTAGTCAGTAAAGTGTGACGTGAGATATTTCTGTTAGTGTTGCATCTTAAGTTGTTGTGGGACCACATGTATTTAATTATGTGGGTATGTGTGTATTAGGACCCTAGAGAGAAAGACTTTTTCATGCACTGATGTCTTCTGTGTGTGAGAGCAAGATGTTTGTTTTCATGTTACAACCAAACCCTGCCTTCATCACCACCGACTGTTATCCAGGAGGCATCACAGTGTTTCCATTATGACAATCAGAACTGCTAATGTAAATGAAAAAACACTTCCAATTTCTCGGTGCCGCTGGGTGTGAGCCGACATGCTGTAACAAATGATCACAGATTTTTAGCTTTTTGTTTTTTCTTGGCATGACTTTCAGATTGGACAGCAGATAAAAAACAGAAGGATAGAAGAGAGTACTAAGCTGACATGCCACATGCAGTAGATAGAAAGGAACACTTGGACTCATAACTTTGCAAGTAGATGGTTTATACCTCAGTGCCGGCGAGCAAAACATCCTTTGTTGACTGGGGTTCGAGGACAAAGCCGGAGCAAGGCTCCCTAAGTGCCTGCATATGTTTAACAGATGTTGTTAATATAGGGTTACCTCAGATAAAATGATTGTCAAAAATGTTAATTAAAACCTCAAACAATTTGCACTTTGTTTACTCAAATCTGGATAACTGCACAGTGACACAATGCTGCCACTCTGCTCCGATTTTCACCAGTCATCCATATTTTATACATTGATACCGTGATCAGTTGAGTTTAACTGTGTGTGTGTAAAGCAATGAAAAAGTGCATAGGCACAATCATGTTATTATAAAAGCAAATATTGTCACGTTCACTGTGCTTTAAAATAAATCTAGTGCTTATAACAGTTTCTTTAGCATATGTTAATACTTTTAAAAAGGGTTTTATTTACAGGAAACACAGGAAGCAGTGACTGATTAGTAGTTAACTGTTTTTATTGAAGATTTATATATATGATATATACTTTTTTCTTTGCCCTCCTTCGATTACCACCACACTGAAACAAAACCACTGCTGCTCAAGATCATTCATACAATCGGATTGGATGGGGAAAAAGAAAATAATTGGGACCACTGGATGACCCATCCTCTGTTTGACTCCAAACTCTTTGAAATATCAGTTGTTGTAAAACCTCGAAAATCATAGCATTAAAGTGGCACTACATAACTTCCTAGCTATGAAACTCTTTAATGGCACAGTGAGATTTATCATGTACATTCCTGGAGTTGTTGCCCTGCAGTGTCTTGAGGCTGAGAAATCATAATTTTTTTTTCTGTCCTGGTCCGTAATTTTACAGCAGTATTTCGCTATATGACACCGCTAGCGACTGGATATCAACATACTGGCCATCAGTGTTGGGCAGTTACGCATTATTAGTAGTGCGTTACTGTAACATCGTTACTTTAGCCAGTAACTAATACTCTGATACATTCCTTTAAAAATAAAGTAACTCAGTTACCGTTACCCTATGGTGTATTACTCCATTACTAGCTAAATTAACAAGTTTCGGCCGGCAGCTGTGAGCTTAATCCTGTTTACAGCGGTGATGCAGCACAACATGGTCAGGGTTGCAAAGTCCACTTGTTGGGCTGTTTTTCTCTGCAGTCGCTTGTAAATATCGTTTTGAGTATAGTTACTTACTTGAGCTTCCTCTGCTTCATTTATCAACCCCGCCTGATTCTCTCACAGCTGTCCATAAAGCATCACCTTAACCCTGGATGGGAAATATGAACACAACAGTTTTCATGGTCCAAGCCGGCACGCCCCTACTCACACACACGTGCACAACTTCACTTGACAGAGAGACATTGACAATGCCCATGAATGACTAAGGAAATATGTAAATAAAAATATATAATAAAGAGTAGAAGAAAGATGCAAAGTGCATAGGAGGGCTCAACATGCAGCAAAGTTTTAATTTTTGAGAAGCTGTTATATTTTTATAGATATTATATTTTTAGAAGATGTTATATTTCTATATTTTTAATTCAAATAATCTGTTGGCCTGACCTAAATAAATTAGTGTTGAAAAATTACTTTGTGTTTGAACTTGTTTTATATTTCATACAAAGCTGTAACTAAATTATAAGGATATTAATGGGAGAATTTTTGAGAATGTTCTTTTACAAAAGTAGCTAAAAAGTAACTTTTAACAGTAATGCATTACTTTTTGGTGTAGGCAATCAACAAAATTAGTTACTTTTTAAATAAAGTAACTTATAACTGTAACTAGTTGAATTGACTTTTACTGCTGGAGAGAGTGCAGAGAAGAGACAGGACGCAAGATAGATAGTGTCAGTAGGGGGCACCATAGTGAGAAAATCTAGTACTCTAAACTTGTCTTTTCCTAGCAAGACGTTCAAACTAATGTTGCCATTAGCTCCGTTTTTCTGTAAAGTTTTCAGTTTAAAAGCCCAGTGGTAGTAAAATGGCTTCATGTACACATACCAAATCAGAAGATTTTGATCAGATCAGACTCAAAATTTAATTCCGATCGAGAGGGGTCGGTTATGCCGAACACTGTATCAGTCTGTGCATGTAAACACATATTCTGAATGCAAGACAGAAGTTATCCTTACTGTGTAATGTAATCCACATTATACCTTATGGTTTATATTGCACTGTTCACTCAATAAAGTTTATTTAAACAAGAAAGTTATGTCTAGTGGAAGACATGACGGTACCAAAACTGAACTGATTAGTATGTGAAACAAATAAATATAAATACGTACACACAGCGGTTTTTGTTTAGATCGAAAATTACTAGTTATTATAACTATTATTACTAGTTATTACATGATTAATATGATCATAGCACTTTTGACATGCCCACCGCATACTAATTCAGAACAAAAAGGTTCTTTTTTTTTATTATTATTTTTTAACCTTTTGACCATCAAGATGCTCAATAATCCTTACTTCTTTTAGTTTCTGACAAAAACATATCCACCACAGTTCAGTTTTGTTTTGCTGCCTCCATGGTTCAAGTCTTCCCTGAAAGACATTATTTCACATGACACCCACATGGTTCACGCGTGTGCAAAAAACACCATAGAAGCCATCAGAATGAGCGTAGACATGGTTATTTTTTCCTGCTGATCTGATTGTGAAAAAGTTTAAAACACCCCTCTCAATTGGATTGAAAATTCTTTCCAATTGAAGCCGATCAGATAAACTGCAATGATTACCTGACACATTTTTATTTTGACTGGACATTTGATAAGATTAAAAGTGATCCATATAAATGCAGCTTATGTTTCTTCTTCTACTGCTTTTTCTAAAAGTCAGACACAATTACACGATTACAATGCCAAAATTATTTATTCTGTTTAAACTTGATGCATTTAAACTCACATCATAACCAGAGTAACTTTTCAAGGCTCATGTAAACAGCAAAGGCCTGAGTGAAGAAATTTTGCTATCGTTAACAGCCGTGTTGGTCTTCTCATTCCAGTTTTGAGTGCAAGGCTTTAAATTCTCTTTTTAGACCTCATTAAATACTCAGATGTTTTTTTCCCCAACTCTGAAAACCTGTTGACAACCTGCTGATAATGAAAGCGTTGACGCTGTTCTGTAACGTTTGAAAGGTGCGAATGGCCTACAGGAAAACTTCGTACAGCAAAGGGTTCAACAGGTTGTTAAAGCAAACATCAATAGCTGTGCTTCTGAATAACATGTTTGACTATCTCAATTCCTTTTTTTGTTGTTATTGTTGATAACTTAAGCACCCACATAGATCTTTGTCACAACACACACGCAGCTATTTTCCCTGAGGGCTTCTTCACATAGTGTTTCCAGATTTGTTGGCACTGAAAGGAGACAAACTATCTCCAGTTACACGGACTGATCTCTGGTGACAGTAGACGTATCTGCTGACTTTTAGCCTTAACTGCACCAACTTCATCTCTCACCACTCTGATCTGCTCCGTACCTTAGAAAATTGATACCTTGGAATTTTCCAGAGATAAAGGTCAGGATTGCCGTTTGGTAAGGTTGAGCCTTTGAGTTGCTGCAATAAGTCAGGGGGAATTGCACCCCTGGGAGTGACTATACATGAGATGTAAGACACGAGAAGGCAATCCTACTGCTACAGTGTGTATCACTACTGTTGATTTTTCTCTGCTGGTCTTTGGTGGCAGACTGATGGCAATATGTGAGGATACACAGGAAAGGAAATGCAAATGATGTGATGGGAAAACTTGCAAAGTATGTTTAATAAGTAGTGAGAGAGAAATAAGTTAAAAAGATGCAGTAAAAGAAACATAAGAGGAGAGAAAAGTCTGATAATTGGTCATATGTGGAAAAGAGATCAATCAGAAATAAAGTAGAAAAGGCACAGAGCGATAGAGTGAAAGGAGATGTGGAGTAATATAAGACAGACGAGGAAACAGGACACTACACTGAGTGATCAGTGCATGCACTCTCTTCAACATATGTCATTACAATCACCCCATCCCACCCTACCCTCATCACTAAACATCCATAGCTGTCATCCACCCCTCCCCCCTCGTCTGAGGAACATCTGGGGCTCTGTACCTGGTCATAGCAGCCCCTCTCAACCAGGGGACAAGATGGAGAGAGAGGGGATTAGGTTGACAGTGAGGTGTGTTACCAGATCCTGTGTTAATGAAAAGCAAGTGTAAGCCCTGCATTCCTCTCTCCATCCATGGCTCACCACTCCCCAAGGTAGGGGGGCATTTATAGTTCAATGAAAGAGAGGAGGGAGGCGGGCAAACGAGAAAGAACAGATGTCTTAGGGTCCATGAAACAGGACACTCCCTAATCTCTCAGCTCTCAGTCATAGTGCCCATACAGTACTCCTGACTTCCTATAAACACACACACACACCCACGCACCAGCAGACTGGTAATATTTCTGTTGCGCATTATTTAGAAACATGCACACACGTGCAAATCTTTCTTCTTGGTTTCTGCTTCTGTGGACCCCCTGTTTCTTCATGTTGGTTTACTTCAGTACAGTGGTAAAGGAAAAGTTCTTTTTGTCAAACTAACTAAAAGCTGTTCAAAATTTATATTGTTATTATGACCTATGTGGCTTTTTCTTCTGTCCCTTTCCCAAACCAGCCTTTGAATCACAGTCATAGTAATGTGTTTACTCTGCTGAAAAAAAGCCCACTTTCTTTAATTTATTTCTTTTTCTCTCTGTTTCAATGATCAGAGAAAAGCAAAGCCAAAGCAAATTAATATGAAAAAAATATTCTGCTGTGTTGTGGAAAGTTAACCCAACTAATAAACAGCTTGCATTGTATTAGTAATACAAAAAAGTGAGGTTCTGGAGGGAGATCAGCTGGTCAGTCACATGTACTGTTTGTTGACATGAAATATGACAAAGCTATGAGTCTGTTTAAGCTGCATGACAGAGGTTCAATATATGGCAACATCCAATTTTGGCACCGAGTGTGGAGCCAAACTTCAAACGTACCTTATGATTCAAAAGAATAACGTGTTAATCTTAATGGGAGTTTAGTGAGAAACTGCGGCCTTGATGATGCAGAGCTAAAGGAGACTTCATCAGATTGTTTGTGTCTAGACAACATACAATCAACTAAAGATCCACATCTAATCACATAAAACATATAAAAGAAACTAATCCACAGATATTAAAGCATAGGCCAGTTACCTTCACTTTAATAGGACACTGAAGAGTGTTACAGTGTGAATGGTGTGTGAGTGCTTCAGGAATCCCAGGTTCATGTTGCCAGGAGCAGTTTGCCCCCGGTAGGATCTTCAAGGCCAGGCTGAGTTGCCAGACAAAGTATGTTCCATAAATTTTTTTATGATAAACCGACTCAAGGAGTCAACTTTGCCCGGTTTAGGAATACTGATGCCTCACCCTGGAGCCAGGCCTGGGGGAGTGCCTGCCCATAAGCACCAGGTGGTCAGGTTTTTCCCCATGGGGACTGATCAGGCATAACTTGATCAATCTATATGAGGCAGTCAGTCATGTTAAACGTCAGCGGGTGATCATTGGCATGAACTCAGAATTTAGAGTCTTGATGGAAAGTAAAACTACCTGGAAGCACATTAGCAGCTTTGTATTTTAGTCCTTCCATTACTGCATGATATTTTGCCTGACTTTTTAATCCGTAACATAAAGCTATTCTTTCTATTACTTTCACTTATTTTTTTTATTTTATTTTTTTTTTACTAACCCTTTGTTTTGTTTTGTACTTGCAGCATATAATTTGCAGCTTATACTGCTTGTTTTATTTGCAGCAAAGTCAGTTCATCATTAAATTACATTATTAAATGAACATGAAGCTGTCTAAAATGCTCAGACTTGGATCTAATATTTTGTCAGAATCACCAGGTTTTGGTTGAGTAACTTAATGGTATACAGTACATACAATACACTACTGTTACCTACTGCTTCTTACAGCACATATCTAAAATTTTTGCTTATGCATTGCAGTTGTTATTGAACCCATATGTAACTCATCAGAACTTAACAGTTTATGTATTTGTAATGTCTTGGATGACACACAGCTTCCTGCACTGCGACATTTTGGCCGACAGTGTCCCCTGCTACAAACCCAGTTTCCTCTAGTGTCCTATAGTGGTCTTGTGGTGAGTGAATAGCGTATTTCTGTGGTGACTGACAGTATATTACTTCTATTACTCTTACCATCCCAGAAGGTCTTCAGGGGCCTCTGTTAGTTATGTAATGACTCCTTTAGGTTTCTGCTAATTGATACCAGTACATCGCAGGGTATAAATCAGCCAGGCAGTGGTCAGATAACAGCTGCCAGGGAGAAACCAACATGGTAAATCAGTCTCCGATCCTATCTAATCTTATGCGGGTGTTTACCAGAGATGTATTTCACTTAAGGAAGATTTCCATCCACCCTCTTTCCCACCACCCACTTGGTTCCTCTGGTGTTTTACATTGAATGTTAGCTTGCAGTGGCAGTGCATGTGTGTACTGGGTTACTGGTAAGTTTTAATGGCAGGGTTAGGTAGGCAGGTAAAAGCTTGTTCTATTCTGATGTGTGTTTCTTACTGAAATCATACTGAATGAACATGTAGTTGATGCTTTTTCAGAGTTTGGAAATGAATATAGACATGGGAGGGACAAAGTTGGTCCTCGAGAGCTGCAGTCCTGCTGGTTTTCCTTGTTTCCTGCTGCATGACACCTGAATCAGATTAATGGTTCAACATGCCTGGGCAGAATTTGAGAGCCTTTGAATTTGAATCAGGTGTGTTGGAGCAGGGAGACAACTAAAACCTGCAGGACTTCAATCCTCAAAAACTGGAGTTGCCCATCCCTGATATAGATTGAAAATAGAATATGTTTTTATCTGATTATTTCAGATGAATAGATATATATTTAATGTTGGCACATTTATGTAGATGTTAAAGAAATCTAAAAAAGATTTTGGTTGTAACAAGCCACCATGCAGAATAGAAATGGATAAAAAGATACTACTTTGTGTGCTATTGAATAATGTGGTATTTAGGAATAAAATACATTAAATTTGATTACATTAAATAAAGTGAAATTAATAAATAAACATTTATTAATCTCAGGGGAGTAATTATAATTATATATATATATATATATATATATATATATATATATATATATATATATATATATATATATAGGGGTAACTTCATTTCCATCTTTTTTCTTTGGCAGTTGTGGACATGTATGGATGTGTTTTTGTGTTTCTTATCAGGTATCACGAGATGATTGGATGATAACAGTCTGACTTCCAGTAATAATCATGACCTCAGGAGTGTTTGAGCTTATGATGGTCCAAAAGTTACAGCTATCAACAATCTCTTACTATCTCTTCTTTTCTTTTTTTTTTTTACCCTTCATCTTTGTTTTTTCCATTCTCCATCTACAGATTGTCATTTTTATCTGTTGTCAAAAAGGCAGAAGGGTAAACCCCTACTCCACCCCTGTGGTCCCCTACCATCCCTCTACTCCTCCTTACAGTCCAGCAGTGTAATGTCTTTAGAGTTTTTGCTGCAACACCTCTGGAGACCAAGTTACATAGTGGTAATGGAGTTTTGAATGGAGGTGGAGAGAGAATGTGGAGAAATGTGCCTCTGATTAATATTTAACCTGGAAGGAAGGATGGAGTTTGAAAGAAAGGGATCCCTCCTCATTAAAAGCGCTCCTAATTAGGTTGATTGTTGAGAGGGCTGGCGGGCTGCTGCTGGCTTTAACACCAGGATGCTGCGGTCAGCTGAGCTGTAAATGACGCATAGTGAGACAGGAGAAAATGCTTTGTTACTCATTGTGTGTGTGAGAATGT
This sequence comes from Melanotaenia boesemani, assembly GCF_017639745.1. Lineage (NCBI taxonomy): Eukaryota > Metazoa > Chordata > Actinopteri > Atheriniformes > Melanotaeniidae > Melanotaenia > Melanotaenia boesemani. The sequence continues at coordinate 32,942,224 of NC_055687.1, forward strand.
GCATGTGGGAGTGTGTGTTTCCACTTGTTCGCCTGGGTGAGACAGTTGTTTGTCTGCTTTTACCTCTTTAAATACCGTATGGAGCCATTTGGCTGTCCTTTTCAGTATGTACTATTCAGTATGTGAGTGATTCTTCACATAAATGTGTTTGTGTGTGTGTGTGTTTGTGAAAGTTTTTCAATTTAATGAGCCAGTTTGGGAGTTCCCCTGGGCTGTCTAATAAATCCTAACCATGAAAATAAGCTTTATGTCCAAAGCCCAGTAAGTATTCTCTGACAACTCTGTCTGCACAGATATTAGCAGGTAAACTGCCAACTTGTATCAACACTGTCTTTCCTGAGAGATATGAGTCACCCTGGTTTAATAATTCCCACAGAAAGTTTTATATAAGCAAAGCCCTCTTCCACCGGATCACTCCCGTTGTGTTAGTACATTCTAATGTTGAATAAGATGTTCCTGAATCAATTTACCAAGTCTGGAAAGGTTTGAGAACTCTGGCATGTCATTTCATCATAGCTCACTTTTTCACTCACACCTTTTGGTCTTGTCTTTCATATTTTCCCACCATCGATGTCAATATCCATTCATCTTCTCATTCATCACTCCCTTCCTTCCCCAGTTCCCCCATATTCGTAACCCCTATTCATCCTGGTTTTACCCTAAGTGAACCCCAAGCCTAGAGTAGTCTGTCTTTTCTCAAAGACTTTAGACACAGTTTAAAGTAGAAATATCTGGATACTATTATATCACTATAAGAACCCAATATTTACTGTAGTACTCGTTTCTTTCTGCAGGCACAGTAGTAATTGGTTTGGTGATGCTTTTACTGTCCGTAACAGAACTACTGCGATTTTTTTTTTTTTTATGTTTTTGTCAAAGTGTACTTTGACTTTTTTGTTCCTGATACTAATTAATGGTTTGCACTTTTGGTAAACCCTGTGTATTGATTTTCCTGAAGTCTGACTGCTTCCGGGAGAGTGTTATTCACTGACCTGGAGTCATCTAGAGGTTATGATATCTGCATTAATTTATTTTATATAGGGTGTAAAGTCCCATAATAGACACTAATTCCAGTGTCTCATCATACTTACAATTGAATGTGCTGTTCCCTCTGGTTTTGACTCTCCCTGACCAGCTGCAGTGTGAATTTCTAGAGTTAAAGAACATGTTTTAAGAACCACTTCTCAGGACATTATTAGTCATCCGTGGCTGAGGTTTCCAAATGGGCTGCTCCTGCTGCTGTAATTTAACTGACCAAATCAGCAATCCCATGGCCATTACCATTAGAAGTGGTTTCAGTCTACTGAGTTATGGGACCAAAAGGTCAGCATATCCCCTCAACAACAATCTAGATTATGATCCAAATAACATTGATTTCATCTGTTGTAAAGATTCAGGGCATTTTGTTTCTTTGGGATTGAATGGGTGTTTTTATCTACTTGCTTGATCTCTTTGTGGTTTGTCATTATCATTGTGTCTGTTTAGTCTTTTACTGGACCAAATCAATTTGAATTCAGCTGTCAGACAGGTTCAGTTTAGTATTTATACAAGGGCTGTCAAATGATTACAAGTTTTAATCAGATTGATCACAGTTTACAAATTATTTAATCACGATTAATCACCATTCACGACTATGCCTGAAATAAGCCTGTTTTTACTGTATTGCATCAACAACACGAGCCAATGATAACTAACCTTCACTTGAGTAAACTTCAGATGTCTAAGGGTCAGTAAATGCAGCATGTAATGTACCTCTAAATGTTGTTCTGCATATCATAATGCATAATTCATCCAGCATCATCTCACCAACCATCTCCATGGTGATAATATCTGTCTGACTGAAGTTAAACAGCCAACACTGATGGAGAAACTGATAAAACTGATAATATGGATAAAAACAGGTTTTTCCTTTTATCACTGACGTGTAAGTGTTTGTGCAGCAGTGATAAAAGTCCTACAGCAACATCACTCAAAGTAAACACCTGCTGATAAAAAACAATGTATGTCACTGGCTGCTTGTTTTACAATTTTTTTTTTTACACTTTTTTATGATCACCTTAGTTGTAATAACCAGTTCAATATTTCATAAAAAACTAGACCTAAAAAAAGGGTCTAATTTGTGTCCCCTTGTTCTGGTCAGTACCCCTGCCTGGCCACCCATCAAAACCTTTCTAGACCTGCCCCTGCAAAGCTGAAGTATAAATCCTTTCTACCACCAGTCAGCTACTGTGTTAGAGAAGGGTCCTGGCAACAAAACAATACTTCGGGGTGAATTATGTGCCAGTGTGAACAATGAACTGCTAGTTTCCACCTTCTCAGCTTAACCATAAAAAAAAAAAACGCAACTAGAGAGACGTACTAGCGACGAAAAAGCTGATCAGCTGATCACAGACATTATGGTTCATGGAACAACAGGTGAGGAGGAGGAAAGGAGGAAGCTGCTGCACAGATGCAAAGATGCCCAGAGAGCCACTAGACCAGCCACGTTTGGGAAAACTTTTTAAAAAAAGTGCGAGTGTGGAACCCTCTCAGCGCGACAAGTGTGGGTGTTAAAACACCATCATTCTCCACGGGGGTGACGCCCATGTGTTGTTCCATGTCCATCATAACGGAGAAATGACTGATGTATTGGGCTTGTCATGCCACACATGCGTTAAATGCATTAAAAATATTTAGTTACTGCTGTTAGCGCATTATTTTTGACAGCCTTAATTTATACATAATCCGATGTATAAAATTTCACTATGAAACCAGTACTGATGTTAGACTTTTTCCCTTCTTTTTGTTCTCTTTTGTCCCCAAAAATAAACAGTGTGGCAGTTGCCATTTGTACTTTATCTACAGACTTGACCCAGGAGTATGACTGATAGATCTTATGTCTTAAATGTACTCCTTTAACTTATGTAGTTTTACCCTGTGCAGTACATCCAGTTTATTGCTACTCCATATGTGTTCATAGATGCAGTTCAGGCTGCCTTTGTGCTGCTGAAGTTGAAAGATGTACTGGTGAAAACAGGACTGAAGGACCGAAGCCATGTGCTGCTGGGGCCGTTCTCCTGCAACAGCTCCCTGGAAGCTCGGTGGTGTCGGCACAGCAGCAGCCCTGGACCTGAGCCCGGCCCCCCTAAACTGCTGCTCGACCTGAAGGGAGGTCTGCTGCAGGTTTGTGTACTTATGACATCAGTTCAGTTCCCTCAATCATAAGATTTATTACCCAGCACAACTACAGTTTCGTAGAGGTTAAGGTTAGATCAGCGTCTCTGCACCTGGTTGGAAGTGAGAGTGATTGAGAGCTCTGCTCGAGGACGTTTACTTAATATATCAGTGGGGTTCTTCCAGCTAAAGAACTGTCTTAATCACCAAGTAATGCCATTACCTACTGTCCTTGGTTCCCAGAAACTTATTCATAAGCAAACACCATCTTATCAGGCTTTAAGTACTCCTCCTAGTTCTGCTGTTCCTCTTTCTGTCATGGCTTCTGTCCTCTTTGAAACAAAGTGATGACAAAAGTTATTTCATTTTAAATCTGAGACACATCTGCTTTTTTGGTGGTGGAATATTACAAAACCCTTTATGGGGGGTTATCTTATGTGTGTCTTTTTTCCTTTGAATAGTTACATAATATCCCTGTTGAAAAATCCCTTTTCAATGTGACTAACCAAACACATTATTTCTAATGTATTATTCCACATTACTTCCTAAGGGGAACCCCCTCTCTCATGTTCAGTGGTTTCCTTAATGCTTTTATTGCGTGCCCATTAACAGAAACATCTCTTGCAACTCAACACTTAATTTGTGATCATACATTTCCCTCTGCAAATATTGGCATGTATGGTGTTTTAATCAAGTGCTATACCCAAACCACCAGAATTCATTCTGATTCCTTCTTCTGGGGCTCACTTTACAAAAACTTAGGGGAAAAGAAAAAAATTCCCCATATTTTCCTGTTTTTAGAGTTTAGTCATAACCCACTCTTGCAAGCTAGTGAGCGGCGGGAAAGCAGGCAGGCAGCTCCATGTGTGAAGAGCTTTTGACTCAGAGATTCCTAGAGCTCAGTCCAAACCCCAGGCAGACTCACTTTGATGGAGCACAGAAAGGGGAATGCCATGGGTAAGTGAGGAGAATGTAAGGTTGTGTTGGGTAATGTTTGTGAACGGGTGATGACGAGGGTAACCCTGACCGCTTCTCTTCCTGTTTTGGAAAACAAAGTACGATCATTGTTGATGCAGGTACTTATGCAACAGCCTGAAGTCTGGTGTCAGTGTGTAGTTGTGTCTCATGCATGTTTATTATTAGAACTCTCTTTTTCTAAATAACTATGTATATTTTTTTTCTTTTATGCCTCTAAGCCCTACATACTTTTGCTTACTTGCTATTATTTTCAAAGTTATTCATATCCTGTCTTGTTCTGTCAAAACAGGTCTTTTGGGGCCAGGAACATTTAAACTGCCTAATGCTGGTGGAGGAGCACCTTCGTGCCTACCTTAGTCTTCAAAAAGTGGATTTGGCTGATACCTGTTGTAAAAGCAGGGCCTGCCACACCCAGCCTCCTCCCTCTCCTGTGTCTCCCTCTTCTCGGACAGAGCACAGCTCAGATGACCTTCGTACTGGAAGTTTTCAGTACATCCAGGACTCAGGTGAATTTTTACACGGTGCATATTAATTAAGCCAGCTCCTAGTGACTCTTTATCAGGATGAAATGTTGCTCACAGTAATCAAAATCCTGTTTAAAGTGAAATGATGGCTCTGTAGAACTTCCTCTCTCAGAACAAAATTGCCTGTTTATTAATGCATTAATATGAGTTGGATCAACCTAAAAAAAAACCTTAAGATACACATTGGCTTAAATCAAAGTCAGATCAAAGCCCTATGGGAAAAGAAGTTTCATCGGACGTGCCTGCCTGTTTCCACTCTGAGTAACATGGTGTTTATTCCCTTTCTTTGTGCTTTGTGTGTGCTGTCTTTCGTGTGCACACAGTCAGACACTCATGGCAACATACACAGAAGAGGATCAAACTTCTCTCTGGCGGCAGACCAGCCATCCACTCTGTCAGCTGTGGTTGAGCCTTTGTTTGTTGCACTGTTTCACTGCTCTTTGATGCATTTAATATTCTGGCTGTAGCTGGAGAACGTACAGTAGTGAACTAGAACCAAGAGGACAGTCTGTCTGCAACATGTTGTCAACAGCCAAAGAAAACCTGGCCCTGGAGACCAGCACGTCTCCCCCACAACCCTACAAAACACACCCCCCTCCGCCACCGCCATGTCCCTCCAGGGCCCGACACAGGAATAAATAGGATAGATGGACAGAAACGTAAATGAAAGATACTTGGAGAGAAAGATAGGAAGGAGTCTCTGTCTCACTTACTGAGTTAAAGCAAACACAAATGTCAGCAAAACCTCATGAAAGTGTTTTTTTCCTTTTTTTTCTTTCATCCACCTTTTTTTGCAAAAGAAGAATATAATGTTCCCCTTCAAGTATTCAGTACTTGTTATAAAGGGGAAAATTAGCCACAGACAGATTGTGTGTTTGCACCCTCAGGGGGCAGACAAAGCAGCAGTTCTTCACTCCACTTTTTACCTTGTTTTTCCCAAATAAACTTGAATCCCAAACAGCAGCTACAGTGCAAGTCAAACACCACTCAGAAGTTTAGATCCTGTGTTTTCCAGCTGTTGCAGGTGCTTGGCACAGTTCAATCAATGGATGTTTACTCAATAGCAAAAATGTTTACTCAGCCACTTTGTTTATGCACAGTTTCTGACATGAATAAACATCCAGACCATGCAGGAACCGGGTTTCCAGAGTCTCTTCTTTTTTTCTTTCCTAGTGTTTTGGAGTTTTCAGAAGTCAAAGCACCCTTTGGCTGTACTAAAGATAGACACCAGTAACGTTGTTTTTTTTTATGATGGGAAAGGCGAATGTTACAAATTTCAGTACGCACATCCCTTACTTCAAATATCAAGGGATGCTTGTAGAGTTTAAATTTTTGTTTTATTTATTTTTAGCTTTTCTTCCTTTTTTCTCATCCTACTACCCCCTTAATGTAACTCAGAAAGTAAGTAAATTAGTGTTTGGTTGATTTTTTCTTTGTTGTTACAATGCGTCTTGACTACCAGTCTTACACTGGTGGAAAACCTGTTTGTTTTTCTTTAAATGGAGCCACATTTGTAAGGAAAATGCATTTGTGGGATGAGCAGCAGAGTTGAGTCTGTGGGATGCGGCCAAAAAAATACTTGTCAAACCTTCTCTGCTAATGCAAACCGCTTATTCTGCTATGACTCTTGTCTGGTGTCGTTTATTGGATTGGATGATTGAAGTCTGAACAAGACATAATATCAATGAAGAATTTTTTCATTTACCAAACATGGGCCTCGGTAGCATGTGGAAGAACCATACACAGCCAATGTGGTTGTGTTGGTAACTCTGGCGCAGGCGTTCAGTGGGATTGAGGTCAGGATTGCAGGCAGGTCTTTCATCTTCTCTGGTAAACCCCCTCTGTTGGGGCAGTTATCTTGGAGGATGGAGCTTGGTCTCAGACTGAGGAGATATGGGATTGCCATTTTTTTATAGAAATTTATTTCAATCTCTCTGCATTGAGATTTCCTCCTGATATGACAAGATGTTGCCCTATCGGTGCTACAATCAGCATGGTGTTCTCCACTTCTTCTCCACACTTTGACCCTATGATCCACCTGCCGTAAGCAGATCCTGGGCTCTTTCTGAACATGAAGTTCCTTCACAGGTCTAAGTTCCAGTACACATCGCTGACACCAGTACAAATGTACATATTGGTGAAGGGCAGTCATGGAAGTCAGTAGCATAGAAAAGATTTGGCAGGTTTTTCATGGCACAACCCACCTACTCACCTCTGGAGCTCATCTCACAGATGCAGTTTCCTTACAAATTAGCTCAGTTTAAAGTGGCAATAAACAGGTTTTACAACAGCATTTGATTTATTAAAAAGACGCATAGTTACAACAAAGAAATAATCCAACAAACATTTCCTTATTTTTTGTGCTAAGTTTACAATATTTTCCCTCCTTTTGTTTTTGGGTTTTGCACTTTAACTCTGTGTGTTTCATATTACTACAGTATTTTGTTTAAAAGCAGGTGTGATTTTAACATTATAGCTATTTCCTCTCAGGTTCACAGAGACTGCCAGGACCCCATGAGGTGGTATTTTACAATGAAACAGAGGACAGCCCAGGAGTTATGCTGTGGAGATACCCTGAACCCCGAGTCCTCACCTTTGTCAGGATAACACCTGTCCCTTTCAACACTACAGAAGACCCTGAGATCAGCACTGCCGACCTGGGAGATGTCCTACAGGTAGATACGAACACACTTATCAACAAACCAAACTGTCATCTTGTCTCTTCTCTAAGAAAGCAAGGTTCAGTGATTTATTAAGCAAGTATCGGTTTGTTGCATCAGTTGTATTGGGATGTATAGCCATCTGCTGTTGGGTAGGGGTTATAAGAAATGTAAGATGAGAAGAGAATCTTTCCCTGCTTAACATCACCTGCACCAAAAGAGATGTAAACCGTTTTAGAACTGGGCTGTGTGCCATCGTGATTCCCTCGACATGAGTCATGTTACTGAATGACAGAGACCCCTGCTGTCCCTCCAAACATGTAATACATGCTTGGACAGCTGTGGAAGTCATCTCGCGTGTTCTAGTGTGAATAGCCAGGTGCCTTCAACCACAGATGAGGTTATATTTTGGCAGGCTGTTACAGCTACCGAGCCTGCAGGGCCTCTGTGGGGGACAGGACATCCTACTTTTCTACCTATCACTCATCTGCTGTCTTCCTATCCACTGCCTTTTGGTCCAGATAATCACTTTAAAGGAAAGATGGGTCCCAAGATGTGTTGTGTTGCACCCTCCTCCTCAATCTTTCCTTTTTGTTTTGTTTTTTTCTTTTCCTGGAGCAAAAGTGTGCTATTTTTAAGTAACTCGCTTAGCAACAGTCACATACTTTTTAGTTTTTTTTTCCTTTAACTTGTATTTAGGAATTTAATCTTTTGTTTTTTTTTAGCATAACAGCTCCCCTTGTTCTGGTTTTAATTTCATTTGTGTGTATGAAGAGACGCTGTAAACCACAAATATAAATAAGCTCTGCAGAGTATTTTTAAAGCATGGATCATGCTTACAAACTATTGTTTTTTGTCTCAAAACTAACATTTGCCATAATGTTTTTCCTAATTTTATCAAATTTTCAGATTCATAAGGCATTTTTAAGTACATTTTTTGTGCTTTGGGGTTAGGTTACCTCCCATCATCCTTTGCCTCCTGTTTCTTTCCTTCAGCTGCTGAGCTTTTCTCATCTCCAGTTATCTCTCAGATTCTCCCCTGGACTCCCACAATCTTTCCACCTACAGTGCAGATGTTCTCTCTGTTTATGTGTGCTGGCCCAGGAGAGGCAAGACTTTAGAGGGTGCTGCAGATGTCTGACTTTCAAGCGAGGCCCCACAGCTGTAAAGTCTGCAATGAGCAAAAAAAAAAAAAAAAAGCCTAAAGCTGATTGGCTGCATATTGAGTTACAGTAAGGAATGGAGGGAGCTTATGTGTTTAGAGGAGGGAGGGGTAGAAGAAGATGTTTTGATAGACACTTGGGAGAGTTGGGTTAATGTGACGAGAGTAACAGAAGGAGGAGTGGAAGAGAGAATGATTGAGTCAGAGAGGGTCAGGAGGTGCAAAGATATGATGTCTTGTGTGACACTTACAGATGCCTCTGTGCAACAGGATGTGTGTGCAAATGTATTTTCTCTAGTTCAACAAAGAGAGAGGCAATTTTTCACCAGCAGATGAATCGAACTGAATGTCTTTTCTGACTGGAGATATAGTGTGTGGACATTTCACACATAGAAAACATGTACCTTTCACACACTTCATATGTTTTCACAATCTGTACATGTCAGGAAGAGGATGAGGTGAGAATATGTATTTAGTTCAAGCTTTGAGAGTTACCCTCACTTATTGTCATCAAGACACCAGTTGGAGACAATTTCCATCTTCTATTGTCCAGTGTTGGTGAGTGTGTGTGAATTGTAGCCTCAGTTTCCTGTTCTTAGCTGACAGGAGGCACCTGGTGTGGTCTTCTGCTGCTGTAGCCCATCTGCTTCAAGGCTGGACGTGTTGTGTGTTCAGAGATGCTGTTCTGCAGACTTTGGTTGGAACCAGTGACTATTGGACTTCCTGTTGCCTTTCTATCATCTCCAACCAGTCTGTCCATTCTCCTCTGACCTCTGACATCAGCAAGACATTTTGGTCCAGACTTGTACTCACTGGATATTTTCTCTTCTTCAGACCTTTCTCTGTTTGTGTGTGAAAATCCCAGTAGATCAGCAGTTTCTGAAATAGTCAATTAACTCCTCCTCTTCCTCATTCTGAGCTCAGTTCTACAGGACTAAATGCAATGAGTTGCTGCCATGTGACTGATAACACTTTATGTAGGGATTACATGCAGTATCTGTAGAGTCTAGAAAGAAAAAGCAATAAAAACAATCTACCACTTAGTTTCTACTCCTGATTATTTGGGACATGTCCTTCCTTTGCTTTTAATATGAAAGTTTTTTATAGAGCACTTGAACAGTAGAGCTGTGGGCATGTGTTAAAATGAGATTTTTTTTTTTACTTTCATGTATTAATATAACATGACAACTGGATTAAATAAACTGCTTTTATCCTTCACTGAAGATATTTTTAACACAACTTAAAACAATTTAATGTAATAAGAACTTCTGTGTGGGGTAAAACTGTTAAAATTCTAAAAGTTATAAGATACTGCATCTCTTAGTCCTAACTCATTATTTTGTCTTTGTATTCAGACTTAGACTGAATCTGTCATGTTTATGTTTAAGGCTGATGAAGGTTATTTTATCTGGGTCTTATCTGGGTTCCTGAAATCCCAGATTTTATTTACTTGGGCCTCTGTTATGTCCTTATTTATGATACCACAAAGATCTTATTTTATTCATTTGTTTTCCTTTTTTTATTCTTCCCACAATTAGAAAAAACAGAAATGTATCAATAAAGTTCCACAACATTGTAGTGGCACAGTTTAATTTATTTTACATCACGACTGTGCAGAGAGAGAGAGAGAGAGAGAGAGAGAGAGAGAGAGAGAGAGAGAGAGAGAGAGATGGACAGAGAAGGGAAGCAGTCCTAATTTCTCAGGGCTCTAAAATTACCATGTGGCCATGCAGAGATGGAGGCTGATGGATTTTGAGAAATGGAAAGTGAGAGGCATAAAGGAAGAAAAGGAATAAGTGTTATAGAGAAAGTGATAGTTGGCATTAAGCTATCTGATCATGTCTCTCCATCATCTTTGGCAGTAATATTTTACTATTTAGCAACAGGTGGACAGAAAGAAATTGCATCCAAACAAAAAGAGAGTTGATGCTTTCCTCATTTTTTCTTCTCGTTGTTCCATAACTTTTCCTCACTTGTCATTTTCTTTAGTCATCCCCCCATCCTCTTTTTTTTTTGGTTCTTCTCTCAACCCTGCTTTATAGATGAACAGGGAGGGGTGGGGGGGGCCTTGCTGCTCCCTTGTCCCAAGAGCAGATCATATTAACATTTTATAAAATCAAGATTTCCTGCATTTAAATAGTTGTGGTTTCCCAACTGGTTCCAGTATCTCAAAGGGGGAATTCAAACCTCCTTCCATTACTTAAAGTCACATTTCTGCCCATGCTGTTTTTACATACAGTAAGAGGGGGGGTTCAGTGTGTTGGGGTTTGGGGTGCAGCTGAAAAGCAACAAATCCCCGATGGAGCATCCACAGTTTCCCACCTGCAGAGTGATGAAGGGATAGAAGGGGAGAGGACGGTGACTCATTCTCACCTTCTCACCACTGTGTGGTCCAGTCCTCTGAATCATAAGCAGGTGTTCTCCTTGCTTTTTACCATCCTTCTTTTTTTTCTTCCCCTCCTTTTGCTTCTCTTTGGGGTTCTGAAGCCTGTGAAACATTTAGTAAACACAGGGGCTCTGATTCAGCCTGAACTCTGCGCAGGGGAGCAGAAGAAGGAGATAGTTTGTGCAAAAACCAAGCAAAACCCTGAGTTCACATTCATAGTATTATAAAACGTACGCAACATGTTCTGTTCTCATTCACATGTCTTTTTACCCACACTAGCTTTTCTGTGTGCAAATGTGTTAATGTGATCATCCAGTCGTCGTTTGAGGAAGTTTCCAAGTTGCTCTTACTCTTTCAGATGAGCATCACGCCATCTGCTCCCCTGCTGTTGCTTTCGTGCGTGGCAATGTGGGATAGCCTTTCATGTCTCAGCAGGGCCCTGCTGCCATCAAGACCCTGCTGGCCTGCGACTGAAATCATAAAAGCTCTGTGGCCTGAGATGATCCAGCAAACCTTCAGCCGTAAACACTTCTGCAGCTGCTGTGTTTTGTCATTGTTGTTATTATTAGAAAAACAGTTCCATCATCAGCTCTCCCTTCACGATGTACCCTTTATTTATTTTTTCTGATTAATGCTTTTTATCCTGTTTGTATAAAAGTGTAGGGAGTTTGAATCTGAAGGGAGTTTGTGGGATATTTCACTTTAGAGCAACACACTGAACCAGAAAGAGCAAGATGGTATTATAAGCCAAGATAACTATTATCTTATTGGGACAGTGCTCAAACGGACCTGCATTAGTCACAGCTAATGCACTGAAAAAATAAAAAACTGTCCATGTGGTTAATTTGATCTGGAGTTTCTACACCTCATCCACAAAAAACTCCAATCCTTTTAACGTTTGGCTCTGCAGAGGAAAAACAACAAAAAAAAGTAAGCTTTCAGATCTCAGCAAGGGCTTATTCCTGATTTTCCACACTGATTAATGTTAACGTATATTAGCCCACCTGAGACAGCATAGCAGGAGTCATTTTCAGAACAATTTTCATTACATATCCTGAATAAACATTTGCTCAAGCCGATGTCAATTCAATTTGTCTGCTGGCTGATAAGAGGTAGCTAGTGGTGGAATTTTTAGACATATAGGCATCAGTGAAATAACAGAAGACCTAATAATGGTGTTGATATTGTTAATAAAAGTAACAGCACACAAGGTTGTGGATGTCAGCAGCCACAGTCTCAGCGTGAGCTGAGGGAGTCTTCAGTTGCAGAGACGTATCTAAAATTTAGCAACGATCACAATTTGGTCGGACATGAAAATTGAAATAATTTCTTTCTGTTGTGTATTTGCTTTGGAGTGTCTGCCTTTAGTTAACCTTCTGAGAAATACTGATCGTTCAAACAGACCCAGAGAAGCAAATCCATGCAGAGTAGTAGTTTGTAGTTTTTCCTAAACAGAGCAGGGTGTCAGGAATGGAAATGGAAATAAGATTCATGCATGCTGCCAACACTTCTGGATGTAAAAATATTTGTAAACACTTTGGTATATTTAACTACTTAAAAATTCCTCAACATCATTTCCAAGGCCTTTGAACCAGCCCCAAAATAAAACCCAAAAATTTTTGACAGATTCTTGATTGATATTTCACCCAAAGTCCAGCTGTCAGACCTGCTTTGTTGAGCACTTGAAGAAAACACAGATTGGACCCATCCAGCTGAGGGAATGTAAGCTATTCAGGCATACATATTGTTTTTTAGATAAGGTACACACACAATCAGGCCCAGGAAGCTGACACTGCTCATACCAAATCTTGCACTTGCATGCAAATGCACACCTGTGTACACACATATGTTTACTTTTATCTTTCATACTATCGAAGCAGTCCTCCTCTTGAATACGCATATACAATTAATTTGACGTACACACAGGTATCCAAATGCATGTGCCAAGCAACTCAACATCCAAGGAGTTTTCCATCTCCCTTCCAACATTTCTTTGAATTAGTTATCATACTCATCTCAGCTTTCTTCCCAGGCCATAACTCCAAGTCGAAGGGAACATGACGCACATTCAACCATGCAAATGTATTTCACTGTACCATATATGTGCCTCGTGTATCCGTTTCTGCATGCCGTCATATGTATAGAATATCACAGGTGAAAAAAAAGCATGCTTGGTGTTTTAGCAATGCGGTTCTGGGAATTCTCAAAAGGGATTCAGTGAGTTTCCGCTCCGGTGGCTCAGCGTTGGGATTGCGGGTGCACAACTCTGTCAGGTACAATTATGAGAAGTTGGTTCCAGGAAAACCTGTGTGACATTTCATACATGATGTAAGCTACAGTTACCTCATCCATCTCCTCGCAACAGCAGCCTGACAAATGTGAAGGCACGGACGCATGCGCACACTTTATGTACACACACAAATGTGCTGACATTCCCAAGACTTTGGCAGTAATTCAAGAAGCTCTAAACCTGTGGTAAACAATTCACTAGCTTTACCCCCCCCCCACACACACACACAAAGTAATAACGTAATAACGTGTTACTGCCTAGCGTTTTTCAGGTGTGGTCTCGAGAGGGTTCTGCCACTACTGATCCATCAGTAGCTGAGTTGTGCAGGTGGTCAAGGGAACCTGAGATTCTGGTTTAGTTCACACAGGAGCAACCAGACACATTTATGTTAATTTTGGCTTGGAGCCGTAACAGTGATCACATCAATGACTCTTAAAAGGAGAGCACTCTCATAGCCTGTTGTTCTTCAGTGTGAGAAATGAACACACAACTTTAATGCTAATGTGTGTTATGGATGTGTGGTAATAGGTGGTAATGTAGTGTTGTTGTGGAGATGAGTTTTGTTCTTGCCGTGTTGGTGGTCAGCTGTCAAAGTACTGTTGTTTTGTGTGTGTGTTTCTTTTTTCCAGCTTGGCAAGAAGGTTTAAGTTTTCTTTTGTGTGAAGTGAGTAAAAATCCAGAATCTAATGTGAGATCCATTAAAAGAAAAAGATCCCATGCTCATTCTCTCCGTAAGGCAGGGATTACGCTTGTATCGCAAGGGTCAGTGAAGTATCAGCATTTGATGATTAGCAGACCACTGCAGTTGTTTAATACTTAATGTTTAACTTGGGAGATTCACAGAGCTGTAGTACTCGTTGTCTCATAACAAAGCCTTACAGTAATCCTCCGGCATGTGAGTAATCAGGGTTGCAGTGATGTTTGTTTGGACTGGAACATTAAGTCTGAGTCTTGATCAACTAAGGAATACAAAGATAAATATCCAATTGTGTCCTGAAAAAAGACAAAAAATGCTGTCTTTAACAGGAGAATAGCTGTGGGATTGGGAGAAAAGACTGTCAGTCCCAGAACAAAACCGTACTCCGAGAGGTCTTCTGGCACGCTGATGGTGCATATAACTATTTGACTCAGTGTTTCAGTTGAAAATGTTTTTTTTTTTATTACAAAGCTCAGAAGCCAGAGGACTGCAGAAGAGCACATTGGTTATTCGGGTTATTTGGCTTCTCGTGAAGCTATTGTCATTTCCCTTGCTCCCCTTCTAAGCCATCAACTGTCTGTGATCTTTATAACTTGTTTTTGGTGGTTTTCAGTAGATACCAGCTAACTTTATGGGAATAAAGGGAGGGAAAATGATGATGGTATGGTGTGTGTTGTATGTGTTTTGAATGCAGGAATTTTGCTGGTATGAAACAGTGAACAAAGGTTTGGAGTTTTTCACACTGATTGCAGATGAGAGAGGAGAGTTTGTTCGAAGCGCAGAGATGTAATCTCAACACTAAAGACAAAACCATCACACCTGCTTGACACTTTGGTGTGTGCATATAAGTTTAGTTTAGATTTTTAGTGGTTCCAGGATGGGAGGTTATCCTATTTGCCACTAGTCGTTGTTTCTTTCACATTTGCACAGTAATGACCCCTTTTTACCCAGAAGAGGAAATCAGGCAGAGAATAAAAGAGACTTATTTCCATCAACAATGAGCATACACTGAAATACAAAAACCTAATAAGGTTCATATTTGAAAGTTAATTTTATACGTTATTGCTGTCATTTCTTTCAGGTACCGTGCAGTCTGGAGTATTGGGATGAGCTCCAGCAGGCTTTTGTTCCATACCGGGAGTTCAGCCTGTCTGAAAGCTGCTCCTGCCAGCTGCAGCTGCCCAGCCTCAGCCTCACCGATCAGCAGAAGGAGCTGGTGGCCTCAGACCTTTGGAGGATTGTACTGAATAATAACGGAGATGGAGGAGATGAGCAGAGGTGTGGACAATGTTTGTGTGTGTTTGTATCTGTTGCTCCTGTAGGCATATCTGAACTTGCAAGCATCTAAGAACTCATTTCTACCTACACACAGGTACTGCATGAATGTGGATTTTCAGACTTGGTGCTGTTATGTATGAGAAAAACTGAGTGAGATTGCACCCAGACCACTAAGCACAAAGAGCTCGAATGTGTCCCTCGCCCCACATCTGGTGTGCAGGAGCAGGGAGCGGGCTTGGAAGGCGTTCAGATCGGCCTAATGAGATTTCCCAGCACACCAAGTGCCTGTCAGGGCCCATCCGGATTCCTTCCTGCTTACCTTGAGTGTATCTAATCGAGGGGAAGCTCACGGGAAGCAAGAAGAGTAACCCCCCCCCCCCTTTGGGTTGGCTCATAAGCTCTTAGGCCGTTCTTAGCCTGGGCTGGGCAGGGTTAAGCTTGGATGGGATGGGTTGGATGGGATGGGTTGTAACACCTCACGGAGCATGATTTTACTCCTTTCTTCTGGCTACCACTGCTTCCTTTCTTTATCTCCCTCATGTCTCACCCAGCCTTCTGTTCCTACATATTTAGGGCTTGAACCATTTTCTTTTTTCTTCTTCATCTTACCATACTATTTTTTTCCTTTCTCTCCAATTTTTTTACTTCTTTTGGGATTTAGGGAACTTTTTGCGTAAGAGAATTGCCAAGCTCACAATATGTGTGCCTTGCACAGCTTCAGAAAATTAGAACAGAAGGAATAAGAAAACATATGAAAGAAGAAACAGAGAGAAACTCTTCAGGACCAGATACTGTGTAAAGCAAAATATACATCTGTATTTCATTACAATCATACTCCAAACATTACATTTCCTTTATGTTTAAATTATTTGTCTTTTTGGATCAAAATTGATTCTCCTTTTCTTACTCACTCGTTTCATCTGCTGTGCTTTAGTTTCCTCCCAAAAAATAACTTGGCTGCCCTGCCGACTGGAAGTAATGAAAATTGTCAACATATGATGCTTATCTGTTTAAGGAGCACTTTGCTGCACCAGCATTTTTTAGCAGGTCTTGAGTTTCCTGTTGAAGTTTTTAATGGTGGATCATTGTAGCAGCAAATTGCAGAGCAAATGGTCACTCATTTCAATTGCCTCCCGTTCCCCATCATCAACCGTGACATGCAATTAACGTCTGTGGAGGAACAACTTGTGGGTATAATCACGTTCTATGGAGCCCTGGACAGAGAGGAGGCCTCCTCCATATTAATGTCTCCTTTCTTTTATTTGTTTCCTTTGTGTTTGTAGAGCTGGTTGTAGACTTCTCTGAGGATGTCATACTAATTTGGGTTAAAGACAAAATCTCAGATACAAAAGAGAATCTGACTGGATGAATAGGACCTTCACATTAGATATAGTTGGTCCTTTACTTTTTATATTAAATAAAGTTTATAAATATAATTTCCATATTAAACAGTTTCATATTCAAAGCGGGGTCAATCTTTAAATTTTGTGGTTTTTTTGTTGTTGTTTTTTAGTGTTTTGTGCAGCTTCTGGTACATATTATTGTCTGGTTCTAAATCTCCAGTTCAGATAGCGAGTGTGGCTCCCAGCTCCACTGTGATCAGTTGGTATCTCCGATGGCGTTAGCAGCCTGTACCCGTGTGGACTCCTGCTTCGCACCTTGGTTTGTCCCGTCAATGGGTGTGTCCCTGCAGCTAGCACAGCTGGAAGTTCACCTCTGCAACCACCTTGAACAGCTGGGTAAAGGTAGGACACATTTAACATTATTACAAAGTCTTGTGTGGTTTTTAAGTTGAATTGTCTGCTGAGGAAATGTATGGGAAACATGGCCTCATCTTCCTTCAATCCTTTACCAAACAGCACTTTTCCTCCTCTACACTGTGTTTTAAATTATTTTTGCATATACTGTTTTTGTTGATTTCTTCTAAACAATCAATGCAAATGATGAAATATGAGTTTTTACTTGTCAGAAATTATATTAGGTGATGAAATAATCTGGATTTTAATGAACAAAACTACAAAGGACAAAAACAGCATGTTCCACATAATTCTGCATGACAGTTTAAGGCATTTATTTTCTGCCTGGATCTCAGTAAGGACCCCCCACAGAACTTTCTCCACAGGTTTTCAGTAGGGTTGAGGTCAGGGGATGATGATGGCCCCACCATGAGTTTGTCTCTCTTTATACCCAGAACAGCTAAAGATTCTTCCAACCTGTTTATTCTTTGAATCTCACAATACTTTTTAGTGTGATTGTAATGAGCTCTTTTAAGTTTTATTGAAATGTGCAATGTTTTCATTCCTTTATTTCACTTATTTATAGAAAGCTCCTTCTTTTTCCCCAGACTGCATGAAAACTGGACTTAATGTAGCATAACCTCCTTTAGTAGTTTTCTTTTAATTAAGCTCACCTGGAGAAGTACTTATTAAATCTGTCCGAGATTATCTGTGATCTAAACAGACAAGAGAAACAAAATTTGCTCCTACCCGAACTCATATTGGCAGAGAAGAGTTTAGCAGAGCTGGTCTGCTGCCAGTCCGTCTCAGGGTACAGCAACTCAAGTTAATTTATATGCATAATATCATCAGTGGTCATGCTCCAAAGTACCTATGCTCTAATCACCTCCAAGGGGGTTCCCCTAAAGAGCACAGGGGAGGATTTGAACATCCACACACTGTCCCTATTTCAAGAAAAATGTTAATTTAAGGCTGTATGTTATTTTAATTAATTTAACTTTGGCCTTATTGAAGGACAGGACTGACAGCCAGAATACGTTATTTATAGTGAGAATCTCACTTTTGAAAGCATAAAATCATAAATGGTTTCAGAACGGGGTGGGGCAGGGGGTCCCCGAGGAAAATGAGTTCAAACCACTGCTCTAATATAGCCATGGTTCTCACACAGCATAATCCTAATACAAGGGCTAGTATCCGTTCCTGTGTAGTGCCACAAGTCAGTATTTTTTTTTTTTTTTACACTGGTATTATGGGATGGAATTCTTTACCAACGTCCATAAAACTTGTGACATCACAGAAAAGTTTTAAAGTCCAGGTTAAGCAGCTTTTTATGAAAAAGGTGAATGTTGTTTAGTGAAGTGTGATGAGCTTTTACTGCTGTCTTGTTTTTATGTTATGTAACGCAAACATGGGATTTTATGCTCTGTGTCTATGTAGCGTATGGCTCTCTTGCTCTTGTCTCTGTTGTTTTTGTTTTCAACACCAAGAACCACGATGGAAACAAGTCTTATACTTTAAGCATGTTATCCTTGGTAATGTGTTTTTATCCTTTTATTCCAGAAATCAATCAATCAATTAATCCATCAATCAATCAAACATTAAAAACATAAATCATTAAAACTAAAACCCAAATGTTTATAACATTTATCCTGCATGTGTAATGTCTTGGAACACAGTGTAAATCACTTGTTGTATGAAGCTCTGATGTATTTGTTTTTGGATTAATAGATTTAAAGTTGCTTCTTTCAGCTGTAATCCATCTCAGATAAAAGATATTCTTTTGTGTGTCTCTGTATGTTTTAAATATTAATGGTTATGACACTTTTTAAAATATATTTAAGAACAATATGTCTAATTTTTTCAGTTCCTTCAAAGAAGCTCCATCCCTTCCTGCCAGACAGGAAGTTGCCACAGGAACAGGAGTTCATGGTGATTGGTGCTCGAGAGCCCCAGGTCTTTTTGCGTCAGTGGAGCAACGGACCACGTCGCTGTCAGGAGTTCAGATTTTCCACCCAGCTGGACTGTAAGCTGCTCGAGTATCGAAATCTAACACACCTTCAGCTTCTCCAGCCTTGTGTGCTCCAGGTAGAGCTCGACGTGTGTCATATCCGTCTTGATTTCTCATTGATTAATACAAAAAGAAGAGATATTTGTTAATAATTTCATTTCGTGTGATTATCAGGGCCAGGCTACTTTCACCAGCTGCCCCCAGAGCACGTCTTTGGATCTGAATGTCTTTGTGGATCCTGTTTTTCTAAGTTTTGGCCAATATGCCATCCACACTGTGGACACTGCCCTGCTCAGCTGGCAACAGGTAACAGAAACTTCAGTTTTTTCTATCCTGAAACAGCTGATATCTGAAGCAAATAAATTCTTTTTTTAGTGAAAGTGTATAAAAACCACTTCCAGGCAACTTCTCATTGCAGCAAAAAGGAAGTTTATTGGAGGTGAGAAAAAAACAAAGCAGAAATCTTGTCATTTAGGTCTTAATGTATTGAAGGATAATGTTTTTACTTGTACATTAAGAATGTGGAATGCATTCAGATGTGGGAAAACAAGAGATTTTCCCTGATGTTTAATCACTAACACTTGTATATAGCAACTCCATGTGGCACCAGGGGCCTGTAAATATGCAGAGGAAATCTTCAGAAAATGTATGTACGTTCTGAGAGGCTGCTTTTTGTCCCAGATGAGGTATCAGCTAAACAAACTAACAAAGTGGATTTCATGAGAATGGTTTTGGTTGCATGCCAGCAGTAATAAAATTTTCAGAATGGAGCTGCCTTTTTGTTTGGTGTAAATTTTGACTAAGAGGATCCTGGTGCTGTGGTCCTCGTCATCTCTCAGTTCCCAGCTCTCAGCACTGCTTCTGGTAGCCAGGATATTTGTGTGTGAAGTGATGCCCATGAAAACATGGTAAAAGTTGAGTGGTGACACCTGCCAAGACTTCATCTGGCCCAAGTTCCCAACCCTCTTGTGTTTTCTGCATACACACACACACACTGGTCTCTCCGACTTTGTGTGCCCTATCATGGCTCTGCTGTGCTGACTCATATACTGGCCTCTGGAGACATGAGGTACTCTCATGATTTTACTTGCATGCAGCAACTCACTGCCAGGTGATAGAAATAATAGCTGATGTTTTTCTAGGAACAGCTGTGCTCTTTTACCTGTGGAAAATAAAATTAAACAAGCTGTATAAAAATACACTTTTAAATGATTGTTCTGGCTCGCAGTTTAATACTTTTGTTTTCACTCAGTGGCATCACTGACTCTTAACCGACTGTGTTTGATGATTGGTCATATTTGATTCTTGGCATTTTTGCATCATTTAGCACAAACCGGTCAATGTTCCCTATTTATTCTGGTTACTTCTGTAATAAATAAGGCTTCAGTGTCGGTGATGTTATAATGAAAGGTCATATTGCAGCTTTATTGTCGTGTTTGGTAAATGTTGGTATCCATGGAGGGCTTTACCCAACATGAGAAACAGCATTGCCTATGCTATTAGTTGATTTGAAACACACCTTTTTTGACTCTTAGTGTATATTTAGCTTTTTTTTAACGCTACGATGACATTTAACATGAAAAGGGGGGAAAAAAATTCCTTTCAACAATTCCTAATGATCTACATTACAAATGTGGGTTTGTTTCTCAGCAGAAACACAAACCTCAGCTTGCTTGTTCTTTTTCTTTTGGGATATTTTTCAAGCTGCAACCTCAAGGCATAGCTAGACACCAGCCAATAAGACGGCGCAGGTGCGGGACTTACAAAAGTGTGATGATCAGTTCCCAAGACTGTTATAATAATGTGTGGCTGTTTCTGATGGACGGCTGTCACATTCATTTGTGCCAAACTCAACAGTTGGCAATATGAGGACAAGTGCCCTCTGTTTGGTGCTCACAGTGAAACAATGTGTTCAATAACTATAGATTGATAGATAATACAAATGTCAGGGACCAAGCAAGGCAGCAGGACACAGTTTTAGTTCATACTGGGTTTTTTGTTTACCCCCCAAAATATGAAAAATAAAAAAAGAACAAAATTTGGATTAAACGGGCCAATAAAGAGGATGTCTTAATATAACAAGACTCAAAAGCTAAAGAAACGCAAACAAATGAATGAACACAAACTGACCTCCTGAACAGCTGCTACAGTTTAAACCAGCTAAAAGACAGAATAAATCCCCAACATCCCTACGTCACTGCAGCACGTGGTACAATCCAAAAAGGCTGGCAGCAGCTTATCAGAGTCCTTTGCTGCACCTGCAAGGAGAGCTGAATCCCAGGCATCTTAACGGAACAATAAATATTAATTCAACATAAACCTAATTCTACCTTAACGTGCCAGTGTTTATTCAATAACATTGTAAGGTACACTAAGGTAATTTAGTACAGAAATAATGTGTTAAGCAGCATGTTTTGTGGTTAGAATTGTGACTGCTAAGAAAACTAAAGTAGCTACAGGTGGTGAGGTGTGGATCTTACCATGAATGGCTGGTCTTCAAACAAACGAAGAAGTTACTTGGTTCATCATAAACAGCTAAACAGCAGTTAAAGTGGAGATGTAGGCTCAGCACTGCTGAGATACAGCAGTCTTAGAAACAGAAACCAAAAGAAATATTTATTAAAAACCCAAGCTAACAGCCTCCTGGTGCTTTCCTGCCAGAGAAAAGTGCCATGTGAACCGAGGCCCACAATGAGTAAATTATGCTTAATATCCTGTCATGCTGGGGGTGAGTGGCCAAGTCTGAGTGCTACATTTGCAAAAACCTTAAAATCTTCAAACAGAAGCATAGCATTTATATTCAGGTAAATGTAAAACTGACATACTCTCATTTACACTTAAACTCTAAAAGCTTCATGTTTATTGATACAGTATTAATTCCTACAGTCAGTCATATTGTCCTGGTTGGTCTCAACAGCAGCAGTAACTTGTACAAAACCTTATTAACTACTTCCAGCAGACACTTCCCAGAACACAACTGGAAAATGCTCCGCAATTATAAGTCAAATGTGCTGAATGCATCTGTGGTAGGTTTGGAGTAGAAGTAAAGAGAGGTCAAGTACAAAAGGCAAATTCCTCAGAAACAGTTTGTCTTCTTCAGAGTTAGCGAATGTTTCAGTCGGGACTTTTTGGGGAATCTTCTCACAATCTTGCATGTTGTGAAAAAAATCTTGAATGTCTGAAATGGAGCGAAAACTGTCTGGTGTCTTGGTGCACCATAGCAATGGATGGAAAGAGCCACTTAAAATAAGTATGTATCTTTGACCTGAGGGAATTTTACATTTCACCAGGGCACACATTGTCATGCATCCAAAAAAACTTGAAATTACTTGTAGTAGTCATCTATGTTAAGAGGCTCTCCCCTTCCGCACCTGAAGGACGTGTGATTGTTTCAGCCATTCTCATATTTCCTGGTGTCAAGGCTGGCTGGCAGGCCTGTTGCGATGTGGCCTGCAGGGTCAGCGCTGAAACACAGAGCAGATTCCTCATCTATGATACTACTGGAACCATGGTCATGACAGCCCACCACAACCAGAACAGCTGAAACGCTTCCAGATGGAATGCAGTACATAGAAATATTGTGATTTCAGCTCACACTTCTATAGAAATGTTCAGTAATAACATCACTAATACACAGATCTTACCTGAGTACACATGCTAATATCGTAGCTTCTGACTAGTATTAGCATATAATGTTTATTCTGAAATGCAGCATAACCCCAAACAAGAAGGCTCCACACCCTCATCTTCTTCATTCTCTTCTGCAGTCCTTCCTTTAGTTCTAACCTCCAGCTGAGTTTTGCTGTAGTATAAAACAGATAAGAAATGGTGGATATATTAAAAAGGTGTTAGGGATTTGGGATCGCAGTTCAAAGATAAAGGTAAAAATAAGTACAGGTTAATTTTTTTTTTTTTTTTCACCCCTTTTTTGCACTCAGTGGCCATAAATGGCACAACCTCAACCCCCCACCACTGTAACCTCAGGCCCATGCCTCCATTTTCAACTCTGAGTCCCCCAGCACCATTCTCAGTCTTCGCTCACTTCAGCCCCTAACCCGAGGGAAGTGGCTTTGGTGGAAAGCCACACAAAAGCCCAGTAGTTTTTACACACTCTGCTTTCTCACAGAACAGTCACAGGCTGTTACATGTGCAACTGAGACAACAGGACTTTTCCTCCTGGTATATATATATATATATATATATATATATATATATATATATATATGTGTGTGTGTGTATATATATGTGTGTGTGTGTGTGTGTATGTATATATGTATATGTGTATATATGTTTTGTTTTTTTTACAATTTGTTCATCCACATTTAAATAATTCTCTGCTTTCCTTTGCAACTGGGAAGAAAGTCCTATAGAGATCAAGTTCCAGCTGGTGGCAGATGTGTGGGCTTGGGTCATGTCTAGAAGAATATGTCAGTGTTTGTAGATCTGAATAATGTTTCATTATGTTCCTTTTGCAGGTTTCACCATAAACTCCACAGTGTCTTGTTTCATGTGTATTTCTCTTGAGTGGGTGTCGTTATTTACAATCTGTTTTCCAGACATTTTACTGTACCTTGCCATTTTTATATGCCATGCAGATCTGTGCTGAAGTCTGTGAAAACTTTGGTAATAGTATCTCGGTGGATTAGGGGATGTGGAGACTTTGATGCCTAATAGGACAGTGTCTGAAGAAGAAGCAGTCATCTGATGTCTTCACAAAATTTAGAAGTTAACTGTTTGAATATCTTTGTTTTAATATTTGTCCATTTAAAATCTCTCCATACACAGAGAATGATTAGGTCTTCTGATGTGTGTATCACATTGCCTTGTGAATCTGAGCAGAAAGACGATACCATCAAAGAGTGGGCTTAGCGATGGCATCTTAAGATGGCAGCAGGAAGTTTGTAAATTGCAGCGTCACATCCGAAAGGGAGCCACAGATAGTGTTCCACTGTAAAACTGCAAATGGATTTTAACCCGCTGCCACAGCTGTCCCATCTATATTTGTACTCTACCTCTCTCAAGCACACACATCTATCATTGCTCGGTCTTTTAGTGGTGTAAACTTTCCCATCCGTTTTCAATCGCATCAACAACCCCAAGACCCTGAACGTGCTTGGCAGTCAGACTGAGCTTTTACTGCCAGCCTCTTTTAACCATCACCCATCACCACCCCCCCTGCCATTTAAAAGTATACAGCAGACTGGGGTCCCTCTTTGTTGGTATTGTAGAGTAATTATTGGGAGGCTGTCTGAAATACATTGGAGTGCATTGTGAGCTGAACAAGGGTGTGCAGGACAGATCCCGCCAGGGCCAAAGAGTTTTTGGAAGGAGGTCAAATGAAACTTAAATTTGCTCTTTGTCCAGCACACATGCACAGTATGTGCTGTTTTCAAACTGTGTACTTGAATTCTTGGATGCAGTAGATTTGACACAGTCTGCTCTTTCCCTGTTAAAACTGTGTTTTCAGTACAACGCCCGTTAACTCTCTTCTTTTCCATGCAAACTTACATAGAAGTGTGCAACATGCCTGCAGGAGTCGTGCGGTTTTCTGTAAGACCTTCTCATTAAACCTAAGTCTGAGGAGGGTTAGATATCTTATTTTCTCCCAGCAAGTTCATTATAATATTGACTGTGACAAGCAGGAATATCTATTATTAAAAATATGTTGGGGGAGGAATAAAAACCTTTTAACCTTTTAATGTTGACACTGAAAAAAATCATGATAAAAATGTTTCTTTTCCTTTGGACAATAATAATGAGAATCAATATTTTAACAGATGCTGGAAAGAATTGTTAATTATAGAAACAATAGTTAAATGCTCAAATATGACGTAGGCAGGTTTATTTTCACAAAGTTTTGATTAGATTTATTATTGTCACTGAAAAATTTGCTTTGCCATGTGTTACATCGGGCAGTTAAAGGGTTACCGTTGATCAAAATGGTCTGGAAACCTGTTTCCTGTGCAACTAAATTCTGTAACAGCCAGAGTTTATTTGCTTTCAAAGGAATTACAAAACTATGAGGGTTTTTTTGAGAGGCAGAAAGTTTAAAGACCATCAGGAAGTGCCACAATCCACTCCCTGCTGAGTCTACGTTGCTTCAACATGTGAAATTATTATTCTTCTTCTACCGTTTGACAGCTTCACCTTCACACTGATGAACCAAGAAAAGATTAATTATTGACATCTGCAAATATTCAGACACCTGTACACACACTTTCTACGATATATTCCAGTCATAGATATATAGTTTTTTTTCTATTCTTTTATTCATTTATTTATTTTCTTTGTCACCTCTATTAATCCATCCATACTTTCTACTGCTTATCCTCACATTCCTGTTTTTTTCCCTCAGAATGGAAACCCAGAGGCTGAGGAGCTGCTCTATAGCCACTATGTGATCTGTAATGACACACATGAGACTCTGCGCTTTGGCCAAGTGGACACAGATGAGAATGTGTTGCTGGCCAGCCTCCACAGCCACCAGTACAGCTGGAGATCCCACAAGTCTGCTCAGGTAATACACACACACACGTATATCCCAGAGACTTGGAAATATCCAATGGCCCAAAGCCTTGTGGTTTTGGTTGGTTTTCAGTGAAAGCACACAGACACATGCATGCTCACACACAGCCTTACACTTCATATCCAGAAAGACTCAGATGCATCATTAATAAGCAGTTAGGTATAGAAATATGTTGACAGTGACTAAGTTTTCCAAATTTTGCTCTGTTCATTACCACAGTGCATTTTATAGTGTTGGAATAGCATATTTTTTATCTGTAACTTGAACATGTTTCTTTAAGCTGTATCAGTATGTGGATCTAACTCTGTAACTGTACAACATGCCCACACAGTTTGCAGAGTTTTAACATGGAGTAAAAACATCCTGCAGTGTTCACACTTTCTGCAAAGCTTCATTCACTCTGAGCAGAGCATGCAGATTCAGTCCACAGAGGCGAACACATGCACCATCATCGGTGCGCAGCAGCTATTGGTGTGTTTCTGTCAGCGTTCTCAGACAGTTCCCTGACAGCATTGTTAAAGAAGATTGATTATATTTAACCCTTTGTGGTTTTGAGGTTGAGTGGAGGGTGGGCTGGTGATCTGTGGCATGTGTGTGTGTGTGTGTTTGGTACGCACATGTTCCAGGACCCCCATGTGTTCCACACCGAGTGTGAGAAAGTCAAGCTTGAGAAAAGACATGGCCATAATTGCTAGCAGTAAGTCAGTAAGTCAAGTTGTATTAATCATCGGCCATGGTTAATCTTGTGCTCTTACCTCACTCTCGCTCACATACTTGGTGAGTGGCAATCTGGCATATCAGCGCAGTGAATACCATGTCTTATTTTAGCAGTGAGTCAAAATGACCTCTGTATTTTCAAGGATATTTTGGATGAAAGATGCTCCAAATGAGCCAAATGTCATCATAGATGAAGAATGCGATTCCAAGATGGTTCTGTCATGTTATTCCATCATGTGTTTGTGCTATATGAAATATGTGTTCTTAAGACGAACAGGATTTGTGAAACTAGATAAATAAGAAATAAGGCAACATTGCCAAAAACACTCAGCTAACTTTAAGCTTGATGATAAAAAGCCTGCCAGTGTTTCCGCCTCAGCAAATTGTAGCAAACACTTAATTATATTTCAGGGTTATAAAAATAGTGACACTGATAAGAGAAAGGGGTTGTATTTTTTAATGGTTACGTAGCCCTGCAAGTGTGTTTTTGTATCTTTTACAAATCATTTTCCAGGCAGAGTCATGAGTGTTTTTGCTGTTTGCTTAAGCCCCAGGATTAGATGGAGTGTCTCAAAAACTCTGAACATGGCAAGGCTTTAATCCTCTGTGTTACAACTTTTTCTTACTCTATCAATGGGCCTGCTCCCCACTTCAGCCCAAGACTTTCCCTGTAGCCCCTAAACACTTTCCTGTTAGCTAATTATGTTTAAAACCTCACATTCTTGACTATTGAGTCTTTTGTTGCTCGTCACTGTATACTTGTTTTATACCAAAACTCAGGAGATGTCAGCTGGCAGAGTACCAGTTCAGAGGAATGTAGTCTCAGCCAACCATGGTGAACATTACCTCGGTACCTCAAGGCTGTACCAGCCTCAGCACTTATTGTATAAATGGTGGAATTTAACTCTGTAATAATATTTGTGTCAAAACAGTTGTCCTTTTTATCCTCACACTTTTCTCGACAGCAGACCTGTGTGCTGCTATTTCCCAAAGACAAATCTTGTTCCAATCCATTTTTTCTCATTCTGTCATCTCCCCAATCCCCCAGTAGTGTGACCCTTCCAAGTACATCAGTAAACACTTTTCTGCTTGGGACCCACAGTGCAGTTAGCTCACTCATACTCCACTGTAATGCACAGTATTCTGTGTCAGTTCTTGCTATGTACTGTAGGGACCCAACCCCCGTCCCTTTTTTTTAGCAAACATAGCTGTACAGCAACCCCTTGTTTTCAGATCAGCCCTGGTCTATTTCGTCCCAAAGTCTCATCTACTTCAGCTGGATGACATCAGTAGACCTGGACAGTCTCTGGCATCCACAGCTTTCAGGTCTCACTTGGACATATTAGCCTTTCTCTTAAGACTGTCCAGCAACCGCAAACAGCTTCCCAGCATTGTCCTTGTCCCTTTTACAATTCCCTGCAGCATGGCCCTCTGCTCTAGTGTTTATGGCCATGCTGCCTGAGCTCATTAGCCTTTTTCTGTATGCTGGTGCTAGCCTATCCTCCCCTGTCTTGGACTCTTGCTAGAAGCCAGAGTTGTGTTTTTAATCTTCATCACACCACAGTAAATGCTGTCCTCACATTTGGGATTGTGGCTTTCAATACCCCCAAAGCGCTGCACATCTGGTCCAGTTTTTTGACCGTTCAGTCTCTTTTGGATTAAAACAGTCCCCTTGGAGCCTTTTGTGCCCTTTCCTGTCCTTACATTATCCAGTAACTATGGTCATTATTGGTCTGTCAGTAGCTCTGGTTTGACTCTTCCCAGTATAGCATGACTCTACCTTCCTTAATTTTACTCAGGCCATCTTCACAAACATCAAACTTTTTTTTTTCTGTCTTTTTTTTAAATAAATGCCCTTGCCTTCTGTCTTTACCCAGCCAAAGACAGACAGACTCACACACACTTTGAAGTATAACCTCCCCTAGTGTTTATTGTCAGTCTTGTCCACGAAGCCTGAGACTTGTTGACAGTGCAGGCCATCAGCTTGTCCTCATGGTTGTGGTATGATGTGTGTCCCAGCTGACCTGTCCCACAAGCAGTCACACACTCACACAAGCCAGAGCTACTAATTTAGTGCTGTAAAGTAATCTCCCCCTGTTTTTCTCTTGAGCACCCCTGAGAACTCACTGGACATGAGATCATCTTGAGAGAAGGCAGATGGGCAGAGAAAGACACATCATGCAAGTGAAGACAGAGTTTAGAGAAGAACAGAGGAAATATGAAAAATTTAAATAGGAGTTGCACTGAATTGTCAAGGAGGATACTCTGCAGCTTTGCTTGAGAAAAACAAGAAGGCTTTTGAAGAGGAAAACAAGGGCAGAAGATGAACGATGCTCTTAGCACTCGCAGACAAGCTCAGAGAACTCTACAGTGGCAACACGGCCAAAAATGTGCCTCCTCACTATCTTCTCAGTTCCTCCCACCAGCTTCATTTTTTATGTACTTGTCCATCTGTTCGTGGTGCACCAGCAAGGCATCAAGGAATAATAGATGAGTAAATTTACAAAGAGCAGCACCTTCAGTCCTTCAGCTGTAACCCCCATTCATAAAGAAGAAAAGACTTGAAAAGCGAAGAATATCTTCCAAATGAAGACAGCTTGTTGTTTCAGCTTCAACTAAAACAGAAGATACAGAAAGTCTTATAATCTCCATGTGTGAAATCAGACACATTCATGTGTTATTCTGTGCCATCTAAGCAGTCCACACTTCCCGTGATGCTGACATACCTTTGAATATCTGTCACTTTTCTCAGAAAAACACTCAAGTAGTGTGTTTTTACAGTGAAACATGAACCTCAGCTCCGGTCACACTCCCTCTCACTGCTCCTCTGTTTCTCCCCTCTGCTCTCGCTACTCCCCTGTTTCTGCTGTCAGTCACAACCAAAAGACTTATTAAAAGGCTGAATTGAGGCAGTCACGTCCTCCAAGCCTGCTGTCGTCTGACACTTAAAAAAACGTCATACATATAAGTACTGTGATAAAACATTTCTTTAGGCCTGGAGTTCGTCAGTGTAGCAAAGCTCTTTCATGCCCAACATACCTTCACACCCCAGCAGTTACCAACCAACGTGAAACCGTTTACAAACACACTTTTATATATAATTCAATCACAGTAAATAAATAAAGAGAAGAAAATGACAGATTAATAAATCTGTAAGTCAAGACAGTACGTTCATCAGTGTATCTACGCATGCTCTCTGTAATTACTCATACTCTATATCTCACTCCATCCCCACCCTCCTGTTTTTCAGGCCTGTAGCGTGTGGTGTGGTGTGGATGGTTGAAATATCTGGCTGCTCAGCACAGGATGCAGCCTGGCTGATGGAAATCCCTGTGGTTAGTGTGGTTAGCAGGGAGATGGGTGTAAAAAGCCCCATGGATTTGGAAAGGACTTTTTAAGTGCCTACAAGAAATATTCCCAATTTAGAGAAATTCTAATTTACTCCAGCAGTAGGCTGATACAGGAAAGTTCTCCTCCTCTCATTTTGCTTCAGCATCTGTGTTTACATTTGTATGTGCAGTGTCTGATTCAGGTGTATGTGTTCGTGTGAATGTCTGTTCTGTGTTGGTGTGTTCTTGTGTGGTTTTCATGGGTAATGGGCTGGAGATAGCAGCCAGGACCATTAGCTTGTGGTTAGATTGGCTGTGTTTTTGGAAGCAGGCGTGACAGGCTGGTATTTTGTAAGAGTGTATCAGGAAGAAAGGAGAGGAAGGGAATATTTTTATATCGGTTGAAGCTGTCAATGCTGAGCACGAGCATGTCATTATTTTGATGCCTGCTTCCCTCATTCTTATCCAAGTGTCTGTAACTTTGAAAAGGTTTCAGTGTTTACAGCTGAAATATTTAGTCTTTTAAATGTTTGATTAACTTTTTCTTTGTTGAAAATCAGTTTTTTTTAAGAAACACTGCCCTCAAGTGAATTGGTTTGGTCATATATTTTATCCAAGATTGCAGCTTTAACTGCAGTAAATTAACCCACACTTTCATTTTATAATTTTTTATTTTTTTTTTCAGAGTCATTTATTTCGCCAAGTCTGTGTGCACAAACAAGGAATTTGACTCTGGTGTATTTTGCTCTCATTGTGCTTTCAGCTCAAAAAGTAAGAATAATTTAAAATAAATTAAATAGAAAATAGAAACAGTATAGATACACATAAACATAATGTTAACAGGTTAAGGTAGTGCAGGTATGTGCAATTTTGTGCCAAGTATGTGTAACTATGTGCAGATATGCCTGAGTGTGGGTTATTATTCATCAGGGTAATTGCCTGGGGGAAGAAACTGTCTCCGTGTCTGGTGGTTTTGGCGTACAGGGCTCTGTAGTACCTACCAGGCAGGGCGAGTTTAAAAAGTTAATGTGCGGGGTGTGAGGGGTCTGTATATATGTCATCCGCCCACTTCCTGATCTTGGACAGGCGCAGTCCTGGATGAAGGTAGGCTGACACCAATTATCTCCTCTGCAGACCTGATTGTCCTGTGCCTGTCTAGTTTGGTGGCTGATCCAAACCAGGCAGTGATGGATGTGCAGAGCATAGACTGGATCAAGGTGGATTAAAAGGTGATCAGCAGCTCCTGTGGCAGATTAAACTTCCTGAGGTGTCGCAGGAAGTACAACCTCTCCTGGGCCTTTTTCCTGACAGAGTCTATGTGAGGACTCCACTTCAGATCCCGAGAGATTGCGGTTCCCAGGAACCTGAAGGTGTCCACATTAGACACTGTGATGTTTAGGATGGTGAGAGGGGCAGGTGTCGGGGGATTTTCCCTGAAGTCCACTGTCATCTCCGCAGTCTTGAGCAGGTTCAGCTCCAGGTGGTTCTGAGTACACCAATGGACCAACTGTTCCACCTTCCATCTGAACACAGACTCGTCCTTGACTGATAACGGTGGTGTCGTCCGCATACTTCAAGAGTTTCACAGAAGAGTCCCCAGCGGTGCAGTCATTGGTGTAGAGGGAGAGGAGCAGTGGGGAGAGGACACAGCGCTGATGGGTGCCAGTGCTAATAGACAGAGTGCTGGATGTGATGCTCCCCAGTTTCACCTGCTGCCTTCTGTCAGTCAAAAAACTGGTAATCCATTGGCAGGTGGGGATGGGCACTGTAAGCTGGGTGAGCTTCCGGTGGAGGATTTCAGGGATGACGGTGTTGAACACCAAGCTGATGTTCACAAACATCAGCTTGAGTTGAGGTGATGCAGGATGTAGTGCAGTCCCACATTAACTGCATCATACGTCAACCTGGTTGTCTGGTAGGCAAACTGCAGGGGGTCCAGCAGGGGGCCTGTGATGTCCTTCAGGTCGCTCAACACCAGTTTCTCAAAGGATTTCATGACCACAGATGTCAGGGCGATGGGCCTGTAGTCATTTCTTCCTGTGATGGAGGGTTTCTTGGGGACCAGTATAATGGTGAGTGTTTGAAGTGTGAGGCACTTGAAACTGCTCCAGGGATTGGTTAAAGATATGTGTGAAGGTGGGCACCAGCTGTTCAGCACAGACTCTTAGGCAGGCGGGGGACACACTGTCAGGACCTGGAGCCTTCCTGACCTTCTGCCTCTGAAAGAGCCGGATAGCCTCCTCTTTTGTATTGTTTATGCTCAGATCTGGGTGAGGCAAAGTTTACTCTTTGAGTCCAAAGTCTATTATTTAGGCCTCTGCTCAAAAAACATCGATAATGAAATAAGTGTATCTCTGCAACCAGCAAACTTCTATTTCAATACTTTTGGAGTCACAGTTAAGGAAGATTTGTTAAGATGAGTAAATATCAGTATATGTGTTATTGGTGAAGAATTAATGGAAGTGGCAAATAGCACAAATAAAAAAAAAAAAAGTTTTAGGCTCACCAAAAAAAAGAGATTTTTTTTTATTTGAATATCCATTTGGAATGATGCAGCTATAGCTTTAAACCTCTATCAGTTCATAGTACAATATGTGGATATTATTTCTGCGGAGGGCGACTCTGAAGTGAAGCAGAATAGAATTTGAGAGGTTTTAGTACGGAATGCTGGCAACGTCTCAAAAATGGTCGTTGTTGCATTATTTGTTTTCAGTGTCCCCATATTGGGGGACCTTTAGGTTTTAAAAAGTTAAAAATTGAAGTTTTTACAGCTAGCAAGTAGTTGCATGTGCTTCCTTGTATTATAAAAAGTGAAGAAAACGTAAAACGTACCATCATTCGATAACTTAGTTTTAAACTGGCTACTTGTTGAGTTATATTATGGTTATAGTTTGTGTGAAAGTTGAGACTTTGTGTGTAAGGACATGAACTACTTGTGCATGAAGAATTCACCTCCACAAAGTCGTCGTTATCAGTAGTCATTTATTCTCTATTGTCTCATGATGACATTTGTTTAAACATGTCTTATATGAAAAAAATACTGTAGTGAAAGAATAAAAATTATTAATTTCCCCATCGGGAAGCCAAAGCTGTCAAAATGTGTAATATATATTGAGTAAATGATTAAACATGAAGATGTTTTATGTACTGATCATGTTAACATTTTGTATCCATGGCAACAAGATACACACTGAATGTGAGTCAGTGCATCAGTCTAGTCAGTCCTTGGAGGCTGTAATCTCTTTAGGTGAGGTTACAGCCTTATTTAGCTGTACACAGTTCACATTCCTGATTTAGCTCGTTCACCATGTTTCAAACTGAGTTTTAGACGCTTGGTCTCTTAGTCAGTGAACCTTTCACTAAACTAAAGGTTAGAACGGCAGCTCTGGTTGGCAGCATCCAGAAAACACATAGTGTGTCTCTCTGATACTCTGTTGTGTCCAAGGTGTTCAAGTTTATCTTGGTTTTGTATTTGTTCTTAGCTGGCAGAATATATTAAAAATGTTGAAAAACATAACATTTGCACTTACATTGGCATAATATTGAACTCTCTCACACCCTTTGTGTTCCTTCAGACTCATTGCAGCTCATTAGGCCATTCCCACATTCATGTTTCACACTCAGCTTTGTGCAGGCAGTTCTGGAGTCTTGACCAGGCCCACACCAAACAGGATAGTCAGAGGCAGCCACTCGTGTTTGTTTTTGTTTTTTTTTTAGTTGTTTACAGAAGTCATCTGTACTAGCTGTCAGCTTTCAACAATGGCCACATCTCCTTCTGTTAATAGTACAATGACTCCTCCTATAAATCACAACCACTGTGTATGTGTATTTTGACTAATAATAAATAGCCCTCTCATTTATTTCTAACCATTTGTTACTATGCATGAGACATAGTTGATCCGTATCATGAAACATTGCCGTTTTATTAGGCAATAATTTCATTATGCTTAGTGTGAAATCATTATCAATCAGCTAACTTAATCAGTTTTATCATTATGAGTGTCTTCACCTTCTTAAATGTGACCATTTGAGATGTGTCACTTGTAAATTGTGAAATTAGATCCTTAATGGAACAAACAATCTGCTACGTAAGTCAGTGCCTCATCCTTGGGAGCTCTTTTTGTTAGCTTTTCAGACCATATGCCACACTTTTGCACTAGCATTTCTTGTGCTTTTATCTCTGTTTTTCAAAGCAACAGTTTCAGCTGCAGCTGGATCTCCACAGGGGGGGATAATTCTCAGCTTTATCACTTTGGGCTGTACCCATAGTACCCATAGTATCCATAGCTTCAGCATCCTACAGGCATGTATGCATCTTGTATGTTTTTAATGTAAATCATCTATAAGGTTAAAGGCTTTGTTTTTGGGAGTTTTGTTTGTTTGTTTGTTTCTTTCTTTCTTTTTGTCTGTTTGTTTGTTTCTTTTTTGTTTGTTTGTTTTGTTTTTTTCCAAGAAATTGGCATGTAATTAAATATTCTTTGGGAAAAAAATCTCTGGAGGAGTTAGATATTTTTACCTAGCAATACTCACTGGGAGGAGACTGATCATTCATATCTACAACATCACAGCCGTACCAGACCACTGACCGCCTTACTCAAAAAGCTGTCCTTTCTGCTCCATGTCCTCTAACTAGCATACCACTTTTATTTTATTTATTTTTTTATTTAATTTTTTCAACTTCAACCTTATCTTGCAAAGACAGCAAAATTTGTTCAACGACATGTTGCTGTCAGTGTTTATACTTACTGTAAGTATACAAACTATAATTTAAGCAGTCCTACACCACTTGTGTAGTTTGCCCCAAACGTAACAACTTAATGTTCTTATTATTAAGAGCTACAGTGCTACAAACTCATATTTGTTTGTATTTCTAAATCTCTGTTTAAATATGAAGTTTTTCATGTTTCCATCAAATCCTTGGTCATAAAAACTCTGATTTTTAGAGATGTTCAGGTGAAGAAATGAACCTTGTGGTCCCTGGTGCTAGTGTTGGCCTGGGTTCAGCACCATGGACAGTACCATAGTGCTAGATGGCCTGTCCAAGAGACGAGTTACTTGGGTGCAAATGGATCTCAGCCTAATGGTCAAACTGCAGGTCACATGACCCCCTGGGGCCCAGAAAAGCTTCCTATTAGATACTGTACTTAAACCAGGAAAGCATCTTAAAAGAAACAGATTCATACTTAGATATTATTTAAAAAAATCTTTTCATTGAATAAATATTATGTTCAACATGTGTTTGAAAACCACCTGGAGTTACATGAAGACGGAGTTGGAGAGAGGAACTAATGCACATGTGTTTCTGGCTCCAGGAGAAACCTTTTTAGTCTACGAGCATGTTGTGGTGGTATGTTTTCTGTATTTTCCTGGGTTTAGGTTTCATTACACAATCTCCCCAATTCTGTGGTTGGGGGTAGCTGTGTAGGGTCAACCCATGTTTCATTTCTTCTTTAGAAGGAGCGCTTGTGGTTTCATTGCATAGTAGTAAGCCTCTCTTATGTGAAGTGCTACATTGCATTGTCAAACAAGTGGAGATATCAATTGCATTCATGTTGTCTGAGTTAGACTGCAGTCTGCCCACATTCACTGGTAGTTTAGAGGCAGTCTACTTGTGGTCGTGGTATCATGACCGAGGTCTCTCCTGCTGCGTGCATTTATTTGTGTTTGCCTTAAAGGGATATTTTGTTTTTTGAAGTGGGGTTGTATGAAGTACATAAGAGTAGTTAGTGAGTGGTCAGTGTGCTCAGAGTTTAGAAGAAGAAAGGAATATTGACAGGAGATCCAGGCTGACAGGGCCCTGAAAAAAGAACATTCACCACCATAATTAAGTCAAAATTGAGAAATTTCATAGTGGTTTTAAGTAAATGCTATGTTATGGATTTTTGCACCACATGACTGTTGCAGCAGACAGTTGTTTACTTTGTTGCTGAACATCCATGTTGTTAAGCATCATACGTTGTACAGAGACTCTGCAATGCATCCTGTTAGCGAAATGCTAAAATACCACCAACTGGATGATAAAAATGACAGAACTGCCTAGAAATTTTCAGTAATTACCACCTTTTCAGTCATCGGAAAAGTAAAACCCATCAGTAAGCAATCCAGCCATAATCCAATGACACAGCTCCTGAGATATGTAATATATGTGTGTGTGTGTGTATCCAAGTGCCTGTCCCATGTGTCCTGTATCTAGAGTAATTTCCCCTCTTATAATCCAGCTTTTTTCCCTTGTCATTTCTCCAGGCTGACACCAGGTGTCTGTTCTTCCAAGCATCCTCGGCCACTGTCTTCTTTATCCCCTTTCCATGCGGTTTTAAAACTTCCCTCCTCCAGACAGTGCTCCTTTTGTCAGCCCCGTTCAGTTGATGTTAGCACTTGCCACGTCTGAATATCCTGGAACCCTTTGGGCCCTGCATGTCTAACATGCCAGAGGAGAACTGTGGAACAATGTTAGTCAAGCATAAACCTATTAACATCCCCCCTGTCAACCATAGACCCACACAATGCCTTCTCTCTGTACCTTCTTCCAGCTTTCAAACCGCTTTTTAGACTTGCAGATCTGTGCTTTGATGTTGTGCAGCTTTGCTTCTTTTTGTCAGAGAGAGGGAGCCAAGAAGGAGAGAGGCATTGCAGACAGCTGTTAAAGCCACCATGATTCCCTCATGTTACATGGGTTAGCTCTTACTGCTTCAGGATTGATGTTACTCTCTTTCTGTCTTTCTTTTTCTCTTTCATATGTTTCTTTCTCACACTAATTCTGGTTAAAGGACAAAGTAATCCATATTCCTTTGTTTTGCTGTCTGGGTATAAGCCTGTTTCTCATTTGTTAGGTGGCTAGCTAAGGTCCCTTGTCCCAAAGTAATTTCACCAGACAAGAGTAGGCCTCTGTTCCACATCCTTCTTTTTTTCACGTGTGCCTGTATAACATTACACAAGATTGGCAGTACAGAGACTTCTCAAAGTATTTTTAAATTGTTGCTATATGACAATGAATTCACATGATTTTAATAAACCTTCAAAGATATCCTTAAGCTATTTTGGCTTTTTATAGGGACTTGTGTGTAAAGCTACTGGTGTTGTTTCTACCTTCTCTCCATTCACCAAAGTCTCAAATCTTTGATTTCTGTCTGAGTGAAATGGGATGAAAGAACGATAGTAATATGTAGACAACCACTGTCA
The DNA here is from genome assembly GCF_017639745.1 of Melanotaenia boesemani. Taxonomy (NCBI): domain Eukaryota; kingdom Metazoa; phylum Chordata; class Actinopteri; order Atheriniformes; family Melanotaeniidae; genus Melanotaenia; species Melanotaenia boesemani. The sequence continues at coordinate 32,978,847 of NC_055687.1, forward strand.
CCCCGCCTGTGCAGCATCCAGGAATGGCAGTGACATCCTCACTGCAGACAGATATTTATTGTTTGCTTTGTGGATTTGACCACATTCCTGTCAGAGGACAATAGAGCAGTGATGGTTACAGTGGCAGGACTGACTCAGTCTGTCTGCAAGAGCACATGGGTTTAAGGACATGTAGTGTATCTGTGTGTATTTATTGTGACACCCAACTTAACTAATCACCATTTTAAGTTTTTGCCAGTAAAATATGACTTTACCAGGAATTTTAACAGTCATTGCTTTGGTTATGACATACTGATATCCTACTGTCTGTTACAGGAAACTTGTTTGCTAATAGTTTTCTGCTGGGACAGGACGAAGCTGTAGACATGACCTCGCACCTATGATGGCATCTGGTTAGATGAATATAACATAGTTTTGGCGGGTGGGGTTGGTAATTCTCAGAAGTTAACACCATTTCTGAGTGTATCCGTCCCATGTTTGGGTTCTGTGTTCAGTTTCCATGGTAACCTGAAAACTGGGTGATGGGATATGAAAAAGTTCATGTGGTACTGATCTTATGTTTGGAATATATGTTGCTCAAACACAGTCTCAGTGTTTTTTGATGTCATCACTCAGTCCATGTAAAATCTGGTTTAGTGGACAGGTGTTCTCTGTTAGGATTAGTCACGTCTTCAGCACAGTCTTTGATTTGAAAACATGTCAAAGCATCACTGTGGGCTCAGCTTTCCTGGATGCTTGTAGGCTCCAAAATATCTGACTATGTTTGATTCAGTCAGAAAACCCATCATTAATACTGTTATACAATATATGAGCCGTTTAAAGCTACCAAGCTTTCGTCATTGTAATTGTTTTGGTGTAGCTACGCAGTCTGATGCTAATTACACCACACACTGGAGCTGATCCAGATCTAAGAAAACCAGACAATTGTATTGTAAAGTCAGTCAGATGATTGATCTCCGTGAAACTGAGATTAATCATCCGTAGATGGGATATATTAGCATATTTGTACATGTCAAGAGTGGAATACACTGTCTCTGAAATACATCCTGAATGACGTGGAATAAGTTTTTTTTTCTAAAGAATTATTATTAATTTAGTAATATGAAAACATGTTTTAAGGGTTGTAGCCTGACTGCCATTAGTGCTTATATAAAAGCAATAGTATTACTTAATTAAATCTACTGGTGCTCAACAAGATACATACTACAAGTTAAAATGTGTATAATGTGTGTCATCACAATCTCTCCCTGTGGATTAAAGAGAGATGAAGTGAAGAAAAAAAAAAAAAAGAAAGGTTTTTAGCTTACATTCTTTCACACACAATACCTGACTTGGGAAATTATCACAGCAGATATGCTTCCATTGGTTTTGGACCAAAGTCTCCTACTTCCAGCCAGCCGCTGTGGGGGAGTCTGTCAAATATTTATTAGTGGATGAGATTAGAATTTGACAAGCACCTTGAGGCTGCTTCTTTTCAAGATGTTGCTTTTGTTCGGAGAGGAAAAACAGCATCACAATATACAGAGTTTATATAAACATTAGAGGTGCTAACATGTTTGTCTGATTGAGGTCAGACCAGTGGTTTGGCTTTTTTTAACTAAATGTGATTTACTCTTCATAATTCAGTTTTTTAAAAAAAATTTCAGTTGTTTTTTTGTCACATTTACACTTTTCTGGACTTTATTCTCCTCATAGATATTTTATAATTTAGCAATTCTTTTTAAAGATTATGTTGTATTAACCCTTTGAGCCCTGTGTCTGTTTTATTAAATTAGTAATTCTCATAGGAAAGGGAAGACTTGTGAGATTTGTTGAAATGTGTAAATATAAGTATTTGTGTTACTGGTGCAGAATAAGTGAAGCACAAATGGGAAAAAAAGGTTTCAAGCTTGCCTAAAAATTCCTTTCAGGATTAATATGAATATCTGATGCAGCTGTAGCTCTAAACCTCTATCATAGGACGACACGTGGACATCTCTGATTAAGTTAAGCAGAATAAAAACGGCACACATTCACTCTGGTGCTGTTTAGTCCACTTTTAACAAACCCAGGTCCACTTCTACAGATAGTACAGTTCATTTAGAGCCATGTGAACATGCAAACTCTGGTTCGCTTGAAATCTGAGGGTCTCAGTTCATTTACAAGTGAACCCTGTTGCGAACAGATAAACCAGTGAACCAAAGCCAAACCAAAACCTGTGGGTCTTGTTGTCCACAGTTACTGTACAAAATAATGGGATCAAATCAGTAGATTGTTCATTAAAAGACATATTGATCTTCGTCTTTCTTCAAAGCCATTTTTATTGGTTGACGTTCTTTATTTTCTTGATGATTGTTAGTGTGAGGCCTTTATTAAAGCATGAGCATTAAATGAGCACATATGTCTGACTGGGTTTTCTCAGTGTCACAGCCGCTGCATACGTCAGAAAGAGGTAAAACAGCTTCGTATTTTTCATTCTTGTTGTCGTACGTGTCCAGTTCATCTGTGTCACTGCTGATTTTTTTGTTTTGTTTTCTTCCACCACTTGAGTCAGAGCAGTGGTGAATTCAAACAAAAGCGGCAGTTGTCGTTTGAAGTTTGAGTAGAGACATTATTATGACTTCTCCCTTAGAGGTCAAGTTGAGCCACAGGCACGACAAAGTGCATGGAGAGAGGAGGGGGAGTTGAAGGAGCGAAAAGTGTTGAAATAACAAATCCGTCCTCACAGATGGTGCAGAGTAGAGATCTTCAGTGGGTTTGCCACCACAACATTTTCACCATAATTAACACCAGTCTGTCGCACTCAGACCCGTAAAGACTGAAGTTAATGCTAAGCACTTAAAGATGGCTTTGAGCTGAATGCAAATGAAAAGGTTTTTTTTGTCAGTATTAGATCACTGACAGAGAAACTAGGAACAGAAAAGGGGGGAAAATCCCATATTATAGTTGTTTTCCAAGTTTTCCTCAAACCACTGCAATCTTAACTGGTACTGATTATAATTCTGGTCGTGGCTTAGGGAATCTAGTGGTTCTCCACCCTCAGGCTTAACCTTAACCTCCACCACCTGGCCTTTTACACCACTCTGACACTTTCCCCGCGAGTAAGTCCACCGAGCAAAAGATCTGAGAAATGCAAGTAATTTCCATGCAGCCAACAAGGAGAAAGGACGATTTTGAAGAAAGTGAATACAGGCTTTGATTAAGTATGTTATTGTAAAGAAATCTGTCTTCAAAAACCGAGGAAAGGCTGCAGAGGAGAGAAACACAGAAGGTCTTGACCAAGGTTCTTACATGCTCTTTGACCTCAGGGGTAATTTGTTTTTCTTAAAACAGATTGGCTAAATGTTCCGCACATTGAAACGTTGACCTGAAGTGTAAATGCTCAAAACTGCTTTTCTATGTTTCAGTCTGGTTGTGAACCCTCTGGGATATTATTGAACTAGCCCCTCCTCCCTCCACCATGTATCCTCTTATCTTTCTGGAGTTATTCTTGATATTTTTTGTCTTACTTGTGTTCTCTACCCTCTACGTTGTGACATAGTGCTGGCAGCGGGACTGACACACAGAGTTCAGTGAGGTGGAAGGTCAACCACACCACCTCAGGAGGGAATAAAGCTTTGGATCTCCCTGTATATTTATGACACTGCTCCCGTATTGTTACCATAATCTCATGACAACACTCACATTGTTTGACAATTAAGATTCTCTTAGCCTTGTAATGCTGAGCAGCTTGTGGTGAAAAGGGTACAGATAGTCCACGAGTAACGTCAGCACAGGTGTGACGGGCGTATAGACTGCATGTTTTTAGATTCAGAGGGGTCACGCAGGAAAGGCTGTATTCATTGTATGCAATTCCATCTCTTGTTGAGTTTTAGTCTGTGCAATCTGGATATTGTGTAATGGAGAAAGCAATTAAAACAGTGGTCTACAGATGCCACATCACATAGTTTGAGCCCCGCTGCCAGGCGAAGACCCACAATACAAGAAATCATAAGAAAAAAAGGGTCGGAAAATCATCACCACTCTAAAGTTGTTTGGATGTCATGAAGCAGGACAGCATGTGTTTATAGCTGTCGTCCTGAAGCTATGTGTTTACACTCAGCCACACACATGGATGTGCTCCACAGAGCAGTGATGGATATGTAGCTGAAAAGACTGAGAACCAAGCTAAGTGCCTCTTATTTAGACGTGTGCAGAAAAAGAGTCTTAACACATCCAACCACACACACACACACACACACACACACACACACACAGAGGCATAATGATCTTCCACATCAGCTGTTTTCCACCAGCCAGTGTGTGTGCAACCTTCCGTTTCTACTTCCAGCAGTGGCAAGCTTGTTTAGTAACCTTCCCTCACTGAAATCTTGTAAACAAAGAATGTTGTTGTTTATTTGCGTATTCCTGGAGGTAAATCAGGGGAAAGGAGTGTAACCTCCATCTCTATCCTGCTCTGACCTATCCTGTAGCTGCTGCACATCTGCATCGAGGGCTGGGGGAACTGGCGCTGGTCGGAGCCCTTCAGCGTGGACAACGTCGGGACGCTACTGAGGACCATCCAGTACAAAGGACGCACCGCCTCCCTCATCATCAAGGTGGTGCAGCTCAGTGGTGTTCAGAAACAGGTACTGTTAGGTTTTACTGATTTACTGTCTTTTTCTTATTTCACAAAAAAAGAAAAGGACATGTTGAAATGTAAGCAATGAAATAATATTGCCTTACTAAGATAATGAAATTTGTGGTACAAATAAACAACATCTGTACAAAGAGCCAATGTTTTCCAGCAAAAATCAGTGATGGAGGGATCCTGAAGATAATTTTGTTCCCAAACTATGAAAGAAAATCCAAAGTAAAAGCAGGAACATGTTTGCAGCATTAAGCCTGTAGGCCTCTGCGATGTAAAACAAAACAAGGCCTTTCTCCAAGCACTTTTGTTAGAATTAGCACTTTTTAACCCCCCCCACCTCCTGTTTGTATCTTATGATTTAGTAGGTGTTTGACTAACAACAGACTGTTTTCTGTTTTTGTCAGTTTTTGTCATCTGTTTTGTAGCAATAAAATGTGTCCCATCAATCCATGAAAAAGATCACAGGAAATCATAAACCAGCATAAACCAGATCATAAACTAACTGCCTATTGCAAGAATAGGGATGAATCATGTTTGCATTTTTCCACAAATACAAGAAAAAGTCAGCGTATCCCTGAAAGCACAGAGATGCCATCAGTTGATAGAAATGACAGTTTGTTATGTAAACAGTGTCAAGTGTCACACACGTCTCCCTCTCATCCTCCAGACAAAACAGACTCGGCCTCTTACATTCCTTCCTCCATCTGTCCCAAACTTTGATTACATCTTTTTTCCATTGGATCCAATGATAGAGTATGAGCGTTGGTCACACCCAAGTCATTACATATAGTTTCAAAGTGGGAGCGCAGCTGCCACTACAAGGAAGCCAGCACCCGCCTGTATGAGTATTTACCAGCTGATGTTTCCTTTCGATGCAGTTAGGCTGCTAAATGTCTCACACTGCTGCCCTCTTCCTCGACTTCGATTTTACACATCATCCCTTAATATATTATCTAAGCTTAACCTCTTAGTCACGAGAGTCCCCTGTGCAGGGGGCAGCATGAGATGAATGTAGTAAACAAGATCTTTGCACATGCTAGGAAACATGGAGCATACCAAAAATCACAGGGAAAAACTGGGCTAAAAGACTAACGAGCGTTGGCATCAATGAAAGAATTCAAACCCTAAGTAAGTATATGAGCATGTAAGAAAATCATGAGAAAAGCACGGTCCACTTTAGAGCTTCTGCTAGTTTCTCCACTTCAAGCAAATCAGACAAACAAGATGTCATATGAAAGCAGAGATTCTGCTGATTACAAAGATGTTTGTCTCATCACTGTGAAACAAGAGTAACAAAAACAAACCAATAAATCATGTCTTACTTTTCCTGTTGTGTGTTCATAAGTTTATTTCACCTCAACAAACCCTGCTAATGTGTTCTCCTATGGCCCTTACATAGTTTCCATGAAGATGAAGGTTTTATAGTGAAGTATTCGCTCTTCCTATCATATACTATCTTGGACTTGACTTCTTTCCTTATGGTGTTTCTAAATAAGAATTTGGAGGCTATCCCTCTATTCTGACTCTGACCATAGAGGGTGATGAAGGTAACCATTTATATTTTCTACTGTGTTCCAGGTGAATTTACTCTGACACGGTAGCACATCTGGATTTTGCATGTCCCAGTTTTCTGTTGAGATTTTGATTCTACATACAGCTCTTTTAGTTGTGAAGACGAGGTTGAAAAATCGGCCTCATGATGAACAGATTAAGAAGGGTTACGTGTCTGGCTCTGTTTAAACTTCTTCCATGTAACTTTGTCCTCCAGGTAATCATCTGTGGACGGCAGGTGATGTGCAGCTACCTGACTCAGGATATCGAGCTGCGAGTCGTGCAGCACTATGTGGGGCCTGACGGTCAGACGGTGGTCAGAGAACACTGTGACAGCCTGGAAGCGGGAGCCAAGCTGCCTTCTTATGTGCTGGAGGATTCAGAGATGACGGAGCTGTGTGTGAGAGCACGAGGCGATGATGACTGGTCTCAGGATGTTCAACTGGAGAGGAGGGACAAGGGCAGCAGCAGCTCTGTCGTACAGGTAGAACTTATCTGTAGCCTCTGTAAATAAATGAATTATATATTATTTATATTTAATCCTTGAAACACTACATCATATATGGATAATAACCATGTACACAGTGAGATGGAAAAAAAACATGTATGGACTGTGGTAGCTCTGATGAATGCAAGCTGATGAATGTGCTTGTCCAAGAGGAACAGATAGATGCACACATTTAGAGTTGGCTCTCCATCTACACATGTGTTTGGAGCTGGTGACTGGACCACCAACTGTGACCGGATCCTCTTTTTCTGGGTGGCCACAGTTGCTCAGCTTCCATACTGCTACTCACTTTAGAGAGCAGATTGAGATCTTCCACAAGATAGGCTTACAAAGGCCCCCAAGCCATAACCTGACCATGTTGAGAGGTAGAAAATACAGTTTATGCTCTCTCATAACCACACTAACCATATTCAGGAAACACTATCTGATATGTGGGCACAGGCAGAGGCTTTGAAGGCACTTTCACACCACTAGAGCAATTCCAGCTCCAGTCCTGCTGTTCTAATTTTTTAGTATTTTTCTTTCTTTCTCGTATCATTGTTAGTCCTACACTGTTAACGGCTAGCCATTCTGCCACTTCAGCTTCCTTATGTGGCTCTTAACATCTCTTGACACCACTCCAACCTCCGCCGTTATCTCTGCTGCTTAGATCAGCCATTCATTACACATATGGAAGGTTGGCTCTGAATGAAAGCTGCCTGGACTAGTAGCTGGTTCCTTAGATCTCTCTATCTCTGCCTTGTCTCCTGCTCTTGCTTTCTGCTTTCCTTGTACTCTCTCGCCCACACTTTGGACTACTCATCTGTCTTATTGTCAACTCCTTTTCCTGTTTCACTTCATCTTGTGGCATCAAGCCCCTCCACCTGTCCTATCTTCTGATTTCCTCCCGTCTGTGTTTGTCTCATTTCTCATCTATCTGCTGTAATCCTTCTGAAGTAACTCCTCTCTCATATCTCACCTTCCTCCTCCACAACCTTTATTTCAACATGTCTTTTCTTTATTTTTGCTCCTGTCCTTTACTTTTGAAAAAGCACAGGAGGTTGCCGTGACCTTATCCCAATGCTGAGTCTTTTTTTTAACTGACTCAAGCCTATGTAGTAGTGTTTGCCAAGGTTACACCCCCTCATCCCCACAAGGCTGTTTTGCAAGGGCCTGTATATGAAGGATGAATGTTCACTCTCTCTTTGCTCCAGTCTGCTGTCCCCAGCAGTAAATGAAGTCCCCTTTCTGTCATAAATTGGGCCACTTGTAATGTGTCTTGGCATCTCGAGGCTTTAATGAGGAGCGAGGAGTAAATGGGACAAACACCAGTGACATATTAAGCGTGCTCAGCCTTTGGTGGGCACATTCTCAGCCTTTAAATCTTGCTAAAATTTTACTGCCTGTAATGACCCATTATCTGGCACTAAGAGTTGTCAGTTGTCTCAGCCATAAGTTTGTATTGCAGAGCATTAGGGAGGCAGAACATTTTATTACAAGAAGAATCCAACAAAGATTTTTAGGACAAAACATGATAATGCAACACTGATGGAGGCTATAAAGATGGAGCCAACAGATGCATTTAATCCATCAGATATCCATATTTTAAATCATGACCACAAACAAACACCAACAAGTTGTTCTTTAGTGTCTCTAATCAGGGGTAAGATATTAGTATTTAATGTATTGTTGCAATAATGAATAACAAGACCTGTCTGTTTCCTCTTAGGTGGCCTGTTCCAGTGGCTCTTTGCTTTTTGTCTGGTGCACTCTCATTACCCTCGAACCTGACTCTCACATGCAACAGAGATTGGTAAGTAGCACATTTTATTTTTATTTTATTTACTTACAAATAACAAAACTGTAAAAATAAAGACAACATAAAATGTTACAAAAACCATAGAGCAGTAGTTCCAAAACTTTCTTTATCTATCAATCAATCAATCAAAATTTATTTGTAAAGCCATTTTCATGCCAAAAGCAACAGAAAGTGCTTTATAGAAGAATGTATGCATATCAAGATAAAACAAGTATTTAAAAATATAGTTTCTCTTTCACAGTTACACATGCGTACATACACACACAAACAGAACGCAAGTATCCCCCGCCCACACACACACACACACACACACACACACACACACACAGACACACACACCACCCAAACTAGAACTCTAACCCTTATTTTCTGTCTCTTTACTGAATGTAGGTACAGCTGTATTAATAAATAATAAACATCTAGCTTAGCAGCCCCTTCTCATCAACAACTGATGTCAAGTCCCCCCATCCTAGTACCTCTGCCATGCGCACTCCAACACTTAACTACACATATGAAGAAATGGGATTAGGCTGCTTATTGGCTGCTGCTTCATTAATTATTAATTATAATTGAAACTGGAGTGGCGGAAGGAATTTTTGATTCCTTTGCTACAGTGTGAAGCTGTTTAGACCAGTAAACTCTGCACACAACATTATATGCAGTAAGTTGAGGATTTAACGAGACGGATGCTACTTTAGTTAAACAACTCTGCTCTTTACAACAGTTGAATAGTTAATTTCTAAAGTAATGAACAGGCTTTTCTTTGTGTTCAGGATGAAAAGTCCCCAAGTGGCTTTATTTGTTGGGCTTCATACTGTCAGATGTTAATAATTTGAGACGAACATACCGGTCTGTCTTCATTGCCCACCATCACCATCAGTTCACAATTACCTGGTCAGGTCCAGAGCAAGATATGCTTTGTCATGTTTTCTTGTTTTTTGTTTTACTTATCTTAAAATAAGTTGTCTTGATAAACATCAAATATGGATCTGATTTAGAACCACATATGAAAGTGGACTGGGTCTGGTGTGGAAAAATCAGATTGTGCTCTTTACTGACATAAAAAGCATCAGACATGGGTCACATAGGAGCAAAAAAGTCAGATTTTGGCCAGTTTTGCCTGCAGTGTGAACGTAGCCTTTGTTCTGTGTTGCAGTTATACCCTAATCCAAACTTTGATACCTGCACCAATAACTGAATATGATCATCACACTAAGGCTACGTTTACACAGCAGGCAAAACTGTCTTAAATCTGACCTTTTTGTCCTTATGTGACCCATATCTGATTTTCTTCTTTTTTTATGACAGTCCAAATCAGACCCAGGCCACTTTCACATGTGGTATTAAATCAGATCCATATCTGATTATTATTTCAAAGTGACTTCAGTCTGAACGGTCGTGTCACATTTCAGCCGACATTTATGTCACTGAAGTGAGAAAGACGTCACAATTCTGCCCCAGAAGAGGTGGGACAGAGTAAGATTAAATGATAACAACAGACTAAATAATATTATATCATAATTCTGTCAACTAATGCACAACAACTTCAAAATGGATATACTCATGCTAACAAGAGTAGCATGCGTATTTCCCTCTGCTAACACAGCGTGTTGTGTATGACGTCACATCTTCTTCTACGTGTGCACATCACTTCAGGACTGTAGACTGTTCACACTGGAGTCTGATGGAGGTCGCATTTAACTATAATATGAACAATCATGCAAAAAAAAAAAAAAAAGATCCCAGCTAAATATCGGAAGTGAGCATCAAGACCTGCAGTGTGAATGTAGCTTATGATTGCTGTGCCCTTTGCATCAGTTACTAAGAATGAATTATTATTGATTACTGCACTGAAACTAAGCTTTTTTTTGTTTCATTATAAAAAAATAAAAAATAACAGCATCACGTGGCTGCTGTGTAAACGTAGCCTTAGTGCTTGTGTTTCACTTTTAGGATAGGATCCAGCGGAAGGAGTGATTATTATTATTGAGCAAACAATCTTCTCTTTGTGAACCTGCTTCTGTTTCAGGTGGTTTTCAGTCCGCTGTTTGTCACGAGGAGCCACTTGCCAGATCCAATAATCGTCCACATTGAGAAAAGAAGTCTAGGGCTAAAAGAGAGCCAGCTCATACGTGGACAAGGCCACGAGGAGCCTCTTTCAAACACTGAGGCCGACCTTACCCACCACCTCACTTTCCAAGCCAGGTAATTAACAAAAGTTTACAAATCAAGCAAAGTTGTGGAGCAAAATCTGATTTGCCATTATAAAGTGGACCATCTAAGTACCCTAATAAATCCCATAATGTACAAAAACATGCCATACTTGACAGGAAAGGTAGACTCTTGTAAGTACATGATCTCACAAACTACAAAAAAAACATGACCGGGAACACATTAACCATGCAGCCCATCCCAAGATACAGTATATTAACACATCTGTCAAACACTCATAATGAAACAGTCCCTCCTCGCTAAAAGGCAACTTCCTCTTTTCCCATCCGCTGTACATGGTTCCCGGCCAGCTGAGCATATTTATTGGAAAATTTAGTTGGTTCAGTTCAGTATTAAATCATCCACAAATAGCTCATACATCTGCATGGGAAACGGTACCTTTGGTCTTCTGTAATGGGAGTTCAGTGGGCCTGCATTACGCAAAAAAACAGAAACACTTATTTAAGACTGTCTCATAGCACATTCTGGTTTCTCTGAGCCATTAATGAAGTCGTGATCCAGGGGAATCCGTGTACACTTCAGGAGAGCAGTAAGCTGCCTTGGCAGCAGCTCAGACTCAGCTCTGAGTCCAGCATGTCAGGTTGGACCATAATTACACCTCATTTAGATAGAGGCTCTAACAGAGAGCAGCTGTGTGTGTGTCATTTTGTGTGGAAAGAGCTGAATGTGTGTGTCCACACTGGCATGGGTGGATGTGAAGTGTATGTATATGTGTGGTCTCTGTCTTTCATGCTGTTCATTAGCTAAGTGCTTGTTTAAGTGCGACACGGCTGGAGTCTGTCATATACATCACCATTCCACTTTCTATTCTGTCCCTGTTTGTCAGTAACGGTGTCTTATATTTTATGTTATTCATATCTTCTTCTAAACATGATTATAGTGGGTAGCATAGAGTGGAATCAGTGGAAACGAAATCCCAATCATCTTTCACCTTTAACCTCTTCATCACAAAAGACACCTGAACAGGAGGCAAATAGGTGTAGCCCAGAAGATCTTACCAGTCCTAACATGTAGCATACCAAAATCAGAGGGAGAAATTCAGCTGGAAGACTTTACCAAGCATAAAGTAAATGAAGCCACCAGTATTTATATGTGAATGTAATGTAGAGCATCTGCTTATTTCCCCACTTCAGGCACAAACAAGGGGTCATATCAAAGCAGAGACTCTTCTGATAATAAATCATGTCTTACTTTTACTGTTTTGTAATTAAACTTTTTATTCAACCCCCCAAAAAACTGTGTTGTGTTCTCCTATGACTGCATTCATTTGAAATTAATCATGAAGGTCCTGCTAGTTTCCATGGAGATGAAGGTTTTTAGTGAAGTATTCACTCTTCCTGTAATAAACTATCAGCCGATATTGATAGAAGTGTCTCTCAGTATCAGCTGATTTGTGCCTGAGATGTTCACCTGTGTGACACCTGTTAAAACATCTGTTAAACTGCTCAGCTTCACCTTTTTAGCTTCTAATTTTCCACAGTCCTCAGATATTACTTTACTAATTCCTAGATGAACTGGGCTGCTATCCTCTGGTTGTCACTGAAGGTAATGTGTTTTTCTTTTAGGGCAGTGGTTCCCAACCTGGGGTCCGAGACCCCCCAAGGGGTCCCCCAAAGAACACAGGGGGTCCCTGAGGCTTTGATTACAGCCAATTGTCCCTTTTGTTAGGAAATAAAGTAAGGCTGTATGTTGTTCATTTCACTTTGGCTTTATAAAAGGACAGAACTCAACCAATATACATTATATATGGTGAGAATCTCACTTTTGAAAGCATAAAACCAGCACAGGGTGGAGCAGGGGGTCCATGGCATTTTAGTATATGCATGAAGGGGGTCCCCCCAGAAAAAGGGTAGGGAATCACTGTTTTAGGGGGAAGATAACCATTTACATGTTCTACTGTGTTCCAGGTGTATTTACTCTGGCACAGTAGCACACATCTTGACTCTGACACTTCTGTAATAATCTCAAATGTCTCATCTTTCTGTTGATACGAAGATTATTCACACAACCCGTGTAGTTGTGATGATATACTTCTTTTATTTTGGGAATTTTCAACTGGAGGCAGAAAAAAATGTGCCTCATGAAGAAGAGATTATATTATGTCACATAGCTTCTCATGATATTGTAACTGCGATATTCTTTGAGTCAAAGTGTCAATAACACAATTTTGGTTTTTACTTCCACTTCATTTGTTATTATTAGAGTCCGAGCCATACAAAGTATGGAAGGACCCTATTGTTGTTGAAATGTTTATTATTTTTCTTAGAACTTTGAGGGCACATATGACCCCCTAAACACCCATGAAAAGTTGTGAAATTTGGCACACACATCATACCCGGTTGAAATATCGATATTCTAAGGTCCGCATAGACTTCAATTAAAAAATGGCTCAACAGCACCACCTAGACACAAAAAAAAAAATCCGAAATGAATGGGGTCCCGAACGTCTACTTCGACATATGAAGACGAAATTCGGCACACACATGTAACACCCCAAGTAGAGCAAAAAAGTCAATCAAACACCTGTTGCCATGGCAACGGGTTGCCCGCCATCTTGGAGTTTACATCCATTTTATTTCCCATTTTTTTCACTTTATATGCATCATATTTGAACGAACTAGTTTGAGGGGATTCATGCGAGTGACTCCAATCTTGGTGGGAAGCTTCCTGACAAGTTAGGGACCAAACGCTATTCAAATCTTTCTAATAGGACAAAGCATGTTACCATGGCAACCGACAGAAAAAAGCCTTCTCGCCATGAAACATGGTTTGCTCATATCTGCATAGAAATACATGGGCTCTGCACCAAAGTTGACAGTATTCATACTTGTTGGGTCCTTAACACATTACAACACCTGTTGCCATGTCAACATAGCATGTTAGCTAGCATATTAGCATGCTAGCAAAAATGCTAACTAGGTATTGCAAAATTTCAGATTCTCAGCTAGACATTTTACCATGTTACATAGCATGTTAGCACGTTTGCTAACATGCTAGCAAAAGGTGTATGAGACGGGTGGCGGGGCCCACGAGGCTCAGACCTGATGGATGCCTCTTGCGGCTTTAATTTGTAATCATTCTTTCATGCAAATACATAAAAAAGATTGCCCTTTAGTAGCATCTAGCAGTGATCTGAACAGGGTAAATGTTGGATGTAAGTGACGACTCCTGAGAGAATTTTTAGCTGCAACTGTTGTGTTTAGATATCTGGTGACAAAGTTTGTTTTGATTTTAGCTGCCATAACAGAACCACAGAGGCCATACAGTGACTGGGAATGTATGTGGCCCCTGTTTTTGTAGATAAATCCTTTTCACAAGCACAAAAAGCAAGCTCAGAAACAACTAAGTGTCTGTCTTTCTAGATTGCAACCACAATACACGGTGTATTTACGATCCGTCCCGTCTAAAGGGCTTCAAACCACACAAACTTGTCCCCCCAGCTCAATCCATCCCTCATCCTTCCATCTTCACAAACACACACAACAAGCCACAATTGTAAACATACATATATGCACACAGCCCCTCAACCAACACCAAACCTCTAGGATGGATCCAATCTTGAGTGTTCACTGGTCAACAGCTCATCTTTCCTTCCTGTAATTACACATATTTGTGGCCTTTAATGGATGAGGTAGAGAGCAGAGCTGTGGTCTGTGATACAAGAGACACAGACAAGTCTAAACCAGAACCGTTCTGTCCTGCTTTCCTCAGACTGGCCACCACATTAGAAAATAGAGGGTAACAATCAGAAGCCTTTTCTACTTTCCTCTCTCGGGGAGTGCTCTGGGTAAAAAACTTCCAGTCAAAACTTTGTCCTGCTCTTCTGTCTTGCCCCAGTTCCATAAGCAATAGCCCCCGTTTACAGTACAATGGCCTCTATTAATGAACTGCTGCTCAGGACTAAGGGGGCTCCTTCACTTTAGCTAAGTGGAACTGGATGATGCCCAGAGAAAATGATGCAATTACATTACCCCCCACATTGTAAATGTGCTTCTAGGCCAGACTTGCTGAAGAACCACCCAACACTGGCTGGTTTTTGCCTCCAGATGAGATCAGGTGAAATTAGTCCCTCTCTGGCTGGAAGACAAGGATAGTGCATGTTTGGACAAACGCATGCATCACCCTCAGATCTAGTTTGAGAAAATTGTCTTCATTTTGATATTGTGCTTTTAATCCTCAGGGAGGATGAAGATGCTTCGCAATGTGCTGTACCCATCTCCACCAGTCTGATCAAGCAGATAGTGAATAAGACTGAAAATGAGGAAAACCCGGAGCATATTCTGGCGGATTTTGACGGTCCCAGGAGCACCACGGCACCACCATGGCCTTACGTTACCAAAGACACTAGCAGGTACTCTGAATTCTACTTTTTATAGTTCTGAAAAGTGTGGGTGGGGAATGTTTGTGAAGTAAGGTAGCTAGGATTATTACTCAGTTTCATTTGCAAACCATGAACGTGGCAGTGCAAAGCAGAAAAGAGAAATCATGAAGCAATGGACATTTTAAGCCAGATTCACACTCATCATGAGCGCTTCCTACTTCAAGACAAAATAACACCTCATAATTCCTCTAATTTAATACTTATAATTCTTTTTCATATTTATTATAGCTCCTATGTGGCAAGATTGCATAACACACTTTTCATCAAGACTATCCACTTTGTTTTTTTCCAAATAGTAAGATTCTTACTGCATTCCTCCTCAAAGTAGAGTTGTGCAACCAAGCCTTTATTGAGGGAAGCTTCTCTTTATTGCTTACTCTCTCACATAATAAATCTATTAACTGCAAAGACAATGCAGAGCCATGCATCAAATGTTAGCAGCAGTCCCACTGTTTTCCCTGCAGACCAGAGCTTTAGTCTGTCACATTCCCACTTTGACACAAGTCAGACAGCCTTCGCATACAGCTGAAGTTGAGCACAGACTTGCAGATCGTGCAGTGTGTATGCTTTCTGTGCAGAGATGAGTTTACATATGCCATCAGCTAGAACTCACATATGAAACTGTCCACAAATGTCACTCTGGAAAGCCATCACATCTTGATAGCAGCGGTAGCAGAAGCAGCCACATGTTCCCCCCCCACAGGCTCGGAGTTACAGAGTCCCAGTGGGTCTGCTGGACATATGAGCCATAAGTCTTTCTGTGGTTGCCTTGGTTTCTCTGCTGTCTTTACACATGCGTGTACACACTCATAACACTGCACTGGTACAAACACCAGCATACGCTTTAGCCACCTTTAATTGTCACACACTGTGTGTCCCTGGAGGGCTGGTTTCTAAAGCTGTGGTGTCAGGTTCCTCTGTTTTCCCTGTGAGAAGCCAAAGCCCATTTCCTTCCACAGAATGTAGTAGTTGTCTGAAATCCAGGAATCTGCCATTATGAAGGAGCATCAGGGGAAACGCTGAAAACAAAAAGTGTCATTAGAGAATTGATAGTGCTGATTGCTGTATCTAAACACACTCAGAATTTGGACAGTCAGTGAGATCCAAAGTTTAATTTGTATATTTTTCTTTAATATTGAAAACAGCGCTTGAGTTTGTTGTTTGGAGAGTGTTCAGTCTCAGTGGCACAGCAGGGAAACCAAACTATCTCAGCTCACTAGCAGAGCGTTGTGTTTGTTCCTAAAAGGGCAAAGGAAGCTGAAAGTGATCAATGTCAGTTTCTTCCTCCACTGAATTTTTAATGGTAGCGAGGCTCCTCCACAGTCATTAAACAAACATCTTGTAGTGGTTGCTGGGTGGGTTTTCAATGCAGCAGCCTCTTAACATTCACGTTTCAAACCCTGAACCTGCAGAGTCGGAGGGTTTGACAGAAGCTGTTGAGTATGTTTCTTTCAGTTACCTTCTTGTGAGCCGTGTAATGTGATTTATGAGCTCTGCACTTCGCTGTCCTCAGTCTGGAGGTCAGCGGCCTTTAGCCACACACATTGAACATAAACACCAGTAAAGAAAAGCTATTCCACGTTTGGTCCCATGTTGGCAGGTTGGAAGCTTGAGCCAAGTCCAGGTGGGTTTGTGGGAAAGGGAAGGCTGAGTTGACTTTGAACTTCAGGGTAAATCTGAGAAAAATGTTTGTTTGCCTCTTCGTTGGCTCTCAGGCCTGTTTAGGGCTCACGAGACCATGATTGCTTTGAAATGACTGCTGTGTTGGTGAATCGCTGGAAAAATGGTTGAGTGTTTGTCTGTCTGCGTCTCAACATTCCCGTGTGTGATCCCAGATACCCTGTCAACTGTTCCCTGAATCTGTTTGGATTGCATAACTCGCTGGAAAGCCATTTCTTTTCATATATTTGTTTAGTCTTTGTGTCTGTTGTAAGTGTGTTAATGGTCTGTCGAGGCAAAAATGTTTGTTTATATACAACGCATTTTAATAGATTTTTAAAACCATCTGCTGCTACGTATTTTGCAATGTGTAAAAACTTAAGCATCCAGACTAGTAGAGCATACTTGAAAATAATCTGTATTTAATCTTAGTCAACGAGCAAAAAAGTTGATTTTATATTAATAGTTTTAAGTTTAACATCAGGTCTGTTTCTCACCTTTACTGCAGTACACTAAAGGCAAAAACATGTATTGGATTTAAATTGTAACTTTGATTAAATACTAAAACTCAGTATTTTTCTCTGTTTATACACTCATTGTCTTCAAATTTCCCATGCTCAGGTGCAACTGGAGAGATTTCAGTTCATTCAGTAGTTTGTTCTCTAACTCACCAGGTCAGTTCTTGAGCCTCTAGCCCAGTGGGACAGTCCTATGCAGGTGAAGTTATCCCGCTGGAAGGCTGGTCTGAACACACTGCTGGTGGAGTTGCTCCCATGGGCCCTCCTGGCCAACGAATCCCAGTGGGACCTGTGGCTCTTTGAGGGAGAGACCATCGTAATGCAAATACCAGCTGGCAAAGTCATTGTTCCACCCAACTTCAAGGTAGGGTGTCTTATCCAATATGTATCTCGCAGGTAAACCAACAAAAATCAAAGTGATATCATTAGGATTGTTTTTTTTCATCATACATTTCCCTCCAGAATCACGGACAGCCTCAAACAGTTTAAGTAGTTCTCCTGAGAACACTTAAATAAATAAAAGTCTATGAGTAAAATAAATACAAAAAAAAAAATCAAATTCTCATAAAAACTGCTTCATTTTTATGTCAGCAATAAAGTTCATGTAGCTTAAATGTGAAACTAAATAAGATTCTGAACATCATTAAACACTTTCCAAAATCTTTGTCACTACATCTTTGTTACTGGTTTACTAAAGACATATTTTGATGTTACATCAGGACCTGGATACCTTCTCATGACATCACAGTCATCCTTACCAATCCAGCCCCCTTCTTTTTCTTTTTGGTCTTGACTAATAAGCACAAAACCTGAGATCATCCACCAGAGCTGCATTACAACGATATTCCCTGTCAAGGTCTTCGACTGCAGCCAAGCTTTGTCACTGTACACTGCAGACATGTCTTCTCACTGGCTTCTGAGATCAGAAGGGGTTGTCTGCAGATGGTTTTCCCCACTGGAACATAACACACACACACACGCAGATTTCTGTTGCTAACACAGGCCTAAGCAGTAAGGCAGCATATCAAAGAGAGCTAATAAGGTTCAGCACAAAGGAACGAAACAAAAAGTTTTAAATGTGTAATAGCCTGTGAAATAGAAACAAATAAAGCATTGTTTCCATAGCACCCTGGTATCTATCGTGGCACAGCAAATGGAGAGAAGACATTCTTGGCTGTAAGTTTCAGGCCACATCGGTTTAATAGAAGAAGGCTGGTGTTTTGATCGGCATGTTTCATGATTAAGTATCATGGTGTCACTTAAGCGTCTGTGGGGCACTTAAATAATGTCATCCTAGCATAGCCAGCAGCTATAGAAGTTATGTAACCCTCAGCTGCCAGGACTGTTTGAAATGCCATGCAAGAGCTCTGGTGTTGCTGGGAGTAAAGCCACAGCTGACTTTTGCATGTGACTGTTTCCAAAACGCAATCAGACAGAGAGTTTTCATAGTAACCGTTGTCTGACTTGGCTGATGGAGACGTGATTCTTTCTCCTTGTATCCCTCTCCCATTGCTTCATTCCCCCCCTGGATCCTCCTGTTCTCCACCATTTAGGAAGCCTTCCAGATTGGTATCTACTGGGCCCACACCAACACTGTCCACAAATCCACAGCACTGAAGCTGGTTCACGACCTGACTTCTCCTCGGTGGAAGGAGGGATCAAGCACGTTGGTGGTCAGTCTGGATGAGGAGGGATACGTAGAGGTGGACGTCACTTTGGGAGCCTTCCCCGAAAAACAGAAGGTAGCTCAGACATTAAAGCTATTAAACCAGTCAGCGCTGCTTACTGAATGTCAGGAAAGTTAGAGGTGCTCTTCAACCAAGGGGGTTAAATAGATTATTGGATTCTCAAGGGGAAGACTATGATTGATATATATATATATATATATATATATATATATATATATATGCTTGTATATAGGAACAGAACAAGAGATAAGACAAGAGTCAACATCAGACTGACTTCTACTGACTGGATAAACTCAGAGAAGAGAGAGGACGCAACATGGATGCTAAGTTAGCCGTCGTTAGGGGAGCCTCATTGAGAAATCTGCCAAAGTTCAGTAGTGCTGCTTTTTGAAATCATGTTTTTCTTAATTATTTGTTGTTGACAGTTTGTTTATTTGTTTTCTGTGTAGCTGTGCCAGTTCTGTGTGTCATCTGTGGTGAGACATGGCATCCAGATCCTGCAGATAGAGGACAGAACAATTCTTGTCAACAACACCTCTCACACCATATTCTACAGGCCTCTGCTGACTCACCATGCACTTATGGGTGATGACCAGGTAATATATGACACACCACCCTTTGTTTTCAACAAAAAAAGGAGTCCAGCACATTTAATCAACTTTCTAGGTTTTTAAAGTAAGACACACAAACGTAATGAAGTTTAGTGTTTCATGCACTGTGACACCTGCACAGTCTCTAAATATAAACCTACTGAAGGTTCACATGTGCAGCATACTCCCTGTGCACATCACACATGCTTGTTCACCCCAGCCTACCACACACACACACACACACACACTCATCACTGGGATGTTGCAAGCCGTTTTCCATCAGATCCCGTCCCCACCCCTCTCCACCACTCTCACCATGTGGCAATGGCACTTCATAGGGACATTAGACAAACACCCAGAATTGGATGCAGGTTTTTCTTCTAGCTTTCATCTGCTGCTTGTCCCCAAAGAGAGCAACAATGTTGTGATGTCATTTAACAAGCCTTCAGATCCCCTTATAGAATAATGGCAAAGCTCGCCAGTTGCCACTAATTGATTGAAAAGCTTGAAAAAAAAAAAAGCTTAAAAAAACTAAAAAGCGGGCAATGGGTTTAACAATAACACAGACCACAAACAAGGCTTGGAATGCCTTTCTAGTTGGTCTATTCATCATGCTTAGAGGCTAATCCCTGTAGTCCTCTACTACTCACTGCTCGCTGGCTGCTAAACCAGCCCAGCAGGACTTCTCTGCTACCAATTTAGCATTAAGCTCAGTGGGAGAGAGAATAGAGTAAAATAACAATGTGGTTTTATAATGTATCTTTTGTTGTAATAACTTGCATCTTCTCTACTCTGTTTGTCTTTTCCCTTTGTCCCATCTCATCCTTTTTTCTGATGTAACTTCTGCCCACTTCCCCTCTATACCAACATCTTCTCCTCCTCTTCTTTTCCATCAAACCTTTTTGTGGTTTTTATGTGTCCATATTTATCTTTATTTTCTCTCATTTCCTCTCCTTTTTTAATTGTGTTTATATCATTTCTTCTCACCAGGCCTGTGAGATACCAGAGAGCACCATGTTCACACTCCCTCCCTCTGATGAGTCTCTGGCCAAGCCATGCTCTGTGCCATGTTGGGACCTTCTCCTCACCAGTGTCCAGGGGAAGGTGGACTTTCCGTTGCCACTCAGACACATGCTTTTCAGCACAAGTCCAAGGCCTGATGTTGGAGTTGTAACTGCAGCATGGAGCCTCCCTGCCCCCGTCCGACCAGACATCCCCCGGCAGAGTGTGTCTGTCCCTGTGGAGCGGGACTCCGGGGGTGGCCTGTGCAGCAGGTGGGGGAAGCAGAACATTTGTGGTTTGTTGGCTGTGACAGTCCATTTACAGCAGGCCATCAAACCCTGACTGGCTCTAAACGTGAAGTGAGGAATCAGTGCAGCTAGTCACACTTTGTTAAATACTGGATATGATGCAGGAAGGGAAATACTCTCAACGTTTCCACTGTCAGTCTCTGCTTGTCTTGTATGGTTGACCCCTCTTTTAGCTCCTTTTGTACTTTCTCTTTTGTCTTTTTGACTTTCTTCTCTTCACCTCAGGTAGCCAGATTATACAGATGTTTGGACGACTTTAAGCAGTGATATGTGTACGATATAAAACAAAGAAAATATCATGTCTCTTTTCAAAGATGCACCCTTGTGTTCTGGCTTTGATTGGCCAGCTCGGCTTTATTCATTTACTGTGTTTGTGCCCCATCATCTGTAATCAGTACCAAGATGGAAACCAGAATACACAAAGTGTGATATGTCACAGTTTGGCCTTGGTTAGGGTTCTGCTCATGTTTGTATCTCAGAGATTAGCTAATGGACGTAGCAGTGATGTTTGATATGAAGATGGGTGTATGAGATCTTATCCATGTGTGGTTAGAAGGCGTTGAGATATGAGTCATTTTTTTCCCAGTTAATTTATAAGTTTGTTTGTTCCTGTTTCTGTTTGTGTGTGCAGAGCTATAGTACTGACGTATCAGGAACACCTCGGCGTTACATACATCACCCTGAACGAGGACCCCTGTCCACGCATGCTGATCCACAACAAGTGTCCTGTCCCACTGCTGCTGAGGGAAAACCTCAACGGTAGGGAGCAGTAGTTCCTGCTGTCTCCAGACGGTTTTATCTTATTGCTTCTTCTTTTACCTTAAATGTTTTGGGTTAACTGATAGTTATTCAGTCAATGATTGTGTTTCATCTTTTATAGAAACTCCAAGGACTGAGGTATACTGCCGTCCTCTGCCTGCTAACTGCTCCCTGCACCATGAGCTCTACTTCCACTTTTCCAGTTTC
This sequence comes from Melanotaenia boesemani, assembly GCF_017639745.1. Lineage (NCBI taxonomy): Eukaryota > Metazoa > Chordata > Actinopteri > Atheriniformes > Melanotaeniidae > Melanotaenia > Melanotaenia boesemani. The sequence continues at coordinate 33,000,657 of NC_055687.1, forward strand.
CCTGAGTGCAGACAGAAGGAGTTGCTTCCCTCACTGCTGCTGAAAACCACGTCGGACCACAGCACCACCGACTGGACAGACCCCATAGACATTAACTGCCCCGGCACTCAGGTAAAGGACTGTAAAAATGTCATCATGAGTTTGTCTAACATGTGAGAGTCACATACAAAACATGCAAAACATTTTCATTCCCTCAGTCTTACCTGTGCTTGTCTTTTTCACACACAGATATTTTCAGTAGGACCCGCACCCTTTTAATTGCTGTTAATACACAATTAAGAACATGAAATCACAGCTGCAGGCAACACCATAACAGCCCCTGCAACAGCTAGATGGAGCCAGAGATCACAATGTTCTAGTGGCAACATTGATGTATTGAATTACCTGACTAATAACAGCCAGACACATTTTAACTGGAAACCCTTTTAACCCCAATTTTCTCTTAATTGTCCCTAAACTGAACTTTATATTCGGAAAACAAGCTTGGGCTTGGTCTGGAGTTTTACATACCTGCTCATTACCCTATTATAAATGAAAATAAGGTTTGGTAGGTTTCTAGTTAATGCAACTTTTGTTTAGTCTGTGTGTGTGTGTGTGTGTGTGTCTGTGTGTGTCAACTGGAGTTAAGCAGCAGACCAGTGATTTAGCTCTGTTCGGTGTAAATGTGTGGGGCTAGTTAAATGTGAAGGAGCAGTGTGTGTGCAGTGTTTGGTGTTGTGTCTAGGCCGCTGTGAGCTGGGGTTGAGGCAGAGGCTGCGTTTCTCTGGTTACTGTGAGGTCTGGGTCTGACCTGCGAGTTAGGGGTGGGAGGTCAAAGGCTAGACTTGTTATGACTGCTAGGAGGAGCTTTCAGCAGTGATCCTCTTCCTTCTGTCACACGAGTGTCTGCTCGCTCCAAAACTGAGGTGGTGGAGGTTAAAATGAGACACTGCTGAAGCACAGAATGAGCCGAGCTGAGCTGTGACCCTGTGGAAGGTTAAAGTTTCCCCCTCAAAGTTTATTTCATATGTACTGCTCAGTTCAAAGAGCATCTTCATGTACTGATCAGGTGGTGTTCCTGCCGGGCTTCGGCTGCCTCTACGTAGACGTGTCGTATGAGAGAGGCACCCTGGTTCTGTCTCTGGCACCAGAGGGCAGCGTGGATGCTGTAATCAACGAACACAGCAGGTACGTGTTGTTTTATGCTCCTTTCATATTCCAGCCATAAAACATGTGCATGTTGTTCTTCCTAACCCCGAGGGATCTACCATGTGCTTTTTTACTGCATTCATTTCTGTTCACTTTATGATTATTGTGTTTTAACTTGTTGCTCTGCTCCAGCACCAAGAAGCAGGCATCATTTTCACCACAGGGGGGCAATAAAACCTTCATCTGTCTTCATGGCTGAAATTAGCTGTACAGTAGAACGTTGCATTACAGCTTTATTCCATTACATCAACACATTTCCGCTGTGTCTTTTTGGCAAAACAGGATATTAATATAATGACTTGTTAGGTAAAAGTAAACAAATGACCTCAGACAACGATCTTTGTTAATGTTCTGGAAGAAAATTCATGAAGCTTCAGGGGGAGATGAATGAGGTGGTCTCATATTATTCTCTACAAATAATCAGTCATCGGACACATGCCTTGTTGAAGGTTTATTAATGTATGTGATGGAAATGTTTGCTTGTACAGAAAGAGGGAGAATTAAACATCTTTACGTGTGGTTTTACACTTTCTGTTGTTCAGGTTGTTTCATGTTGATGTTTTCTTTGTGTTTTTTAAGGTCCTCCAAGGTGTCTTTTAGAGTCCTTCTGAGTGAGACCAGCATGGTATTAAGTGATGATATCACAAGTCCCACTGGTTCTGTGGAGCTACTCAGACTCACTTTAACCAAGCTGTTGCTCAGCCTGACCCCCGCGCCTACCTTCCTCCCCTCTGAGCTGGTGGGGGATGCAGCATCTGTCTCGGCTTTGATGCCTGACGGGTCTCTGATCGAGGTCTGCTGTTCCAGTCTGCAAGTGGACAACCAATTGTATAACCGGGCCAGTTTCCACTTTCCTGTGTTGCTGTGCCAAGATCAGAGAGGTGGAGCTGAACCCGAGGGTCTGTGGACCAGTGACGCCAATCCCACTCAGTCCCCCGAGGTGTTGGAGGAGTTCAAACGCTCCTGTTTTCTGCAGCTGAGGATGATGCTGGCTGGGGACAGATGCACCGTGGAGGAGGTTCAGTTCATTTGTCTTTTTCTTTTGCACTTTTCCTTCCTCTCACTCAGCTCACTGTCATTCAGCTAACAGCAAAAAGACACAAGCAATGAAATCTGCTGTGTCAAAGTCTAACTGTTGAATGATTTCTTCTTTTTGCCAGTAGAAAACAAAACAAAAGAAACTGAAATTATTTCAGCAGCTGTCACAATGTGTAGAAGGCTGATCTGATCAAGAAGAAAATCTTTGAACAGTTTCTGTCCTTTTTACCTCAGGTCACCTTCCAGCTGCAGCCTGCACGAGTCTACCTGGAAGACACTTTTGTTTACTACATTAAGACCCTGTTCTACACCTACATACCTGACAGGGCTGTGTCAGAGTCCAAGGCAGGCATAAAGTCTGGAGCAGCCACAGTGCTCCCTGAACAGGTGCACCGCTCATAAGTTTTATTCCTTATTTTCTTATTATCAGGCACACAGGAGGCAGCATCCAGCCTCAACACGGCTAACAGCGTGAATCTGTCAGTGTTGTCTTTGCTGTTAAAAGCAGGGATGTTTATCATTTTTTAAAATATGTCTTCCAGGTGTTTCAGTCGGTGCAGGCGTTGGTGCACCCCGTGTGCCTGCAGCGGCTCATCATCCAGCCCGTCAACCTGCTGGTCAGCATCCACGCATCCCTAAAGTTGTACATTGCTTCGGACCACACTCCTCTGTCCTTCTCCGTGTTTGAGAGAGGGCCCCTCTGCACTACAGCCAGACAGCTGGTGCATGCTCTGGCTATGCACTACGCTGCTGGAGCCCTCTTCAGAGCTGGTAGGTACAGGATGGAGTGAGACAAGAGCTTCTTGTCCCCACCTGCCACATCATTTAAACCTCCCTGTGAATGTTTTCTTTTTACACCACAGAGACTTGCTCATTATCTGTGCAGCATTGGCTGCATTTCAGGATTTTCACTGTCAACAGCCAAATGACTCAGTCCGTCTTACGGATTGTAAGCCCATCTTCAGCAAACACAGGCAGGGAAGTAACAGGATGTGTGTTTAAGTGAGAAATTCCACCATTTTGTGTTCTCACAAAGACTAGAATTGAACTTTGAGATGATTGGACCCAGGGGCTCTCCTTGCTTGTGGAGGAAAGTGCAGTAAAACTGAAGAGCTCCAGGAAGCAGAATCCTGTCTCATAAGAGGCCTGAGAAAGATTTACTCTGCTCCATAGTCATGATTTACTGTTTCATGGTCAGGTTGGACTGATGACTCATGCTTCACACCCTGTTTGAAGGCTGTAAGTTATGGTTAATCTGTGAATGGCCACCAAGTCTAAGCAGGCTCATCAGGCCCTGTAACAGCTCCACACCGCTCTCCTGCGTTGTCCTCCTGTCTAGCTTGCCACACGTGGTCCAACTTAACCTCGTCATTTCCACATCAGAAATCACCTTTGCAGCCAGACGCTTCCTTCCCGCTGTCTCTTGTTTCTCCTCGTAATTTAACACGTCACCTTGCCGCCTTCTTCTCCCCCAGAGTCTGTCTATGGATGACTCTGATTAACATGAGAACACTATGATCCCACATCTGTGCACGCTGCCATACGAAGACCATTAATAGTGAGAATAAAAATCACTCATATCTAATGCATTCACTCTAGTGTACTGTGTGTGTGTGTGTGTGTGTGTCTTAAAACAAGGCTCAGCCCTATAAATATCATCTCCTGTTAGAACTTTATTCTTTACCAAAACCACAACTAGAAGACCATATACAGCAGAAACAACCACTAGTCCCCTCTGGAGCTGGTTTCCTACCATTAGAGTCCATCACTCCAGCCCGAACTGACAGAGAATAGGAGCAGAGCGGATCTTGGCATCTTGAGAAATGGCTCTTTGATTTTTGTGATGCAATTGTCAGAGCATAAATATCAATGAGCCGTGCCATCTGAAGGGGACTCTGAGGTCCAATGACAGAGGTGAGATAGTGGGAGGCTGTAAATCTGGCTGTGGCAGGAGTCTGAATGTCTGTGTGTGAGTTCATTTATGTGTAACGTTTCTGAATCTTTGTGCTGAGATTAAAGTTTAGATCAATTCATTTAAATTGTTTTTGGCAAGTAGAGGACAGTGAAAGTGAGTTTGCTCAAAGGGACATGTATGTGGGATAGTTCCAGATGTTTGTCTTTTCCTTTCTTTTGAATACAAAACTTATGTCGGCTGTCTGAAACATTACAATGAGTTTATTTCTGTAAACTATCCTTTATTAGATAATTGAGATTCCCTGTAATTATTTTAGTAAAGTGTATTTGCTTTGAGTTCAGGTTTTCCTGTTGATGCTAAACTCCCAGGAAAGCTTCTTTATACATTAACAAACTGTTTAATATCCTGTTTAAATGAGCACATTGTGCAAGTTGATGTTCTGAAATATTATTACTGTACACACAAAATAACTGGATATTCTGGCTCAGGCTGGGTGGTGGGATCCCTGGAGATCCTCGGCAGTCCTGCCAGCCTTGTGCGGAGCATCGGAAACGGCGTGTCGGACTTCTTCCGCCTGCCATACGAAGGTCTGACTCGAGGACCTGGAGCCTTCGTCAGCGGAGTGTCCAGAGGAACAACTTCTTTTGTCAAACACATCTCAAAAGGTAAAACAAACTGTTTAGATTTGTTACTTATTTCTTTTTAATCAAACACAGTTTTCTGGTTTTAACTAGTTTGATTAGCAGACTGGACTTTTAGCTCCTCTCTCCACCTGTGTTTTAGGCACCCTGACGTCTATCACCAACTTAGCCACGAGCCTGGCGAGGAACATGGACCGTCTGTCTCTGGATGAAGAGCACTACACCAGGCAGGAGGAGTGGAGACGGCAGCTTCCAGAGAGCCTCGGAGACGGACTGAGACAGGGATTGTCCCGGCTTGGCATTAGCTTGTTAGGTAGGGATAAGCACATTTTCTAACACAGACAAAAAGATTTGAACTCATCTCAGACAGGATCCCTTCTGTCTCAAGATGAGGCCTCTTAATATGTAATGAGAAACATGTACACACACTCTTGAGAGGGGCTAGAGTGGTACGAGACAGGGAGACTCAATACTCAGAGAGGACAGTAAAACTCAAGTCTGTCTCAAATCAGACTCAAAGTTACAGACTTTATCATTGAAATCAACAGCTGCTTGCATCTCTGGGTTACAGTGGAACATAATGCCTGAGATGAGTCATCCATAAAATGAAAGGTCACATGTTTGCTGTGGGGGTTAGTCATGTCTGAATCCCTGTTTATAGGTCCAAGGTTCTGAACAAAGACCTTTACTCTGTTCTTACAGGAGCGGTAGCAGGAATTGTGGACCAGCCCATGCAAAACTTCCAGAGGAACTGGGAGATGCAGAGCTCAGCTGGAAGCAAAGCCAAGGGGGTGATCTCTGGGGTGGGGAAAGGCATTGTGGGGGTTTTCACCAAGCCCATTGGGGGAGCAGCTGAACTGGTGTCCCAGACTGGATATGGTGAGTTCAGCAAGTTAAAGATGACCGCAGTTGGATCTGAAACTTTTGTCATGAACATATGAGCAGGAATATGCAGAAATTTGGCCATCCAACAACTTTTTTGTCAGCTCAAGCAGAAAGACTTGAGTAACCTTCCAGGGAGCCGAAGGCCACAGTAAACACTTGTGTGAATTAGTTAGTGTGTCAGAAAAATCATGAATCCATCATTAATGGACAGTCCTTCCCCTTTCTCATCTCAGCCACATACAGAAGCCAAAGTGTTTATTAAACCAGGACCCCGGAGACAGCTGCTGACAGACCCCTGACACACACACCCCTCACACTTATAGGCGCACAAACACTTGTATATACAGGCAGTTCAGTTCTCTGGAGTTACTTAGTGTTTTATTGGGGGTAGAAAAATGGGGTGGGGAGTGGGTCAGGGGTTGGTGTGTGTTGGCGCTAACAAGTCTTGGCTACAGCACATAAACTACCAACGAGGTGAACCGCTCCATATAAAAGCAATGCCACCCCAGGGCCTGGCTCTGATGTGCCTGACCCTCTGAGTTCAACAGATTACACAAAAACAAACACATGAATCGACGCGCTGCTGAGGTACAATAACATATAACAAATGGTAGAGTGGTGGCAGATCACTGGTTCGATTCCGAGCCCCAGCTGAGTGACAGATTGTTCAGCACTTTGTAGAACCAAGATTAGATGAACCTCCTCTTCATGACGCTTGTTTTTTCTGAGTCCTCTCCAAAATGACCCAAAACAAATGAAGTATATCTTCACAACGACGAGTATCTATAATCTTGATCTCAACAGAAATATGAGATGTGTGTTACTGTGTCTGAGTAAATTCAAATGGAACACAGTAGAACATGTAAATGGTTATCTCCCACTTTCAGTAAAAACCACAGGATAGCAGCCAGTTCATATCGAAGTTAGTAAAGTCTGATAAGGAACTGTACAGAAGCTAAAGATAAAAAAGTGAACCTGAGCAGTTTCACTGATGTTTTAATAGAGGTGTTACACAGGTAAATATCTCAGGAAGCCATCTGCTGCAGATGCTGATGAACATCTCTATCAATGATCAGTATGAGATTAAAATGCTCCATCAAACTGTGGACCTTTAACATTTGGATCTACACAAACATGTTAGCAACACCCACTCAAAGCTGCACGGTAATGTTGCGTACCACTGCAGTGACGCCAGTAATGGAGCCCACTGTACTCTTTATAGTTGTGTTTTAACTACTTGATGACTTCATGGGTTTGCTGCCGCTGACAAAAAGAAAACTGACCGCACACACGGGTTATGAACTCGTAACACAAGCACACAGGATTTCTGAAAACAAAATGATAAGTAGTAGCAGCACTTGAGTTATAATGTTGTTGATGTAACAAATGTGTTTTCTCTAACAGGGATTCTCCACGGCGCCGGTCTGTGGCAGCTTCCTAAACAGCTCTACCTGCCTACAGAAGAAAAGTCGGCTCTGGCCTCCAACAGTCACCTGAAATATGTCTGGTATGACCCTGCAGTCCTTCATTACCCCTGCCGGCTACTTCTCTAGAAGTCGAGACGTGTTCTCGCCTCTGCCTCTGCTTTTCTTGGTTTCTGTCCAGGACCCGAGGTTCTTTTTCTTCCCTCTTACCCCTCATCAATTCTGATGTTTGGTTTATATATAAAAAAAAAGAAAAAGTATTGAGATTTTTTTTTACCTTGATCCCACACATGGTAGCCAGCTTGCCCTCCCTTGTTCTCATCGAGTCATGCTAAAAGGTTTTTGTAAGCACTCTGCCAAAGCCTCAGGCTAGGTATCATTGTTGTTATTTAACTATGAGTCTGTCCAGAGATGTTTCTCCGTGTAGGAAGGAAACGCCATTTTCTGAGAGCTGGAATAGTTTGGAAGTCGGTAGAGACTGTTAAAAGTTGTATGTTGCCTTAAATGTTATCTTGAAAGAAAAAAGCCACTCACTGTAACACTTGACATCTAAAATATTTATGAGTTCTCTATATTCAAAAGGTTTTAAAAAGCGGCACAAGAAACATTTATAGCATTTTCCTCTGCAATTTGGTTTCCATGGCTATCAAATATTTACCTCTAGTAGCAGTCAGCGTTGCCTGTCAGCAGCTACAGGGAAAGGGCAAAATTTTAGATTTATTCTTTTAAAAAATATTTCTCTCGGTTGTCACGAACATGAGCATCAGCAATTAAAGGAAAAAAAATCAAATAAAATCTTGTGATAACGCTCACTTTATCAGGTCCACTTTGCTAGTACCGGGTTGGACCCCTTTTGCCTTCAGAACTGTCTTAATTCTTGGTGTCATAGATTGAACAAGGTGGTGGAAACACTCCTCAGAGGTTTTGCTCCATATTGTCATGACAGCATCACACAGTTGCTGCAGGTTTGTCGGCTGCATCCATGATGAGAATCTCCCGCTCCACCACATCCCAAAGCTGCTCTACTGGACTGAGATCTGGTGACTGTGGAGGCCGTTGGAGTCCAGTGAACTCATTGTCATGTTTTAGAAAGCAGCTGGAGATGAGCTGAGCTTTGTGACATGGTGCATTATCCTGCTGGAAGTAGCATCAGAAGATGCTACACTGTGGTCATGAAGGGATGGACATGGTCAGCAACAATACTCAGGTAGACTGTGGTGGTTAAACCAGGCCACTTGGTACTCAGGGGCCCAAAGTGGGACAAGAGAATATCCCCCACACCATTACACCAGCAGCAGCCTGAACTGTTAATACAAGGCAGGATGGATCCAGGTTTTCAGGTTATTTCTACCAAATTCTGAGCCTAGCATCTGAATGTGGAGCTGAAATGGAGACTCATCAGACCAGCAACGTTTCTCCATCTTCTATTGTCCAGTGTTGGTGAGTGTGTGTGAATTGTAGCCTCAGTTTCCTGTTCTTAGCTGACAGGAGGCACCCGGTGTGTCTTCTGCTGCTGTAGTCCATCTGCTTCAAGGTTGGACGTGTTGTGTGTTCAGAGATGCTGTTCTGCAGACTTTGGTTGGAACCAGTGACTATTGGACTTCCTGTTGTCTTTCTATCATCTCCAACCAGTCTGCCCATTCTCCTCTAACTTCTGACATCAACAAGACATTCTGGTCCAGACAACTGCTGCTTACTGGATATTTTCTCCTCTTCAGACCATTCTCTGTAAACCCTAGAGATGGTTGTGTGTGAAAATCCCAGTAGATCAGCAGTTTCTAGAATACTCAGACCAACAACCATGTCACTTTAATCCCCTTTCTTTCTCATTCTGATACTCAGTTTGAACCTCAGTAAGTCGTCTTCACCACGTCTACATGATTAGACGTGTTGAGTTGCTGCCAGATATTTCTCTTAACAGGTGTACCTAACAAATTGATTAGTCAGTGTATAAATATTCACTAAGGTAAACCTCTGTAGCTTTATTTGAGCTGCATGGTCATCAAACTGGTTTCTATCAGGCATCCATCAGTTCTTTTTACTGCAACCGGTAGTCCAGACTGTTAGCAGTGTAACACTGAACAGACCCAAACTGTGCATACTGTGGTTTCTTCAACATCTGCTCTGCAACATGAACACCTGTCTTTTTAAAGTAAACACTGTCAGAGAAACATGACTGAACACGTCAGGTCTGCTCACATATTGAACGTGTGTGTAATCAGAACCACACAGAGAGCAAGTGGAAATGTAAATTACAGGATGTACGCAGGCTTGAATGGTCATTTGTTTATGTGTTGAGGTCCTTGTGCAAAAGCTCTTTTGTATATCGGGATAGTGTATACCTGGTGTAAATAAAACATGTTAATTTAGTATATGATCAGACTTATAGAAAGTTTAACTTTTATCATGGTGCTAAGTAACTAGTAAGAAGTAACATGAAGATCCAAACTTGTTTACAATGTGCACCTTTCCTGTGTGACCACAGGAAGATGCTGCAGTCTCTGGGGCGACCGGAGCTCCACATGGCCCTGGATGTGACCATCGTGAGTGGGTCGGGTCAGGAGCATGTCGGCTGCCTGCTGCTCACGTCTGAGGTGCTGTTTGTTGTCAGCCTCAGTGAGGACACCCAGCAGCAGGCCTTTCCCATCACAGAGGTAACCGGCTAAGGAAAAAGGGCTTGGACAGACTTGATAAGATACAGAGGAGCCGGCTTGTGTTGACGAAGTACTTTGTTCCAAATTATTCTGCATATGCTACTTTTGTTAATTTCTCCTAAATATTCAGGGCAAATGACCGTGAATATGATCTTTTTACTTTACTTTTAAGGATGCTTCACTGATTCTCAGTAGAATTGAGGTCAGGGGATGATGGTGGTCCCACCATGCATTTACTCCCTTTACACCCATAGCAGCCGAACATTCTGCTGGTACTTCTGCAGCATGGGATGGAGCGTTAAATTGGCACCTTCATTTTTTAACACATTAACTCATAAACAAAGTTATTACACATGCCACATTAAAAATCTGAATTTGACACATTTGTTGTCGCCACAAGAGAAGCTGATTTTGGGCATGGAGAAACTTGTTACAGCAATAAACTGCCAAAAATCACTTTTTCCTCCTTATTTTTGACATTCTGACAGTTTTGCAGCCTTACATTTAGAGTAAGCTGCAAGATGACGCATTTGAGACATCACACAATAAATCACTAAGTCTTCATGTGGGGGTGGGGTCGCGATCACCAATGCATCTTATCTCATGGGTCATGGATCAAAAACTTTGAAAACCACTGTTCTAAAGGGCCCTACCATCTCACGCCCCTTTATTCCAGCCCAAAACATCCCTCCACCACCACCTTGCTGACGAGGCAGCCTTGTTGGGACATGATGGTCATCCACCAACCATCCAGACCTCCATCTGGACCATCCAGTGTAGCACGGCATTCCAACATTTCTCTCTGTGGTTGGTGGTTAACGGAGGCCCAGATTCAGCTTTATGCACAGCTGCAGCCTCTGGAGTATCCTGATGGAGAGGTTCACCAGCAGCTTCTGACACCTGCTGCTGCTCATCAGCTGATCTCCGAATATGATGCATTTTCCTGATGAAGACCTTCTGCCTTTATCTGAACCAACCTGGTTACTCTCTGATCTTTAGCAGTACAATGATCTTTTAATTCATTAATTTCACTGTTCATCTGCAGAAACAAGCCTCCTTCCCCAGACTGAATGGAAACTGTCTTAATAATGTGGAACAATTAATGAAATCTGGGAAATTAATGATCAAACCTGTCTGAGATTATCAATGACCTAAACAACATGAGATAAAACAAATGTTTTCTTAACAGAGCTCTTCCATGCAGCAGCATCTGGATGGCTGTGTAGACCTTTCTGTAGCCATGTTGCTGTGCAGACAGTGAAGTGAATGTTAAACGTTTTGTTGTGCAGGTGGACTGTGGGCATGAACCGGAGCAGCAGGGCGAGCTCACGCTAACGTTAAAGCAGCAGACAGTGACCAGCGACACTGAGGTGAGACAGCATGGTGTTCAGCTGCAGTAATATTTGCATGACAAACTCATGAGCATGTTAACTCCATCAGGTCCAGAGTTACGTAACCCCCCCCATCTGTCCTCTGTCAGGGAGACGGCGTTCGCGAGCGTCTGTCAGAGCAGCAGTATCAGCGGCTGGTGGATTACGTGATGCGAGCCTCCCAGTATTTCTCTCCCTCCCCTGCCTCTCTGCAGCTGCAGCCCCTGGTTACGCTCGCAGAGCCGCCGCCGTCTGTCACCAAGTGCTACCGCTACCTGGTGGATCCTGCCTTCGCCAAGGTGTTTGTTAGCAAGTTCACCGTGGTGAAGAACAAAGCCTTACGGATTGGATTCCACTGAAGGGAAGAACAAGCTCACTTTTTTTTCCCCCTGTTTAGAGTAAGGCTTGTAAGGGAAACACATCTTCTACTCTGTGCTTTGTCTTCTTGATGTTAACGTCACGTTTATGCAAAACCTACATCTAAATATTAACACAAATTTCTTTTCATGCCTTAAAGTTGTAGAGAATTCTTAGGAAAAATATTTTCTGATACAGCAAACTCAGACAAAAAACCATGAATTTAGTCAGTTTTAATCATAGAAGCACATGTAAGTTTAGACATGTCCTTGATAACACACTGTAGTGAACACAAAAACATGAGTTAAAGTAAGGGCTGAGTCAGCGTTAAACCTCCTTAGTGTCACAGATAGAAAGGTCACACTGATCGTTTCACTTCTGGACTGGTTAACTCTGCTGATAAAGATCTTCGTTTACATCCAGCATATCGTTTCACGCCAATCTAAAGTGCAATATTATATATATGTTTGTGTGTGTTAAAGGATGCTAGAGATACCAGCTGTTGACCAAATGTTTTTAGATGTAACACTATTCTTTGTACGTTGTGTTGATGCCAAACCCTGACGATGCAAACATGTTGCCTTTTATATTGTTGAGCTCTTGATACTAAACGAGTCTGTCTTTATTGTATAAATCTATAATATATGAAGATGGAGTCTTATTAAAGAAAATAGAAATCACCTGGTGTGTTATTCTATATTCATTAAACACTCTTAGATCATGCAAACCGGACCTCTTCATCATGCAGATATCAGTGGCAGCTCTGCTCTCCGTTTTCACTCGTCCTGCTCTGATGACGCCGTCTGTCTGTTCCAAACTTGTGATGCGTCAGGTCTTATTTCTTGTTGGAGGCTTCAACACCTTCTGCAGTGAAACATGAAAGTCGGCGATGTTTGTGAGGCTAAAAAGACTTTACTTCACAGATCACTTACTTTTACATCGACTAGACTGTTTGCTGTCAGTCCTGGAGGAAGGTTGCCGGTAGCTGAGCCTGCTGCTCTCTGACTTCATGCAGACGTCGGTGGAGGAGTCTGGACAGAGAGAGAAAAAAAAAAAAATAGGTCACTGCATCTCCATCTTCGTTATACACGCCTCATAAAATCTTTTTTTTTTTTTTTTTGTCTTTTTGTATGATAGAATGAACCTAACACGCACTATAAACTTAACAGGTTAACTTGATTTGACCTTCTCTAAACTGTTGAATCCAGGCTCTGAGGATCTTGTCTTTTCTTTGATGTTGCTTATTGGGCTGCCTCTTTCTCAGCGACCGAGCTGTTTAGCTGGTATGAATTAAATGTCCTTAAGAAATAGATCAAGTAATGGTAATCACAGCCGAAGCCAGGGGTTTGGTCTGATGCTTCCACAAGCGAACAGCTGGACTAAGAACAGCAAAGTCAGTTTCCACCATTTATTCAACGTCCAGCTCCTCATGCTCAGCTAAAGGCAAGTCCCCTCGCAAGGCCTTCCAGATCCATGTACAACTGTTCAATGTTTGGGTATTTATTGCACAACAAGAACCAAAAAATAAATAAAAGTCAAAATAAAACCACATTTTGATATATATTAATACATATTTACATTAAAAAAAGCTTTACTACCCCATTGTAATTTCCCTCTGGGATTAATAAAGTATTTTTATGTTGACATCAGACCGAGACGTTTACGGGTTATTGAGACAGGGACATTTTATGCTGTGGTTTACCCACTACACTGGCTTTTCTTTCAATAAATTGAGGTGTAGGAATTATTGTTGCACGATTCTACTTAAATGTCCTACATTCATGTTATAAAATTAAAGTAACAAACTTTTTACATTTTTGGCAAATTTCACCTGAAAGTTGAACACCTTAACTTTTTCTAAGTGTATATGAAGCTTTAATGATCAAATTGATGACCTCCATCTGCGTTTCTCCTCTAATCCATCCCTGGTGAAACACAGTTTGCTTCATATCCTTGCATCCTCATTTGTTTTGGGCTGGATCTTACTCCTGCACAAAACATTGAGAATTAATGATGAGGTCAAAGTGGCTGTTTGGCCCAGGTTTTACCCGGTGACAGCTCTGATATGTGAACGGTATTAATTCAACACCACCACAGCTTTAGCTGCTAGGTGATATCAGAGCCTTGGAAAGTGTAGCTTGGATTATAAACTGGGATATGTGAGTTTGACGGAGTCCCAGGAGAGGATGTGTATACCTGAGACTGTGGAGAAGGAGGTTTCCAGCTGACTTTGTCTCTTCAGCAGCACCTCCTCCCTCTTCAGGCCTGCCATGTACTTGGAGTACGACCACAGCAGCTGGAGGAAAATGTCCAAACATTGGATCAAATCTATTGCAATTAGAAACCTGCTTTAATAGAATATCAAGGTGATCAATTATATAAACTTAGCTGAAAGAGTAAGGAAATGAGTGTTTGATGGATGAGCTCTTTGTAACACGTCTTCTTGGTAATAAATCTCATTAGGAAAATGTGTGTGTGTGGGATGAACAGCAGAGCTGAATATGTGGGCTGCACCCATGAAAAACTTCTCTACCAAACAGCTGATTCGGCTGTGACTCCTTTTTGGTGTCATTTATTGAAATGGATGATTAAAGTCTGAAAAAACAAGACGTATTTAACTATTTCTTCATTTAACAAACGGGGTTTAGAGTATCGTGAGGAGGAACCGTTGACAGCCACGACATCCTGGTACCGCCTCCTCATACTGGTGTGGGATGGCCTCCCATCCTTTTCCCAGCATCTGTCACCAGACAGCCAATGTGGTTTTGTTGGTTACTCTGGCACCAACAGCACAACCAAGCTGATCCTACAAGGTGCTGCTAATCATAATTGTTATCACCTGAGGAACCAGAAGCTCAAAACGAGTCAACAGCAGAATCAGCTGTTTGGTATTAGCCCCGTTTCCATCAACGGGTGTAGGTTGCGGCATGTTGGAATGCATTTTTTTGTCTTTCCAGATGCAAAAACTGGGAAGGGTAACCTAATATCTAGCCCAGGGGTAGCCAACGTTGGTCCTCGAGGGCACCAATCCGGCAGGTTTTCCAGATTTCCGTGCTCCAACACACCTGACTTAAACTAACGAGTCATTGTGGAGATCCTTATAGGCTGTTGGATCCATTTAATTTGAGTCAGGTGTGCCAGAGCAGGGAAATCTAGAAAACCTGCTGGATTGGTGCCCTCGAGGACCAACGTTGGCTACCCCTGATCTAGCCCAACCTACTTTAGAGAAGATTTTCATGGGTGATACCCACACATTCAACTCTTCTGCCCATCCCACAAAATACATTTCCTTACAGAGAGAAATAAACCGGTGTTCCAACAATAATAAAATAAAAAAAATTGCCAAAAAGCATTGTTACAATAAAAAGATAATTCACCAAAACACTCATTTACTTACTATTTGTAACAGAGTTTATCTTAACTACAGTTACCATGTCAGTATGTTATGTTTCAGCCTTATTTTGCCTTCTTTATGAAACATTTTTAGCTTCATCCTAAAAGCTTTTGCAGAAGGCAGCTGGGTGGTTTTGGTTCTTGAGGACGTTTCATCCCATTCATCCATGACGTCTCCTCATTTCTAACTCACCCAGACATTACTAATACGACTATGATACTCATATTTGTGAGAGGAGCGACTCTTAAGTGCAACTGATCCTACAAATGTTTAAATAGATGGGTCGGATGTGAGGAAGCATCTCTGATTGCTCTTTATTGATCAATAACAGCTGATTGAAGCTCTCGGGATTATCATGATCACGATGTTGGAGAATCTCCACAAACACATCTTTTAGTTCCCCATTAAGAACAAAAGATCCTTACCGACTGTGTGGGAGTCAGCAGCACTCTGCTCTGTGTCCTCGACTGTGTTTTTTCTCTTCTTTCATCTTGTTCTTCATCATCCTTCTCATCCTCCTCATCTCTACAACATGACTCTTGTCTTTCTTGCTCCTCCTGTACGAAATATTAAATCTGATTAAGATTTCTCTCATCCCAGATTTTAGTGTTGCAGACTTTTTCTTACCTGTGCTCTCCTCCTTCCATCTCTTTCCTGCGCTTCCTCCTCTTTTCTCCTCTGCCTCCGTACTCTGGCCCTGTGTTTGACTTGTTTCTCCTGCAGCAGAGGAAGGAGCTGCTCCTCCTGGATGCTGCTTCTAAGCTCTTGAAACTCAGGCCAAAACTTCAGTAATTCACTAAACACGGACATCTAAATAACCAGAAAAAGAACTTGAAGAAAACATGCAAAGAAAAAAGCTTCCTGTACTCACACACAGTACCTGTGCTTCTCTGAAGATGTAAGGACCCAGTTTGTGGCGCTTCTCTAAAATATGCTGGGCCTGGTCAGGAGGGATGTCTATCTGCAGAGCGGGAGGCATTGAAGAGTTTATGAAACAGCTGATGATGGTGGAGATCTTCTGCTGGATGGTGGCCTCGTCACTGTGAGAATGACAGAGGTCCTACATTCAGGTAGACAGAGAGGGAAGAAGGATAATACAGGAGCCAAGCTGCGATCCTAGTTTCTATGTTTTTTCTTAACCTAAACAAAATGAGGCTTAGATACTTTCAGCATCCACTTTATTTAGTCTACCTTCTAGTAATGGGTTGGATCCCTTTTCCCTTCAGAACTGACTTAATTTTTCGTGTCATAGATTGAACAAGGTTTGGAAACATTCCTCAGAGATTTTTCTCCATACTGACATGATGACTAAATGCACCGAGTCGCTGACGTGATTGGCTGATTAGATAATTGTGTTAAGCAGTTGAGCAGGTGGAGCTGATAAGTGCCCGGTGTTGTACTGAGAAAAAACAAGTCAAACCTGATTTTCATTTCAGGGTTTTTGGCAGATACATGCACCACATGCACATAAATCTCCAGGTATTTTTTTTTTTTACCTTGTATCTCTGCACCTCCAGCCAGAAGCGAACATCGTTTTCCAGGAAATCTCCCTTCAGAGAGACAAAGTGCTGGAACTGCTGACAGATGGAGGGGTTGAGAAGGATTCTCCGAAACAGCAGGATCTCTTTAGAGGAATTCATCCACAAGCCTTCAGCCTGGAGACATGATGGGCTACTTATGAAATTAAAATCCACCTTTACCTACTTATAAATACCATAAAACACAGATTTACAGCGTGGTAAATGATAGTTGTTCTCATGAGCCACAATCTTAGCTCACAGGTACTGCAGGAATAATAATATTTCATTGAGAAAACATCTTATTTGCCAGTGATGACATAATGATCATAAAGATGAGTCAGAATAATGTACTGAGCTGAACTCCTTCCTGTAATCATCCTGCCTGTAATTGAAAATGTTCATGTTTTATATCTGCGTTCGGCCGTGCAGATGAGAGGACGGAAACAGAGCTGCATGGAAAACGTTGTTAAAGAAAGGTTAGCAATGCTGATGCTTTAATCTTATTTATCCTGGATCCAATTTGGGAGAATAACCTCAAGGCCAAAGTGGTGTTTGACAAAGCCAGAGCTTGAAGCCAAGTCATGAACAAAATCACACAAGCTGTCAGACCAGGAAATGCCTTCCTTCTCTCCAGCGTCCCTGTAGGATTCTCCTTACCTTCCAGGCTTCTTTCCTCGCTCTCCGTCGACGGTAGGTGTGCCGTGAGAGTCGGTCTGCTTCTTGCCGCTACCACACACACACACACACACATGTAGGTCAAAAGTCAGAAAGAGACCAAGTTTTGACTTACAGGAGTCACTGAACACCTCTCAAACCTGCCACTGCTGCTTTTAGTCTCTGGCAGTAAACAAAGTTTGCTCTGCTTCTTATTTTTCTTTTAAACCATCTCCCCATCTTAATCTCTTCCAATGTCGCGTCAAATATCTGTTTACTTCTCTGATCTCTTCACCTCAGACCTCCTGTCCTCTTCCTCACCTCACAAACATCTTTTCCACCCTGACACCCATCTCCTCCTCATCCAGACTGTAACACTAACCTGCATCTACCTCTCATTACTTAATGAGAGGATCCATTTCAGCAAACATTGTAAACTTGATAACATAATGAGGCAAAGCAGATGAATCTGCTGTTTATGTGTTGCCACCTGATGAAGCAACATGAGAAAGCAGCAGGCCGGTGACAGCGTTTAACGGTCGTGTCTCCTCCCACAGAGAGTCATCATACCGCTCAGATCAAATACTACATCTAAAACATTTTACTATGGATCGAACACTTTTCCACTTGTTTCTCATAGTAATAAAATAATTGTTTCAAATAATCATTAAAGTGAAACTCAGTCTACTGAGTTCTGCATCAAGGCTGAACATGTTGTGTGTTCAGAGATGCTGTTCTGCATATCTTGGTGGGAACCATTGACTATTTGATTCCCTGTTGCCTTTCTATCATCTCCAACCAGTCTGCCCATTCTCCTCTGACATCAACAAGACATTCTGGTCCAGACAACTGCTGCTTACTGGATATTTTCTCGTCTTCAGACCTTTCTCTGTAAACCCTAGAGATGGTTGTGTGTGAAGATCCCAGCAGATACTCAGACCAACAACCAGCCACATTCAATGTCACTTCAATGAACAATTGGACCTAATAAAGTGGCCAGTAAGTGACTTTGGATTTTAATGTGTGTTGGACATAGAGGTTGAACTTAATATCTGACTCTTCTGGCAGTTTGCAAATAATGCAGTTATTTTTTGCAGGGTTTGAACCTCTAGTATAGCCAACATTTAAGGTGTAAGTCTTAAGAAAAGTTTGGGGAATCAGAACCTTGGGTTTGAACTCTGCCGTGGACAGAAACAAAGGCAGCCATGCCTCCACGATGTGCTTCCTTATGATGTCCTGGATCTCTGTGGCGACTGGGTTAGAGAGACACTCCGATTTCAGACGCTCCAGTCCACCTGCCGCATCCAGTATCTACACAGATAGAAAAGAGCAGAAGAAACAGAGGCACAGTGGAGAGATGTGGCTGCATTTGATATAAAGATGGCTGAGCACATGTGAATACACCACTATCAATAAAACCACATCAAGAACACATGACAAGGTGGACAAGAGACGCAGACTGTGGGAAAAACTGCAGAGAGTGAAAAACCCTCCTTCCTGGCTCCTACTGTGCTCTTCATCATTCCCACAAACCCTCAGTTCTCTTCATCTCTGCTTTCTGTCTTCGTACATCAAACTGGCCACGTCTCACTTCTTTTTATGCTTTCTCTCATTTTATTTTGTATGCATGCACACATTCACTCACAAAGGCTTTTGAAATGAGAACCAGTCATGGCGCTGGAGTGGGAGTCTGAAGATGAAAGAGGCTCGTTCTGTGACTGGATCACAGAGTGACTGAAGGAGTGAAGGGCCAAAGCAGTAAAGCTGTCAATCATGAGATTCTGCCAGGGCCGGTCCAAACATACTTAGAAGAACTAGAAGTGAAGTCTTTATAATTATTTTGATTTAATTAATGGCATATTTAACCAGAGTCGAATTTAAGTCAACACAAGCAAACCGATTTTGTAGATAATTTCTGTATAAATCATGTCTAACAAACAAAATTATGATTGTTTAGGTGAACTTGAGCTGGGCGAGGCCACTTAAAACCACAGTACTATCACACAGAATAACTATGTACTCTGTGACACTGTCATAAATACCATGGAGCAACTGTTTCCAGTGTCCTCAAGAGAAAATCAGTTCCACTGCTACATCTCCCATCTAATCATTTAAGCTCTACACCCTCTGCCCTCCTGCATACTGTAATCTTAGAGTCCAGAAACCTAATCTCCAGCTATAAACGTCAGGACAGATTTTATCCCACTGTCACTTTTGCTTGAGCTGACCCTCTGTGTCTTTCTGAATCCAAACCATGCTCTTCTCCTTCTCATTTTAATTCTAACCATGTTGTCTCATCCCCGTCCCCCCACTCAACACCCTGCTGTCAGAGCTTTCAACATGAAGTTTGCAGGATGCCAGAGGAGGGAGTTGTGTGAGAGCCTCTGTTTATGAAATCTGGTTGCCGAGTCTCTTCTGAAGCTCAGATCTCATCTTGAGGTTGTCATGTCTCCGACAGCCTGATTCCACCCCGTTTCTGTGATGCTTTCCCAAGAAGTCAACAGTAATTCAAATTCAGTTACGTAACTACACCAACATGGGTACATTTACAGATAAACAGTTTTATCTCTGATGTGACTGACGTACTTGAGTCTGTTGTTTTGCTGTGGCAGGACTGTCAGAGCCAAAGAAGTAGTTGCTGTTGAGGTATTTGGTAGCAATAATGGATGACCTCTCCAGTCTGATGGATGTGTCCCTCTGAGGAGTCTTCCTGTACTGCTCCAGATCCAGCCAACACGTCAAATGGATGCTGCACAAGAGCATGCATGGTCAGGAGCTTAAAATAAATAACTATGCTGGATGTAAAAGTTGGGATTATACAGCTCACCTGGCATTGTGGTTCTGTAGGAAAGACATGAAGGGACCGATCTCATGAGGCTGATGAAATAAGGAACCTAAATTGTAACCATGGTAACCCTGAGGCCCACTGGAGCATGGGTCAAGTCTATGGGAACCTTTTGAGAAGCAAGTTGAAGGAATAAAAGATGAAGGAGAAAGCATGGGTCCACACAGCTCCACCTGTGGGAGAAATCCAGCAGGAACAGGGATGGAAGAGATGGGAATAACTGATTTTACCCCTTCAGATGCCCAGATGTTCAAACGTGACTGTTCAGATGTGAGCTGCATGTTTTTTGCACTCTGTGACAGCAGTATGAATTCATTGTTTAAGCCAGATATTTAAAACTGCTCACAGAAATACAGAGAAAAGGTCATTTTCCCCATTAAGGTTTGCTGACATCAACGAACGGCAACGTGTTTTAAATGGTAAATTAAGCCACCGGCCGACCTGTTTCGTGTCCTTGTAAAGTCTTAGGAGTTCCCTGTATTCCTGATTGTCGATGCAACACACCTTCTCCTCCACACACACCTGAGAACACCAAATAAACTTAGCACAATAAATAAGGAAATGAGTGTTTGGTGGAATATTTCATGTTGTAACAATGCTTTTTGGTTTTTTAATCTTATACTGGTGGAAAATTTGTTTGTTTCCCTTGTAAATGGAGCCATATTTGTGGAAAATGTTTTATGAGCAGCAGAGATGAATATGTAGGGTGTGCCCATGAAAAACTTGCCAAATCTTCTCTACCAGTTTATTCCATCACTGATGATGTGCTCAGAAAGGCAACCAGGCAACGACTCATGCAAACAGACAAATGAAACCAAATGCCATTTGTTTCTGTGGCAAAACCTGCCAAAACCTGCAGGGTCTGAAGATTCACCAGACCAAGATGGGATGTTTGGTGAACGTGCAGCAAGAGAAGCGCTCGAAGAAATGCCTCTGGGACATGCAGGAGGAACCAGGCTAGAAAGCATCCCATACTGCCCAGAACCTCCCCATTCCAAAGGACCTTGGTGAGATGCAGGAGGAGATGGGCCCGGAGTCACCCCACAGTCTCCAGACCCACACCATCACACTGCCTCCACCAAAAGCTGTGTTATTATCAGGCTGTTCTACAGAACCTTATAAGATCATTACAGCTTGGTTTGGCAACCTCTTTGCAACTGAAAAATAAACTGCTGCATCTGTCTAACACTGTATGGACAAGTACTGGGGTTGAAAAACATGTTTCCATGCACAGAAAGTACGAGCCGATGCCCTCAGGAAGAAGTTATTGGGTTCAACAGATTTAAAAATGAATTTATCCCTGTGTCAGATAAAGCCAGGGACTGATCAATAATCCTGCTTTTAATAGCTGCTATTTGTTTATTTCTTTTTATAAAATTGGTTTTATGTTCTTACATTGATTTTATATACATTTCAAAATTATATTTTATGCTTTTATAATCACTGGTTTTATATTTTACTGATAACATATTTTAGTTTCTTATAATTTATTACACTATTTAACCTGTTGTTGTGCTTGTGTGGTGGAGTTTTAGTTGAAAGTGTTCATTTTATTGTCTGCCATAAACCTGGCTGCAAATGGGGGTGAAAGCCCAGGACTAATTTCCCTTAGTGGGATTAACAATGTTAATCTTGCATTAAGATTTCCTCCAGTGATGACAAGCCTTGGTTTCCCAGCGAGAGAGATGCTATCCCACACCACCATCACACTGCCTCCACCAAAAGTTGGTCCCCTTTCGGTGCTGCTATCAGCATCTTCACATCTCCACACACTTTGACCCTTCGATCCAGCTGACCCCTGTAGCAGGGTCCATGCACTCATCAGGGACTCGATCGTCAGCACCTGCCTGGTGTACCAGAAGCTCAAAGAAGAGTGAACAGCATGATCAGCTGTTTGGTTTTAGAAGAGAAGATTTGGCAGGTTTTTCACGGGTGCAACCCACAAACTCAGCTCTGCTGCTCATCACACAGATATGGTTCCTGACAAATGCAGCTCCATTTCAAAGGAAAATAAACAGGCTTTTCAACAGTAGAAGATTTAATTAGTAATTTTTAGATGCAGTGGTCAATGGTTTGCAATCAAAGTTCTCAAAAGTCAGAATTGGTTGTTTGCTGGAGTGACTAAAATAAATACGACATCAAAGATATTTAAACACATGCAGAAACTGAACTCAAAATAATAACTACTCAGCTTCATTTGTTAATAGAAACATAATTCTTAATGCCTGCTCATTCATCAAGAGAAGAGGTTAATCCACTTGAACAGCTTGTTCTATGAACACGAGTTTACCTTAATTCGACCTCATTAAAAACATAACCGGGGCAGAAGAAAAACAAATAATTGTACAGTTTTCACCTGCTGGAAGGACTCTTTGTCCCTGTTGACCAGCAGTGTCCATGGTTCCAGCAGGATGTTCAGGGCATGCTCCTCCACTTCATCAAACAGCTCCTCAAAAGCAGGCAGCAGTCTGTCGTACACGTCCCTCCTGACCTCCTCGTCTACATCGATGCCTCTCCTGGCTGAGCTGATAATATATGTAGAGAAAAGGAGCTGGAAAGGGAAAAAAATGTCCTCAGTTCAGAAAAATTTCTCCTTAAACCACAATCACTTTCATCATCACCATCACTCAGTGCTCTAATACACAATATTTCTATCGTTCATCACAGCACAAAGCGCTGCTCATTTAGCCCTCCTGGCCACAAGACCACGGAAAGATCTAGAAATGTCAAGCCCCTGGTGAACCAAAGGTTAACTAATGGAAAATAGGTTTCACTGTGAGGTAGTCTGGAAAGCTCTGCAGACTGGCGCAGAGCAGGGGGGGTCTGACTCACTTGTTTTAATGAGAGTTGAAATTTATCCACACAGAAGAGGTGGTCAAGAGGGCAAACACAAGAATACTGCTGCTTCTTGATAACTTTACATTTGATTGCTGGTTGTTTTAATCATTTTCCTTAATGGAGGGGTCATTGCGAGGAGTAGCCACGATGAGCTGACCTGTGCCTGTCTTTGTACTCTGTAAGGGTCCAGTCCATCCAAGTAGAACAGCTCATGGTAGTGTTGTAGGTCCATCCAGAAGTAAACAGTGTTCACCCACAGCTGGACAAACAGCAGGTAAACATCATTACAGTGAGTCCCAGCTGAACCCACAGTGGTCAAGCATAAATAAACCATCAACTGTAAACAGAATAACCCACATCTGCCAGTTAATCAGGATTAAAATAAGGAGGTGACGGAGTTAAAAATGTCAGGATGAGAACTGATCAGGCTTTTGTGGGAAATGTCCGAAAAGGTTTTTCTCCGTCTGAAAAGAATATTTAGAGAGAAACTACAATGAAGATGTGGGCAAAGACCAGACTTTATAATAATAACATAAATAATAACGTGCTCTCGACAGGCAAATTCTGCATCATTTCAAAAAGTGTTTGAAAGAATTTGAATGTTGAGGTTGAGGTGGATCTGTCAACGTGGTAATGAATCTCAGCATGCTGGCAAATCCACCAATAGCTTAAAAAAGGCTGGGCTTGCTAGACCCCAGTTTGAAATGCCATATAAAACCCATTCCACATGCAGAGTACAGATACAAAAAAACAAGTACTGATCAGGATTATGATACTCCAGAGGCTACAAATACTGTATCTGGGCCTCACTTCACCAATGCTCACGTCAGTGCCATGCTGCACTGGAAGGTCCAGATGGAGTTCTGGATGACCACTATGTCCCAACAAGGCTGCCACGTCAGCAAGGTGGTGGTGTAGGGGTGATTTGGGCTGGAATAAAGGGGATTAAGATGGTAGGATGTCGAAGAGGACATCCTAAAGGGTCCTCAGAATCATTTCCTGCCATGGTATACAAGTAAAACTCAAAAAATTTCAATATTGTGCAAAAATTAATTTATTTCAATTATTCAACTTAAAAAGATAAACTAATATTTAAACTCATTACATGCAAAGTGAGATATTCCAAGTGTTTCTTTGTTGTAATTTTGATTAATATGGCTCACGGCTTATTATAACCCAAAAATCAAAATCTCAGAAAATTAGAATACTGTGGAAAGATTTAATGTGCCTCTAAGTGCCACACTCTAACCAGCCAATTAATCCAAAACACCTGCAAAAGGACTCCTGAGCATTTAAATGGTCTCTTGGTCTATTTCAGTAGAACTGACAATCATGGGGAAGGTTGCTGACCTGACAGTTGTGCAGAAAACCATCACTGACATCCCCCATAAGGAGGGAACGCCTCAAAAGGTGAAGAAGTCGGAAGCTCTTAAAGTGCTCCTGAATAAAACACATCAGAAGCGTCTTACCTGGACTAAAAGTGAACGGGTCTGTTGAGCAGTAGTCCAAAGTGCTCTTTTCTGATGAGCTGAATTTGCATCTCATTACGAAATCAAGCTCCCAGAGTCTGAAGGAAGGATGGAGAGGCAACAATCCAAGACTCTTAAAGTGCAGCTCCCCTCTTAAGTGTCTCCCCAAATCACAGTCTGTTGATTTGGGCAGCCATGTCATCTGCTGGTGCTCAAACCAAGTACTGAGTTCATATGCATGACTGTATTCTTCAGATGATCAATATTTCTGTATTCAAAATCATTTATTGATTACATGTAATATTCTAATTTTCTGAGATTTAGATTTTTGGGTTTTCATAAGCTGTAAGCCATAATAATCAAAATTATAATGAAAGGCTTGAAATATCTCACTTTGCATATAATGACTATAAATAATTTCCCCTTATAAACTGAATTACTGAAATAAGTTTAGCACAATATTCTTTTTTTTTTTAGTTTCATCTGTACATGGAATAAGCATTCCTTCTGCAGTAGAGACAACACTACTTCCCATGCTGCAGGAATACCAGCAGAATCTTTGGCTGCTGTATTGTAGCAGTAGGACTACTGAGACAATGATGCTTGGTTCCCCACAAAGCTTTGCATGTTGTGATGTTGCAGAACGCTCCAGAGAATGCAGAGTAAAGACCGCTCTCAACAGAGTCAACCTGGTCCTGTGTCAAAAAACACATGGTGGGGCCACCATCGTCCCTCTGGCCTCAATCCTACTGAGAACTTTCCATAAAAAAGGAAGCTCTATGGGACTGGGGGGCAGTAGACCTCCAAACATCAACTTTGAGAGAAAATTCTGGTCTCCTTAATGAGATTCAGGCACAAACTGTTCATGGACTTCTGAGTTCAATGATGAGAGAGTTGTTAAAATGATATCACTGAAGGACTCCGTGTGAACACGGAACTGGAAATATGTTTTTAGAAAAATGATTTCCTACATGATGCAAAAACTACAGACATTGAATATTTTCACTTATATAATGTTTTGAAACTTGCAGAATAATCTGAAACATGCTGTTTTCATTATTGGTAGCTTTGTTCAATAAAATCCAGAACATATAAACTAATATTATTTTGCTAATTATAAATATAATAGTCATTGCCTTTGCACTGATTATTTAGGAGAAATAACCAAAAACAGCATTTGCAGAATAATTTGTACAGTGAATTTACTATTTACTTTCCGTATGGTGTCGTTCAAGTACATCACCTACATCTGCTGTTTCAGAGAACAACAAGTGAGAAAAGCAAAGAAATTGTTTTAAATTTTCCTGTTCATGGATTAAAAATCTGGTTTTAGTTTAGTACATTTGCATCTAGTAGGAGTGTATACCTGGTTTCCAGATTGTTCACAGAAATGTGTGAAGTATGACCCGGTACTGGACTCAACACGGAGAGCGTCTAACATCCGTTTAATCCCTCTGCTGGACTGAAAGTGACCTCTGCTCGACAACAACTGATGACATGCAGACAAAGGTGGGACAGTTATTTAATAAGGAATCACACAGTGGTATCACAACCCAGTTTCCCTACCTGTGTACGGACAGACTGGGAGGACTGGGACAGGTAGTTCTGTATGCTTAACAGAGGGGTGTTAACGCTCTCCACTGTGTGCAGTCCCATATGAGGGAGGTCCTCAGGGGTCTCCTGAACATACTGGGATGTCCAGAACCGTGGAACCCTGTGGGTATTGATAAAGTATTATCAACCGCTTATGCAGCATCTGGTGAAATATAATTGATTATAAATGTAAATGCAGCTATATTCAGGGATTTAGATTTAGCAGAACTTAAACACAGAGAGTAATCGAACCAGTAGCAGAGTAGAGACTCAGTCAGACTGGGCTGAACTGAGCTCAGTTTCTCCTCCGTCCAGCAGAGGGAGGTAGTGAGTCCCAGTCTGGAGAGCAGCTCCACATTCAGACTGTTGGGACTGCTGCTCAGCAGGTAGCAGCTCCTCATCAGGAACAAATACCTGGAATAAAGATCACATTACTCTCATTTTGGTTTCATTTTACACACACCTGTGTGGCACTGATGGTGAAATCTTCATGGAAACATGACTGTTAAACAACAGAGGGCCTACTCTGCGCTTGTAGAGATGTTTACCTCTTTTTTCTCTCAGGGTGCTGCGTAGTTTTCAGTCTCTCTATATCCAGCCACAGATTAAGCAGCTTCTCTCCAGGTGTTCCATGCAGAAACTCCTTGAAATCATCCAAGCCTGACCTTCTGCCATAGCAACAGGCTTCATGTTGGCACATATTGTGAGTATTTTCCTGATTAGTTGCCCTAATCTCCACCCTCATGTTCTTCTCATCCTGTTGTGCCTTTTCTTCCGTTTTACTCCTCATGTCTTCTGGGCCTTTCATATTCTTACTTCTTTCTCCATCTTCACCTGCTGAGTGTTTGTGAACTTTACATTTACAACATTCTTTTGTGCTGATGCCATTTGCCTGATGTCCAGGTTTGCAGTCACACTCTGAGGTGTTTGCTAGGCTTTGACCATCAATCATGTGGACTGATTGTTTGATCACCTGACTAACCACTTGGTCTGCCAGGTACTCCAGGTGCTGATCAGGAGAGTCAAATATTCGACACCTGGACTCTCTGAGATGTTCCTCTGTAATACCTGCTGATGGGCCGATGAAGCTCAGCTCTGTTTGAGAACTGTGGACGTCCTGAATTTCATCACATTTAAATGGAGAGGAGAAGCCTGATTAGGACAAGGAAAAAAAAAAGAGGAAGGGGGGGTTTTGGATGTAAACATCTGCAGAAAAACCATATTAAACATATATATTCTCTCACCGGTCACTTTATCAGGTCCACCTGTTCAGTTTCTTGTTAACAGAAATAACTAAATCAACCAATCACTTGGCAGCACAAGGGTACAGAGGCACAGTAAAGACGTCTAGACGTTCAACCTGAGCACTAGAATGAGGAAGAAAAGGAGATTTATGTGACTCTGAACGTGGCATGGTTGTTGATCTGACTGCTTCAGAAACTGCTGGTCTCCTGAACAGTCTGAAGAAGAGAAAATATCCAGTGAGCAACAGTTGTCTGGACCAATGGGCAGACTGGTTGGAGATGAAAGTTGGAGCTAAGAACAGGAAACTGAGGCTACAATTCACAGACTCGCCAACACTGGACAATAGAAGATGGAGAAACATTGCTGGTCTGATGAGTCTCCATTTCAGCTGCACATTCAGATGCTAGGCTCAGAATTTGGTGGAAACATCATGAAAACATGGATCCATCCTGACTTGTATCAACAGTTCAGGCTGCTGCTGGTCTCATGTGTGGGGGATAATCTCTTGGCACACTTTGGGTCCCTTAGTACCAACTTGGTCTGGTTTAACCACCACAGCCTACCTGAGTATTGTTGCTCACCATGTCCATCCCTTCATGACCACAGTGGAGCATCTTCTGATGCTACTTCCAGCAGGATAATGCACCATGTCACAAAGCTCAGATCATCTCCAGCTGCTTTCAATGAGTTCACTGGACTCCAACGGCCTCCACAGTCACCAGATCTCAGTCCAGTAGAGCAGCTTTGGGATTTGGTGGAACAGGAGATTCTCATCATGGATCTGCAGCAACTGTGTGATGCTGCCATGTCAACATGGCGCAAAACCTCTGAGGAATGTTTTCAACACCTTGTTCAATCTATGACACCAAGAATTAAGACAGTTCTGAAGAAAAAGGGCTCCAACCCAGTGCTAGCAAGGTGGGCCTGATAAAGTGGCCGACACTATAGCTTATCATTTTACCAACCGTATTTGGTTTTATTTCTTCTATTTATTAACTAAATTTATTAACTTGACTTTAAGTTGAAGTTTAGGATTATTAGATGTGTAAGTTAAAAAAAAACACACATACCTTGATTTCCTGAAAGGCTCTCTATAGAGTGTGAGCACAGACCATTCAGACCATTGTTGTTTTCTTTGTTTAACTGGAAATGACGTTGCTGTTGAAAGGCTAAAAAAGTGGGTCGACATGAAGCGTTTTTTCTTCTCTGGTTACACAAGTTTGAGTCCCACTGAAGCAAAAGCTTGGATAGTCTGTCAGAATTTACAAACACATACTTTACTTGGTAGAGATAATGAACAAACAATGGTTTACAGTCACCATTTATTACTGCATGTGTGTGCAGCTGGAAAGTTAGTGCGAGTCCTTCATGTGATTTGTGTAGGGATGTGTTGCATGGAATACAGAACTAAGAGTAAACCAAGGAAGAAACTGGGCTTTAATCATGAATTTAATTACCATTTTTAGAAGCTACTCAAGTAAATAAATAAAATCTGTCATTAAAGACGACAAAGTTTCTAAATGTTCCAGCCGCAGTTTGGTTTATATTTAATATTACAGTTAGTGGAAATGACAACATTAATATGCCACAGCAGGCATTAAAGAAAAAGCCATTAAATGCAAGCCTTTGGTCCTTAAATGAAAAAGTGTAAATATATTTTAATCATAATAAAGTATAAATTGCAATGATAGCCTAAAGCAAGATTGCAAACAGTGAAAGTCTGTTTTACAGAGGATTATAAAATGCATTACCTGTATTCATAGTAGCAATCACTCTGAAGGAAAAAGGGCAATCGTTCTATTATGATCCACAGAATTCCTTGTTCCCTGTCTAGGCTCTACAAAGGCCAGGAAAATGTTCCTTAATTCAACTTAGACACTTTAATCTATAAAAACAAATAAGATTTCCAAGCTTCCTACTTACACAGACAGTGTAACTGTTGTCTACTGGGGGAGTCCTGCTCAGCACTGTGGAGTCATCAGTAAGGAGTTGTGATTTGCTGTGTTTGAGGACTGTTCGGATTCTTCTGGAGACCAAATCAGCTGCTCCGTTCACCACCTCAAACAGTCCAGTCTCCTGGTTGTACATTAAAGTCTCTGAGAAAGACTAAAAAACATAAAAAGGTGTAAAAATGGCACATGAGCTGTAATTATATTTAGAATCTGAATCTTAGGCTCATATTACCGGCAGACTTAGGAAATCGTTAAAGTAGCGAGCCAGTAAATCATCAGAGACCAGACAGCTCTCCTGTGTGAAAATAAGAAAATACATTAAAGTATGTAAACTGTAAAGCTGCCTGGTTAAATGCCTGTAATTAAAATTCGTACTCACAAAGTTTTCAGCAGTGTGTTGGGGGAATTCTTAACACAAAGAAAAATGTACAAGTTGCCAAAAAATAAATAAATAAATCAAAGTTGGTTCCAAAAATGTACAAAACTTGAAAGTGGAAGTTGTTCTTACCTGATACAAAGACTCCACACATTTCAAAAAACAAAATCCTGCACCGTATTTCTGCCAAGAGTCCAGAATCAAACCATTAAACAAACAGTCCCATCTGGACAGTGTGTAATTACAGACACGCCAGGTTGCTATGGAAGTGAGCTCATTTCCAAAACATGGGGGGTGGTAAAAGTTTAACTAGAGAGCACCACGAGAGAAACCACAACAACCCACCGTTTTTCCTTCAAGACCCCAAAAAATTCACTTTATTCTAAATGATTCACAGAAATGACATTACTACATGTTTGAGATGACTTTCAGGTTAATCTAAAAGAGTCCAAACGCCAGAATATTGCTGCTGCAGTTAACACATCACAACACTAGATGGAACCAAACCATGAAGAATTTCATTTGCACAGATTACAAGCTACATCTACAGAAAATAGACAACAGAAATGTTTATGAAAAAATAAAAAAAAAAAGTTCAAATTTATTTTAAAACTGTTCTAAACATACAATAAAAATAAAAAATCTTAGAAATAGCAAAAAGCACTCTGTACAGTCTGTGTGTGGAAAAGTACATCAACAGAAAAAATGACTTCCTGTATCTGCTGATAAGACCTCCTGCACATGCATAATTAAAAACATACAAGAACTGCATGTTGGAAAAAAAGTAGTAAAAAAATATATATACATATAAAAGGCACAAACATACATTTGAACACGACCAACGTTGCTTATGTACCTGCCATCCTTACGCCTCAGTAATAAAAACCATGAATGTTAAAGAAGCCGTTTGGCAAATGGTGATGATTAAACATCAGAGTCTTCTAACGTTTCGCTTGCTCTGAGCACTTCCTGGAAGTAGACTGTCCTTCTTGCGACGGCCTGAAGACCAGCTTGTACAATCTCTGGAGCCGTGAAAAGCACACAAGCACGATGTGCAAAACTGGAAACCACAGTCGGCTCTGCTGCACACTCCCTCCCGTTTCACCGAGTGGCACTTTGCAGGATGTTCACATCGAGGGCAAGGCTTCAGGCATTCGTCATTGAAGAGTGTTTTGGCAACCTGAAAAAAGGGTTTTTTTCTTTTCTTTTGACCAACTTTATATTTCTATTTAACAAGAATACATGCATTTATTTAACAAATATTAATCATTAACAACAAATACCCACCTCCAGAAATTTATCCCGTCTGCCGCTGGATGACTGCAAAGTGCTGTGCTGTAATGGGGTTAAAGTGCTATTTGCTGACTGTGGGGTGCAGAAGCTGGAGGTTCTGGACTGGGGCTGAACCATCTTCAAGGCTGACCTCTTCAGCAGAGCTACTCTGGTCTCTGCATCAGCAATGTGGACAGCACCACCAAGCTGTGACAAATAGATGAGAAAGTGCTGCTGAAGTCAATAAAGCTACATGAAGTTGCTTTTCATTGGAGCAAAAACCGCTTTGTTTTTTTTTGTTTTTCTTCTTCCTCTTAACTTCACAGTTTAGGCATATATCAAATAATGTATCTCAGAATCTAACAAAAAGACTAATTTCTCATTCACTAGGGCTGTTACAGTAAAAAAATCAACTGTGAGCCCATTTGAGTAGAAATAATCTAAAGAATTTCAGTTAGGATTTAGAGCTCATCATAGCCCAGAGACAGCACTTTACCAAATGAAAGTTACCAATGATCTTCTCACGGCCTCAGGACTCCTGTCTGTACTTATCTTGTTAGATCTCAGTGCTGCATTCAGCACCAATGGTTACAACATTCTGCTGCAGAGGCTTGAACATGTTATTGGGATTAAAGGAACTGGATTAGGCTGGTTTAAGTCATATTTAACCAATAGATTTCAGTTTGTTAACGTAAATGATGAGTCATCCTCACACACCCGAGTAAGTCATGGAGTTCCTCAGGGTTCTGTACTTGGGCCAATACTTTATACATGCTTCCCTTAGATAATATTAGACAGCATGGTATAAACTTTCATTGCTATGCAGATGATACTCAGATTTACTCATCCATGACGCCTGATGAAACCAGGTAATTAATCTGTATTAATCTAATACAGTGAGGAACCTTCGAGTTATTTTTTATAATTGTCGTTTGACTCGCATTTAAAACAGGTTTCTAGAACCGCCTTCTTCCACCTACGTAATAGTGCAAGAATTAGACACATCCTATCTCAGAATGATGCAGAAAAACTAGTCCATGCTGTTGTTACTTCCAGATTGGACTAATGTAATTTCTTATTAATAAACTGTCCCAAAAATGTCATGAAAAGTCTCCAGCTGATCCAAAATGCTGCAGCAAGGGTTCTGATGAGAAATCGTAGTAGAGATCAGGTTTCTCCAGTTTTAGCCTCTCTTCACTGGCTCCGTTAAATCTAGGATAGAATTTATAATTCTTCTCCTCACATATAAAGCTCTCCATGAGCAGGCTTCAATATATTTTAAAGATCTCATAGTCTATATATTCCCAACAGAGAACTTCGCTCCCAAACTGCAGGATTACTTGTGGTTTCCAGAGCCTCTAAGAGTACAATGGGAGGCAGAGCCTTCAACTATCAGGCCCCTCTTTTATGGAACCA
Organism: Melanotaenia boesemani; assembly: GCF_017639745.1. Taxonomy (NCBI): domain Eukaryota; kingdom Metazoa; phylum Chordata; class Actinopteri; order Atheriniformes; family Melanotaeniidae; genus Melanotaenia; species Melanotaenia boesemani. The sequence continues at coordinate 33,032,703 of NC_055687.1, forward strand.
GCTCCCAGATTAGGTTCGGGAGGCAGACACCCTCTCTACCTTTAAGATCAGGCTTAAAACCTTCCTTCATGAAAAATCTTACGGTAAGGGGTGATCTAGCCATCCCTTAGTTATTATGCCATAGGCTTAGACTCTTGCGTGACATTCCAAGATGCACAAAGCTCTTCCTTTCCATCTCTCTGCTCCTTATTTTTATGTATAAACATGACAGTATTAGCATCATTAACATATTTCTCTTCTTTCAGCAGGTCTCCCTGGCTAAAAGTTGTGATGCCTGTTGGTCTCTCCTTCCTGTCCTCTCCACCCCAACTGGTCGAGGCAAATGGCCGCCCTCCATGAGCCAGGTTCTTCCGGAGGTTTTTCCTTCCTGATAAAAAGGAGTTTTTCCTTTCTACCTCACATTAGTCTCTCTCACAATCTGGCACAAACATCTGGAGTGCATCCCAGAAGCCACAATCTGCGAACCACCGTAGCTCCTCACATCTTCCCCATGTCTGGAGAATCCCCTGCTCACAACCCTACCTGACATTAACCCTGTCATTCCCAGGTGCCACTGTGGCCAAGATAATGCTGAAAATCTCCGACATCTTGAAGTCCCATCCATAGGTTAGCAAAGTCATAAAGGGAGATTTTACTTAAAAATGCTTTTATTTCTGGCCCCACTCCCACCTGTACCAGAGGAATAGACCATTTTAGAAGGCTGCTTAGCTTCAGTATGTGCCTGTCCTCTGCCTGTCTCTCACACAGTATCAGTTTTATAGATAATTTTGATATATTTTGGCAGAGGAGACATCTCTTTGGGCCTGACGGGCTTCCATGGAATCCATCTTTGCAAGTGAAAAACCTTCTAAAAACTGCTTAATTAATAAAGTTTGATTGATTGATTGTTGCAAGCTCTGGATGGGGGATTGGATCTGAATCAAGATTCGATGCAGTCTCTTGGTTTCCTTAACTAGGCTATTATCTATTATGAATTGGCTCGAATTGATTTGTATGTAAAGTGCCCTGTAATGACACTCTAAGTGGCGCTATACAAATAAAGCTGAATTGAAAAGTTACCTCAAGTGCAGCCTCCACTTCACTCAAGTGGTTTCTTCTCCTTGAACTAGCTTGCTTGTCCTGCTGGATAGTCTCATTCCAGCTTTTGCACACCTGACCACACCTGTTAAAAGAGCAAAGAAATGCATGCATGAGACCAGTCTTTTCAGCCATGCCCACAATCCGTGATCAAATCATGTCTTCCTAAGAAATTTTCAAAGTTTACATTAACTGAAAATTCAAAGAACAAGTTCTGTCTCATACTCATGTTACAACATGAAATCTTCCTCAATAAGAAATAAGTGGCAGCGGACATGACAAAAGCAACAACAATTAACATTAATTTATCACCTGTAGATGCTCTCAGAGCTCAGTATGCTGAATATGGCAGCAAGGATGTGCCTGAGATTCCTCTTCTTCAGCTCTGTAAGTATATCCACCTTCCGCACGCCCATCTTCCTACCAATCAGCCCTGCTAGTGGCATGCTCGTCCTGAACATCATCTGGGTGTTGGCTAGTGCTGCTGTCATCTTTAACTCTTCCTTCAGGCATGGACTTTGAACAGCACACATCTGAGCTTTGTGCTGGCACATAACATGAACCAGCTCCAAGGCTGGAGTCAGGGAGAGATTTATTGGGGTTGCACTGAGAGGGGTGATAGCTGGAGTGTTGGGTGTTGTGTGTTCTGGCTTGGCTGTAGTTGCCCTTAGTGGTGTGTTATGGCTATGTTTACCAAAAGTTACACCATTAAAGGTCAAGTTCTTTAAAGATTTAGCAGATAAGACACTACATGGGGTAGCATCATCAGCAAAAACCTCATCTTCTTTAGAACAGCTGTGGTGCTTAAAAGGATGTTGGTGCTTCATATCTGCCAGGTCTTCCTCAGACTGAGAGCCACCTTCTTTAAGTGTAGAAAGCCTGTGCTGACGTTGCAGACGGGAACGCCGCTTTGCATCTGCCAGATTAGGAGTTTCACAGTTTCCTCTGGGAGCAGAAAGCAGCAGCTCCTGGAATGAGCCATCATGGTCCACTGAGGAGTCTTGGGATTTGTCAAGTGTGAGGGAACCAAAGCCACTGTCCTCACATAGTGATCTGTTCAAACAGCAGAAGCAGCTTAATGTAAACATGGTTTCTGATTAATTTCTTCTCTGTAAATCTGAAAGTTATCAAAACACATCAAAAGATAGCACATACCTGATGTATTTGGGCGTTCGTGTGAAGGATGGTGTGCTCAAGGCACTTGAGCTGTCACAAAGGACATTTGTAGCACTGTTTACTGATGATTGAGAGTTTTCTGCAGTTAGGACAGGCAGGAATTTACCATGGCCTGAAGTATCTGTGTCCAGCTGATCGGTGCTTTCACTGAAATCTGTTTCTGTAAGTGAAACGCTTCTCTCAAAAGAGGAGAGGTGACCAGTGTTGAGTTTGCCATCTTCCAGAGTGGAGGTCCTCACCTGTGTGAAGAGGAGACGGCGTTTCCTGCCAGATAGAAGCAGATCCTGGTCTGGATTTAAAGTGTTTGATTCACCCCCAGTCATGACGTCTAGAGAGTCAAACGAAGCACTGAGCCAGTGTTCAGACTGGACACCAACAGAGGATTCAGTCCATTTGATGTTGTCATTTTTGACTGTGGTGGATTTACACATTGGAAGCCTTTGTCGGAACATGCCATCTCTTTTGTGTGTTTTGGGAGTTTCACACCAGGTAACCGCAGAGGGCTGAAATTCTCTGGAGTCTTTGCCCAAAAACCTGACTGGGTCTCTATTCTTTTCTTTAGGAGAAACAGTCAGCTTGAGGTTCTCTTTGGGAGTTTCGGTTAATTCCTCTAAAGAAAATGACTGACAGGAGTCTACTCCAGCGGTACTCTGTGGGCTCTGGAACAAACCTGAATATCCACTGTCAGAGCACACATCATAACAGTGCAGGGCTTTGAAGCTCTTCAGGTGGACAGCTGATTCAGGAGTGTACTGCATTGTCCTCTTCCTGTTAATCTCGACCAAGTCACCTAAAGACATTAAACGGTTAATAAAGCTACTTTTGAACCTTAAAAACACTCAAAACATCACTAACTGGTCTGATGTATTATGATTTATATTGGAAAGAATTAAACGAGGCTAAACTAGCAATGGTCTGGTGTATTATGATTTTATATTTTTACAGACTTAAACTAGATTAAACTAGCTTAAAAGCTTTTCGCTTTGTTTCTGATTTTTTTTTATTACAGTTTTTGTGTTAAAAAACTGAAAATATGCAAAAAAAATTTGTTTTAGTTCAGTCCATATGTACAGATAGCAGCTGTTTTTAATACAAACTGTGAAAGGAAATCAGCTGGTTGGTGCTACGTGGTTTCACAGCGTTGCTATGAGAGCGCGTGCTGGGGATTTAAATCCCTTGTCGCTTGTGTTTTGTGATGCCGCTATTAGGAGAGCTGTAGCCGCCAACAACCGACCCCGGTGGGTTAATAACAACAACAGTGTTACAAAAAGAACCAAACCATAACTGTTTATATGCATGGTACACTGAAATTTTTTTTTTTTAAATAAACTGTCACAATTTAGCAAGAAACCCAAATGTATTTCTGAGAATGTCTCAGCTGCCAGTGACATATATATATATATATATATATAGTTAAGAGACCAATTGGCAAAGCTATTCATTAGAATTAATAGTCTAAAAATCCCATTTTATATTAGTTAAGCGGCACATAAACGTTCGTAAACCCAAGGCAAGCCGATATCAGACTAACTGCAACGCGCGCGCACAAACAAGGAATTTGTAGGTAGTAGCTGAAGATTAATTTATAATTTAACGCCATGCTCATTTAAAAACATTTAACAGTGTTTAGTTTAGCTAGCCTACGTCAGTGTAACCTTTGAAAAACGCTCCCCAAGAGCTTCATTAGTTGAGGTAGGTTGCAATAAACCAAAAACGCAAAGCTACAAACTAAACTTACTTCAAGATTTAAAACTCTGGCGCTACAAAGGCCGTACACTCCGCCGACAACGTTGTTCCCTCAGGTTCTGTTCCAGGTCTCGGCTTACACTCCTCGCTGTTTCTGTTTGCTACATGGTCACCTGCTAACTCCGTCCGTGACACGTTTTAAATTTGGAGCCTTTCGTTTGACTGTGTCACGTGTTTCCGATGGCCACGACGTGCCTTCCGTGTGTGTGGTTACCATAGCAACAGAACAGCGCTGACTTTTGTCATCGCACTCGAACAGGGGCAGGTAAAGTAACTTTATTTATCTCGTCACTTTCAATGCATTCTCATATATTAATTAATTATCTTATTTAATAAAAAAAAAAAGGAGCCTGCAAGTGAAAATTTTGTCTTGTCTGAATGTTGGTTCCTTAAAAAACTGGAACGAGCTAACTGGACTTACTAGCAAGCTAGTAAAGTTAGCAATAATTCAGAATGACCAAATATTTTATTCGTGTAATCTCTTTATTTATTTATTTATTTATTTATTTATTTATTTATTTATTTATTTATTTATTTACATACATTGTTTAACGTGTCAACTAAATAGACTTTAATTCTCGTCAGGCATGAGTGCGGACGCAGATGTTTCTCGCCAAAAGTCGTCTGTACCTGTGGAGCACCTGGACTATGATTATATTGAAAAGTGCAGAGATGCTAAATACTTGGAGAAGATCTTGAGAGTACTCAGGTAAATGTGACGCTGAGCCTGCTGTGTAAGAAAGCCAATATGGTTTTGTGCATTCTTTTCCTTTATATTCTGTGAGATAACACCCATTTTTTCCCACAAGTTTGCAGTGAAAACAGGAAATAATAATAATTTTCCAAATTATATTAATCATTAAATGAAACTATATTGATAAACACTTTTTAATAACAAAGTTAAAAAGTGCCATATAATAAATTTATTAGATACACTTTGGGAAAAACGAACAAAAAAACCATAACGATTTTCAACAAAATAAATAATAAAGATACTAAGTTTTATCGCTTATCAGGAAGAGCAGACATGGCACTCCACAGCCGAGTAGGCAGGGTTGAACGGTCATTGAGGTATACAAAATAAAAGCAGTTTATTATCTATTATTAGCAAACAAATGCTTGCATTTTGCCAGTGACAGGAAGCAAGAATTAGTGTTATGTGTTTACTTCGTCCTGAAAGCTTGGCAGCAGAAATGAAAAGGTGTATACATATATCATCTATCGCTAATTTGTAAATGATAGTGAACAAAACACATCACAACACAATCCATTAACAGAAAACTCAGAAAACATGATTTTATTTTGTGTGAAGGTCTGGTAATGAGGGAATTTATCCTCATCTGATCAAGTTCTGTGAAAGTCACTTGGAGAAGATGAACCCTAGGAGCCGAGCTCTTAGGAAGGAAATGCCCGAAGTCACAGCAGCCAGCCTGCCTGAAGACGAGTGGAGCCAAATAGCTCATGAGTTGAAGGTTTTTATTTTTGTGTTTTAAGTTTTTTTGTTTGTTTGTTATTATAAACTATTTATATCACCTGCTTTGTGTAATGGCAAATATCCCTGTTGTTTTCAGACATGGGAAGAGGAAACCAAAAACACTGAAACTTCACTTAAACATCAGTCAATGTTTGATGACCTAGAGAAAGACAAAATGCCACCTGTCAGAGGTTCAAAGTGTTTTGCTGCACTTAGCAAGGTAATCTTATCTTAGCTATGTACAGTATGTGAACATACACACATCTTCATTGAAGGCAGAAACTTGGATGTAGTGTGTTTCCATCAGAGTTCAGCTCCTAAAGAAAGAAAGAATCCCTCCAAATCTGCTCTCCCTCGTGATTATCGAGAATGGGACAAGTGAGTCATTTTCTCTCCACATTTGTCTATTATATTCAGAAGAAAGAGCATACTGTTACAGCAGCTGCAGCCCTCGTAGATAAAAGGTTCCCAACTGCTGAGCTAAGCTTCTTTCACCACAGTGATCCACAGATAAACCCTGGATGCTGCTCTGTAGTCTTATTGAACATCACAGTTTACCCATATTTGTCTCTTTCCAGGTTTGATGTGGAAAAAGAATGTGACAAAATAGATGAGAACGTGCTCACAAATGATTCACCATCTATTCTAAACACCGGACGTTCCAAAATCAAGACCCAAGTAGATGCCTCATGTAACGTATCATGTATAGCAATGCTTGTGTGTTTCATTGTACGGGTAAGGCATTAAATGTATTAAAGTTATTGGGTATGTGGGTGCATAACGTGTGTTCCAGTGCTGTCGCAGCAGGAGAAGCTTCTTTTGGCTAATCGTGAAAAGCACAAAGGCAATGAAGCTTTCAGAGCACACGATTATGAGGAGGCAGTGGCATACTACTCCAGGTCAGGACCTTTTAAACATCTTATTTATTATAGAAATTATAGCTATCTAAAGAAATCGTATTATTTTCTGGGTATTTAAGGAAACCTCCACCCTGCACCGTGGTTTGATTTCACTCTTGCTTAATGAGTTGTACTTAAGTGGTCATATGTGAACCTCCCTGCAAATAAAGGTGTGTTTAATTCTTCATTCCTTTGCAGGAGCCTTTCCATTTTACCTACTGTGGCCGTGTATAACAACCGGGCTCAGGCAGAGATCAACCTCAAACAATGGCACAGTGCCATGAGAGACTGCCAGCAGGTGCTTGACGTGGAGCCAGGCAATAAGAAAGGTGCTGTCCTCTAATGCTACAATGCTTGGAAGAATAATCTTATTAAATGTGTTCATGTGTGTTTTTTTTTATACAATAACATCTGTTTATGTAAATGTTGTATCTTATCATCAGCTTTGCTACGTCGTGCTGCCATTTATAATCACATGGGCAACTTCCAAATGGCCTCTGAAGATCTGAAGATGGTTCTCAGGGAAGAACCACACAATACAACAGCTACAGTAAGTGACAGGAGTATGAGGCATTAAGTGTCAGGGAACCTTTGATCCACTGGGTGTCAGTGTTTTATTTGTTTAGGGACCTCACAAGCATAGTAGAGCTGTGGCTGATTCTGTCTTTACTGCGGGTAGAAGTTAATATTATTATTTTACTTGTCCTGTAAGTAGAACTCAGCGTATGTTTTATGTAGCTGCCCCCTGTAAGGTCATCATTTATGTCCCTTTTGTCTGTTTTTTTAAACAGTAAAGATGAAGAACAAGGCAAGGCCGGTTTATTTGTATAGCACATTTCATGTACAAGACAGTACAAAGTGCTTCACATAAAACATTTAAAATATTACATCAGGGTGCAAACAGTCCTTAAAATAAGATAATTTAAATAATCTGGAAAGAATAAAAGACATGAAGTAGAAAAAGAACAAGCTAAAATACAATAAGACATGTAAATGCAACAAGTTACAGTGTGAAGAATTAATTGTTTTGACAAAAGGCAGCAGCCAATAGAAACGTTTTAATCTTGTTTTTAAAGAGCTTAGAGTTTCAGCAGACCTGCAGTTTTCTGGGAGTCTGTTCCACATATGAACATAAAAAACTAAACAAAAGTAGACTCGACCCTGATGACCTGAGTGATCTGGGTGGTTCATAAGAAACCAGAAGATCCTGAATGTATTTTTGCCCTGAACCATTTGCTTCTTTGTAAACTAACAGCAGGATTTTGAAATAATTCTTTGCCAGACAGGAAGTCAGTGTAAAGATCTGAGGATTGGAGTTATATGATCTACTTTCTTGGTCTTATTGAGGACACAAGCAGCAGCATTCTGGACTAACTGCAGCTGTCTGATGGACTTTTTAGGGAGACCTGTGAGGACAGCATTACAGTGATGTAGTCTACTAAAGATAAATGCATAGACAAGTTTTTTAAGTCCTGCTGAGACATCAGTCCTTTAATCCTCCATATGTTCTTTAAGTGATAATAGGCTGACTTCACAACAGCCTTAATGTGATGTTGAAGTCCTTGAGTACTCCCAAATTTCTGACTTGACTGTTGGTTTTTAACAGCACTGTTGAAGTTGAGTGCAGACTTTTAGTCTTTTTAGTCAGTTTGTCTTCATTTAATTGAAGGAAGTTCTGGCACATTCAGTCTTTGATCAGTGTTTGGATCGGGCTATAGTCTCCTGGTGAGATGGTTATGTAGATTTGTGTGACATCAGGATAAATATGGTATCATATTTTTTGTTTTTCATCATTTGAATGAGTGGGAGCATGTAGATGTTGAACAGCAGGGGCCCCAAAATGGAGCCTTGGGGAACTCTGCAGGTTATTTTAGTTCACTCAGATTTACCTGTAGACACAAAGTAGTCTCTGTCTTAAGTAGGACTCAAACCAGTTAACTGCAGTACCAGAAAGTCCTATCCAGTTTTCACCCAGTCTAGTAAGATGTTCTGGTCAACCATGTTGAATGCAGCACTCAGAGAGCCATCTCAGTGCTGTGATTTGGCTGAAAACCTGAGTGGTTTATTAAAAGTGGTGTTATCTATATGCAGTATATAACCCATTTGTAATAGCTCAGTCTAAAATGGGCAAATGTGGTAATGTAGTGTAATCTTTGTTGACCTGCAGAATTGGGTATTTATTCATGCTGCTGACTCATTTTTAAACATTAATTATCTTTGTTTTAGCAACTTCTGTCTAAGATTGAGAAGATGATGTCAGAATATCAACCAGGGCAGCAGCGCCAGGGCAAAAAAATCCTCATCCAAGAGGTAGAAGAAGAAACCGACAACATCTATGAAGAGAAACAAAAACAACAGACTGGTGAGACTGCCTAAATTCCTCACAAGATCAATATCAAAGTCCTTTTCTAGTTTCATGAGTGCTTCCAAAATTCCATCCACTGATTAAAGTCTTTCTTGTTCTTTTTATATTTTTAACAGAATCTAAATCACAGAATATGAACTCAGTAACTCACCATTTATAATTGCTTATTTGATATTAAATTAACAACCAAAGACAGATGTTAGTCAAGTACTGTAAATCAATATATCTCTGGAGGCTTTAGAATTACTTTTTGGTTTTGTTTGTATTGCACCAATTCACAACGAAGTCATCTCACAGCACTTTACAGACACAGTCCAATTCAAGCCAATTCATTGTGATCCAATTCAAACAAACCCACATTAGTCCAATTCATAATAATTGTGTTAAAGCCAGTTCAGAAAAAAATAAATGCCTACCTAAAGGGAAACTAACTGATTGTATGAAATCTTGTTTTCAATTCAGTCTGCTATCCTGAGCGTGCACGCTAGCAGCAGCAACTTTGGAAAGAAAAAATCTACAGGATCCATAGGGACAAAGTTAAAAAGGCAAACTCAAACAATACAACCAATATGTCAAAGTAGAAGGAAGAGGAAATTAATTAAATAATTAGCCGAGTGATAACCTAGTGGTTAGAGAGGTGAATTTGGGGCTGGAGGACCCAGGTTTAAGTCCCCAGACCAACTGCAGAGGTGAACCAAGGGCCACTATCCTGCAGGTTTGGATGTTTCCTGCTGCAACTTACCTGAATCAGGTTGATAGGATTAACATGTTTGGGTAGAATTTACCAACAAGCTGTTGAGGGGAGCCTTTTAATTTGAATCAGGTGTGTTGGATCAGGGACACATCTAAAACCTGCAGGATTGCAGCCCTCAAGGACACCCCTGCTCTATTCAGTCTAGAGATGGGTCAAAAATAGAGGCTAATTTCCCAATTGGGATTACTAAATAAAATAAAAACAGTGATATAAACACATTATTGCTGTGTTCAACTCATTCCATAAATTACATTTGGAATTTATATTTATTTGTATCAAGTGAACTCATACTAAAAAATTAAGCCAGTGATACTTACTGATGAAAAAAACAGGGAAATAGAAGTTAATGAGGCTAATACTGTCATATCTTTTTACATGGAAAATAAAAAGCAAAGAGATGAAAATGGAAGGAAGTGCTCAGTGCATTGTGGGGCATCCCTCAGAGGGGCACCTGCTTTTGTTTTTAAATTCATTTATTTAAAAAGGACGATATTGCACATTAATGAACATAATTATAAACATACAATGTAAAAGTGCAACAGAACTAGCCTAGCAACTAATTTGCATCTGATTATCCTGTGGCAGGCCACAGCGATACACAACAAGGTACATGGTTGTATAAAGTGCTTTATTTAAAGCCCACATTGCAAGTGTATCAGGTTGGAGTGTAATGTTAAAAATACAAAGTCTGAGAGCGAAGCACTCTTTTTCTCACATTAAAACCTCATCATTCAGATTTGGCCGCATATTTACCTAAAAATCATACTGGAAATGAGTATTCTACATAAATAACAAGACACTTCAGTAAAAAACTACCAAGACACTTAAATTTCCAAATCTGATATGCGGTGTTAGAGTGTATGTCTATCATTTTTTTAAAGATTTAGTAGATATTTACAGAACATCAAAAAAAGCTGCAGCAGGGCTCTTGTTTTAACCACACACTCTTCTGTCTGTTATGCCTTGGAAATTCCTCTTGTCCCTCTCGGTAATGTGACATATAATGTGTGCATGTGAGTTATGTGCCCCACCCCCACAAGCGCTTTTGTAATTCCCTGTTTAGAGTTACAGCTTCCTGGAAGTTCCTCCTTGAAGTGACTCTATGTAGTAAGCGTCCACCCTCCCCCACTGTGATGTAACCGGTGACTCCTTCCTGTTGGTGTACTTCCCCCCCCCTCCCTCCCTCATGCTCTTTTTCTCTCTCTCTTTCTCTCTCTCCCCTCCCTCCCTCCCTCTCCCCTCCAGCTTGTTCGGTTCAACCTAGCCAGCCTGTGGGAGGGGAGGAGAGCTCAGCTGCTCCTGCTGAAAGGGGAGACATGGGAAACGCTCAAAAAAAGCCCCACGGCAGAGGGGACGGGGGTCCACACAGTGAGTCTATCAACTCACACCACGGAAGCTGGAGGAGCAGAGGGGGCAACTCAGACAAGTACAAAGTCACGCAGGAGTCAAAGGAAAAGGTAGCCAACGGATCAAGCAAGAGGGGCTCGACAACGTCAGCGCCGGGTGATCAGAGCGGTAAGGCTGCTTCAGCTGGAAACACAGGAGAAACTGTCAACCTCGATGCCCCATGTGGAGCCCTGCCTCCACCTCTGTCCCGTCTAAAGAACGAGGGAAACCTGCTGTTTAAAAATGGACAGTTTGCCGACTCACTGGAGAAATACTCACTAGCCATTCAGGGCTATACAGAATCAGGTAAGATGAGGAAACCTCAATGTTGATATTCACCTTCTCTTTACATTCATATGAGTCACAGCGTTTAAGAAGGTGGTTGATTTGTTACTTCCTGGAAGGAATTTACTCTGAGCCTCTAATCATGATAAAACAGGCAGCAACAAGAAACTCATGACTCAGTTTCATTCATCACCATGTTTGACTGAATCTTTTTAAGGTGTTTCATCATGACTCTGTGTAGACACTGCAGTATTAATCAAAAGTCCTGCGCTTCCTGTAAAATTTCTAGTATTTCTGTTTTTGTTGCTCCATCACACTGCAGAGTCTTAGATATTAAATGTTCTGTTCTGTCCCTACAGGCCATGTTAGTGAACAGTCTGTAAATTGTAATGGCTTTAATGCTTGTTGGTGCATTTAGTGACTTTGCCCCCTGAGCACTGCGTCACACTGAGGCTGTTGTGGAGAGTAAGGACAGTGTTTCTGTTTTAGCCCGGCACTAAGCCTCTCAACTCAGGTCTGTCCAGGTCACATGACCACTAACCACTCACTGTGAAATTGAATCTGTAGGACTGCAGCATTAATTCCTACAGAAAGTGAAAGGATGAGCAGTTGATGGAGGGAGAGAAACTGCTGCTTGCCAAGCTCATCCTCCATCAAACATATGGCCTCTGTTCTCTATGTGGACTGCCAGATAGTACTCGCTACCGGCTGTGCTAGTTGATGTGAACATGGCTGGACGCTGACGTCATCTGTTTGACTGACAGCGAGAAAGACTGCAGGCAATGCAAAAACACCTCTGCTCAATGGTAGCAGATGTAAACTACGTGTTTCTAAAGGTGTATTTTTGCAGGAGGAGAACTTCTTAAGAGACTGAACTGTCACAGTAACTACACTAGGAGTATGTATTTGCTTAGATCATCATCATCACTACCACTCTGTATCGTCATCCATGATCGGGTTTCATATGAAGAGCTGACACGCTAAGCTGACTGAATTTGGTGTAATATATTTTTAACCTTTGTGATAGTTGTCAAAGCGAAGGGAGAATCCTGTCAGACAAGTTTAGAGAGAAGCTATGTGGAAAGTAAACATCCGAAAAGAGGTTTTACAAACTTTGCCCCTCACATCCGAGTGAAAAAAGCTGCTGTTCAGAAGTAAATATTAATTCATTGTGTCACTCTTATGACACAGCACAGCAGATAAAGAGACATGTAAAAGGAAGATTTCCTCTTCTGGGTCTTAATGAAGCATTTAACATGAAGTATAACTAAAAACCTGCAACTGCAGCAGTGAGCATTTGATTATATAAGTGTGACTATGTCATAAACACGTCTGAATGATTTCTGTTTACCAGATTAAAATGCTAAAAAATGAAAGCATTTTCTTTTAAAAGTTTTTAAAAGTCCCTTTCAGAGAGGAAGCAACAAATAAAGATTTTCATCTTGAAAGGGAACCCTTTAAAGCACTAAATGAGCCACGTCTCTATGTTGCAACACTCCTTTGTGTTAGGTCAGAGTACATGAACCTGTCTAGTACGACCAGTAACATCTGAATATTATAAATGATTCATAGAACATGAAAACTTTTTTATTCTAGCTGAGAATGTCTGCTTGGATTTATGCTGCCTTCAGCTACAACTCTAGCTCCTTCACAGCCACCAAGCTTCACTTTTTTTTTGTTTGTTTTTTACCTAAGTTGTGTTACATTTTAAAATCTGTTTCTTTTTGTGCAGGGATTAATAGCCCCGAGGATCTATGTATTCTGTATTCTAACAGAGCAGCGTGCTACCTGAAAGATGGCAATAGTCAAGACTGCATACAGGACTGCACCAGGTGAGAGAGAAACTGGTTAACAGCCTCAGGTAATGAAGGTATTGTGCACCAGGGTGTGTTATAAGTGATTTGAAATACATCTTGTTAGAAGTGGTTTTATAAACAGCAGACTTGAGGGACCCTCCCATCTAAAAGCCTTAAAATATTTGTTGTGTTTGCAGAAAGCTTAGATTGCAGAATACATGTCTCGCATTAATTTTTATGTTGATATACTGTATGATGTGTATACTACTCAACTCAACTCAACTTTATTTATAAAGCCCTTTAAAACAACCACCGCTCAAACAAAGTGCTGTACATAAATACTAACACAGACAAACCTAAAACAACGTGAACATAAATGAGTCCAGGTTCAGGTGTAGAGACTAGGACTGAGCGAAACGACTTCAAATTATCTCGATTACAATTAATTGCCCAACCTCAAGACACAACCTTCTCTATTAGCATCTACCACAGAGGCAACAAACTTGATCCTTTGCACTTGTCTCATTATATCTATTTATACTAACCAGAGCCCTGGAACTGCAGCCATTCTCCCTCAAGCCCCTCCTGCGCCGGGCTATGGCTTATGAGTCCCTGGAGCGCTACCAAAAGGCCTATGTGGATTACAAGACCGTCCTGCAGATAGACATCAGTGTGCAGGCAGCACATGACAGCGTTAACAGGTATTAGCTTTCACCTTTCGCTTCAGCTGAGAGGCTGCAGGAGGAAGGCTGTTTGCTGTGATAAAACATGAAACATTGAGTTTCAACGTTCCTGATTTGAGACGTCACAATATGAATATAATGATTCCCCAGGCTAGCTTTGTTTTACTAGTAAGTTCTGGTTTTATTGACCAGCCTGCCTGGTGTTGTATTATTTCTGCTTTGTTTCTTCTGTCATGTCAAATTACCTAACAAATAACATGATATACAGGCTGTTCAGTTGGTAGCAGATTTAGTTGATGGTGTAAAAAACGCAGCTCCAGCTAGAGGCTAATTATGGCTCTCAGACTGCCTGTTCTTTCTCTGTTATGCAATCTAGACACTCACCTGGATGCTCTGTGTTCAGCTCTACCAGGACTTTTCACATACAGCTATATATTTATCTGTATCTCTATAGTTTTTGTACAGCGTGCACCTACTTCTGCTATAAATTGGGAGTGTTTTATCGCACTGAGAGCTCTTCCCTTTATCTTCAGGAACTTGTTTGATAGGCTCAAACTTTATGATACAGCAAAAAATTTTATTCAATTCAGCTTTATTTGTATAGCATCATTTCACAACACAGTTATCTCAAGACACTTTTACAGACACAGTCCAACTCTGGTCATAATAACTACATATTCACATTTATACCTATTTATGTAGTCAGTTACTATCGCCTTGCACAGCTTTTTCTTTTGCACAGTGTTTATAACTGATTTTATTTGTCTCTTGCACTACTCTCTTTGGTTTGTATATATGTAAAAATAGACAAGTGTGTGTTTTTCTATTTTAGTTCTGTGTATACTGTGTATACTCAAATTCCCAATGAGGGGTGAATAAAGGTCTATCTAATCAGTTCAATACAATTCATTGGAGTCCAGCTCTAATCCAATTAAAATAAATAAATTACATGATCACATTGGTCCAGTCTATAACTGTGTTCCTATAAACCAATTAATTAAAAATAATTTCCTAGCTAAGGAAACCAATGCATTGCATTAAATATTCCATTTAATCCTCCATCCTGAGCATGCACCAGGCATTAGACAACTGGAGAGGAAAAACTCTCTTTCAACAAGAAGGAAAACCTGCAGCAGAGCCAGAAAGGGATGGAGAGGACAGGAAAGAGGGGTCAACACGCACTATAACCCTAAGCCAGGGATACTTGCTGAGAAAGAAAAAGAGAAACACAAATAAATGACAGTAATTATGTTACATATTTACATATGGAGAGTAAAAAGCAGAGAGAGGAAAGTGCATCATGGGATGTCCCCCAGCCTCGGCCTATAGCAGCATAACTAAAAGGAAGGAAAAGGGTCACTAAGCCAACTAACTGTAATATAAAGATACAGAGGGTTTCTGCTTCCTAAAGCCAAACTGGAAGCTGGTTCCACAGAGAGGGGTCTGATAGCTGAAGGTTCTGCCTCCCATTTTACTTCTAGATCCTCTAGGAACCACAAGTAAACCCTCAGTCTGAGAGTGAAGTGCTCTGTTGGTAAAATATGGAACTCTTGAGGTTTTTAAGATCCAACGACGTTCGATAACTAAGAACTCTCTATGTGATGAATAATAATTTTAAAGTTTACTTAGGGTTTAACAGGGAGTCAGTGACGAGAAGGTCATATCTCTTCTCATCGGAACTCTTACAGCAGCATCTTGTTGCAATGATCCCAACACACCAACAGGCTGTTCAGAGACCGCTTGGAGAATAAAGAAAGTATGAGGCATTATCCACCATAATGTGGCCAGCTGACCTCACAACTTCAAAAGTCCAAAGAGGTATTTTTAGGATGAGCTTCACCAAAGACCAAAGAGAAATGTCTTAGCACGAGGAGAGATACGAGGAGAACAAGCTACCTTTAAGGAAAAAGACTCAGTATGGTCAAAGTTTGCAGAGCTGTGATCAAAGCCAAAAAAGTAAAAGATCTAATGTCTGTAAAATTGTTTCCTGGCAGCATTATATGCTAGTAGAATGTATGTAAACCCCTTCATACCTTGATTTGCATCCTTCAGGATCACCAAATTGCTGATAGAGCAGGATGGTCCAGAGTGGAGGGAGAAACTTCCAGACATTCCTCTGGTGCCTCTGTCTGCTCAGCAGCACCGCAGAGAGGAACCCCCCAGCGCAGAGGTCCTCCAGGCTCGAGCAGAGAAGGCTGCCAGGGATGCAGGTCTGCTTTCACAAACTCATAACCCTTTGTTTACCCTGAAAATGACTTACATCTCCCAATAAGTGTTTTAAATATACCTCGGGATATTGTCAAGCATGTCACAGGTTGATGTTGTTTTTTACCTACCTTTAAAATCGTTTTGTGGTTTTAATGTCAGGATTGATTAAAAAGAGCACAGTGTCTTTTAGAAGTGTAACAAAGCAATCAAAATTAGTTATATTTTATATTAGTCATGAAACTTACATGCAAACCATGTGAGTTTATAGCTGATGAGATACTATAATATAAAATCTTGCATCTGAGTGAAATTAAATCAAATTAGATTAGAAATACTTCAGCAATCCCAGAGGGAAATTAAAAGGATCTTTCTTTACTATCAATACAGCACTCAAATGAGCATTTTATTTACAAAGACAGCTTTTCTATGCTTTAAGTATATTTTGATTAAAAAATATTTTTTCCCTCCAAAGCAACCTTTTATTTTGGATGGATCATTTTGACCTTGCGGCTATTTTTAACTCAGGATTTCAGCGCTTCCTTTGCTAGTACACTCAGCACCAGTGGAACAAAAAGAATAAACTTCCTGTTTGTGTGTCACTCCCATACACAACATGGTAATGTAAGTGGATATGTCAACTTTGTGCACTGACCATGCAGTTTCTTCATTCTCAAGGCTGCTGCAATAAAAGAAAAAAGCTTCTTGCACAGTTTTCCCCTCCTAGAAGACTCTGCAGCAGATTGATTAGCCTACAGTTCACACCGTGACTGATTGCTGACTTAACTCTCATGGCTTACGTCCAGTCGGTGCAGCATTCATTTCAAGAACTTAAACCCTCAAGCTGTGTAGTTTAGGCTTGTGAAATGAAGGTCAATTAAAATGTTTTGTAAGTGTCAGTGAGGATTTATTGCCTTAAAACAAAAGAGAGTGGGACTGGTTTCTACATCAGTAATCAATATTAAGTAATTACCACTTTACTTTGTTTTCTAGAGAGGAGAGCTGAGGTCCGTTTTTCAGCATTGAAGCAAGAAGGGAATGATTTTGTGAAGAAGGGCCAATACCAGGATGCTCTGGGGAAGTACACAGAATGCCTTAAGTTAAAGCCAGATGAGTGTGCAATCTACACCAACAGGTTAGAGGCCTCTCACCTCACATTTCTATGTTTCATTTCACTTTCATTTCTCCTTTACTTGCTTTTTCTGTACTTTACATCTGAATAAAGTACTGGTCCCCTGCTTTGTGTGTTTGTTTGCACATGTATGTTGAGCGCTGCTGTGGAAACAGCTTGTCTGCACGACCACACCAGAGCAAACAGAAGATGTACTGACAGCAACTTCATCTAGAGAAAATAAACACCACATTCAAAACTAATTTCATTTAGATTTTATGTTGTATCATCCCCTTAATATATAAGACATTTTTCCCCTTTCATCAAAATAAACTCACATTTGATGAGTTACAGACTTTATGATACCTTTTAGTCATGCATCAAATCATAGCTGTTGGTGACAAAAATAAAAAACAAGTGGTGTGTGTGCTTGCAGAGCTCTGTGCTACTTGAAGCTGGAGAGGTTCACTGAGGCCAAGCAGGACTGTGATGCAGCACTGAAACTAGAGCCAACCAATAAGAAGGCCTTTTACAGACGAGCCCTGGCCAATAAAGGCCTCAAGGTGAGCAGACCCGGACAGAGTTCATGTTTACATTATCTAAACTGTCATGTTGGTTCACATATTGGACACATGAAGCTGTATTTTGTCTCTCCCTCCATCAGGACTACCTGGCATGCAGCTCTGACCTGCAGGAGGTGCTGCAGCAGGATCCCAATGTGCAGGAGGCTGAGAAGGAGCTAGAGGAGGTGACAGTGCTGCTCAGACAGAGTCTGGCCAACGCTTCACAAGCCAAACCCAGAAAGACTGTCCCCATCACAGAGGTAGATGCACATTTCATTTTAATCAATACTTACAATAAGCTCAGGTTTGTCTCATGCTGTTAGTTTGGTGGATAAAGTCAGAACTTCAGACCACATCCACCTTTTTTCAGAAGAGCCCCCTGTGCAGGCAGCAGCATGAGATACATGCAGTACAGAAGATCTTTGCACCCACAAGAAGGCACAAATCCTAACATGTAACATACCAAAA
This sequence comes from Melanotaenia boesemani, assembly GCF_017639745.1. Lineage (NCBI taxonomy): Eukaryota > Metazoa > Chordata > Actinopteri > Atheriniformes > Melanotaeniidae > Melanotaenia > Melanotaenia boesemani. The sequence goes on from NC_055687.1 coordinate 33,050,691, forward strand.
TGACAGGGAGAAACTCAGCTAAAAGGCTCTACCGAGCACTGGTATCCAAACGAGACACAATTCTGTATGCCGCACAAACAAGGTGTCATATGAAAGCAGATAATCAGAAATCATGTCTTACTTTTGCCGTTTTGTGGTCAGAAGTTTAATTCCAGCTCTAAAAACTCTGCGAATGTGTTCTATGACTCTTTGTTTGAAATGAATCATGAAGCTCCTGCTGGTTTCCATGAAGATGAAGGAGGTTTTATAGTGAAGTATTCCCTCTTCCTGTGATTAACTACTGTATCTTGGGTTTCACTGCTTACTGGATCTTAATGGCATTTCAAAAGTGAATTTAGAGACTATCCCTGGATTCTCCTACTCTGACCATTGATAAATATGTGTATCATCAACATATAAGATATTTACCTGTGTAACACCTCTATTAAGACCCCTGGAAAACTGCTCAAGTTTGCTTTTTTTTAGCTTGTACTGTAGCACAGGTCCTCATCAAACTTTACTAGCTCCTACATGAATTGGGCTGCTATCCTCTGGTTTTACTGAAAGTGATGTGGTTTTCCTTTAGGAGAAGATTATTATTTACATTCTTTTTTTACTGTTCCAGGTTCATTTATACTGACACAGTAACACAAACCTTGATTCTGACACTCCTATGATAATCTCACGTGTGAGCTGTGAGACCATGATTATACACACAGCCCTTGTAGTTGTGAAGATATACTTTATTTATATTGAGTAAGTCATTTCAGACAGGAAGGAGAAAAAATAATCCTCATTATGAGGAGTTTTTTTGGGGGGATTCCATGAACCAGACGAACAGTAAGAAAGCACTGATTAGAACGTGGCAACCTTCTTCTTCAGGTTGATGATGACGAGGAGGCGATGGGTGTTTCTGACTCAGCCAGCAGCTGCAGAGAAAACGTCACCATCAACCTCCAGCCCACCAGCGCCTATGACTTCAGCCAGTCCCTGAACGCAGCTCGCTGCAGTGGAAACACGGCAGCTTGTGCCAAGTTGCTGGCCTCCACTGCCCCAGAGATGCTTCCCCAGTACCTCAGCACCCAGCTGGATGGACACACTGTAAGCTTCATCATGCAGGCGCTTGACTCACATTTACTGGAGAAAGATCCCAACCTGGTTTATCAACACCTCAACCATCTGCACACTGCTGACAGATTCTCGGTACGGTCAAATTTACACTCAAACGTTTTCTTATCTGTTATCAGAAATGAGTGTGAGGTTTGTTGTTAATGCGTATATATTTTTTACAGGTTGTGCTCATGCTGCTGGAGAAGGACGAGCGTCGCCACATGACTCAGCTGTTCGAGCATCTGTCAGCTGTGGAGAGCACAGAGTTCACAAAGAACAATGTTCAGAATCTGGCCAACAAATACATCTGACCCTCCTGCCCCTGCTCCCTACTGCATGAGCTGCTGCACCTCTTCTGCTGGATCTATGCAAATCACTGCACAAGAACTGAAGAATGTGCCCACAGCACCACCGTGGAGCTGACCCGGAATCATCCAAGCTGTAAATGACCTCTGTATGTTTGTGTGACAGTAAAAATCTATTTTTCACTCCAGAACATTTTGCTATGCAGATTTACTTTTGTACCAGCACTAACCATTTGAATTGTGGAAAATGTGTTGAGAAATCGGGTCCAATGTGCAATGTTACGTAAGACAAGTGTGTCCGGGTTTGCTCAGGACGAGCTTCTGTTCCCAGAACTGTCGATGTGGTCCTTGAATGCGTTTCAAAATCAGAGATGGTATTCAGTGCATTCTAATATTATCCTGCAAAGGAGCATAAAAGATCATTTACCACCAACTTGCTGTTGGACCAACAAATAAGATATGAACACATGTACTGTATGATCTCTGCTGTGACGTCAGTATGTGCTGAGAATGCTGGAAAAATATAAGAGCTTCATTTTCTGTTTATTTATGAAGCTAGTATGAAGCTAGGATGAGGGCATAAGATTAGTAACTTGTACACAGGTTTTTTAACGTGTGTCTTCTTATTTGAATTTGTCAAAACAGGGACATAAACAAATCAAATCTACAAACAATTAATTGTGAAAGTTTGAAACTGCAAGTAAATTTTACAAGTCAGTTCTACACATATGTGGAACAAATGGTTTGTGCTTGTAAAACCTAAAAGTATTTTTAGACTTGCAGACTTAATCTGTATTTACAGTTAGCAAACTAGCAATACCAGTTACAGAACTTTTCTGCCTGTCCTAGCTCCATATTTATTCAGTTATTTAATCAGCAGATGTGTTCAGACCTAGCATCATACCTGAAGACAGTCGTGTCCTTTTAAACATAAATGACATTAAGTTATTGGGCGTGTTTAATGAAGGCACATCTGCAGTCATCTTCACAGCAGTTCTGACTGGGGCGAGCACACTGGAGTGACGCAGCATCTTAATGGGATGTGTGCCTTGGTTTTCAGTCTAGGGGTCGACTTCCATTTATGTGAGTCTACAGATACTCCTAAGAACATCTGTTTGAGTGATTCTGTAGGTTTCATTAAATTAAATGGCATATTTTTGCATCATAAATTAACATATATTCTGGTATTTCCACATAAAAAATGTCTTCTTTTTTTTTTTTTGCTATTTTAAAGTTATACATGTTAAGTAATATTTAAGTTTTCAAATAATCCTAAATTGAGAACTGCCTGAAACCATACCAATCTGTTTTAAAATGTTCCTCATGAATGTACCAGGTTCACTTCAGGGAGACAAACTGAGAGCAAAAGCCAATAATTTACATCTTCCATAGCTTATCTTCACTGTGGATTTAACTGTATGTTTCAGTAGAGTTGTAAAATAAATTGTGTACAGTATTCAGAGGGATATTCAATAAAGTAGAATAAAAACATCAATGTGCTGTGAGTTGAAGTAAACTTAAAAAATTACAAATACCCTGAAGTTTACATACACTTTCTCACTTAAGTTGAATTTGACTGAACTTTTCCTGTTTTCTTCAGCATTAATGATCTAAATTTTGTCTATTTGCTAAATGTTAATAATGAGAGTGTGAATATTTCTGAGAATTTTCTACTACTTTCTTCGAGGTCAGAAGCTGACATATAAAAGATGACTTTGTCTATAAACAATGTGGGAAAGCCAGATGATGTTCTTGGAAGACTCTTTGCATTAAAAAGGTAAATGAGGAATGCTTCATTACAAATTATCCAATTAGAAAACTAACTATTTCAACAACATGAGTACCTTCTTTTTCACAACATACTGTACAACAATACTGTATATCAATAGAACCATCTTATTAATCTCTCCAATGGATCCTGTAAATTTACCTCTGATGGAAAAAAAGAAAGTCATCATCCAAGTTTTTAAATCAGGAAGTCAGGACAAAATAAGTAGTTATCACCTAATCTCCATTTTACCTGCTCTGTCTACAGTTTTTGAAAAACCTGTAGCTACAAAACTGATGAACCATCTTCAGGAAACTTTAAACTTAAAAGGCCTTTGACACCATAGTTTGCTGTTATCCAAATTTATCTTTCAGTTTTTTCCCCAAGGCAATAAAATGGTTTACAACGTATCTCCAGAACAGAAAACAGAGTGTCAAAGGTCCCCAGGACATATTAACCTTCTCAAATGACCACATGGCATCCCACAAGGCTCCATACTTGGTCCTTTGCTTTTCAGCCTCTTTATTAATGACCAACAAGCCAACATATTGAAGATGATGCAGTTTTATATGCAGACACCAGACCGGGGTGCTGTTGTCTGATCTACATGCATGGTTGATGTCCAAGAGTTGCTTTTTCAAAATCATCTACAGTTTTAATGTTTTTTATGTGTTTGTGTTTCTCAATTTAAAAGAAACTAACCTGCAACATCTTAAAAGTCAGTACTCAAAATGAAGAAATTCGTTCAGTGACAGAAGTGAAATATGTTGGGGTCGTACCAGATCCTCAACTCAAATTTAAGCATCATATAAAGAATCTTTCATAAAGTGACCTTTTCATCTTTATTCTTATATCTTCCTATACTAAATAAGTCTGTTTATAAGTTATATTCTCCACATATTCATGCTGTAGCCACTTTAAAATCAGCTAGCAGCTTTGCTACCGTCCTGGTTAAATTAAACTGGATCTCGTACATCTAGCTTAGTCAGCTAAGTAACTAAGTAAGTAAATATACAAGTAACTTGGATACTGACGTACTCTGAGCATTTTCATAGAACATGAACTGAGTTGAAAACTAAATAGGAAAAGTTTTCCTCACATTATCTTACAACAAATTTTGTGCTAGCATATAAATAGATTAGCTCAGTTATGTAGCTTCATGCTAACATCAGGTTAATAGTCTTGCATAATACAGCCAAATGTCAATATTTTTACAAAATGACTAAATATGAAACTACTTAAACTGGTCTAGTGATAAAGGTGATGCATGCAGGCCTGGAAAGATTTTTCTGTCCTCCTCCAGTTACCTGTCAATCAGGGAGTGCCACCTTGGACACCCCTTTAGCTCCACCCTTGAAAGGAAGATAAGTTCTGTGTCCCAGAGATGAATGTGTTTTGGTTCAAAATGTGTAAATCAACCCCAGAACAAAGCTAAAGACTTTGTGAAGAGGCTGGGTAAAGTAGGGATGAGAATCATTATCCACAGTGAAACAAGCCCTAAACCAACATGGGCTGAAAGGCTACTCAGCAAGGAAGAAGCCATTATTCCAAAAACAACAAAAATAGGTTTTCCAAAGGGACAATGACCCATTTGTTCTTAAGCTATACTTTATGAAAACCCTGGTCAGATTCACCAATGTGTTTGTAGACTGTGAAAACCAATTTCTTCAGCCCTTATTTTGCTCTATTTTGCAGGGTAACACCTGAAAATACCAATTAAAGATCATGAGACTGAAGGGCCGTGTGCATACAAAGATGTGGAAAAATAACCAATGCCAAATAAATGAATAAAAATTCTCATTGTGGCATTTAGCAAATAGAAATAATTTATGTAACCACAAGTGAGCTAAAACAAGTTTAGCCTGATTTAAGTTCAGTCAAGGAAAAAAAGTTAGTTTCCTTTTATAGTGTTTGTAAATTTCTGATTTCAAATGTATTTCAAGTATTTTGAGTGACTTCACTGTAGTAGCTTAAAAAGAAAAGCAACACATTCATACATATTTTTTTATTTTTTTGATATGCATTTACACACATATAGTAAAGCAAATTACCAAACAAATATACAAATAACATATGCTAGTCTGCACAAAATACAGATCATATCTGGCACTAGTGTTTAAATCAGAACCAAGAAACTGGAATTTAGTTGAAGAGAAGCAGAACTAAAAAGAACAAAATGTGTTGCTGTAATGCTGGGAGAACTGCAGCATGAGGCCGTATCCACAGAACCAAACTAAGTGTTCATTGAGTAACAAAAAAAGAAAACATTGCTGGTAGAGGTTCACCTTCAGCAAACACTGAAATTAAGAAGAAAATGAGTTCAAGTCTGCTCAGCAGCACCGTTGGCAACAGAAACAAGAACCACAAGACGCGTCAGACGGGAGGTAAAACCCCAACAAACCCTAGTAACCATTGTGCATTGTACATCAATGCAATATGAAAAGAATACAGGTAACAGTGCAGGTGCCTCGAGCCGCTGTGCAGCCTCGGTTATTTGCATTTTGTGAAGCATGTGCAGAAACAGCAGTCTGGGTGAGCCTGCGTCTGGACTTCATTCAACCCTGCGGTGTAAAAAAAGGATGCACGATGCCGTGTCTACAGCCAACAGGTGAAAGAGATAAGATTTAACAAAAGCCTGATAGCTGTCTTTGGAAGGCAATTGAAAAAGTCTTCATTTACCAGATGTACCACAGTATGTTCTACGTGTGAAGAAGCATCCCTTCAACAAAGACTAACATTCTGCCATCTATGAGTTCTTGTTTAGGATTTAGAAGACACAGTGGAGAGTGACAAACAAAACAAACATCTTCTTGAAGGCACCATGAGTTAACAAAGCTCTCTTTTACTCAGCGAGGCGAAGCCATCCTGAATAAATCACAGAACAGGACGACTTCTCTTTACAATTTCACAGAATTGACCCACTTAACATTATAACAATGACTTTCAGCATCATCTGGACAACAAAGGCCTTCCAGAGACCGTTTCTCATAAACAACTGTCAACAACCCCCCTGCCCCAAATATCATTTTACAAATTACACCCAGGCTTTCAGTCATCTTAGCACTAAAAAAGACACGCTTGAGAGTTTTAAGCTACAGGTGTCAAGCCGGGCTGCTAAAAAAGAAGCTGTCAAGCACCATCTCCCACAGCGGGGCTACAGCTACATGTGCATCCATCTGAAGATCTTTTGTTATGGGTCAGTTTTAGTGCTAACATAATTCAGGATATTCAGCCCAGCCCTCAAACTTTTACATCCAGGAGAAAAATAAAAACAGAATAAATACAAACTAGAACACAAAGGTTCCCTGTTAGTTTGAGGAAATGGTGAATCATACTGCCTGGTCCCTGTTTGAGATTAAAGATTCCTGCATGGAGTTGCATCCATATCATAAAGCAAATAATCAAACACTAGCACAACTGGCACAGTGGTTTTATTTCAACCTACAGAGATCAATATGCAGCGGGTGGCGAATCAGTGGGCTGCGTCCTGGTTAAAGTGATGAGTCACTGTCAGCAGTCTGCGGGTCACACACACACACACACACACACAGAAAAAAAGAATGAACGATCTTAACGTTTCTCTCATGGCTGTGATTTAGAAACCTTTTAGTATTTCCAAAAACCCCCTCAGTCAGTGGACAGAGAGCTGTTTTACTCTACGCTTTACCAGAGAATAACCAAAAAAATGCAGATAAACTGAAAGCAGGAACTGTTAGTTTAGAGGAAAGGATGTTACATAAGATGTCTGTGCAGCACTTAAGGTATTGACATTTTAAATATCAGTCTGTATACAGGAGTTCTTGGACTGCTGCTGGGTTTGCGGTGGGGCGTGTGGTTGGTGGTTGTTGTTGGTTTCTTTCAGGAGTTCTCTGGTGTTGCTGTCAGAGTCCAGCTCAGATGGACACGGCAGGTTCTCCTCTGTGATGAAGCAGAGCGGCGACAGCTCTGTGCCGTTACCCAGCGAGGAGGCGGTGGAGGTGGGAGAGTGGGGAGTGGTGGCGGCTCCTTGCCCCTGGGAGGAGGATGATGAAGGTGAGGGGCACGTCTCCAGCCGGTCGTTCTCCACCTCGGGGAGGGGGCTGACGGTGGCGAAGCGCATGTGGTAGTCGCCTCCGTTAGAGCCATGGCTGCAGGACGTCTTCATGCTTTCCAGATCGGAGCAGCTGAACTCGGAGAAATGGCTGGAATGGGAGTCGGCCACAGATGGCAGGCTGCCGCTCAGCGAAGGAGAGTCAAACTCAGAGGAGTTGGTGCTGCGCTGTTCTAGGAGCTGAGCATCCATGTCCTCCCGGGTCTCGTTGATCTTGGTACTTCCGCCTCCTTTCTTACGCAGCTTGCCTTTACTCTTTTTGCCCCCTGAGCTGGAGGAGGAGGAGCACGAGGCCTCTTTGGCCCACTTAGTGGAGGTTCCTTTGCCCTCTGAGGACGTGAAGCCGTTGGAGGGACATGCCCAGCCACAGCGGCCGGCATGGCTGCCATCGTCTACACTGCTGCTTCCGCTGTCATGCCGCCGTTTGCTGGGTTTGGACTCAATGTCGACCTGGACTTCCATACTGTTTCCATCTCTGAAACAAAAGGACAGAAACAAGAAACTAAGCTGTAAAACTTGAAGATAATTTTTTCCTGAATATCCTTCCTAATTAGACCCCTTGAGTTCCTCTCACATTGTTCATGTGGAAATGTTCTTGCTGCGTTTTTTATGGTTTGATTCCATCAAAACTGATCACCATGATTCAAGATGATGAATAAAGATTTCTTTCTGACTGCATTTCTTTCTGGAAGACAATGTTCCCCACTATCCTTCCAGTTTTTAATAATGCGTTGGGACAGTTCTTAACCCAGTTCTAGTAGTTTCTGTATCTTCTTTCATGTTTTCTCTGCTTGATGCCAGTGATTGGACCCTTCTTAGAAGCTACTTATTGCTTGGGGGGACTTGGGGACTTGTTTTTGTGACCTCTTAGCAAAAACTAAGAGGTCACACATTCAACTTTCATTATTGACTTTTTTTTTGTAAATTAACATCAACTACAAAGACGTCAATCAAACACCTTAATCCAGATAAAACTATGCTCACCTGTCAAGAGGCATGTAGGCATTGAGAATGGATCCAGCCATTGCTTTGGTGCTAGCGTTGTCACTGATTGTTCCCAGGCTGACCGTACCAGACTCCCCACTGAGACTGCAGCGCTCCTTCTGTACATCAGCCTGCACCTCCAGCCTGACAACATGCAGCCAGGAAGACTTAGACAATGCAGGTGGAGAACACCACAAAGCTGGATCATGTTTAAAATGTTGGTACCTGTTCAGGTAGTTGACCATGACACTGCCAGAGAGGCTGCCGGTGATGCTAGCTCCAGCCAGGGCCATAGTAGAGGCCGTCTCACTCAGGTTGTCCCTGGTGGCTCCCAGACGGTCCATGTGGCTGCCGCTGGCACTAAGGCTGCCAGTCATCCCCCCAACACTGCCCTCACCTATACTGGGATTATTCCTGGTGTCTGCCACTGATGTCGTATCTACACAGGAGATTAAACAAAAATAAGAGGGCATATTTCCTCCAGACAGGGACTCTTTAGGTTATGGGGGGCAGTGTAGTAAAACTTACCCGTAGCAGCTGCCCCACTGCCGACGTTCATGTCATTCTCGTCATCAAACTCGATGCGAACGCCTTTTCCATTCCCAGCTGAAACACCACAACCTCCACTACGGCACAGAGAGATGGGCACCACCCCGTAGACGTACGCAAGCATGATGGGAACGCCGATGCCTGAAGGGTGGAAGAGCCAGAGACAGAGATGTCAGGATTGAGCCGGGTCAAGGAAAACAACAAAAGAACAGTGGAGGCTGCCGACGCTGACACAACTAAGTCGAAACAAACTGAAGCATCTTTACGTAACAGCACATGAGAAATCCTGACTTTGCAAACAAAACAAACTTTAACAGAACATACTCTTTAACATTAAACTAAGGGAATTTCCACAGAGTCAAACTAAGACCCAGGATGTCAATAAAGACAGAAAGAAGAGGGACGGGTTGGAGCACAAACTGACCAACAGTGACTGCAGCCACCACCGGGGACACGATGACCGAGAGGGTCACTCCCCCAGCAATCACCAGGTTCTTCTTGTGGTTGGAAATATCTTTGCCTTCATAACGGTTGTGGATCTGATGTTAGAAAGAGAAACATGTGAATAAATAAACCTTAACCCTTTCCCAGCCGCTGACCAGATATTCTGTCAATCAGTGTAATGGCAGTTATAATACAAGGAGGGCCGTTGTGGATTTTATGAATTACTGCAGCTCTCCTGGGTCCAAAACAAAGAAGCAGCTCTTCTAGAAAATTGAAGGAGGGGCTATAAAGTTTATTTCAACATAAATAAACATAGAATTCAGCTTCCAGACTTAAAGCTGTTAACGGTCACAGAGTCCGTAAATTCAATGTACAATGAATCAGATTTCTGAGTGACAGCGATGGAAAAAGAGGAGATGGGGGAGACGATAGCGAACATGGTGAAGGGGTCGACAGTCAAGGTGACGATGAAACAGGGAAACGGCACAGAGATGTTTTTTTTGTTAACAACCAGGAGAAGACAGACAACCAGACATGGGACAGGACAAAATAAGTTTTTTGTTTAAAATGGATTTTTTCTATGAAAATATTTAAATGATAACTATAGAACAAATGAAGGCAGAATAAAATATTTTGTGTGTAAAAGCTCAAGTTATGTTCTATGCTTTTATATATTCAGTGTTCATGTACCCTTAAAACATTTTCAGTGGGCATCAAACATAAGTAGATATAGTCAAAAAGGCATCTGATGAAAAATACTGTGGCGGGAATACGCAAAGTTAGAGTTTTACAGGTTTGGTTTCATTATTTTAGAGTTGTATTTGAAGTGTTTCCACAGATGCGCAAGTCTACCTGAATGCACCGATCCATCTCTCCAGGATTGTAATAAATACTCAGCTGTTAGCAATGAGGAAACAGGTGGAAGTGAACCGGTGCAGGTATATAGTTGAAGGGACTCAACTATGCAAGGCCCTGCAGATTAACGAGACTGGCTCCAACACAACGTGGCAGATCTCCCTCCACAGAGATGATGTGGACCCACAGTTTATTTAACAGAGCTAATTAAAAATGACCATCTTACAATAAGCCACTCATGCAGAGGCTTTAGTGAACCACCAGGATGCAGATGGACATACAGAGCAGACAGCAACATGTGGAACGGAGGTGAATCATGTACATACGTCTGATGTGATCATTACTGAACCTAGTCTGGTATTTCTGTGGAGGGGAAAATAAAGGGGGATTTGGCTCTGGCTTCTTGGCAGGCTCAAGTGGGGAATTCTGGAGTCTCAATACTTCCACATTATTACAAAATGAAACTCCCATTCCTCTCGGGTCTGGTTAGTTAATTACTACTTGATATAAAACCGATTCGCAATAACAAACATGCACAGTAGTTGCAGCACGCGTCACATGAGGGATGTGGGAGAAAGAAGAGCTCAAAACCAAAACTACAAATGAAACCATTTCAAGACTGCAAGCATAACATTTATAAATTCTACCCAGTAGGACAGATGAACAGGTCTATGAAGCCTCACCTTCCTTCCTACGTATACAGGGATGCCGATAATCATAGCAGGGATCGCAATGCCAGCAATGAGTGCGATGCCAACAGGTGCACCAACAAGTGTTCCCAGTTGCCAAAGAATCTTCTTCTTCCTGCTCCACGGCTTCTTCCCCCAGAAAGTACAGCCTGATGGACTGAAACAAACATAAGCAGAGTTCAATAAACAGTCAATTATTTAATTATATGGCTTATTTACACGGTTGCCTAATGTGGTTTAAAAATAATCTAAATGTTTCTCTCAAAAAAGGATTTGAGTAAAGATATTTACCTCAAGTAGTGCAAGTCTGAAATCTCCTTCATGCAGAGCCAACAGAACTCACAGCCACAGACCGCGCAGGTCATGTGATTACAGCTGCCATCATTCATCTTGATGATGTAAGCGGCACAGCGGGGACATGGTTTGATGTCATCAGCTGAGAGAAACACATCAGGATGTAAAATGATTTAAAAAAAATAAAAAAGACTGGACAACTCTCACATTTAAAAACAAGCTGTATCCAAACATGGCCCCACCCAACACAAAGTTAACACAGAACCCTGTTTCCACCAAGGGGGTCCAGCTCTAGACGGTTTGTTGTAGTTTGGTAACCCTGGTCTCTGTTGCGTTTCCACAGCAACTGTACCCTTACCTACTATAGTAATAGTAATAGTATGATGTCACAGCAGCATAACACCTTCCTTGGATTATAACAAAGAAGAACGAAATAAAGGAGAATGGTGGACATCCTGCAGTTTGTGTTCCTTCTTCTTGGGATGTGGCTTTATAGGGACAATAAGTGAAAATTCATCCTTTCTAGATTGAAGGAATTAACAAAGGGCTATGTGAAGAACTAGAGGTGTAATTTCATCTGTACAATAGCACAACATCACACACCCTCTATCTGTGTTGAGCGCCAGCCCGTGTTTACCAGCCGGTCTGGCCACGCATTCATGTACGTTCATGTGATTCGCCGCCTCCTCCTCCCGTCTCTCAGAGCCCTCGGCCGAGGTAAGTGGGGGTAAAAGGTCGAGGGAAGTGTGGCTCATTACACTTTGGTCTACATGCAGAGCTACAACAGAAAACCTTGCTGTGAAACCATTTCGCTTTTTTATCCCTTTAAATAATAAAATAAATCTGTTATATTTATACATGTTCCTGTTTTGTTCTTATTGCCACATCACACAGGAAGTGATGGTTTTTTTGATCAAAGGATTGCAGTGTGTCAAACGTCATCATTTAGGGTTGAATCAGAAAAACTGAAACCCCAATGAAAGGTTTCCAAATATTCTGACCCCTTACCCAGTTTTTACCTCCGGAAAAACACACACACACACACAAAAAAGATGTGTACCATCTCATCCTGTACTGAGCCGGATACCTTGATGGAAGCAGGGCTTGTGTTCAATGATCAGCCATAACATTAAAAACATCCACATATTTGTTAAGTGATGGAAAATTCACTTTGAGGCACTTTAAAATCCCATTTCACATAATTACTGTTTTCAACAACTACAGTCTACCCGTACTTTACTAGTTTCTAAGCTGGTTAAAAGCATGCCTGTTAATTTTTTTATGCTTTTTTTTTTAATCTCTCACATGTGTTCATTTGTGGTACTGAATAACAACAAAAAAGACAATCAGTAACGAGGTGGATAGGTACTACACACTGTTGTAAAGTCTTGCATACAGAATAAAAATTTAATTCAAACAAAAAATATCCACAAATGACGTGCACACTGATCATCGTCATCATCATAATGCAGTGTACTGCAGGAAAACCAGCAGGGCAGTAGCACGCAAATCAATGATGCTGTCATGTAAATATTTCTGCAGGCTAAGATAGGGATAGTCAATTCATCCCAGTGTGAAGCACCACAGGAAACCCTGTGAGGCCTCTTTCTCTAAAGACAACACATTTCACTCTAAACTGCTTCAAAGCACAAGTTTAATGACATGAACGTCAAAGTTTGTAGTAGAGAAAAAATAAAAAGATTCTGTCTATAAGGTGTGAAATAACAAATCAAACTGTTTTAGTGTGATCGAAGTTATCAACTTTTTGTAAAATCCATAATGGCGTTATCCATCTGGCATCCCGTTGTGTGTTTATGTGGCTTTTTGTGAGCCTACCTGCAGCTCCACTCTCCTGACTGTAGCTGAGGGAGGACGAACGCACGGTTCTCAAGCGGAGGCTCTGGGCTCTCTGCTGACGTGCTGCATCACAGGTCTGGTTGGGATGCCACAGCTGCTTACAGTGGTAACAGAACTCAGTACCACAGCCCTCTCTGCCACACGTGATCTTTGGACAGCTGGCACACCCAAAGGCTATTACTGCATATCTGGTAGAGGAAAAACAAAATGGTGTCATCTCTGAATGAGAGAGTGCATATCGTACACATGGTCACAAGATCTTTCAGATCTCTAAATAATGAGTAAATAACCAAAGATATAAGGCAAATAATGGGTAAATTAAAGAATGCAGGACAAATTAACCAACAATCAAAACAAGTTAGCTAAAATTTGAGAAAAGGTAAAGAGAACTGTGGTAATGTTTTACACAGATGAAGTACGGCCAATGCTAGCATGTACCAGTACAGACGTCTGGTTCCAATCCATGGGTGTCAGCTGGGAGATCATGCCTCTTATTAATTAATACTAACTGACACGAGAGAAAAATATTTTAAACCCAATTTTAATCATCCACCTACTCTTAAAATTTATATTTGTTACTGAGGTTGCTTGTTACTGTTGTGATGCACTGACCTGAATCTCAGATACAGACACAAGAAAGAAATGGAGGCATCTCCATGTGCACAGCAAACGCTATGTTTGCTTTGCTGGACTTTGTTATGAAGCCTCTAATCTGTAGACACTCACTAGATGTTTCTTTAGTTTTAAAGAGGAAAAAAGAAATCTTAGTCTGGACAGGATATTTTTATTTTGTGTAACCAGTGTTACAGAGAATGTAGGGCAGAGTCTGTTTGGTTTACCAAACTGCAGCGTCTCCTATAACAACATATATTTATATGACCTCGCACAAGGCAGTGATAACAGAAATCAAGTGATGCATGACATTCCCACCTCAGACAGTCAGTACTGACGATGTGACGATGTTTAAGTCAGGAATGTAAACTATTAAGATTAGAGTCAATACCCCGGGGTTGCATGACGTAGGTATGAGTAACAGAAGATTCCCAGCCCCCCTGTGACGGATATAAGGATTAAGATTCAATCACAGAGCCCACAGGGCCTGGGAGACTTCCTCCGCTAGGGATCCATTTAAACAACCAAAACATCATCTAACAGGCAAACACACAGAGAGGAACTGCAGAGACATGTTCGTCTCCATCTACAGCAGCATTAAAGACTGCAGAGATGAGGAGGAAGAGGTTTGGAAGTTATCTTAATGAACAGAGTGGAACATCTGTGAAACTTTCTATTGTGTACAGTGAGAGTAAAAGTCTGGACAACCCTACCTAGTTAATATAAATGATACACAGATTACCCTAATCTGTAAACCACATTTGAAGTTGCTGAGACCAACACTGCTCACTTCCATCAGTCAATTAACAATGATGGACAACTATGTAGACAAATGTGTTTCACCCAGCTGTTTTTATATGGATTAATGGAGATGAATATGATCATCATGCAGGACTGTCTCGATTATTTAAACACTAATTATACAATCGTGTAAAAATAGCTTTAACACAAAGTCCCACAGCTGTGAAAATTTTCGTAAGGCTGAAGTCCCCCGCAGCTCATCAACACCTCATCAACTACCTGTTCTCATGTAAATTAGCGTTTAATTTAGCGACGCTAACGTAACACGTCACTGTCGCAGACGTTACGTCCCCTAACTCATGTGCAAATGCTAAATGAAACAGTTCCCCTGGGGAAGGGAAGTTCATAGAACTAAATTTGAGGCAGACAGTTCTTAGAACTTCTCTGTCCGAATGCCCCTGATGCTTTCCTCCGCACCCACCCCTCAGGTCTAACTTCCAGCTTAGTTCTCTGTTGTAGGTCTAGAGCGCACTAAAGGAAATTACATTTGTTATAAAACATAATCATGTACGCCATCTGTGTTTTTAGACCATGGACGGCGGGATGATTTCACACAGCAGCTGATTCATTGTGAGGTGGGGGGAGCCGTGCAGCTGCAGCAGGAGTAGAGACCTGACCTGCTCTGGCTGGGACTTATAAATACTTGTTTTAGCTCCATAGTAAATAGCGTAGATTGCCATGACAGTATAAATATTCTTCCTGTAACAAACCATCTGATTCTTTTATATTTTAAGGCTGAGGAGGATGTATGTTCCTGCTTAGCTGATGCAAAGAGGAAGACTGTTGCACAGACTGGTGGGATTTGTAGTTCCGGGTTAATAAAAGACCATGATCCCCACAACAACCTAATATTCAGTTAGAGTTATGTCCCGACTTGGTTACATGTGTTTATACACATGAAAACATGATAAATTCCCTGGTTTGTGTGTTTCACCTTTTGGCAGTAGGCAGAGAAGACGATAGAAGCGAATAAAGGAGAAAACTGAGAGTTGGTTGGAAAATGAGTGGGGGAGCAAATCACAACCTTTTGTAATTCCCAAGTAAAACAGACTGTTAGGAAGAACAGGCAACCATTTGAATGAGCATGAAATGTTTTTAACAAGTCATTTGCTCATTATACTCATAGTTGTATATATATATATTGTTCAGTGCAGTACCTCTGACCGCACAGTGACTTCTTACATAACACATGTGTTTACAGTGGATGTTTACATTTATTTTGGCAGTGGACAGAGAACTAAGTAGATCTAATGTATACAAAATGAAGATTTAGCACAATGATATGCATCAATACAGATTTTAACTCATTTCTTTGAGGTGCAGAGTCACAAGTTTGTGTGGAGTACTGCCTGCTCTTTGGGTCTGAAAACTTGCCTGAGTTCCTGAATTGAAAAACAACAGGTCAGTAAGTGAGGTGATTAAGTGTGGAAGAGGGAGGGGGGGCTGCAGGAGAAACTGAAAATCCTGGGACTTCTAGTGTTAAGCAAGAAAAAGAAGGGAAAAATCTAAAGCAAGCAGCTAATTCTGGGTTTGTAAAAACTCAATAAAACATGTCATGTTTCTGAAAAATTCTTACCCTGAAATCGCATCTTCTACTTTTCTGGCCAAGTCATTTATGGGGCATTTAAAAAAAGATTAAAAACCCAGTTGACCAACTTTTATTGGATACTGCGGCTGAAGAATAAAGCACCAACAGTACTTCTAGAGAGTCTGAAGGGATGTTTTCTTTCTCTCTGTTTTTATAGCCACATAACCTCAAACAATTCCTGGAAGAAAAGGAAACGTCTGAGGGACAGAGAGCGAAAGAGAGCGAGCGAGAAACACAAAGAAAGCAAAGGTAAAGAGGAAACTGAGTTTTTAACTGGCAAGGAAAATTCTGTTAGGTATGAAAATGTCCCCGTATGAAGGTCAGCAAATATTTTCCTGGAAGCAACTTTTAGAACTGGATTAGGTCTGCTGAGGTCAAAATGACCAAATATGGCATCCATGCTTTGATAAAAATAGATCAAATTATCATCCATAAATGTAGTCTGGACTCATTACATTTTAGAGTTATAACCACCCTGGACTTAAAAAAAACAACAAAAAAAACAAAACATTTGAACACACCTGTGACAAAAGACTGAGCCTGATGGTACAGAAAGGAGTACCAGTATGAGCATAATAGTAATAAATTGGATCTTATGTATTGGATCTTATGCACTTCTAATATGTAATATATTTGAAAACCCCTCAAACTTCTGTCGCTTTCAAACCATGCGGTCTTTGTTGAACATGGCGGTGCCCATGGTCTTAATGTTAGCTGCTGATGTGGAAGCTAATAAACCTAAAAAATATACTACACGTGAACATTTAATTTCATTCCTCCTCGCTCTCCCACTGCTGCATGCCATCGTGTCTTTTATCTTGTGCTCATGCTGTGACTTTTTATCTGTGCAAAGCTTCCATCCCTTTAACGTAAGACGCTAAATAGATGGAAACATTGCAGTATTTTGCACATGCACAGATGTAAAAAAAAATAAGAAAACGCAAACAAAACAAAGTGTTAATCTAATTTCTCATTAGGGCTGGGCGATATATCAGATATACTCGATATATCCTGAGACGTTTTACGTAGGATAGGTAATATGGCTATATCGCGTACATCGAGTATAAACCATCACAGCAGCACTTTAAGTCATATCACTTCATGCGGCACGGTTCTCTCAGTCATAGCAGATGGACAGCTCACCCTCCGCCCATACAGAAAACTCCTGGGCACATGTGTGTTCTTGTTTCAGGAGACAGGAAAGAAGCATGGAGACGAGCAGTATGCAGGTAGCTAGCAAGCTTGCTCATGTGCACGCAGCATGTAGACATGAAACAACGTAATTACATGTCAACATGAGATTAATCCAGGCTGTTTAGTTATAATAAAAGGACAAAATATAAATCTGTTCCAGAGGATATGGGACCTTACGTTACTTCTGTTGTAATAAAGGCAGTTTTTTAAGGCCATCACAAGTTTAGTGATGCTGTAAATACAAATACGTGTTTAGGGAGAGGAAGTAAAAAAGTAAAAAGGAGTGACTCATGTCTTGCCAGAACTGCACCCCAAACACGAGATCTTGCCTTTTCGTGTGTGTGTATTAATTTCTTACCCACAGTCTGGCGCGGGGCACCAGCGGCAGTCAGGGTCAGCAACCAGCCACCTCCTCAGCATGAACTCCTCATATTTCTCCATGAGCACACGATCCCCCAGGATCATGCAGATATCGTGCGGGTTGAAGCGCTCCGAGCACTCTGGGCAGCTAATGTTGACACGTGACTCTGAGATCTCAATACGAAGATACTGGCGCAGGCAATCGATGCAGGAGCGGTGGTGACAGGTCATGATGTCAGGGAAGCTCTCCCTGGAGTGACGCAGAAGGCACAGTGGGCACTCCAGTAGCTCTGACCCCACTCCAGCCCCTGCCTTGGAGGAGGAGGAGGTAGAGGAAGAAGGCCCTGAGGCAGAAGAGGTGGAGGCAGCAGCGACAGAGGCAGCTCCGGTCCCAGCCACAGAGAAGAAGCTAGAGTTCTTGTCATTACACATCTCAGAGTGGATGCTCTCGATGCTGGCGATACCATCCACTCCTGTTAGCCCTCCGGGTCCTGGATGCTGGAGTTCTCGGGACCTTTGACGCCCTGATTTGGACTCCCGTCCCCGTCTTCTGAAAAGAGAGGCCAGGGAGAGGCGTCTTTTCTTGGGGGCCTTCTTCACAGAGGGCAGGGAGATGGATGAGGCGGTGGACTGCAGGTCCCGGTCAGAACCCATCACTCCACCGCTCCCATGACCCAGCTGCTGGTGCTTCTTCAAGCTCATCTCTCCGGAGGGAGGTGAGGGGTGTGCCACTGGGGAGCCAGGGTTGGGAAGCCGGTCTCTCACATGTGCAGATAGGTCTGGGAGTTGGATGGGGCTTGGAGAGGGGGTCAGGTGGTGGATGAAGGAGGGGGCAGGGGAAGGGGGGCTGGGGTAGGGGGACAGGGCTCCAGAGGGCCCGTCTGTATTTAAGACATGATGGCTTCTCCTGATCAACCTCGCCGTCACATCTAATAGACGGATTTTGGCGAAGGGGTGGGGGTCACCTGCCGTGAAAACGATGCAACAGAACCTAGAGAGGGCAAGAAGGAGAAATAAAAATATTAAATGTGGAATTTAAATTATAATTCAGTCAATTTTATATTTAGAAACACAAAATATTCTCATATAGTTTACAAAACATCAAGTGCAATTAGTAAAACTACACTTTTTCTTTCAAACTGCTTCTTTAACATCAAATCACTGAAGATGCATGTCTGAGTTGAGGAAGTTATTCCCTCCAAACAACCAGATCCTTTGGTTACAGAAAAAAAAAGCAGTTTTAAACAGCAGCTACTCTGCTAAAAGACAACTGAAAGCCAAAACTAGCTAGATGTTTGTGTGTGTGTTGCTAAATTCTCTACTCAGGTTGTAATATTCAAACCCATTTTTTAAAAAGTAGTTTCCAGAAAGAAGCCTCTCAAGTCCATGTAGAGGTTCTGTAGCCTTTTCCATCTATTTTTCTCCCAGAATTAATATGTAGTATTTAATTATTGCTTAAAGAACAGGGGGGGTTTAGTTGGAATGAGGCTTTTTAGTTACTTTGTTCCTATATTATGTTTGCATCAAACAATATAAGTAAATAAAACCTAAAGACCTACAAGGATGTGATTTTAGACATTTATAATGCTGGAAAATTAATTAATATTCATGTTAACAGTAAAACCAGGATTGTTTCTGACAATAATCTTACACAAGAAAGTCGATAAATGTGACATCCCTAATCACTGCCAGAAACTCCAGTTTCTGTTTTATGAGTCATTATGAGTGAAGTTTTAGCCAACTTTAATACAAAAATGCTTCAGCACTTCAATGTTCTTTTGGGTTGACATTTTGCTCAGTCAGTATCGCAGCTGGCAAAGTGCAGCTTTGCTTTGCTAATCACGACGTCAGTCTGAGGAGAGGACGGACGGTTGACAACCTTGGACATTATTGATGCAAAGAGACAGTGTCCAGATCTGTCTGTAAAATCAACAGTGACGAGGCCGTCCTCTGCTGATAAAGAGACAGGAGGAAGTGGGAGATGAATCAGCAAACAGGCCATTTTAAGCCACTTATCACCATTTCAGGCGTTCTGGTAGTTTAAAAAGTGAATCATATTAAGCTGGACAGAAATGTAACATGAATACCAGTCTAATACTATTTATTTTTTTTCTTAAGAGAGATTTCTATACAGTAAGGGTAGCCAACATTTAATTTATAAAGCTGTTGAAAAAGACCGTCTTTTGTTATCTATTCAGGTTGTAATAAACCATCAACATTTATATGATATCACATCGCTATGCAAGGTTAAAGTATCACTGAGATTAAATAAAGCCAATGCTTAGTGTTGTGTTCAAGGATTGTTTAGAGGGTTTGTTAACTAATACATAGATCACAACTTTATGATAAACTTCTGAACATTTACCTACCAAGATGTCTCAGTTTAAAGTTTCATGAGAACATGGGGCTTTTTGACTGAATGTTGACATAACTTTGAAGCCAGATAAGGTTATTTCACAATATCCTGTGCGACAGCAATTACTTCTCAGTATTCACAAGCACGCATTTATGTCAAGTCACTTAGTTTTCTGAGTCGATCTACCCACTAGAGAATTTTTCAGTTTAGACTGTGTGCACAAAGCGAGTCTGAAGGAGAATAAACTACGAGTGTGTTTAAACCACAGCAATGAACAGCCGCCTTATGCTGCTGGTGTCTCAGGCAAACAAAATAGCACTTGAACGCACCTCAAAGACTTCAAACTGCTGGTCATGATGTTTGTGCAAGAAGACATAACTGATCAATGATTTGGGTGGAAAGTTGTGGGGGGGCGGGGGTATGCTTGAGGAAAAAAACCTGGTACAGCATGTAGATTTACAAAAAAATAGATATGGGTTTTTTAAAAAAAATTATTTGAATCGATCTGAATGGATTCAAATTTAATTAATGCAATATCGATTCATAAAACTTGAGGATCAATCTTTTCTCTGTGTTTCTTTTCCCGGTGACTACAGTGACCATATTCTCATGTGACTTGCCGATGTTTAGCGACAACTCAGCATATACACCCAACGGAAAGGTTGCCTGTGTCACTTCCTCTCGACAGATGAAGCCATATTTGGATTTTTAGAATAGCACTCATACAAACTTTGTTTCGGATGATAGAAATTTTAATGGCAAGGCTAGAAAACTATCAGAAACTTCATAAATAAGGTTGGTGTTTACAGCTGTGATAAGGCGCCCAGACCGTGGGCTCTGCCATGTGTAACAAACATCAAATCCTTTGAAAATAACAGGAAGTGATGTCACCACGAATGCATGAACTCCAAAATAAATCTGATAATGGACTGGTAAATATTGTATTTCAGAAGTACATGTAGACACAGATTAGTACAGTAATCTGATTACTCCAAGATACCTGATTTTGATGGTCACGTAAACAGGCTTAGTGTTTTCTAAAAACTAGTTATATGAAAATATCTTTAATATTCTTTATCTTTAATATCCAACACAAATTGTTGTTACATAGATATCTGTAAATGAATCAATATTAAAGAACAGAAAAGGTGGAACTAAAAATAGTGCAGCAGCATCCGAACCGTGTGTCCTGTGCATGTAACAGACATCCAACCCATAACCTCTGCATTAAAAGTGGCTTGTGGATAGGGCTGCACGATTATGACCAAAATAATAATCACGATTATTCAATGTGTTTGGAAAAACATGTATTTTTATTGCACCAATTACAAACTATGTTGCAACAATTTTTAGTGAAAAATTAAACATTAAATTAGAATAGATGCAAAAAATACATTTACCATTATTTTGGAGAAGTTCATGTAAATTATAGGAATACAAAAGAGTCGTTCGGGAGCTAAAAGAGCCGGCTCTCTGAAAAGAGCCAAACATCCCATCACTAGTATACATAGTTGTAATGGATGCTACCATGCAGAAGGATGTCTTGAGAAAGGCAAAAATTGATGAAAAGACAACCTAAAAATGTTTAGAACAGCAAAAAAACAACAAATTCTTCAGTCAATATTTTCTTTGTTTTCTAAGTTTATTTTTATAAAGTGTAATTTGTTTTTTTTTTTTTTTTTTAAATTAGGAGTCTGCAACATGTCACAACACTTAACTTTTTAAATATTTTTGTCCACACTCTTCATTAATACTTACGGTAAGCCAGTGTGGGATCAGCCAGCAGCAGCTATGTACGTTTAATTTTCAGCCTGCTCATGAAACAGTGGTGATCATTAGGGATGTTATGCTCGAGCGGTCTGCTCGATCACGTGTCGAGCATGTGACACGGAAGTGTTGTGAGCATTGTCTCTGAGCATTGATTCAGCATGCCAAAAGTCACGTGATAGACCAAACGAGGCCTCGTTACGTCATCAGCGCGTATCGAGCAGCAAGCGGGATCTTTGAAGGGACCGGGCTTGTCAATCTCTCAGATTCCAAACGCTGAGGAGATCGCGGGTTTTTGAGAGGAGATTCTGTAGCGATTGTGCGACATTACATTTTGAAAACAAATTTAGGAAAAGCATCACATCAGCATGAGCTGCTAAATGTGATATTGAATCACATTTAGCTTTTAGAGATTTGGGGAAACAAACGTCTGCGCGAGACGCCTTTGCCAGAGTAACTGCTGAAGGAGCTCGGAGTATGAGAGAAGGACGGAGCAGGCGGTGCCTTCAACATCACAGGTAAGCTTAATTCCCCTTTCTTTATATAGATGTTTTTTAAATAGCCTTGCAAAGAGCAGACTTTAAAGTTAATCATAAACTTCAACCAGAAGCATCAGAGGAAATGTCTCAGTCTGCAGCTGCAGAGGAAAACTACAACCTGCAGGACCTTAGACACCAAGCTGGTTTCTGATCACCATCAGCAGAGAATTTAATGATTTTAAACTTGGTTAATTACAATTTTGTTCTTGTGTTTCTTTCAGGTGCAACCTCTCCAAAGCTGGGGAGGTAGTGTGCCAGAAGAGGAGCAGACTGAAGCCTGACAGAAAATACGTTTTTAAATAAAAATCTATGACACATCACAAAGTTACCAAAGTTTTTTTTTTTTTCATAATACATTTCAAGATTCAAGATTTCAAGATTACTTTGCCGTCCAACCTGAATGCCATAAAACATTATAAAATAAAAATAAACAATTTGAAAAAAAAAAACTAGATAGACGATAAATAAAACTGAGTAAATAATCTATGTACATAAATGTGCAGTGTGCTACCAACTGTTGTGCCACATTTAACAACGATCAGCTATGCAAAAGAAAACAACTCATGAGGTAGACGAAAACACGCATTTGCAATATCTATTATAAATAATAAGACACATAAAACAGTAAACAATTTTATTACAACTGTATAAAATAACTAAAACAGTCACTACTCTCGTTGCTCAAACACTCCTTCCCTCATGCCTTCCCTCTGAGTAACTACTATCATTACAGATTGTTTACTTAAGTTACACCACAATTCTGTTACCTAAACAAATGTTACCTAATACCCCTCCTTGTTATTTATATGAACAACAGAAAATAAATATTCACTCGGATGGTAGATTACGTATCGTTTATTGAACACATATTCAAAGTTGAGATAGACAGATGTGAGGTGTCAACGCTGTCCTTCTGATACATCAGACTCCCACAGCCAGCAGATGGAGCTCTTTGGTTTGGTCAAATGATTCAGAACACTAAGCCATTTTCAAGCATTTGGTTCAAAGTTGGCTCGATGATTCATGAGGCCTCGCTTTCACCATCCCTAGTGATCATCTCCTGCTCTGAATGCAGCTGCTGCGTGAGGAACAAGCCTCTACTGAGTGCTTTTGGGCGGGGGAGGGGTCTGTGCTGCTCCCACTCGCTATTTCACGTCAGTCTCCCAAAGTCTCCATTAAAACCAGAAAAAGTAGCAAGATTTCTTGGTAGTCGCTTTTGAGAAAAAAAAAAATATCTAAATACAGCGACCAAGTTGCTAAGTTGGCAACATGCTAGCTGTGGACTGTAAACGGTGTGCTCCCTTGTTATTTAGGCAGCTTAATGAAGCCTTGGCCTTGTGTTTGCCCCCTGGTGGTTGGCAGACTACGGGTTGAGAACGTGTGTGATCACAGATGCATGCAGCAGAGCACGCATTTCGAATGTAAATATCGTTGACGTACAGGTTCATTTAATTGTGGCCACCAAAATCGTGATCACGATCAAAAGCCGATTAATTGTGCAGCCCTACTTGTGGAAGTATTTTGGCTTCTATGGGGGGAGCTTCGTTTTCTCAGAATGTCTGGTTCGTTTGGCAGGGGTGTGTGAATGCAAACTCTGGTCCACCATGTTATGTATGTTTGGCTTGCTTCAGGTGAACCAAACATAGGAAGTGGACTACAATGCAGGAAATTGTGGGTAAACACAACATACGCGTGTAGGACGCTAGGTGACTCTGGCCGGGACAAATATCTTGTGGTCTCATGTGGAGGAACATGGTAAAGTTCTAATAGAAATATGGTCAACCCAAGACTGAGGATCTGATGCAGCTCCATGTTTTACTCTGATGTGGTGGAAACAGAATAGATAAACTAGTTTTCTTCTTCACTGTTTGTCACAACGAATGTGAGAAACCATTAGGGCTGCAACTAATGACTATTCTGATGGTCGATTAGTCACTGACTATTAAAACGACTAGTCGAACAATTATGTATCTCATGATTATTATAAATGGATCTTATTTCACTTTCAGCTTTGAAATCTTGCATGAAGTTGTTATGTAAGTCCGCCGTGCCTCCTCTTTAAATGTTCGAGCATTGCAGACGTACTTCTGTGGTACACAAGGTCCGCTTTAAAAATCTCACATGTATTTAATTTATTTTGTAAGTTTAACATGAACTTATCCCAGACTTTTGACTTCTCTGCCGCTGTTTTGCTCCCTAGTCCGCCACCATAGTTTTCCCCTGGCGGACTTTATTGCGCATGTGCAACTCTCTGCAGAGATTAAAAAAAAGAAGATGATGTCTCACTCTGTATTTTTTTTTTTTTTTGACAATAGTCGATGCCTAAATTCATTGTCGACTATTTTTATTATCGACTAATCATTGCAGCCCTAGAAACCATGTTACACATTTCCACTCAAGGTGGGAGTTTTTTTTAATGTAAAGCACCTTGAATTGTTTGTACATGAAATTTGCAATAGAAATGTGACCAGCCATGGTAAAACCAGCAACAAGTTGGTCAAGCAGAGAAAACAATGAAAACCTTGTTTTATCTGAATAATGTGATAAGCACTATTCAAGTGCTTTTGTTACATCTTTCAGCCAAATGGCAGCACATACAAGTGTAACCACGTTGGTACTTACGCAGTTTTTCAGACTGCAGGAGATGGCAAAAGAGTTAATCATGTTACAGCACATTTTAGGAAAACTTGTTAAAAGAACAAGGACGCTTCTGAAACCCCAAAAACCCTGATATACTTGAATTACAACAATAAGTAAGCAATGTTTTTAATAACCCGTTACATGTCTATATTCTGTCTATATTCATGAATAAATGTCTTGCTTGTGGCTTGACAAAATGCAGATTAACGCCTCTGCAGTTCTTCTTTTTCAGTTCAAAAAGTGGTTAAGATAATAACATTATTATTACAATAATTTGTCTTTCTGTGGACCATCTGAAATATCCTCAGTGAGGGTTCCTAGACTTCCTTTTGACAACCATTTAGGGAGTGTGTTATATGCTAAGTAAAGCAAATATGGACAGTTTGTGTTACTGCCCCACATCTGGCTCCCCAGGTAGGTGTTAATCCTTGAAAACTTTAAGGCCTGATTTCTCAAAAACTAGTTTGGGGGGTGCCAACATTCAAATGGCCACAACTTCAAATATTTTCAGATTTCCATGTGTCAGACACTGCTGGACACTTTAAGTGTATACTGTAACTAACTCAAAATGACCCTCGGGAGACCTGTTCCTGGTTTTTCCATGGCTGGACACAAATAAACTTGCCTTGCATAATGTCATCGCACAGAGGATAAAGATCCATCAATAATTGTTTTGTAGTCATATCACAGCCATTGGGATCATAATAAAATCATGATGTGCCTAATGATGTCCACTCTTATTTAGTAAATTACAGTAAAAAAAAAAAGTTTTAGGTGAATAAAAAGGAAAAAAAAAAAACAACTACAAACTAACTACTAACTTTTGTTGAAACTTTTCACTAAAACTACTGCAGAAATTTTGCCTGTCGGGTTGCAACAATCACTAAAAAGTCATGAAAATTCTGAGGGGACTGTTTAACTGTACTACTAATTTTCTTTGTGACATATGCAGTAATTTGATATTGTTTATCAACCAACACGTCTTTCTATTGGTGAGGCTCTCCCAAGAAACAGTGAACAAAAAAATTATTTGCCACTTAAAATAAATTTAAAAAGATGCTTTGTTTGGAGAGAAATTAAACAACTGTGCTCTGTATGTGAGGAAGTCAATATGAAACAATCACCTGATTTAAAAGTTTTATCAAACAAAATCAAATCAATAAATCTGACCATCTAGTAGCCAACTGTATCCCCTCTGACTCTGCATCTGTGTTGTTTCTGGGAGTGGTGGTAAATGAGGTGGAGGAAGAATGTTATTCTAGTAGTGTGTTGTTACTGAGGTTCAGCTTACTCTCTGGGTGTCCATCCCTGAATGCACGTGTGTGTTTATCTGTGTCTCTGGTTACACTTTGGCAATAAACCACATGGTGGGTACACATACACACTGTGCAGTGACACAAACCCACTCTCACACAAGCAAGAAACTTGCAGAGCCTGCTACTTCACATGCATGCATACTTTGTGTGTGTTGAAACTGCAGTAAAACAGAACCTCCACAAATCTGTCGATCTACACCACCCTACCAGAAGATCAAAAGCAGCACTCAGCACTGAGCACAGCAGCTCTGCAGCTGCAACCAAACCACTCAGTACCAGTACCACTCTCCTCATTTTCTCCAACACAAGCTGCCTATTCTTTCCACAATCTCCCTCTTTTTCTCTCCTTACTCATAAAAAAAAATGTCCCAAACAGCAATCCCCTCCCTGTCCCACAGCTCAGACTCCCTTTGCTTTGAGCCAAGACTGAAAACAGGAAGCCCTAATGTGGTGTGGTGGCCTTTGTATCTCCCTTCATGTATGCAAGTAAGAATGGGAATTATAAATTATGTCTCTCATGAACATACATGTGACATTCATCTTCCCTCTCTTAGCATTGTGTAAGACATGTAAACAAACATCTTGTACCATTACATCATTTTAAATGTTCCTTGACCATTTAAATTAGTTTATAGCATCAGAGAGACATTGTAAGACATTGGAAAAGTTGTTTTCCCTTTATGGTAACTACAGCACAGTAGTACTGCTACTACAAGAGTACAGTGAGTGGCCGACTTGCTTCCAGGCTAAAACTGTTCCTATAACAGGGAAAAAGCAATTGTGGGGCAGGTGCATTATCCTGACCTTTTCAACTATAAACAAAGCTACCGCTGCATCTAAATCTGCCAAGGAGTGACTGCCGGGCTTATCACTGCTGAGCAGATCCACGAGTGTGTGCATGTGTGTGTGATCAAACGACTGATGATGCAGGTATACTAAACCAGCTGTGTCAAGGCCTGCTAGATTTCACTAACAGAAACTTATGTCAGCTCCTTGGCTCCAGTCAGCAGTAAAAGCTTTGCTCATTTTTTCTTTAGTGTGCCAGTTTAATAACACAAATACAGTCCAAATCTTCTTTAATTGGGTGAGAGACATTGGACACACAGAGAGAGAGCAGAGTTGGACAGAGATGATAGTACAGGAAAATAAAAGAATGGATGTTTAAAAAAAAAAAAAAAGAAGAGAGAGAGAGAGAAAAAAAAGGTGGACAAGTAGAGTTTATAGGGAATGAGGTAAATGGCCATTAACTGCTAAAGGAGCATGTGAAGAATATTGCTTTGTAATTTGGCATCTGGCATGTAACTACAGTAAATTTCCCCATATTATAATGATGTCTAATGAAAAAGCAGAGGTAGAAGTTAGCTAAGAAAAAAAACAGTAGAAACAAAAATTACTATGAAAAGAAAAAAAAACTATTTCAGAAAATTCAACCCTCCGAAGGTTAAAGTTTGTATCACTAATATAACCAGGATAGTACACGGGCTCGGTTCGATTTGGTGGGGAATGCAGACAAATGTCGCATCTTCCTTTGGTTTGGTTTGCTTTTACACTTTTACACTACTCAAGAAAAAAAGGCACGGACAAACTGCTCACTGTTATTCTCTAAATGACCACTGATCAAGAAGAAAAAAAAATCAACAGGAAAAAGAAAGTCCAAATCAACAATCGGGCAGGACCAGAAATGGCGTGTTTATGCAGCCTTGGAGTTTCTCTTTTTACTTTGGTGGTAAAGAAGCAATACTCAACTTTGGCAGATTTTATCAGTGAGGAGCCCCCTACCCACGGCTAATCCAGTATCTGTCTTGCACCCTGTCGCTTCTCTGAACTCTCTCCAACTAGTAAAAGTCAGTCTGATGTTAACTCTTTCTAACTTTTCCTAGATTCCCCCAATAATGTCCTCTTGCCTTTCCTTTCTTTGATGAATCCAGCATGGTGGTGCACATTCAAAATGGCCAGTGTGTTGATATCCAGTATCTGGTGTGTGATGCAGCATCTGGAAGTAAAAGTTGTGAAGTGCAGTATTTTACCCTCAGGACGCTGCTGAGCAACAATAGCTCCTGGAATGTACATAATAAATGTCATTCTGCCAAAAAAAACGAGTCAGAAACAGATTTTTAAGGTCTGTGTTAAAACCATATACAGTTTTCACAAAAATCTGTCCAGTATGAGGGGCAGGATAGGCAGCAAGGTATCCAAAAGGTTGCGTTCTATGTCACTTCCTCTCTTTGTTTTACTGGATGGTCCATTTTCTTCCACACACTGTTAATAAACCACACACTTTCAAGTTAACCAAGACTGAGCATTATCCTTGGATAGGTGGGGACTCCCCCCGTTCACTTGAGGGACTTCAATGTTCAAGTGGGCACTGAGTCCGAGTGGGCTGTGTTCCATGCCTCTATTGTTGAGGCAGCCAACTGGAACTGTGGCCGAAAGGTTGTCGGTGCCTGACGCGACAGAAATTCCAGACCTCGCTTGTGGTCATCATCAGCATTGAGCAGAAAAGCTGAAGGAGGAGTCCTATCAGGCCTTTTTGGCCCGTGGGACTCCGGAGGCAGATGATTGGTTCCACTAAGCCTGCAGATACCTAACAGCGATCACTGAGGCGAAAAGTTGGGCATGGGAAAAGTTTGGAGAGGCCATGGATGACTTCTGGATGGCTTCAAGGAGATTGTGGTCCACCATTCGACAACTCAGTGCTTCATCAACATTGTGTACAGTGTGGATGGGGGTCTGCTGACCTAAACTTGGGACGTCGTTGGTCGGTGGAAGGAATACCTTTAAGATCTCCTCAATTCCACTAATAATTCTTCCGATGAGGAAGCAAAATCCAGGGATCCTGTCATGGGCTCTCCTATCTCTGAGGCTGAGGTCGTTGAGGTGGTTAAAAAGCTCCTCAGTAGCAAGACCACAGGGTTGGATGAGGTCCGGCCAGAGTTTCTTAAGGCTCTGGATGCTGTAGGGCTGTCTTGGTTGACACGCTTCTGCAGCATCGCATGGACATCAGGGACAGTTGTCCTGGACTGGCAGACTGGGGTGGTGGTCCCCCTCTTCAAAGAGTGCTCCAACTACAGGGGGATCACACTCCTCAGCCTCCCCGTTATGGTCTTTTTAGGGGTCCTGGCATCAGTGTTTTGGTGAAGTCTAGATTATCATCAATGACCAGTCCAATGTATTTATTGTGCTCCATGATAATGTGTTTTTTTTTGTTATGTAATCTATTTTGATGTGTGTAAAAGCTTGTTTTATTTTTAATATGCATGAATTGCATTTTTGATGTAAAGCACTTTGTGTTGCCTTTAGCATGAAAAGAGCTATATAAATAAAGTTTGATTTGATGATGAAGATGCAATATTTATTCCATTTTTTTTTTCCACAAACACTATACATTGATGATTGGAGAGTCTGGCTAGTGGGTAAAATCTACTCCAACACAACCTAAACGTTTTCAATAGATTTAAGATTTGTGTGACAACCAATCAATATGTGAAAATTAAGTCTCATGCTCACTGACACATTTTTCATTATTATTTTTTTTTACATTTGTGACTAATGAATACAAACACTGTCACCTTGTAATGTGTCTAAGCCATTGTTGGAAAAAGCTGGTCATTAAATATAATAACTGGTCAGCTGATGTTATGCTTTGGGCAAATAATGGAACTAAGCCCAGACTTGAGCAACCCCAGATAATTTGTGTAACTGTACATGTGTAAGCAAGCAGATTAATCACACAGCTAGCCAGAGATTGACCGATGCTGTGGCTTTTCAGCTCAAAAAAATTAGGTTCTTGGTAATGGTGGGAAATTATTCCAAAAACCTGCAGCAGAATAAAGGGAATGTGTCTCTGGTGAAAACCTCTGGGTGTAAACTCCAGGTGTGTGCAGGTACAAAACCCATCAGACTGTGGAAGCTGATAAAAATCAGTAAGAGCTGATGATTTCCTTGGAAAGTGAATTCATGAGGCTTTCCAGATCCAGAACTGACCTCAGCTGACCTTCTACAGCCTGGGAGAGAGTAGCTCTTACAAAATACATGCTGAGAACCAAAGTACACTCAACTTCTAAATGCAACCCAGATTTCAAGCTGAGTTCCTTTATTAACTTACAAGAATGTGAATAACTTTCATAGTCAGCTATTATTATGTGCAATGGATTTATATATTGCCTAATTCCACTGATTATCTTAGACAAAGACATGAATATTTTTGTGTTTTTGGTTATAGGCTGTAGAATAAGATAAAGAGAAACTTCAATTATTTTTTCCCATGTTTGATATTTATGGCTTCAAACAAAAAATTTATATAAACATGTCCATTCATAGGGAGGCTGATATAATTTTGATTGTGCTGCCTTATTTCTGTTGCCAGGTGAGAGACTTATCATATTTTAAGTGATAAAGTACATAGATTTAAAAATAATGAGACGTGATTAAAATAAATGGGAACTTTTAGAAAACGGAACTGATAAGGGAAATCCTAGTGCCATTAACAATCAATAAATGAGCCTTTTTAAAGTTCCTATTGCATAATTTCCTTTTAAAGCTGGCATGCTGGTTATAAATAATCCTGTTCAGACCAGTTTTTAAAGAGAAGAAAATACAAGGGAAAATCTTCCAGTTTCCACATCTCGTCTTGGGAAGCAGCCCAGCACCGTTTTCTGGTCTAAAGCTGAGTTTTCACAGGAAGAAACCACTCTGGGGACTAGGAACCATGAGAGGGTACAAATGCTCTTAAACTGAGACAATTACAGTTAACTGAAATCTTTTTACCTGATCTTTTTTAGCTTTTACTAAAGCACAGATTTATGGAAGCAGTTTGGACTAAGCTGTGACAGACAGGCAGGATTCTCTGTGCTAATCTCTGCACCACTTTGAAGCAGAGGACAGCTTCAGAAAATGAAAAAGTTAGAAGCAAGAAGTTCACACTGGCCAGGCACTGTGATGTAATTGCATGTTGATGGTTCATGAACCCAACTCTGAACCAATCTGTACATTCAGACCAAATAAAAAAAGTTGGTTAGAAGAACAAGTCTGTTCTCAACAGGCATGAAAAAATAGTGGCCATCTTTTGCTAACAATTTCATCATCCACATTTATCCAAATCTCAAATTGATGTATTACCCATGTTTCAATAAATAAAAAAGCCAAAGCCAGACCAAGGCTGGCTGTCAGGAAAACACCTGAAATTTAGCGTTAACTAATTAATAAACTAAATTCTGTGATTCGTCGTGTTGACATTCTACCATCTTACAAAATTCATTTGGTCATTTGCATATATGGTTAAGTTTTTAAAACGTAGGTTATAATGGAGCCTGACAGCTTAACTATCAAGTTTCATGCCCATATTTTAGGCTGGTTTGTTTACTTAAAGTAAACAACAAAAAAAAACAGCAAAGTCCTCCAACTTTGGTTCTGGTTAAACTAGTGTAAATGCGGGCCAGTCTGCCAGAAAGCACAGATGTTCTGAGACTCCAGAACCATGCAGGATCCGCATCCAGAACCAGAACCAGAACCAGACCAATGTCTGAAAGCACTATGGCTGAACTCTAAAGCGCAATCAACTATTTATTAAATTTCCAGCACTCATGGAAAGCACTGAGAAAGGTCTTATCCAGCAGCATTGAATGTTGTAATGTGATATTAGAAAGAGAAGAAGTAACATAAGATGTAGCTGTAGATGAAACAAAGATGCAGCTAGGGACAAGGCAAAAAAACGGCAGAGAAATGAGTGACAACAGCTATGATGAGCTCTGTAATGAAGCAAGCACTCAGACAAATGTTAACAGTGACACTCAGCTGAGCCAGTCAGTATCCCTCCTATTGCATTCCTGTTGTACTTGTCCCCTTTGTGATGTTGCCTCTGTGCACATTCCTGAGCTTCTATGAAGCTGGGAACAGTCAATCCATAGGAAAGGCTTACACTGCACCATGAACAGACATACAACAACCTCTTGGCAGGCAAGCCGAGCCACTATTGACTGATGTGGGATGAAAGTCAAAAACACAAGCTCTCCCTTTTAACCACAGCGTGGAGCAAACTGAAAAACGGCACTATGGTTAGTGGCTGTATTTAAACACTGTTTTAACCTTTGTAGAAGCGTCTTCAGTGACGTGATTGGCTCTCTTAGTCAGTTCTGAAACATATTCCTGTGAAATACACAATTAAAGATGGTATAAATCAGTGATTCCCAACCCTGGTTCTCAAGCCACACTATCCTCCAGGTCTTAGATGTCTCCCTGCTATGACACACCTGATTCAAATTCATGGCTCATTAGCAGACTTGTACAGAACTTGTCAGAGACTCGTTTAATGTGAATCAGGTGTGTTGCAGCAGGGAGACATGTAAGACCTGCAGGATAGTGTGCCTTGAGGACCAGGGTTGAGAATCACTGGTATAAATCAACAACCAGAGCAGTGTGAACAGAAAAGGCATTGTTGAACGTACAAAGAGAGGCAAAGCAGGCCGACAGGGTAAAGAAAAGGGAAAAGTTTCCAACGCTAACAAAGCCAGCACAGTGTCCAGTTGTTCCCCCTCCTCTCAGACTTCCTCTGGTGGGGGGTAGTGGGGGAAGTGATGAAGTAAGCATCATGGCATTTCTGCTCAGCTGAGACAGTTAAGAGCTCAGGAACAGGGTGTAAAATAGAACGAAATTAACTGGTAAGCTGGAAGAATGCGATAAATTTCCCCTGGTAGCTTCATAAAAAGGAGATGGAATTATTATAGCCAAACGTAATACACCATCAGCATCATCCCTCAAAACATTGCTATCAGTGGTAGTTCTAGGTAGTAGTTCTAGGTAGACCCCTGTAATTATAACTTTCATTAGCATCTTCATTTCCCTTAAACAGCTGGGTGGCACAATTATCAAATTACTACAGTTTTCTTAAATGTAATTGCTGAAAAATGATGGAATCACCACTTTTAAGGATTCATTCAGCTATTTTTCCTCCATCAACCAGGTTCCAACTTTCTAATATATGAGTGTCCAGATGGACTTACATGATGGAGGCTTGTTATAAACTTCTTGTTTGGCTTTTTCCTCTATAAATTTGAACTCAAACTGAAACCCAGACTGTTTACTGGCAAAATCACTGAAATGAGACATATTTGCTGAAGAAAGGGCTCTTTGCTCTGTGGTGCAATGTAGTTTCATACTGAAAAACAGCTTCCAACATTACTAGACTTTCAACTGAACAAATACGAAGAACTTTCCATACACACCAGTAATGACTGTCGGTTCTTTACCTGCATCCAACCCCTTATCAATGATGGTCCCAATTTCTTTCAGCAATTTTTCCAGCAGTGATCTATATACACTTCACTGGACCTGTATCTAATAAAAAATTCTGGCATCGTCTCATTGCCTGATGCCGATTTGATGATTCATCATTGAATATCACTTTTATCGCCAGTCTATGACTGCTGCTCTACAAAGTTGGCTGGGAGCATCTTTTAAAGCACTCCTTGGTGAATTATCTCCTAAAAAGGGCTTATTATTAGTTCCTTTGTTGTAACTGACAGCTCTTTTGTTGGTACCATGTTTTCTGTCAATCAGTTCGGTGAAACAGCTCATTCAAGCCTACAAGCACTTTTTAAAACAGCACATTAATAAGTTAAAACTTCTCCAAGGTTTGTTTTAAAAATGCAAATTACAAGGTGATTCCATAATTTTTCCTCCACCCAGGCATTATATGCTTGTCTTATGAGGCTTAAACTATAGCAGTAAAATAGAAATTAAAACACCATATTAGACAACCACAGGGCATGAAACAGACCGTGGGAATGCCGGAATCATGCAAAATATAATCAAATCAATTACAGCGGTGTGATAATAATGTGCAGCGAAGGTTTGCAACAAAACCATGAAACTAAAAGGAAGAGGAAGACTTCCGTCGCACATTCAGTGCCCCCTCTGTCTCTCTTCTTTCTGCTGTCCCAGTGTCGCTCCCATCGGTAAACTAAACGTTGTCTGCGGATTTTCCACTGGTAAGACGATCCATTCACAAGCGGCTGGTTTAAATGCAAATCTAACCTCACATCGTCTGAGGGGAAAAACATCAGAAGGAAGATGAGCGCCATTAGAATATATCCGTGGCTTTAGCGTAAAAGTTGTGACATAAATGCCACAATTTAATGTTCGGTTATGCTGTTTCGACTGCGTTTCTAACAGAGCAGTTTTAAAGAACACAGAGGTGCACTTGTAGTTCGAAGAGGAAACAAACAGCTTTCTTAAAACATTATAGCTTTATAGCACAACTTACTGTCTGAAAGAAACCTTAAAGTCATCAAAATAATAATAATTTTGCTCGTTATAAAGGGCTGGGGGATTTATTAAACTATGAGCTTTGTATTAATAAAAATGAACAGCAATATTTAAATTAAATCAGCCTTAAAGAATAATGAAAACTTTATTAAAGTAAGACTCCCTTCTCTATACAGCTGTTGCTGCTTTCTGAACAAAAACTCAACACTGTCCTTCTGAGCCGTTTCAAACGACCTGCTGCCATCGTAGAACCTTAAGTGTGACCACATTTACGTTGTCTACTGCACCTCCATCAGCTAAAAGTAGCTCTCGACTCTAAAAACACATCTGTACCTTACAAAACAGAACTAGATGCAATGAAACACTTCAACTTTTATTATGCTGAGTGAATGGAAATTAACTTCAGCTGTGGCTGCACTGCGTTTATAAGCTTAAAAAGAATATTTACTGTATCTGGACTCAAGTTTTCCATTACAGTTTAAGTAAGCAGAAATCATAAAATCCCTCTTTCTCCTAAAAAGTAACTACTACGTGTAGGGATCAAGCTTATTAAAGACCAAGCACCAGAACCAAAGATCATGTCATTACACTCGACAGCAACATTTCATACTACAGCGCAGGACACGACTTTTCTTATTGATGCCCAACCGATGGTAAAACAAAATATCACGTTTGATTAAATTGATAACAGCTATGCTGTTACCATAGTGTAATAAAACCTTAAACTTACTTTATACACATATATATACACACACACACTGTCTGTTCACCTGATGCTGATATTCATCACATATTGTTCCTTCTGTGTTTAGAAGGAAGCAGCTTCACAGCTTTAAATTCATCCTGCTGACTTTTTACCTTTTAGTTAGTAAATCCTGAACATTTCATCCTTCTTTGTCTTTAATATTTGATTTTATATATATATATGAAGAAATATTTTAACTGTTGGTGTTTAAAGAGAAAACTGCTGCTAAACCTGTTTATGTGTTTAGTGCAGGGGTCTGCAAGCTTTCTAATCCAAAGAGCCATTTTGTCCTCAGCCAGCTAAATAAAACTTCTTTAGAGACGCAAATGTTACGGGACTTTTCAAAAAGGAAACTTAATATATATTTTAATGAAGAGCCACCATAGGATGTTTTTTTTTTTTTTAAAGAACCACATTTTTATTTACATTGTTAGGTTTTAAAATAAAGAAAAACATAAAACCTTTATATAAAAGAGGATAAACGGCCTTTCTTCTAAGGGATGTAGATATTTGTGGAAAATTATGTAAAGAAGAAAAAAAAAAGTCCCTGGTTTCCAACCTAATGACAAGAAAGCTGTAAACTTCCAGCACACAAAGTGAAAACTGAAGGGATTAGCCCACAGCCCAAAAGTTGCTCCAATTCGTCGTTCTGGCCAATCAGTCAATATCATTTTAAGGAGAATGCTGGAAAAGTCACTAGCTAAAATGCTGTAACCCTCCATGACAATGCGACTCACACGCTGGGCACACCGGGATAATTTCACAGCACAGCGTTAGACATGCTTTCACTAACACACGAGAAATTGTGAAGCATTTTAAACATTCTCAGCTAGCACGGCCCCATTTTGTTGGATCTTCAAACTGAACTCAAAATTCTTGACATTGGATAAATGAAGATGTTTTGGCCAGATTGAACAGCAGCTTCTATGATCAGAAGGTTTCAGCCCTGAGTTTATACTACAGACCAAAATCTGTCTGCAACACTGTCAGAATATCTAGTGTTCCCAGATTATTCCATACATCCTGCTCCCTTTTCAACACATTCTCTTGGACCTTAAATATTAAAAACGCAGTTATTGCTGCTAAATTATATTTACCTTTAAGATTATGAAGCAGCTACAGACCTTGTCTTTGTTTACTTTAGAAGGTTTTTCTTATAAATTATTTTGGAAAACATTTAAACTGGATTAATTTGGTTTATCAGTTACTCTTATTAAGAATGAATGTGTGGTTTACTACAGCCTTATGAAACTTACACAATAACAACAGTAATAATGCTGATAATCACAATATTGTTCATTAAAACTGATTTGGTTTGGAAAATATCAGTATCCAAATTTCAGATAACAGAATCTGAACAGTTGCACTATATAACGCTGAAAGTTTCACGTGAAAGCAAAGTACTACAGTAGAGCAAAGCAAGTTAAGCTAACAGCCAAATGAGCTGAGATTCCCAAAGTGAGCACTTGTCTGGTTATTTGTGAAGTTACTGATCTGCATCCGAATGAGCTGAAAAGCATAATTTGGTCCATTTCTAGAGATCTTGCGGAAGCATCCCTCAACGCTGTAAAATGACCACTGGAAGATGCGGAGACAGTGTTGAGCTCATAGCTCATGTGCATCTGGCAAAAGGAACAACAGGAACAAACAAAAGAAAAGACAACAGAAGAAATGGTGGAAGCATTTGAGAAAAAAGGCTGCGTGACACATCTACAATGTTACGCTGTCCAGATTCAGGGACAGATGGTTATTAAATAATAGTTGGGAGGAAAACCCACAAGTCAAGGGCAATTTTTATGACTTTAATTATTAATTTCTTTTTGCAGTTGCTTGCAATGAAGTGAACTCTGACCTCTGCACTGCCAACTAGTGGATGGACTGACTAACAACCAGGACATGAAAGAATGACAAGGTTTGAAATGTATGTGCCTTTTACGAACGTAAAGGGAGCATAAATGAAATGTACTTTTGCTGAAAGCTACAGAATGTGAACACCTGAACAATTTGATACTGTCACTGACAGTAGTACATGATAGTGTGTTCTTGTATAATTTGGCTCCCTCTTCTCAAGAATTGCTCTTTGGTTCAAACTTTTCCAGCTAAATTTCTCCAATATTACATAAAATATTAGTGTTGCACAAAACAAAGCATAAAAAAAGGATGTGAACTGAGCTGATCAATGAATGGGGATAAAGGTAGAGCGATATTACTCAGCTACTGTAAGACTACGACAGGATTTTTGTGGTACAAACGTGTGTCAAAATGTACAATTATGGAGTGACTCTAAAATTAAACAGAAATTTGGTCATTTGTATAATTTTTTTGTTCATTACCAAGTTATTTCATTTTAATTAAAAAAAAAACGCTCAATGGATTTGGACTTTTTTTAAACAGTTTTGATTAACAGACTGTCATTTATTGGTAGAAAACATTAATAATATTCAATGTGTATATATGGTGTATTAAAAATATACGGTGTCAACTAAAAAGAGAGGTGAAGAAAGCAGAATTACGCAGCTGGAGGAAGATAACACAACTATGCAAAGGCTAAAACATGATTTGTAATGGTTTATCAAGTTTCCAATTTTAGTCCAGGCCAAGAACTTTACATTCATTAACATTATACATATCTACCAGTAAGATAAAAACAGAACTCTTATGCATATGTCATACATACATATGTGCACATATGTATGTATGCATGTCATTATCTAACAAACGCTACATGAAGGAATGAATAAGGTAGTGGAATTGCACACCTCTGCTTAGAATTACCACTCACATCTTCACTGACGTGTTCCAAACACTCAACATACTTGAATAAAAAAATATTTGCATCAAAACCTTATTAATGTTGAAAGCAAAAACCCATTCTCCACTATATAAAATGGTTGATTGTCCACTTATATTTGAATAAAGCTTCTGGTGATTAATCAGATGAGCTACACAATTGAAAGTTAGGGATGAGCTGACATATGGCAAAGAAGCTTTAGCTGCATTTGTATAGGAGAGTCCATATAATATAAAAATACAAATGCTATTTATAAATAAAACATGTCATGTAGAAGAGAAAAATGTACCTGGAAGCCATAGAAAAATTAACTACATTATGATTTCCTTGCAGGGATTAATGGAGCATTTTCTTTCCATCTCATTTCATAATAATGTGGATCCTCCCAGTAAAAATCTATTCTTTTCAAGCCACTTTAGCCCAGCATTAGTCCAGAAATCAATGCGTCAAAGTTGCAAATCCTCATTTACTGGTTGTGTTTAGTGTTTCTGAAAGTGAAAGCTATCTAATCATGGGCTGAAAGTATTGCATATACAGTACAATGTTGTGACAGTCATCTGAATAGCAAACTACAATACGGAGAAATAAAACAAATAACCATTTCTAAACTGTTAAATTAGGGTGAAGCATTTCTACATCTGGCTAGTCGCCTACCCGAGACATCCCTCAAATATTTCTTCACATAACTAACGTAACAAAACTCTCTCAAATCCTAACTTCTTCTGATAGCATTTTAGTCTTCAACCAAGAACATACAACAGCGTTACTTACCGCTGTCTGTATTTGTCCACAGTATCAATCGCTGTTACTCTGCAGTTTCTATTGAGCGCTAATTAGCATTTAAAACTGAGGACACTAGCAACTGTTGCAGTTTCGATAATGTCTCAATCTCAAACTTCTACACCTCCTTCTAAGTGTAGCTAGATTAGCTACACGGTTAACTGTGTTTAATATCAAATAACGTAAACTATCAATGACTTAATGCATGGCACACGTCTTCAGCCAGGCAGCATGGTGAAAATACTGCAGAATAACAACAGATGCTCCATTAGTCTCCGTTTGTATTACTGACGGCCACCAGAATGCCAGCAAGCTAACAGGCAAACACAACGAGAGTTAGCAGCTGGCTAGCAAGGTTAGCTAGACACGAAAAGAACCTACCGTCTGTTGCAAGTGACACTTGTTCCGGAGACAATGACAATCAACAAACGTTTGACCCTTTTAAAACGTTTTAACTACCGGAACGCTGGTCTCGCCACAGGGCCACGAAATACTTCCAAACTGGAACTGCCACTTATTTTCCTCTGTCTCTGGTCCCACCTATCCGCTCCGTTTCGAACTGGCAACAGCTCCTACAGAGCTTGCTCTGTTGTTCACAGTTCTCGTTCTACTTCAGAAATTCAAATCTCATCGCGAGAATTTGATCGAAGTACCACTACTGTCTTCTACTTTCATCAGTGGAAAAAAAAACAAAACAAACTTCTCAATACATGATTTTACAAGCAACCAGCATCGTCACATTACAACTACTAGTACCATAACTATTAACTTTTCTGTTTCTTGTAGAATTATTTACATAAATTGTAGAAAGTTAACATTACTTTTCATTTCTATGAAATTCCCCATTTCCCAACAACGTGCGGATAATACCTCTTACAACTCCCTCCTGTCTTTACTTTTTATTCATTTCAATTATCAACATATTATACATATATGTATATTTATGGGTGAATAAAGCATCTCTATCTTTCCACTCTTAATGTAGTTAATTGTAATTACATTTTCTCTGGAGGAACATTCAAATAGTGCAATTAAAGGGTGCTCAAGTCTGAAGACATAAATAACCAAAGGGGCTTTAAACAACTCTCTGCCCATAGCAACTAATTAAAAAACCATTAAAACTAACAGCTAAAGTACCCATAATAACCTCTTATATTCCTTGCTGTTCATATAGATTACCAAATGTACAAAAATACACTGATTTGACCATATATGGTGTGCTAATTATTAAGGTAAACATGTATGTTTACTTTAGAAAGGCCCAGAAAAATAACTTTTTTTTACTGGTATGAATGTTGAACCTTTTTCTTCTACATTTGCAGCTTAAACATTTGTTGATGATGTGGCAGACAGGGCAGCTTCATACAGACTAACCTAATCCAAGCTAGAGAGGATTATGTGAAAGCTGTGTGTGTGTGTGTGTATCATTATCCGATGGGACAACAGAGGAAGTGATGAATAAGCCAGTGGAATTGCACAGCTTCTTATCACCACTCACTTTCTCACCAACATGTTCAAAATATTCAGTGAACTTAAGGCAGGAATTCCTAATTAGGAAGGGGAAAAAAACAACCAAAACAAAGAACCTGGACCAGATTGTAGGACTCATGTGATAGCAGGAATCTAGGGCAAGCTGAGGGTACACGCAGATCACAGGACACACAAAATCCTTGCAGAGACAAGCCGCTCATTCTGCAGCTGCCAAAGTTTGTAGAATTTAGGATTTTACAGTCTGGTTTTACAACAGCCTAATTCACATGCCCTAAAATTAAAAAAAAAAAAAAAAAAATCTAGCACAACCTTAGACAGTCAACACATTACTGAGGGTGTTTTATCTGACCAAATGTAGATGACAGGGGAAGTATCAACCACACCAACATAGACAAATTGGATAATCCCTTGAGATCTCTACAGTGAATTGTTTTGGATCATCCATGTACTCCTTCAGGTTTACAAACATGCTCAAAATCTGATCCAGCCTGAAGCAGGTTGTCATGACATCACTGATGGGAGTACGATGAGACATATCTACATAATATGAATGTCTAATGAGTGAAATCGCATTGGAGATGTAAGATTTCCCCAGTAAAAACTCTTTTCTCCTCGAATCTCCATTTAGTCTACTTCCACTGATAGTCTACTACTTAAACAAGAATCCAAATCTAGACTGGCCCAATAGTTTTTCACCTTATAAAAAGGGTTCCTTTCATGTTTTGCTACCACATGGGACAAAATACCTGCTGCACCCCCTTTCATGCTGTCCATTCCAACACTGCTTTGGTTGGAAGAGAATAGCTCTGAAGCAAGATGGGAAGAGAGGGCATTTTCCCCGTCATTAATATTTATGACTATATTCTATTTTCGGTGCTGGAGAGTTAACATGTTGATACAAGGTGGAGAAGCTGCAAGGCAGTGTAAACAGATGACAGATTATACAGTACAACACA
Organism: Melanotaenia boesemani; assembly: GCF_017639745.1. Classification (NCBI taxonomy): domain Eukaryota; kingdom Metazoa; phylum Chordata; class Actinopteri; order Atheriniformes; family Melanotaeniidae; genus Melanotaenia; species Melanotaenia boesemani. Next base: position 33,091,813 of record NC_055687.1, read on the forward strand.
GTGCAGTGTCCTTCACAGACATGGTTTCCACAGCAAAATATAGCCAGAAAACAAAGGTCTGTTTTTAATTCTTTCAAAGTTTGACCTTTACAGGACAAATTAAATGAGCCATTACTTCTTCATCTGACCTGCAATCTGTAGTTCGGGATCATCTGAAGTGGCATCTATTCAAGGAAACCAATGAAATCTTCAGTGCATACTGATATACAAAAATAAGTAATATGACCCAGTAGGTTTTAAGTAATTGAAATTAAAAAACATAGCGGTCACCTGCTAATAAATCACATGTGAATGAGGTCACTAGAATAATCCTGGTTTAACCTAGACTGGCAATATGCGAGTCCCCTGCATGGTAGAAATAAATTAAACCTCTTTGTGTATCAAGTCTGAAGGTTAAAATCTGTCGTACAAAAATGATTCAGGAAGAAATAAAAAAGGAGTGAGTGGTCTGTTAGGCAACAAGGAATGATGGCGACACCTGCTGGAAAGCTGTTGTCCAAGCCTCAATAAGGACCAATATTAAGATGTTGAAACAACTTTTAGTTAACTGAATATCACGAAATAGAGGCATATTTTTAACGACAATTTATTACAGCCAGTAGTTCACAATACAAACCTTCCAAATGCTCAGCTACCACCTTCCTGAACATGGCTGATATTCTGAGCACTGACACAGTAAAATGACATAAAACAGAGGAATGCATTCAAATTTTATCATTTTAATTTTCTATATTTTGCTATTTTTTTTTTCAACAAATTTTTTATTTATGATCAAGGTCTAGTCAAACCATCCCTAGACCTGGCAGAGTCAATCGTTTTATTTTTTATTTTTTTTAAGAAATAATTTATCATTTTGCGATGTTTTCAGAGTTTTAGCTTTTTCAATGTTTAAGGTTTTTTTTCTTTTTCCATCGGTGAAGCAGGTTTCAAAATGCTCAATCTGCAAGACAAAAGAAAAAAAAAAATGCAGACTGTAGTAGTTGTAGAATCTGTTGAATAATGTGTCTGCATTTGTTCTTTTAACTTTGAAAAATTCTCTTGCACACATACCTTAGACGCTGGGTACTCCAGCGGGGGTGGTGGACTTCTGAGCCGCCTCCTTGGCCTGATGGGCCTGAAGTACAGCAACAGCCTCATCCACCTACAACAAAATAAGTTCTGAACCACTGCATATGGAGAATCTTCCTTTTAACTATTCATAAGGTGAAAAAGCCATTTTAAAAACTTTCTGTTTCTACCTTAGATGATTTTTTTTGTCAGAGAAGGACAAAATAACAAACCTTTGAGCGCAGGGATTCAGGTGACTCGAGCATGTGAAGCAGCTCAGAGTTATCAATCTCCAGAAGCATACCAGTGATCTTGCCTGCCAGGCTGGGATGCATGTTCTGGATCAGAGGGAACAGACGCTCACCTAAAAGTGGAAAAAGTCCAAGATTGTCAATTAAAGGGGGAAAAAAAAAAGAAAAAAAAAGATAGTTTTCCTTCTGCACCGATACTGTACTAACCCAGCATCTGCTTCTGTTCCTGAGGGGGTGCAGCAGCCAGCATGGAGGCAGTCAGGGGTTCCTGGCCTTGGACATGGACTGCAGGCTAAAGGAAGACAGATTTTAGACTATTTTCATGCAGCTCTGCAAGTTAATGACTGCAAAACAGTCATCAATCTCTTGCTACAGACAAGAACAAACATGAATAACTCAATGTTTCACTGCTTAAAAAAAATAAATGTAGACACATTTTTGTACGTTCTAAACTACATCAATATGAAAGCTATCATCACCTATAAAATTGTGAAACTGACGTGTACACAAATGTGATCTTAACACATGTAACTCCACTTTTCTTCCATTAGGGAAGCAGGTTAAGATAAACTTGACAAACCCTCAACACTCCTGTAATTAAAAGAAACCTGTGTCTTCAAATGTCATGTTAATAATAAGTCATATAAAATGCCTGAATGTTTTTACATTGCAGGTAAAATCAGGGGTATTCTTACTTGCTGCATAGTGACCTGTGGCTGGGATGCCATGTGTTGCTGAGGATTGCGCACACCAGCAGCGTATTTGTACTGGGGCATGGCACGCACAGGGGCGGCAGCAGCAGAAGCGCTGGCGGGGCGCTGGCTGAGAGCCTGCGTGGCTGCAGGGACAAAAGTAAAAAGGCACTTAGGTAAAACTGCACAAACAACTGTGTAAAAATGGAGGAAATTTTATTTCTCTGACAGACTTACGCATACGCTGAGAAGCCATCATGCGTGGGACCTGGGCGTTGGTAGTCGTGGTAGCACGGATGGTGTTGAAGGTCTGGGGCCTCGGTGCTGATGGGCGCATAGCGTTCGGCATGTTCTGGAAGTCTGAAAGAAGAGGAAATAATTAATTAGACATGTTTATTATTCAGTCTGAAAGGATTAATATATGCAAGACGACTTACGCTGAGGACGCACTCCCTGAGTGGCCCAACGTGGGCTGGGGCGGAGCTGGGCCAACTGGTTAGCGGAGTAATATGCAGCACGGTTCTGGGCCTGAGAAGATGAAGACCACGATTTATTAAACACAAATACCTTAAAACTACTGTTTGATCTCCAATTTTACTACAGCGAACATGAGAAAAATCCACAGCACAATCAATCTGCACATGAAACTAAAGCAGAAAGTTTCTAAATGGGAACTCAGACCTACCTGTGGGATAGCCGCCATGAAATAGCCCGAGGGTGGTGCAGGCTGATATGGGTTAAGAACAGGATTGGGAACAGCACGGACGGTGGCCATCCGCTGCATGTACTGGTTGGTTAGATGAGCCTGTCGCTCCTCTTTCCTCTGAGCTAGAGCCACATACAGTGGCTTTGTAGCCACAATACGGCCATTCATCTCTGTCACAGCTTTAGTGGCCTCCTCTGGAGAAGAGAAGCACACAAAGCCGAAGCCCTTACTGCGACCCCCCTCCATCATCACCTGTGGGAGAAAAAAAAAAACAAACAAACAATTATCGGGACATTATTCCTGCTTTTTTAAACATGGGAGAGGGTTTCATCAAGTTTGTCATTTGAACAACATACGTCCAGTACTCAAGTTTTACCTTTGCACTGGTTATGGTTCCAAATGGAGAGAATTCTTTGCGCAGGCGCTCATCATCCAGGCCGTCATCCAAGTTCTTCACATACAGATTGACACCCTGGTGTAATAAAAAATAAAAAGACAATGTAGAAGACAAGAAAAAATAAGAATAACTTCTCAAAAACAAGTCCAACTGGAACAACAATACTTGTTCAGACTTCAGCTACAGCAGCGATATCCAGGTGTGAATCTAAATTCTATCCACACCACCACCCAACTGCAGATCTTTTAGGTGTATCCTTAACAAATAAACTAGTGCAGAGGTGAGTGCAAGATCATATTCTTTAAGATAATAGCGCATTACCATAACGCTGTCACTTCTGTCAGTAACTAATTACTCTTTATATTAAGTTAGTTACTGTTACTCTTTGGTGCGTTTGTCTGTTATTAGCTAAATTAACACATTTCGGCCAGCAGCTAAGAGCTGCTTCCTGTTTAAAGAAAAACATAAAACTTTAGCAGCAGACACTTTCTTCTATGGGATGTTGATATATCTGAAAAATTTTGATAAACTAATAAAAACAATTTTTTTTAAAAAAAAATCTAGTGACAAGAAAAATGGTAAGTTTTTTTTTTTTTTTTACTGGTACTGCTACTGTCATGATGTGGAAATTCAATGCAATTATTCCATGGAGAAAAAAAAAAACAAAAAACAAAAGAAAATTGTTAAAACCTGCATTTGTTTTTGTATTTAAAAACATTAGCATCTTTAGTCATGTACTATCTAAACAACTAAGAGCCACTTACAGCTCCGGATCTACTGTTTGTAAACTAAAATTTACTGCATTTTTTCCCACATAGCAGTGGGCCTTCTTTTAAAGGAAAAGTACATTTTGTGCAAAACAATGCTATTAATAAAAACATTTCATGCGGTTTGTTGTGATTAAAAATCTCAATCATTGTCCAGCAGTAATGTGTCTGTGATAACTTATTAAATTCTCTGAAATACCAAGGACACAACCGCCAACAAGCCAATTAATTTCTTATTTAGCTTAGGTTTCGAGGGACCATTCATTATGATATAATGTAGATTATTTTGATCGACATTTCCCCACATTACACTTCCATATTGCCCACAAAACCAGCCGAAGGTGGTTTGGTTTGCAGAGATTTAAGAGGGGACCATCTTTTAACACACAAAACCCAGGATTAAAATCCCATTTACCTACAATCTGTTTCATGGTAGAATTTGGAAAATTTAGCTAACACATAAACCCCATCTTCCAACGCTATTCCTGTCAATAGAGTACAGCACAAAATGTACCCAACAAACCTGATATCTGGTCATGCGGTCCTGTTTCATCTGCTCAAATTTGCGTTTGAGCTCATTCTGGCGTTCCCCTTTCTTCTGTGCACGACCAACGTACACTTGCCTGCCATTCAGTTCTTTACCATTCATGTCATCTACAGCCTGCAGTGAAATAAGTGGAAATATAATGAAAGAAGTTTATCAGAGTTTATACTGATTCGTGACTTCACAAGAGATTAGTGAAGAGAAAAGCCCCCATGGGACCAAAAGAACATGAAACTGATACTAACCTTTTGTGCGTCTTCATGCCTCTCAAAGCTGACAAAGCCAAATCCCTTAGATTTACCACTCTCATCAGTCATAACTCTGATACTGAGTGCAGGTCCTACAAAAGCAGAGAGCCTGATCAACACATTTACCAAGCAAAACAACCAACAACAAGCTTACTTTTAAATACGACTATAATCTTGTCAACTTGCCATATTTGCCAAACAGCTCCTTCAGCTTTTCATCGTCCATGTCCTCTCCAAAGTTTTTGATGTAAACATTGGTAAATTCTCTGGCACGTGCCCCAAGCTCAGCCTCCCTCTCTTTGCGTGATTTAAAGCGCCCAACAAACCTGTAATGAAACCACAGACGATATCAGAAAGACGATATAAGGTAAATTCTATTATCTATTGAATAATCGTGATGTAGACCATGAAAATCTTATTACATTTAATGGACCACCAGTGTTCCTTTATTAGCACACAATAGACAAATAGAAATTTAAAATTTTTCTTAAAACACCTAAAACAGTTCATAATTTAAATGTGGTTATTATGATTTTATTTGATATATATTTTTTATTTTTATCTTATAGTTTCAGAATACAGGAATTAGCAGTCATTTATTAGTGATTAGCCAGCAGTATTGCACAAGCTGTGTTAAAAACTTTAAACACTTAAAGGTAAATAGCTAAAAACCTCATTCTGGTCTGTGTCTTTTTGCATCAAGATGCAGTTAAAGCACAAAATCAAACTTTAATAAGGTGAAAAACTGCTCACATTAATTCGATCTCACCACATATTAATTGAGACATGTTAAACAGTAGCTCCACTTACACTTTTCTGTCATTGAGCAACATGCCGTTCATTTTCTCAATGGCCCGCTCAGCAGCCTCATGGGTCTCAAAGTGCACAAAGCCGTAACCCTTTGAGCCATTTTCATCACAAACCACCTTGGAAAAGGCAGATTTTAAAGATATCAAACAAAAATCCAAACATCATGCATTCAAAACATCCCAATAAACCATTTTCAACCTTGTCATGCAAAGTAAGAAACTATACGTAAAACAGACTAACTCAAAACATAATCCTACCTTGCAGGACAGGATGTTTCCGAATGCAGAAAAGGTGTCATACAGGGCCTTGTTATCAATGGACTTGTCTAGGTTCTTGATGAAGATGTTTCCGACACCACTCTTCCTCAATGAGGGGTCACGCTGAGACCACATGATGCGGAGAGGCCTGCCTTTGATCACGTCAAAGTTCATGGTGTCCAAGGCTCGCTCAGCTGAAAAATTGGTAGTTTGGCAATGTCTGTAATATCCATTAACAACGTCAAAACATAACAAATATGCATTGAAAAACTTTGCCTTTAAACCAATATCACATTAGCAACTCTCTAAAACAGGGATGCTACGAAATAGCTTGTATAGCACATGTTCAAAATGGAGTCAGCTGCTGCCACATCCATACTACGGCTTGCCCTTGCTACGTTTACTCTGGGTAAAACCTACCATCAGCGGGTTGCTGGAAGTTCACATATGCATATCCAAGGGAACGGCGGGTGATCATGTCTCTGCATACCCTGATGGAAAGGATGGGTCCGGCAGGACTAAACTTCTCATAGAGCATGGCCTCAGTAACGTCCGGATGCAGGTCCCCTACATAGAGGGAGGCCATAGGATAGCTAGGCGCGCTAGGATTCATGTCAGACGACGCTTGTTGACTTAAGTGTTGTCCTTTTTTTAATTTTAGTTTTTTTCTTTAACCGTTTACGGACAGAAATAATCTGAGTAAATTAAGGGCGTTCACTTTCTCTCTTTGGTAGCTTCACAAGAACGCACACATATACGCTAACCGCTAGCAACGTGGGCTACTTAGCCTGACTAGCAAAATGTCGAAACGTGGCCTACCCGGTATGGCTCACTCAATTCACAATTTAATTGAGGCCCGTTCAGTCACCTAGAAACCTAAGCTAGATTTAAAGAAAGAAACAAATAGTTTTAACTTAGTATACGGGGAGGAAAAATCCTTGAGGGAGTAAATAACTAGAATATATCAGCCTAACGTTAATTGTCCACGCTTTCAACAATGACGCTAGTTGCTTAGCTTGCTAACGTTCGTCTCGTTCCGTCTTTCGAGGGCAGCGTCTTCTTAATGTTGCTTGGGTTGGCAAATTAAATCCTGCTTCACCGATTTTTATTTTTTCTTATAAAAATATGTCTGCGTTGCTTTCTAGCTTTTGGTTTGTTTCATAATAATAAAATGTGTGCCGAGACTAGCTCCGGAGCACACCCTACGCAGACGGATTACAGGAATGAAAGGAAGAGCTGCAGAGCCTGTTTCCCGATTCCAGTCGAAAGCACGGCGTGTTCACGAGCGAGGTGGGCGTCATAGATCTCGCGATATTTTCTGTTAGTTGCCGTTCTATCTGGAGACATTTAACTGGTAAAAGTCTGACACAGTTGCTTTTAAAACATGTGTTACTGGAACATGTTTTAGTTCTATAAACGTGTATCAACGCACCCCCGGCCCCCATGAAGGATTGCTGCTAGCAGAGCAATGCCGTTTATTTTCCTGGCTTTATTTCGTTTTAGAGGTCTACCACAGAATGTATTTGCCCTCCCCGCTGCTATTGTCGTGGCAGACTACACACACCCAAAGGGCGGGCAGTGTCGAAATAGAGTACTTTTCAAACTATTCGAGTTCTCTCTCTCTCTCTCTCTCTCTCTCTCTCTGTATATATATATATATATATATATATATAATGGTCTGATCCCCTGGCATAATTTGTTGTTTATGTCTTTATGCATCTTATTATTATTATTATTATTATTTTAACTGACCTATTTTTAAATAAAATTAAAGAAAAAGAAAACTAACATACTTTATGATTTTGCAGTGAACAAACAACAAAGTACGTTTAGATTTTTAACGACATGCTGAATTGTTTCAGAGTTGTCTCTAAGAGTCTAGTGTCCCCCCCCCCCCAGGCATATTTAAATTTTTAATATAGCTGGAGGTGATTTTTAACGTTTAAAGGACCCTAAAGCCATTTAGTTAAATTTGCTTGTTTTATCTTCATGCCATTTTGGCTGTGTTGACTATAAGTAGGCGAAACCTGCCAAAGGATAATTTAAAAAAAAAAATCATGTCACTTCATGGAATTTGCTTAAAATAACTAAACTGTGCAAAACAACACATTTTATCCTAAGGCCACACTCTTCCCCATTGAAAACCATTGAAAATGCTTTTTTATCCCACAAGCTTAACATGGATTGATGCATTCATTTATATAAAGTTTTTATTTTTAAAAAAAAACTTCAACTTGTGGTTTTTATAGTAGTCCACCAGATGGTGTCACTTTTTCATTTCTCACGCATATCACTTTTTTTATTTATTTATTTATTTTTTAATTTTCTGCAAGGGTGCCACCTAAAATGATAAGTGTGCATTACAAACGGTGTTGGATAATGGTGTGTGTGTATAAGAATAAATGTCTGTGCATGTGTGTGTGTGTTTGCTTGCGTCTACACAGGCATTTGTCTTTCATGTCCAATTTCATAAGTCTTAGAAGGCCACACTGTTTTATAAACTAATGCCTTTCTTCAGGACTTTAAAGATATCTCATCTGGCAGAAATTGGGCTCGTTTTGGTTCTTACTCTGGTACTTTGCCAGCTGTACAGCCAGCATCGAAGCAAATTTGGATTTTGTTTTGGTTTTAGCTCAGCTGAAGCCAACACTAAAGCTAAAGTCCACTTTCTTGTAGTTTTACTCAAGTATTTTATGCAAATGACAGGTAATAAAAATGAGCAGTAATGCAGGAATAGTCATTTTGAAGATAGCAAGATACTACAGCGTGCAGGCTCTTGACGTCAGCGTGTGCTCTAGGACAACTTCTCATCCTCCCAGTTGGACGGTGAAGCAGAGGACAACTTGGAGGTGGAAACAGACCAGCTGGATTCCAGCTCTGACTTTGAAGATTCATCTGAAGACTCATCTGATGACAAGAGCTTGGTGGAGATGGATGAAATAGCAGCGAGATGCATCTCCAAAAGTGGACAAATTTTTTGGTTTCAAACACTGAAACACAGCACCAACAGGTTTGAAACCAGGACCTGCGCTCTATGCCCAAATCTGCCACCAAAGCCCAGCGTTGCACTGCTGCTAAATATTATTAATCTTTGCTTAAAAAAAGAAATGGTGGCATTTTGAAGGCATAATGGCTATTAAAGGATATATATAAAAACATAAATTAATTATTTCAAAATAACTTCTGCCAGAAATATTTCAAAAATTATTCGATTTTGGTGTTTTTTTTAAAAGTCACTTTAAAATTGAAAAAAAAAAATCATATTTTTAGAGCATGTTTTGTAATGGTGGCATATATATATATATAATAAACTGGAGTTTCGTAAACATTCTGGGTATCAAATGGTTAAAAAAAGTAATAATTCTTTATTTCAGGCAGAAGTAACTGTAACTGAATGACTCATGTAAAATAGAAAATTTTAATTAGTTTTCCATTTTAACATTTGAGCAGTTATTGCAAATGCTAGATTGTGGTCTTAGGATCACGTGTTAGTCTGTAAAAGAAATAATGCATGAAAACGAATGTTGCTGCCCATCAATGACCTATCTCAGGGCTGAACAAGAATTAGCAAATACTACTTCAAATAAATTTTATGGAAATTTACTTTTAATCCCCCATAAAAATGTTTTATAAGCATAACAGCCACTGAAGGGTTAAATTATTTGTTTTATAGTGACTCATTTTATGTGGAAAAAAGTATAAATTCATACATTTACAGCAGTTCTTGCAAGAGTAGCAGGGTGTAGCCAAATGTTTCAGAGCATCTACAGAGTGTAAAATGAATGAAAATGTACAATCCTGATGGATATTTACACTGTAGACAGACTACTTTTGACTCTCAGAAGGAAGTGTGAGACTTGCAGATGGCCGTGTTTCACTTAGAAGTTGTCCTGTTACCAGCTGCTTGTTAATTACGGTTTCTTGGATCACTCAAAGGAAGTCTGTTAATAATGTTGATCATTGCAGTTGTGGCTTTCAGGCTATAATGTCTTCTGCAAAATCAAGTCTATTGAATTAACTGAATCCCACTATTAATCCTTCAAATAAATTATTGAAATTAAAAGGGGTGAAGAAAATCTAAATCTTGACAAGGCACCTTGTTTCTTTTTTTTTTTTTGCACTTTTCCTCTGGCATCATTAATTAAATTTAATCTTTAAGTCTGTGTTGGTCCTGCGTGGAAATGGACAGCTCAGTTTTGACTCATGACATGAATTGCAACCAGGACTTTAAAATCCTGCCTACTGACCCTCTGAGTGGATTTAATTTACTCAAGATCCAAGCCAATTGATTCATTGACAGAGGAAAGGTGGTCCCGTATTCTTGCACTGAAGGACAAGTAGCCTTCTTGCAATCAAAGATGCAATAGCTATTGCAGTGAATTTAAGGGACATTTTCAAATAATACCATCAGAGGACAGTTGCAGAAATGTCAAATGCCCCTCAAAGAATCATTAACATATCCCCCCAGTAATTAGAACGTATGAGACAAGTCCATAAATGTGAATAAATGTTCAGTTTATACTTTGCACACATTGCGTTCACATCCGGATAGATCCTGGACAATGTATGGTAAGAGAAATTGTGGAATTGTTTGGAATTGCTCAGACAGACAAGGCATGGGTGCTGTTCAGTCGGATCCCAAATATCATTTCAAGTTTTAGATCTTCATCCTACTGTTACTCTTCCTAATCACTATTCAATTCCCCCAAATAAAGCAAAACAGAGGTTTTCAAACTAACGAGTCGAATATTTTTAGACATTTTGGGAAATAGATCAAAAACAAAAATGATAGGTTACTGGACAAATTCTGCATCACTTGATCTAAAAAAAAAGAAACTGAATCTTTTAAATTGTTCATTCTTTTTTATTCCACTTACATGAAATTACACATGTCCCCTCAACAGTTATGCTTGTGCTTTCAGTATGAAAATTCAAAAGACAAACCAGGCTACCCAGTCCAACAACCACCTTTACTAGTCCAGAAACTACCCATCAAAAGGTCAGGCAAGTTTTCAAAGAAACATGGAGAATTAAAGAGGAAAATAAAGAAAAAAAAACTAATTTGAAGAAGCAGTAACTGCACATTTTCTTGCTGCAGTGCTCATACAAAAAAGCAACAATACAAGGTTGTGTGCTCTTTTGTTCAAAATCTTCTATACCTCGTAACTGATATATAGAAAAAGCAGCGCCCTCCCCCTAAGCAAATAAAAAACAAAACCATGAAGTAGCAGGTTGAATAAATGACAGTAAATGGAATGTAACCTTTATAAAATCTTGCCCTCCATCTCCAGCTCTCCCCATTACACCACCACTGTTCACCTCTCCTTTAGTAGAGACTAATAGATGATGTCTTGCCTGGTGTGAGGAGCCAGTTTGAAAAAAACATGGACATGCCTTCAAAAGCTGAGGTTACTTTCAAACAGCACCACTGTGCCCCCAAAAACTCAAACTTGCACATGTTTTACAAGTTGAGAACTTACCCTCTCACTTTGCACCTTAACAATGCAACACCATTACAGCTCCGACTCAGGAAAAGGTCAACAGCCAAGAATCCAACCCCAAACACACATAATCCCTCCCAACGAACAGTGTAAAAACTTATCCTCCCTGCCCATCCCGTTTCCCCACAGTTACTACGGAAACAATAGTCAACTGAAAGGAGTGAGACGAGTAGAGACCTAGCCAGAAAAATGTGGACAGAGTTGGATCTCGATAATGAGGTGGTCGCAGTGTTGATGATTATGATGAAGATGACCCAGGACGATGGCAGGCAGACAGGGATGACTATGGGGATCTGGCTCAATCTCTGGCCTCCTCTGTGTCCTCTCCCTCAACCTGGTTATCAGAAGTCCACAGCTGAAGAGAGACAGAACAAGCAGGATAAGGTGACATGGCAAGAAGATAGTCAATATTTGCTTTTAGAAGATTAAGATTGAATAATCTACCATTGGTGTGGAACACTGCATGGTAAACCATACCCATTTTGATTGGAAACATTGCCCTAATACAATAGATATGAATTTAAATTACTTAAAATTTCTGTCATCCCTGAATCTTTAGATGTTTCAAACATCTTTATAACCCAAGACATTGGGCTGCACAGAATATCGTAAATTTTCCTTCAACGTGATATTAGCCTGCACAATGTACATATTGCAACAGCTGCCTAAGGCCTGGTTCACACAACCATTTTTTTTTTTTTAATGTTATGAGATTTTTTTATCTGGTCGAGAACTCACACGTGAAGTTAAAAAATTAATTTTGATCGTACTGTGTATGTTGTGCTCCGAAAATGTAATCACAAAACACACACATGACGATGCTGTCCTGCTGACAGACTGGAGATGGCGTGAACACGGACTTTATTTACTTCCTTGTTCCCCTGCCAGCTCGCTCTCTGATTGGCTACTTTCCGCACCACGTCACCATCCAGTCAGTCCAGTCCGAATGCATGAGTCGTTGGTGTTCCTCAGAGATCGGCTCAGATATATTAAACATGTTCAATATTCCCAGTTGTCGGCTACGACCCATTTTAGAGTGGATTATCGGGACACATCGGCTCGTAACACACCACAGACCAAATGATGACTGGACAGGGAAATCTCACAATGATCGGGCGTTAGCCGTCCGAGGTCGGGAAGAGGCAGATCGGGACAAAAACTGCCCAAAAATCGTTGTGTGTACCAGGCCTACGTTAACGTTAACTCTGTGCTGGAATTCACGGGGGCAGTGCTGAGCAGAATAGCTGACATGTACCAGCAAAAGAATCAAACCAGAGAAGAAGAAGAGGATCGCGAAGGGAACCAAAAAGCAGAAGAACGAAGACGCCGTCACCTCATGGTGTCTGAAACCGATGTCAGCTCGTGGGAATGAACTCTGAACCCTAGTGGAGGAAATTAAATCGGGACAAAAACAGCCTGAAAATCGTGTGTGTGACTTGATGGCGAAAAGTAAGTGAGGAGCGATGAAAATGTGGATGCAATGTCCAATAAAGTGGCTAATTTAGAAATATACCATCCTCACCCACCATATGTCAGAAAACAGCTTTTAAATGGCTGTCTGCTGTAGTGGACACTGACCCGAGTTGGACATAAACTTAAAGGAGAAGATGGAGGTCATGCTCGTCCAGTTTCTCATCTATACTGAAGGCCAGTTTTTAGCTGTTCTCTTATTCTGGGTTTACATCAGAAGACTTAGAAGATTTGCAAAAGACTCTAGAAAACTACCAGCTCACACCTAAAGACAAATGTTTAGAGTTTTAAGTCTAAGACTGAGATTTGACAAAGACTGTGAATCACTATTTACAAGACTACAACTAGATTCTTTTTGTTGTGATATGTTGGATAGTTGACATGGAACTGGGCTGATCTGCCCACAGCAAAGCAAACAAGGGCAGGGTTTTCCTCCAGGATCAATTACACATCGTCTGCCTTTGCATCTCAACCAGGTGTTACACCAACTCATTAGAATCTGGAGGGATGAATGAGTTTCTATTCTTCTCTCATTTGTTAGATTATACTGTAACACAAATGATCCACAGCAGACATTTACTTCTTAATAATCTGCTCCTCTTTCTGGACGGTCCACCTACAACGTTTCATCATCACTTCTTAGTCTTTTTTCTTTAGTCCGTTTTTGTCATCGTTGTGACTGTCAGGGTACCCGTTTCTGCTTCTCCTTTTTGCTTCTCTGCTTCAGTTCAACATCCCACAACTCTGTGCTGCATGGATATTTTTGGTTTTCAGTGTAAATTGAGGTTTAAGAGAAGATCGAAGTGGTTCTGGGAAACTGATTAAGACCTCATTTAAATAGTTTGTTTCGATAATCAGCATCTTTTAGCACAGCAGTCCCCAATCCTGGTCCTCAAGGCACCATGCCGTCTCTCCCTGCTGCAACACACCGGATTCAAATTAATGGCTCATTAGCAGACTTGTGCAGAGTTTGTCAAAGAGCCATTTAATTTGAATCAGGTGTGTTGCAACAGGGAGACATCTAAGACCTGCAGGATAGTAGGCCTTGAGGACCAGGGTTGGGGACCTCTGTTTTAGCACAAAATTTGTTCGTGTCATGTGGGGCAACTTACTGTCAAGTTGTCTCTCAATAGCTGCATGATTAATGTGCTGTCTTTGTACGATTCTTCACTCAGTGTGTCCAGCTCTGCGATGGCATCATCAAAAGCCTAAAAAATTAAAAGAACATTTTCAAACAGCTGTGGGGAAAAAAGGCCTGAGACAAGTTTCATGTCAATATTTCTGTATCTTAATTCAGTTTGTTTGTTGGCTGTGAATTTAAGACAAAAGTGAAATGATACATGTGCTACTTAAAAACATCCATTAAATGTCCTGTTTAACTTCATTAGACATTTTGAACTTGCCTGTTTGGCCAGCTGGCAAGCTTCTTCAGGGGAATTGAGGATCTCGTAGAAGAAGACGGAGAAATTAAGGGCGAGACCGAGACGGATTGGGTGTGTGGGCTGCATTTCCTCTTTGCTGATATCGAAGGCCTGTTTGTACGCGCCCTGCGAGTCTGTAATAATGGCTGAGAAGAGAGACAAAGCAAGAAATAAGAAAACTAAAGTGAGTCTTAAACAATAAGTACTTTGAGGATTTACAGAGTTCAGAAAATTAATCTAGGTTTGTGTGCACATAAATATATTAAAAATGAATGCAAAATGCAAAACTGTAGAGCTTGAAAACAGCAATAAATGCTTGACCTGAAGACAGAACACACCTTTCTGGTTTCCTTTTTCAAAATGTTGGGGGAGGAAGGGCACCTGGGAGGTGCTAATTTGAAAAAAGCTGAACAAACTTTCTAAAAGAACATGTTTTTGCCTATTTTAGGCAACATAAATTATGACATAGAAATAAGCACCACAAAAATGTAATAAAGGCTCTCAATATAAGCTTCCTTCATCAAATGAACTTTTCAACTACTATATAGGCATTTAAAAATGGCTATTAGACTTAGGGAAGTTTCTCCTTGATTCCCAGGTTAAATAACAGGAGGTTTTAGTCTCGATAACGGCGACACAGCTGACTGGCATGACTTGTATGATTCATTAGATTAATAAGGGCTTTGGTTATATGAATGCAATATTTAAAACTATAGATGTCTTTGTTTTAGTCATCACTGAAGAAAATCTTTCCACTTAGACACCTATTGTTGTACACAAGTCTCAATCCATTATGGGCTGTAATACTGGGAGAGGCTTGCCCTCAGGTCTACTGAATACTACAAGGACTTAAACTGAATAATAACATTTCTACAATAAAAGAGAAATTAGAGCTTAATTTTTTTATCGCTTACAACATACAATTATTGTGCCCTACAACAGTGTGCATCACCCTATTAGCACTGACCAACAATGAGCCCGTTAACAGGACCACCAAAATCTAATAACTGGGAGGAATTGTTTAATTGTCATAGTCTGATTTGATGCATCTACATGCAGTTCTGAAATTCTTGTCCACATTTTTCCGGACAATTATCGGATTTCTTTTAGATCCCATACATACATAATCACGTAACTTCCTGTTACCTATGGTCTTAACGCTAGGTGCTAATGTGGGAGCTAATAAGCCTGAAAAATGGTCTACAAATGAATGTTTAACTTAGTTTATACTCCAACTTCCTGCTGCTGCATGCCATTGTGTTTTCACATTGAGACAGTGTCACTTCCATCCTTTATTACAGAGGGCGCTGAAGGCAAGTCAGTTTTTTTCACTGTGCAGATGTTTAAAAAAAAAATCAGATATATAGATCTACATGCACAAATACATTGGAATATTGTGGGGAAATCTGGATTTCTCAGTCAGAAAACTGCCATTGAGCCCATTTACATGAGCATAAAAATCTACCCAGTACCTGGAGTTATAATTCAGTGATCATGTAGACGGCATAATCTGATTATGCTTTATCAGATAACAGCAGTTTAAAAAACTGCATTGCTTCGTTCTGAAGAAAGATGTGAGCTAATGTTTACATGATCAATGATGTGACATCTCGTGGGTGTTAAACTCATGAAACTAAAGTGGAAAATAAAAGACAGACTCGCTTTGACAGATTAAGGCCTGTAATGCTTCACATGCAGCATATGAACATGTCTCCAAATTATACCTTTTTTTTCTTCTCCTGCAGCCACCTCAGCCAAGTAGCGGTAGTAATCCCCCTTCATTTTCAAATAGAAGACTTTGCTCTCTGCTGCAGTTGCTTTGGGAATAAGATACTTGTCCAAAAGACCCTGTTAATGAAAAATACAATTGACAGCATCAATATTAAAATTCCAGCAAGAATAAATGACTTTTCCTCCCTTTGCCTTAAAAACAGATTGCCATCTGCCACCTGATATCACTTGTCCACAGATTGCAATTTCAATTGGTTTAAGTCGACATCATAGCCGGTTTTAAGGCATAATTTCTCATCAGATCCATTTCAGTATAAAGACGAGCTGGCTACCTCCAGTTGCCTCCAGGCTTGAGCCTGAGATTTTGGCTGAGCTACATCACAGATGCTTCAGGGACCACTGAAGGGGGATGGATCTCTGTAGATGTGGATGACATGAAAGTAAGAGCGGGGGGCTGAACAGACAAGCAGTGAATCAAGATGGTTGAGAGAGGGAAAGGATGGTGGGGGAGAGGCGGGAAAAGATTGGAAGTATGGATGAAAGCAGGAAGAGAGAGACAGAGAGAGAGAGAGAGAGAGAGGAGAGAGAGAGAGAGAGAGAGAGAGATAGAGACTGCTGAACTCCTGATGAGGAAGTAGGTCACTCAGAGCCCAGCATGGCTTCTACAACACAAGCACGCACCCTCGTATAGACTGCTCATATAACTGGAGGATAGGTTTATTTAACTATGTTGAGTGGCAGGAGTGTACCTTACTGTATGTGCACAAAACAATCATTTATTTTAAGTGCAATGGGACCAAGAGGACTGAGCATTGCTTTCACAGAGGCATCAATACTTAATTTCAAGGATATATTTCTTCATGGCTTAGCCATTTTATTTGAATTCAGTTCATCTGTTAAGTATTTTTTCACCCTTGTAGCCACAGAAAAAAAAAACGTCCTGCAGAGTTCAAATGTAACTGAAGCCAGTTTCTTTATCGCATTAGGAAACACAGCCACAAGCTCTTAAAAAAACAAAACTTTGATTTTTTGGACTGACAGTATAATGTATAAAGGCTCCTCTCAGACAGAAAGTAATATAATAAACCAAGCCTAGGTCTACAGGTAGGAGAGGGGGAAGAACAAGATGAAAAAAATCACCAGGTGGAAAGATTTATTATAAAGAAAGAAAGTAGGATCTTTCTATGACAACTTCAGTATGTGATGCAAGCTCAAACAATCAAAAGGGATTATGAAACACAGATTTGTGTAAGGTTGTCTTTGTATGATCTTTTGCAGATTTGCATATTACATGCATAATGGAATAAACAAGGCTCACAAAGCCAGCATTTACTGAATGCTTTTAAAAACCGGTGTGAGGGACCAGGGAAGCCCTCTGGGATCTGAATGTAGAACTGGGCCACTGGCAAGGGCACAGCTAAAATCAGACCATCACTATGGCGATGTACAGAGCAAATGAAACTCATTTTAACAGCACATTGCATTTGACTCTGATTTTACATGCTTGGTAAGTTAAAAACAGATTCTTAGCCTTGACCAGCAATGAATAAAGCCACAATCCTAAAAGAGATGAACGGGTCAGGCTATTATGCAGATTTATGGACAGATCTCATTGTGTGTGAAGGACACACTGTAAACCCAATTCATGTCAGCTCATACAATTCAGCCATTCAATGATCTCTGCATAAGCAGTATGAGATACTTGGCATTCGATTGCACAAATACTAGAAGCAAACACAGAAAACCCAAAACAGATAACTACAATGTACAGATGATGTTTTCATGAATTAATCTGATATAATACACGTAGAGTTAAAATTATTTTATATTTATATTTTTAAAGCTTGCTGGCATAATTTCAGCTCTAATGTAGAGAATAAATTAATAAAATCAATACAGATAATCCAACTTGATCAAATGTAACAAGTCTGCCCCTATTTATGTAAAGAGGCCAATTATGAATTAATGCAAAGTGGGTTCAACAGATACACAACTACTTCACACAGCAACTTGCAGGGGAATAAGTACAACATGAAGGAATAATTGTTCATTTGTGTCTTTACTTTGTCCTCGTCTCTCACAAATGGCCTTTTAAGCTTTAATCTTGGCTGGATTTAACCTCAAACTAGTTTACTTAAAGAATACATCAACTTCATTCTTGCATTGCTCTTCTGCCCATTTTACTACCATGCATCCGCCTCAGCCTCCATAAGACTGTTGGCTGACATGGACGTCAGCAATGCAGAATGCTGGTAGGTCAGTTTCTGTAATTATAGGATTAAGACTTTGAGAGTCATCACCAGGCAGATAATACACAACCCGAGAGAAGAGCAGAGAAGCAGGGTACTACTGATAGCTGAAGTATTCAAAACACACAGAAAGGCTGAAATAAAATGAGTTGTAATCACTAAAGTTATTAAATGACAGGTCAAACAAACAGTGGTTCACTGAGTGAGCCAAGCTATTTGTTTTGATACTGACCAACTGTGGGAGTACTCTGCCTAATAACTACCCTTTGTACCTTTTAGTGGGATAGGTAGGGGATCAGCATTGTGGAAACTTAACTTCAGCATAGGCTGCCATTTCTACCTTAAAATGCATACGTTATTTTCTATTGAATGAATTACTGGACTAAAATTTTATTTTTTGTCGTTTAAGTTATTGTAGTTGATTTTATTGCTGCTATGTGAAGCATTTTAACGTTTTAAAAGGTGGTAAATAAACATATAAAGTTAGCATTACATTCTATGTGTTTATCCCTCATGGGTGTTCATATTAGTACCTAAAATGAAAGTAAACACATCATTTACCTTTAAGTGCACAAAACTAAAAACACAAATACCAGAAATTCAACCCCCATTGAACTGGATTCCCCTTGAAACTGGCACTTTTATCTGCAATATAAACACCTGCATCTTACAAAAGGGAGAAAAAGCCATTTAAGATTTAATTCAGCATTTGCTGTTCTATTGAACTAATCTCACCAGAACGTCATTGCAGATGTCTTTCAGCTCTTTCTCAATTTTTTCCCGGTACTCTTTGGCCATGGCCTGCTTCCTTTCGCTGTTCTCTGCTTTCTGCTCGATGCTGGACACCACACGCCAGGAAGAGCGACGGGCACCCACCACGTTCTTGTAGGCCACCGACAGCAGGTTGCGCTCCTCATTTGAGAGCTGCTCACTGTCCTCTGTCACTGCTTTCATCACAGAGGCCATGTCGTCGTAACGCTCAGCCTGTTCGGCCAACTTGGCCTTTTGTACCAGTTCCTTCTGAGGTGCCTCGCTCATGACTGCTCGCTTGAAAAAGGAAAACAAAGAGGGAGAAATAAAAAGGGCAGCTGAAGGTAAACTGAGAAAAAATTACTGTATTTAAGTTAAACACTAGAAAAACAAGAAGAAACATTTTTATTTCAATGAGGAAAACTGGCATATAAAGTACCAAGCATGGCTGAGTGCATTTAATATTATAAATGAAATGGGAATGTCTTATTTTAAAATGCAACAAGTACAGATGCAGTTGCATTAAAATTAGAAAATCCAACAGTCAAAGAGTGGTGATTGGGGGTGGGGGTGGGCACTACAACAGTTACTAACCCTTCGTGTAAAGTCTTTAGGGTTGGTATTAGAGCAGACGAATACTATACTTGCTAATTAACAGTATTATGGCTTGTAGGTACATAGCCTTTGAAATACCCAGGACTTATCATTACATCAATAGCCTACATCCGTTTGACCCATCAAAAAAATCCCCAGAGGGCTCACACAGAATCAATCACTTTTTCCATTTCACACAGTGGAGGATGTTCAAAATCCATCCTGAAATGCAGAAAAGAAAACCAATTTTCACATCTTTTTTCACACCCAATTGTTTATTTTTCATTATTGGTGTTATATAGACGAATTCCCTCCATCTTTTAGAGCTTGCTGATGTGTTGAGTCTTGCATATGGAGCAGACACTCACAGGCAGCTCAACGATAAATTCCCTACAATTTCATTTTTAATATTCATTGTATTAAAAAACTCTTATACAGTTTAGATACAACTCTTAAAGAAGTTTGCTTGTAGGCACTTGTCAACAACTCACATTATCCCCTTCCAAAGAGATTTCATTCATAGGGCACATTCACACCAATACCATTTGGCCCGCTTTTGATAAACTCTGGTCCGTTTCCATGGATAGTACGGTTTGTCCGGAGTGTGGCCCAAAGAAGCAAACTTTGAAATAAATAGTTTACTTGCACTGGATGAGCCATAGTGCAATCAATGAGCCAGATGTTCTTCTTCTTGGTCAGCAGTGGTTTCGAAGGAATATTGCTCCCTAGCGCACAGTTGTTGTAACTGCGACTTCGCTTGTGCATCCGTAAAGTGTCTTAATTGTAAGTATCTGTATAAATCTCCATTTTCCAAACTTATTTTGAAATTGACTAAATGACTTAAAATGTTGGTTATCGCTAAGTGTACATGTAACTGTTCACCCTGTATCTCTCCATCTTTTTTTTCTCTTTTTTTTGTATGATGCGTTATGTAACAGTTCTAGTTGGAATCTGGAAGTGTGGGAAGGCAGAGCAACAGCTTACCATCTACTGTCAACTTGAATTTTTTTTACCACATGCCATATTTCAAACGTTTCTCTCAAAATCATGTTTTCTCTTTAAAGGCCACATCTACATTTCCATTTAACCTTGATTGTGGAGGAGCACGACATAGACTTCTAAACCTCCCTCCATCTGGTTTGGAAGAACGCACTTTTTAATAGGCTCATAAAAGTGCACGAACAAGTTATTATAACTGCTTTAGTTTAATTCGCGTTCAAATTAATTACTACCTGCTAAAATAATGCAAACCGCAGTCTCGGTACGGATACTTGATCTAGTATAGCTTGTCGGCCTCCAGGGTAAATGTGCCCCCTCTTTTTTCAAGCACACGTGCCACACCCATCCCCTGTACCTGTGGCTTGCCTAAGAAGCGGAAACTAAAGTATGAAAAGTGCGTTTAGACGTGGCACACAATGACTAATGTCAGTACTTCCTGGCAAATACTGACCCAAAAGCTATAGGCATAAACTCGCATGCAAATTTCTGGAAACAAAAACAGGACAATAAATGAAAACGGACGTCTACAACTAGGCCCGCGTGACCAGTTTCCAGTATGGCGCCAACTATTTCCTGAAGCAGAAGCCCTCCGAGTCAGACAGTTCAACAAATGGTCAGGGTGATGCGAGTTTTTGTCATTCTTATAACAGAAGTATCAAATCATATAGCGCAATACATGAAAAATTTATATAAATAATACATACATAATTCTACTTAAAATATCCGTCCGATGGGTGACTAAAAATACGTCTTCCTCCTCGTTTCTGTTTCGTTAAAATCAGATTATAACTGACATCTAACAATAAAAAGTTTAATTATTCCAACCATAATGTCGTGAATACGTTTTGTCACATAAACTGAGATTAAAACTGAATATAAAATGACATTTATTTGCGTTAACGCTTAATCTACGGAAGCAAATGCATTTCCACATAACTGTCTCAAATCAACTACGTGAATGCTTTCCCATTTAACTAACATATTACTTTACTTAACCACTTGAACATTTGTAGCACGAGCGCTTCAGCATCTAAGACCGACACGCCTTCCCTTTCCACCATGATGTTCCCTTTTGAAACCAGCCATTAGACACATCCCAAACTGTAACGTTAGCTAAGCTAGCCATTGTTCTTGAGTTTGGTATGCGTCGCTGTTTCACGCATCCCTACCAGCAGCCAGAGACAATGAAGATATTTTATCACAAACTAATTTTTCGATTTAAAGTAAAATATGCGTGAATATACTGTTCATACTCAAAAGAGCAGTTAAAAACTAGTGGTTTCATACCTGAGTAATGGCAGATGTCGGCGTACCAAGGTACAGCTGATTCTCTCAGACCGTCCGAATGAATGCAGTCCACGGGGTTTCCTTCCAATCTCACCGGTGCAAGACAACGGCCGGAGAAAAGAGGGACTGACGTCAAACTTTACCATGGCAACCACACACAAAGCATTATGGGAGTTGTCGTTTTCTATTGACATTACTTCCATAAACGACCTCTGTCATAATAATATATTAATACATTTACATTATGTATAGTCATTCATTAATTTCTGTACCGCTTAATTAAATTAAGGGAAACTGGAGCCTATCTCAGCAATTAACAGGTGAGAGGCAGGGTACACCCTGGACAGGTCGCCAGTTCATCACCGGCATTGAGATACTAAAGGTATTTCTGATTAATTAAACTAAGTTTTTATAAGCAAAAGCAAATCCCAAACATTAATAAAGAGGTGGCCCATTTAAATACTAACTTTTAACTAACTTTATATCACATGTTATCAGATCAGAGGCTACAGGTACTATATAGTTACCAAATCAGACATTTTTGAATGCCACCCATGAAATAGGAACAATGAGCTGTGTAGTTACATTTTTACCCTTTAAATAACCAAGTTCATCAGTTAGCAGTGTGATATGTCTCTAAATTAGATATTGTAAATTTACACGAGAGTATTTGCGTGAGATGCTGCGGGCATCATAAATTAGAACACAGGACACAGCTACAGTACATCTTGCCTAATGGAACCTACTATTTCTACATTCTAGCTGGTTTCCAAGGGGAGAGTGAAGCTATTTTTGCCTTGTCACATGTTTTCCCCTTAGGCCAAGATTTCAAGCTTGTAACCTATTTAAGAGCAGATCAGATAGTATCGGCTGTAGCATCACTCAGGCACTAGGGCAAATGGAAGGAAAAAATAGTCTCCTTTCTGTTTAATATGTTGTTTAGAGAGGGTGAAACCAAACCAGAGGTATTCTACCTCATTCAGCAAATAAGGAGTTAAGTGATGACTGCAGCCTTAGAAACCAGTTAGGTGAGTTTTCACTCAACCCATGAACCATGTCTTGAAAGCACATGCACAGAGGCACATGGAAAGCATGAACATTCAAACAACACCAAGCTCCTGTATGCTGGAAGATTGGTACATTATAGAGGTTTGCAGTACTAAGCAAAAGTTTTGTTTTGCTTAAATCTTAAGTAAAAAGCAAAGTCAGTATTTTCATTTGCATAATTACAGTAAAAATATTATAATAAAGAATAGTCATTTCCTTCTGGGATTATTAAAGTAATTTTCACTTTCACTTCACAAAGGCAGGGAACACCCCAGACAGATTTCCAGTCTATCACAAAGCCAACACACAGACAAACAAGCACTAAAATGACAAATGAATCTAACATGCATGGTTTCTGGACTGTGGGAGTAAGCTGCAATACCTGAAGAGAACCCAAACATGCACTCAACAGAACATGCATACTCCATGCGATAGATAGATAGATAGATAGATAGATAGATAGATAGATAGATAGATAGATAGATAGATAGATAGATAGATAGATAGATAGATAGATAGATAGATAGATAGATAGAAAATGTAAACATATAGAGAAATGGAAAATAAACAAACTCAACTTACACAATATAGACAAGGGAAGCCCATACAAACACAAATAAAATAGCTGTACACACAGACCATATGATGACAGATTGTTGGGTATGTTTGGGTAAAATGTAGAGATGAGGATCACCTCTCACACATGGAGGAGTTATTGAATGGGGTTATTGGGAAAGGAAGGAATGATTTCCTGAACATCTTTATGAAGCAGAGCTGCAGCAGTCTGTTTGAGAAAGAGCTCTGCTGTCCCTCCAGTATACTGTGTAGTGAATGTGAAGAAGTGTTCATAATGGAGACCAGTTTGTCCAGAGATCTCCTCTAACTGTCTCCAGGTTGTGTCCAATGATCTTGCCAGCCTATGGATCAGTTTATTGATCCTGATGGCGTCCCTGGAGCTGATGCTGCTGCCCCAGCACACCACAGCATACATGATGGAAGTGGCCACCACAGACTGGAAGAACATCTCCAGCATTTTGATGCAGACATTAAAGAATCTGAGTGTCCTCAGAAAGTAGAGTGGCACCATGAAGCCCTATTTCATTCTTGTTTGGGATTTTTTTTTTTTTTTTTTTTACTTTTTCTTTTAGTAGAAGCCTACATCTTCTAGGAGATGCTTTCTCCATATTGCATGTATTTTCCTTTGGAGCACTGTCTACAGATTTTCAATGATATTTAAATATGTGAGGATCATGACAAAACCACCAGCTTGTGCCCTGCTTAGTCCATTTATTATTAATTTTTGTTGTGTTTATTACCATTACCACATTATAGTGACATTTCTTTCATTATTATAAACTTTGTTATTTTTTTAGGATAAGACTTTTTGTTTCCCCTTCAGTTTGTGAAAATGCCCAAAATAGTAATAGTTCCAATTAAATAAATTGACTATATATTATTTTAAAAAACTAAAAAAAAAAAAAAAACATTTCTTTTTACTTGGATTATGTGCATTTAAATCATATTTCCATAAAAGTTGGAAAGGTTTCTAAATTAATCTAATTTATATCTAATCTAAGTTTCTCATTTTAATATGTAATTTCTTTTTAATTTTAAAATTACAAATAAGAATTTAGTTTTAATGTCTCTTGAATGTCGTTGCTTTAAGAAGATATGAAGAAGATTTTTAATGACACCAACACACTCAAGAAAGTTGGGAAAGAGGTGCATTTATCATTGTGTTATATCACATTACGTTCACACTGCAGGTCTTAATGCTCAAATCCGGTTTTTTGTGTGCGACCTTCATCACCCTGAAATGTGAACGGTATGTGGCCCTGAAGTGACACGCATGCGCAAAAGACAACACGACATCACGTAGTGCGTAGAAAATACGAGTGTAATGGCTGCTTCCCGTCTATTGGAAATACTTGCCCACTCCCAACCGATAAAATTATGCCCCGCTGATGAATGAAGGAAGGGGACTAAGAAAAAGGAAAGCACATATGTCAACAATGGCCTTTTGTGGAGCGGTTGCTCCTACTTCTGTACAGAGAGATGTAGAGACAATGCAGCCGAGTTCGTCTGTGCAGACTCCTGCACGGGTCCAGTTTTACCAACCCGAACCCGTTAGGATCATTACCAAATCCGACCCGTGGACATCTTCCAGAGAAACCTGGGCCCGACTACGCAAATATAAAACGCGAGCCCACCCACACGTTAATACCCCCGTCCCCCTTCATTGCATTACTTTTCCTAATTCCTTCATATATTTAAAGTGATAGTGTTTTGTCGATCTAGAACCACATACGTGGCTTGTGTAAGATAAAAAAAATCGCCGTTCAGACGGCCATAAAAAATCCGAGGCACATATGG
Source organism: Melanotaenia boesemani (assembly GCF_017639745.1). Lineage (NCBI taxonomy): Eukaryota > Metazoa > Chordata > Actinopteri > Atheriniformes > Melanotaeniidae > Melanotaenia > Melanotaenia boesemani. The sequence goes on from NC_055687.1 coordinate 33,116,954, forward strand.
GCAAAAAAATCGGAATTGAGCTGCAGTGTGAACGGAGCATGATCCGTTTTTAGCAGCATACAATACAATACAAGAATACAAGATTCTGGCCGCTCAGTGGTTGGTGGTCATGGTTGTCTCTACCTCTCTTCTTTATGCTCCAACGCTGTGCCCATGCTACCCGGTTTCTGCCCATCCGTGATGAGACTGAGCCCAGACCAACTGGCAGCACTTCTAACCAGAATTACTCCACAACATCCTTATTGTGTAAAATAAAGCTTAAAAGAGCGGTGTGTTTTGATAGGTTTATGCAGAAGGAACTCAGTTTATCCAGTGGTCTTGAACAGTCAAACACGAGACGGTCAGCAACCTACCACTATGACTTCATAGTTCCTGGATTTCCTTTCCCTTACTTATTACAAGGTGGGAATGTTACGGCTATGTAGCATGTACTGTGGGAAATAGAGTAAATTAGAAGCTTGCAAAAACCACAAGAAGACACCAGCCAGAGGACAGCAGCGACTGGGTGCTGCACCCCAAGCCGAACCAGCTGGTGCTTACTGTTACTTAGCGGGAAGAGTCCTGTTTGGTGAGAAGGGAGGGGAATCCACGTGGATAGGGCTGAGCTAGCATGCTAGCAACAGTAGCTGGTAGTGTTCAGGCCAGTTCTCAAGCGTTAGCAGGCACTAGCTGTAGCTGTGTGGACCGAGCCGTGTGAGAAGTAGTTGCTAGCCGACTTGGATACCACCTCAGCCAGGAGAGCAGCCATTAGCTCCAGCTAACCCCTCTCAATGCAGCCTACTAGCCCCTCACGATATGCTGAGCAGAGATGCGAACAGCGTGAATGTAGCTAAGGAAGCTAATGATTGACACATTTATTCATTGTAAAAAGGAAATGAGCTGTTAGCAAGTTAGCCTTGGATAGAAAGAACGTAAGCAACATCACCTTTCTAGATCTAAAAGGCAATTGTGAGAAAATTTATTTAATATTATTCCCACTATTTATCCAAAATTTTATTTATTTATTTTAATTATTTGCTTACCAGTTCTTTTTAAATTAAATAACTTTAAGTGGCAATTTCTTTGGGAACAGCTGGAACTGGGTGTTGTAGGAATTACAGAAATTTCATTGGTTTTTACAATTTATAGAATAAAAGTCATTTTATTGTCATTTATTAAGACATACAGTGCATGTTAGTGCATGATCAGAACAAAATTTTGGTGCATTCACTCCCTTAAGACTGGAACAACATAAAATCTAACAGGATAATTAAAACTGAAAAAAATATGTACAGTAAAAAAAATACAAAAACATGAATACAACAAAATACTAAAAGAAAAAAAGAAATATTTACAGTTAATGAAAAATTAATCTGACTAAATAGTCATTTCTATCCTATTTGTCAATAAAAAAGAAAAGAAAAAAAATGTGTTCTGAACCATACAATTGAGCATGCATTAGAATAATTTTAATCACTGTTTCACCATTTTAACTTAGCCATTACAGGACTAGTTTCTAAAGAGCTTGTTTCAATGTCATTTGACAAACTTCTGAATTTTGAGATGAGGGCACTGGAGAATTTTGCTTGTCATAACACTTCTATCAGTGTAATATTTGTCCAGGTTTAGGTGGATGGTGAAGCATGAAGTAAGTTATTCATGTAAGGTCTTTTGTCATTAGTGATGACAGTGAACAAAGCCATAACAAGAAAAACTAAAACCACCCATGTGGCTGTATTTATGCATGGTAATCTTTTAAGGGTTTTTATTTATTTTTAATTATCTATAATTAAACATAACACAAACAATCGTTATTTGAACTGTAGTAATATATAGAAATGCATTAGTCTTTTTTGTCCTTAAAACTATTGTTCCTGTTTTTGTTAAGTTTGCTTTGGCTCCTTTATCACCTGGTAAAACTATAAAATATACTCAAAATTATTACAAGAAAATCTTGTCTGCAACTAGCGTTAAACTTGTAACTGGTCAGGGCTTTGGTGGAGGGTTGAATAAAAGGACTGCATTTGTCTTCAGGGTGAAACAAGCTTTTTTAAAGACCTGTTCTTAAAACCTGTTGGCCCAGTAGTAGATCATGCTCATTGCACTGTTTACACAGTCATAAGATAAAGACAGTCAGTTACAAGCGTGAGAACAAAGCAGTGGAGGCTTAAATGTGTACTCTTCACTGTATTTACTACATAAACTCTAGTGTGGCTAAAATCACCTGTCAGTCTGTAAAGCTACTTTCACATAAAAGGCTGAGTTCTCTACAAGCTATATCTGGGATTTTATTTTTCCTTTTTTTTTAAGCTCCTATATTTCATAGACATTATGTGAATTAATTGTCTCTTGCAACACAGACCTCTTATAGCAGGGCTGTCAAATGTATGGCTCAGGGGCCAAAATTGGCCCACCAGAAGGTCCAATCTGGTCCACAGCATGAAGTAGGTAAATATGAAAATGACATAGTAGACATTATCTGTAATTCCCCATCTGTTGACCTGGGGTGGACATTTTTTTTTCTTTAAATGTTTGAATATAAAACATTCCCAAGGCAGGGAGATAACTTTAGGATAGCTTTGTGAAATACTATATTTTTCAGTTTCAGGTACCTGTGATCACGGTTAAAATGGGCCAGGGCCTAAGGCCCATTTATGCTCTATGCTAAAGATGGATTTGGAGTATTTTGTTCATCTTCTGCATTCCATACACACATCATTCGGTCTGATTTTGAGTTCCTTGCTGATGCTTACCTGGATGGAGCAAATAGAGTACCACTGGAAACTGTGGGGGCAGTGTTGAGTGGTATAGCTGGCAGATGACCAGCGAAAGGAACAAAGACGAAGAAGCCGTTGCGTATTTAATGGCTGCAGTCCACTGCTGTCTACTGCTCTCTGTCCTTTAATGTCTGAATGTACATTATCACGATCTCCTCCAACATCACCGTGTTTATTGTCTGAAATTGACGTCTGTAACTTGGAGGAACTATGAACTGTCCTCTAGTGGACATATTACTAAACAATAAAAAATAAACAATTTATTGTTTATTGGTCAATAAACCTCTCTCATGACTTTTGGTTCTAAATAATTAAAACAACATTTCTAACAATGAAAGTCCTTTGTTGTTTTTGTTTTTATTGCTGTGAAATACCAGATATCAAAACCTAAGTAGTGATTGAAGGGTGAGCAGCCGAGTGTGTTTTGAAAGATCTGGGAGTCTGTGTTTACCATGAGTGTGCTCCATTCTTATTTCAACCCCAACCCAAACACGTTCTGGAACTAAATCTGTCAAATGCTAACATCTTAAGGCCCATTATGCTCTCTTACGTACGTAAATAGTGATGTCTGCTTCAAACATTGTCATACGTCGCTGTTGAGCCATGCATCTTTTGCGTTGCCATGGTTAAGTCAATTCCTCCAATAGGGGGCAGTGCTAAGTTCAGAGTTCATTCCCACGAGCTGACATCAGTTTCAGACATCATTCGGTGGCGGTAATGCATCGGTATGAAGTTGTTTCCAACTGCCCAACATGCCTTCAACACTCATATAACCTTTCTTCAAAAGCTCACACAATTTCTAGAGTTGTCCCCGTCTTCATTCTTCTGCGTTTTGGTTCCCTTTGTGATCCTCTTCTTCTTCTCTGGTTTAATTCTTTTGCTGGTACATGTCAGCTATTCTGCTCAGCACTGCCCCTGTGAATTCCAGCACAGAGTTAATGTTAAAGTTAACGTTAGGCCTGGTACACACAATTTTTGGGCTGTTTTTGTCCCGATTTGCCGCTTCCTAACCTCGGACGGCAAACGCTCGATTATCGTGAGATTTCCCTGTCCAATCAATCAGCATTTGGTTTGTGGTGTGTTACGAGCCGATTTGTCCCAATAATCAACTCTAAAATGGGTTGTAGCCGACAACTGGGAATATTGAACATGTTCAGTATTTTAGAGCCGATTTCTGAGGAACGCCGACTACTCTTTTTTTTTCTCCATTGTTTTATTGAACTCCTAGAACATACAAATAAACAGAACGAACAAAGAACAACAAAAAAAAACAAAACAAAAAAACGCCAGGGGTTTTACATGAAATGTAATAAACAATGACAAGCAAGTACAACTTATAAAAATACATTGAATTTTGAACATAGGGATACTGTTTTCGGGGCTTTTCTATCGTCGGAGGAGGTCAGGGTGCGGTGGAACGCAGACGACTCGTGCATTCGGACTGCGTGGATGGTGACGTGGTGCGGAATGTAACCAATCAGAGAGCGAGCTGGCTGGGGAACAAGGAAGTATATAAAGTCCGTGTTCACGCCGTCTCCAGTCTGTTATCTCTTTCAGTTCTGGCTTTTTCTGTTAACAATAGTCCCAAGACCACCATCATTCCCTCGTCCTATATATCCTCTTCCATGCTGTGTTTTGTGTTTTCCGATTGTTACTTATTTTCTTCTTCTTCGTTTTTTGACGGTTGTTGCTATGGTTCTTCTTCTACGTTTTGTGATTACATTTCTGGGGCACACCTCACACAATGCGATCAAAACTGATTTTTTTTATTTTCACATGTGAAGTCTCGACCAGATAAAAAAAATCTTATAAGATTAAAAAAATAGTTATGTGTGTACCAGGCCTTACATGAAGCTCTGGTCCACAACATTGAAAACAAACCAGTTTGTCTCTTTTTCTGCTTACAGTATGGGCAGATCTAGAAATGTTTTAACTAAAAAAAACTGTAAAATTAGATCTTAAAAAATAAAATGGGGAAAAAAAGGAAAAACAAACTGATTACTACAAATAAAGTGGTGTCTAATGTAAATTTAGTAAAAGCAAACAAATTATATTTTTCATTAACAATTATTATTAAGGATATTCCTGTATCCTGATGAATTTTCCATCCTCTTCATAAACTGTAAACAGTTTGGATAGACACATTATCAGCATGAAAGTAGATGATGAGATGATGCTGTATAAATGCTGCATTATGATCGAGAACATGGGCGTGTTGATGTAGAACATCATATAGAAAAACAAAAATACATTACATGGTGCTTTCACTTGTATCTTAAGTTTACCAGGTAAAGGTCAGTCATAAAAATAAACTACAGTAATTTTAAGTATTTTTACTGTGGTTAAATTATTGCCTGTAAATTGTAGTTATTGTGCGCATATCCACCCACCCAATCAGAGCCCTCCTGCATGACAAATCCCAATATAACCCGCCAAATGTTTGTGATTTTGTAGATAAACTGCAAATTTTAGCTTAGGATGCACATGTAAATCATGAACTGAGGCAAAATATTGTGGAAAGTGCACTTATTTTTCTAAAAAAAATCTCACATTATGTTCTAAGGACAGTTAATTAAATGTAAACATATTGATAATTTATTTGTACTATACACTAAAACAAAGGGAAAAATGTTGAGTTTTTGCCAATTCTAAGTTATTATGCCAGTCAAACCCATCTTAGATTGAATTGTACCATATGTGGTCCCTGAACTAAAATGAGTTTGACACCTCTGTTCTATAGCAACAAGGATGAAGAGCAGATTTCGCTGTTTGCTCCAGTAGCATTTCTGCTGAAGTAGGAAAGATTCACCCTGCAGTTTTAGGAATCTCAACAAGGTCTGTACTCTTTAAAACTAATAAACTTCATCAAGACGAGGTTTATGGAGTGGAGAGTTATCACAGAGCCATTATATTAAATATCCACCTTTCCAGATGTTTATAAATCATGCTATTAAGAACAGGTAACCACTTGTTTATATGTGTGGTTGTCCATACAAATGTCAAATTTCTACTTGTATGTTAAAAAATTACATGAAACACAAGTTAATATAAAAGACCTTTATTAAAAGGCTATACATTACATCGCGCAGACAAAGATATGATTATTACAAAAGTAAAAACATGGCTGGTTGTCAGTCCAGACTTTAGCACAGTGATATAATGTCAGTGGTTGTAGACCATCAAGTCCAAACATATTGAAAATAGTTCCTTTCTATAAATTAAATCTGTCTGTTAGCATGCTATGATAGGATACTAATACAAAAATAAGAATCAAGCTAACTTACAGTGTAATGGAATTTAGAGTTTTTAATGCAAGTTCAGAGGGAAATACTTTTGCACCATCGTGTGCCATCATGACTGGATAAGAGAGACTGCACTGGGGGTTCTAAGTTCTTATAAAAACTAGTTGTGCACAGTTATGCCACAAATGTTTGATTATGACAAACTGGAGGTAACAGGAGTAGCTCATAAGTGTTATCATTTACGACACCCACTGCTATTTTCTTCATCTAAGAGACCACTTCTAAGAAATGAAATGCAGCAGAGTTTAACGGTTCAGTCATAGAAAGATTTGTGTAACTGGACCTGCAGAGCCCTCTGATCAATTTTTACAAGATACCCGTGTAGCACAGTGTGTTAAAACTTCTCATCTGGGGTAGAAAAAAAAACATAAAAAAGATATCAGTGCAGGTTGGAGGTTAACAGAAAAGCCAACGAGTGCTTTTAAATGTGCCCTTCAATGCACATTACAGACTCCACTGTCATTCTGGATTAACCGTCATAATTAGACCAAATCTGGTGCAACACAAATAAATCTTCAAGAAAAAAATAATATACATTTGGATATGCCAGATTTGGGTGCAAAAGATCATCAGCTTTGAGGGCCTGAGATGGTGTAGCAGTGGCAGGGTCTATAGACAAGCAGGTCTTATGAGTTTAACACTTTGAACTGATCAGATACTACAAATATTGCATACAATCAAAAATGAAAAATGTACATTTTTTTTGGTGCAAGCTAAGAGAGAGGTTAGCTGTCTGTTGTGTGGCTTCAGTCCTTCAGTGCTGGCCATGGAACATATTTTAGAAGGTGGGGGAAAGATTAAAAAAAACTTCCCTGCATAAAAACACTCATTAACTGGAGGAATAACAAAGTCTTACTCAATAAATTTTATCTGAAACACACAAAGTGTAGAGGCCTATCCTGAATCAGCATCAACGGTCATTTACCGAGAGACGTGGATCTATTACGCCTCAACGCCCACTAACTCTGGGGGCATTGGGGACTTTGGATGCTTACTTTCAAAATGCTGCTTGAAAGTCTTTGGGTCTGGCATTTGAGTCTGAGAAAAATAAAAAGAGAGGAAAAGATAAATTAGAAGTGCAGCAGGATTTACGTGTCTTGTGTTTTCTAGATCAAAATATCTGTGCACAAAGCAAAATGAGCAAATAAATACATAAATAAAATAAATAAGGAAAAAAAAAAAAAAATGGAGGAAACACATAAGAAAGAAGCTACGAATTCATTTGTGGAGAATGATCTTAATTCTCACATGCTTCTATGTTTGACGTGTTGAAGTCAAATGTGCAGCAGAAATCTTCAACCAGGGATGTTTTACACTCAAAAAGTCTTATTAGCTTTTGAAAAATATAAGTCTTTTTTTCTTTCCTTATAAAATCCTCGAACAAACCCTTGCTCTCCTCCAAGAACAAGCTTGATATGAATACTATCACCGTGAATCTCCTCCATTCACTCAACACTGGCTCCACTTTCAAGACGATGACTGTTCATTGTTTTGGTCATCTGTAATTACAAAATACGACACAACTAGCTTTACTAATCCCCAGTTTAACTGCACATTGCCTCTGATGTAGATTTTTCTACAATGATAAACAATGCACTTTTTCCTCAATCCTACAAAAAAGAAAACCTCTTTAACAGCTTCCCATGTATTCAGTTTGATCCTAAAGTTATGGTTTGATGTTCCCTTTTTCAGCTTAAGCACATACCCGACACACTGTGCATGTGTATACTAAAGCAGCCTTAGCTGCTGCCTTCTGGTCATGTCCTTTGCTCTTCTTGATCTCTGCCTGCTTTTTGGCATTTTTTTGCTGGGACTGGAACTTCTGGTGCCCACGGGCCATTTCTGTTGTTACACCTGAAGAAATTATACAAGAATTTGGTCAGCAGACCACCAAAAAGATGTTAAAAGGTCATATAATGTGAAAGACTGCACAACCAAGCTTGCGAAGTATGACTTCGGAGAAGATGATGGAAAACAGAAAGAAGAAAGGACTGAAAGTCAACACCTGCAAATGCAAATCGGCTACACCAGCTTTGAATATCTGAAACCCTTGCCTCGTAACAATAATGGATATAAAAATGTGCAAGAAAGCAGTTGCTGTGAAACATCTCTCAGAAATAGGTTAATAGCCACTTTTTAGGTCAAATAGATGAAGCAATTAACTTGGAAATTTCCCCAAAGAAAATCAAACTGTAGATATATTTAAAGTTATTTTAGACAGAATGTTAGAACTGGGTCAGTGTCAATGATTCTATGGTCGCTGATGAAGTGTTAGTGTCAGAAGAAGTGTTGATTAATAATAAGTGAACAGGAGTCAATCGGCAACCTCTAGGTTATGTTAAACGGACAGAGTGACGTAAGGTCAGTCTCCACCATGTCTCTTCAAGTCTCTCGTACGGCTGGTGTTAATAGCAGCGTCGGCCCATTTTGCCAGCATTTAGCTTAAAAACAGCAGGTAAAAATGGTAACTGTTACAAACAATAACATAGTAATACAGAGCTATTGTAAAACAGAGAGTGAAACGGACAAATAAAAATCAAACCAATGTCACTTCGTAAAGGCATTCCATTAACCGGCGGCTAAGCGATAGCTTAGCTAGCAGCCAGAAGAAGCCAATGAGTAAATATGAATTTAGGTTGTTATCAGGCTTTAAGAAACATAAAATCGTGTTTTGTAAATACCTCACCAGTGAAAACGGTCGTATTAATAACGGCAGCCACCGAAAGAAAACTGAAGAAACGACAGGTCTGATGGTCTGAAGCCTCCGTCAGTCCCAGTGGTTCGTCCTTTCGGTGCTAATGCGCATGCTCACTCCGTACACTGTGGTGCCTTCATGGATCGTCAGATTTTGCATTTCAAACTGCGGGGGTTAATAAATTTTTCTACGCTCGTGGGAGTTATGTAATGGCATGAGCCGTTTGGGAAAATTCTAACAACACGTAAATGCAGCAAGTAGAACATATTTTTTTAATACAATAACAATAATAATAATAAATTGTTAGGTATCTAAGCGTAAAAGGCCAACTATCCAAATATATTTAAAAATATCTAACATTGTCAATCACGCTTGTACCGTTCACATATTAAAAATAAGTTTCTGAACGTAAAGTGTAAGATTAAATGCCTACCACCAGGTGTCACGGTACAACTTGAAACACACTCTTCCTGCAGAATTTAACGAGTAGAATATAGGAGTTTACCCTGCCTGTCTGCACACCTGACCTCAACTCCACCGGATACTTATGGATTAGCTTGAGCTGCTGTTAGTGCCAGACTAATCAACCAACACTGGCTTACTGGTGATAAATGGTGGTTGAAGAACGGGATGGTGCCCCACAACAGCAGCATGTGACCAAGCTGGCAACCAGCAGAAGGAAATGCCAGGCTGTTGAGGCTGTGTTTGGTTACATGTTTCTGAGGACCCTGTTTGTTAAATTAATATAATGTTAAATTGACATTATGTTTTGTGTCTTCAGACTTCCAACATTCAGTCCAATAAAAGACACCAAAATAAACTATTTGGGATGGGCAAAAAAGACTTAGGACGTTTTTCATGCGCAAAAGCCACATACTTAACTCTGCTGCTCATCCCACAAATGCACAAATTTCCTTACAAATGTGATAGTAAGTACAAGTAAAGTTGATTTATAAAGTGCTTTTCACAGATAAAAATCACAATGTGCTGTACATAAAATTGTGTAATAATTTAAAAGGAAAATAAACAGGCTTTGGGTGATATTGAATAGGCATTCAAGTAGAATCATGCAATGGTAATTCCTTCAACTTAGACAATTTATTGAAAGAAAAGCTAAAATCGGCGGTGGGTGTACCTGTACATAAAATGTCAAAGTCTCAATAACTTGACGTGTTAGATGTCATCTTGGTCTGATGATGTCAAAATGCATGCATTATGATGAAGAGGACTTTTAAATGCAAGTTGTCATTGAACCAGAACATTTAGTTGTTGATTCATGGTTCAGATACTTCTTTTGCATTTCTTTTTCAGAAAATCATCTTGTTAGAGAGTATTATGTTGTGTAATGCGTACTGAAACACTGAACAGTTGTACATGAAGTTTAGAGAAGGTCAAATAAAGTTCACCTGTTAAGGTTATAGTACATTTTAGGTATATTCTGACATCATACAAAAAGCCGAATATCCCTAACTTTGTTTTGTGTATATAGGTGTGTATGTATGTGTTTAGGTGTCAGTAGTTGTATCCAAATTTAAAATGATATTCCACAAACTTTATCATTACAGTAAAGTTTCATATTTTCCCTTTAAAACACAAACAAACAAAAACACCACAACTTTCCATTTTAGTAGGACCACTGTGTGGATATAGAGTAAGTTTTTATAGAAAGATTCCTTCTTAAGTAGCCAATACCCTGCCCTAACACATGCTTTTCATTTGCTTCCTAGTTAAAAAATAAAATTTTCAGATTTATGCTGTGACTAAAAAAAAAAAAAGATATCCAAACTTTAACGCTTCATTAATCTCAGGGGAAAATCATAAACCTGACTTTAGCTAATTTAAAAAAGTTTGTTCTGAGAAGCTTTGAAGATTGAAATATTAATTAGTGAATTGAATTAGAACAAAATGACCATTTCACTCTGAAAGGCCAAAAAACTGCCTACTTTAAGCCACGCCCTTCACTTCGGAATCGCTTTTAATCACCTAACCAATCAGCAAGGCCGCCTTCGTTTCCTTGTTCATCCACTTCTTCAGGTGCTGCGTTGCTCATCTCTTCTCCCCTCTTCTTCAGAAGAATACAAACCAGTCCTGTGCTGCAAATGTAACTTTCCTATCCGACCAGTGTTGGTTTAACTGCAGCAGACTTTACAGACTCTGGAATATATATCCAGGCGGTAAGCTTCTATCAACTGTTCTGACGGAGGCAGCCTCCCGCGGGTCCACACTGTTCACAGTGTCCTGCACAAACTGACCTGCAGTAACTAGAAAAGCTAGTTTCTCAATCAAGTCCAAGAAAACATAAGAGTATTGGAGGCGATATGGACCTGGACAGGTAAGAGGGAGGCGTAAATATTACGGCGTACAGGTTAACTTTTTATTAGTTCTATCAAAATTCCAGTGAAGAGTTTCTTCTCTTGCAGCCATGTGATGCATACACATGCAGCATTGTCTTTCATAGTGATTTTACTGTTTCAATTTTTTTTTTAGTTTATATTCACACAATTTCGATCTGTAGGAGAAAATGCTGTTGATTATATCATTTAAATGACTATGATTTTTTTCTTATTTTTAGTGGAGAAATAATAAAAGGAAATTTACTGAAAATAACGTTTGTGCTTCAGTGTTTATACAATTGCCTTAATGTTAAATATTAATCACATGCCTTTCAGAATCTAGGATCTTGTAGTTTGTGTTTAAGGCAGATGTAATATTGTGCAAATCCTATTCCTCCTAAGTAAACCGACATACCCACATCTCACGTGAAGTTTGGTGAGAAACAGCCTGAGGCAAACCTGTCGGCTTGGCAGGGTGTCTCCTGTTAATGACAGACTGGCTTTTTCCTGTAACAAGATGGTTTTCTGTCCCTGCTATGTTAACAGTAAACACTTGGTGGTGGTGGTACCAAACGAAGTTTCAGTGGCCTCCCGCAGAGTATTCAGCAGCGAGGATGAGGCATGGAAGAGCTATCTGGAAAACCCACTGACTGCTGCCACTAAGGCCATGATGAGCATCAATGGAGACGAGGATAGTGCTGCAGCGTTGGGACTGCTGTACGACTACTACAAGGTGGGAATTTTAACTTTGCAGCCAGAAACATGAACAATTTTTGCTCTTTCAAGGTCTTATTTTCTGTTTCCTGCAACCTAATTAGGTTCCTAAAGAGAGGAGATGCACCTTCAGTGGTGTTAAAAGCACAGACCCCACCACTCTCATATCTAGTAGCTACATGGCAGACCTCCACTGTCAGGCTGTGGGATCCATGCCTGTTAATCTCTCCCTAAACAACAGCACCACTTCTGAACTTAAAAGCTCCAAACATGGAGCTGCAAGTCTCTCAGGAGATACCAGAGGAGGAGATTGCAAAGGTGGAGGCAGTGCACCTCTTGCCCTGGTCAAAGCTGAAAACCAGATGTCTATGCTGGTTTCTTGTTCTGCTGCCTCCTACCAAGAAGAACACAGAGAGCAACCAAGGATGCGGAACGAGCAGAGCTGCCATGATCTGCCCCTCACCCCTTACCCGAAGGATGACCAGAGTAGCACCCCGGACAGCACGTATGACGGAGAGGTTAGACTTGTTATCAAAGTGTGTGTGTGTGTGTGTGTGTGGGGGGGGGGGGGGGGGGGGGGGGGTCATAACTGCACTTCAAGTCTCTCGTACGGCTGCACTACAGGTAACTACTTCAACATATGTGTACTGTCTTCCTCTGTGGTCCTTTTAAAGGTGTTACTTATCTCAAATGCTGGTACAGCAGTTTTAATGCTTAGAGGATTCTCACTTCACACACAGAGTTGTTTGTCCATTCAGAGACACCGTAGTAAAAAATGTTGGCACAAGATATGGCAGCTGCCATGTTTGTGGACCCACGACAAGTAAATATGAATGGCTCGTTTTAACAGTTATGTTAGTAAAGCTAAATATTTCTGTTTTTGACCTTTTGTTTTTTCTTACAAACTGCACCTCTAATTTAACTTGTGAAGATTCAGATTATCTGCTGGCGCGGTAAGATAAACATAAGAAAAATACAACTAAATATCTTGGCTTCAGACAAGTGAGAAATATCTTTAAACGAGTGGTGAAACTGTAATTTCAAGTCCTTTTTTATTAAGTTAAAAACCTATAAAAAGTAGCTTCTTTCCTGCTTTGTGAGAAAAGATCTTAAAACACAAACAAGATGATTCTTCTTAATTCAAAAAGTCCTGTTAATGATTTTTTTTTGTCTTAAAGTGAAATGAAATCAAGCATACACTAAAATTGTAACAACATTTATTTGAATTGCTTAAAGCATTGCATACATGAATGTACAAAAACCAAAACCCACAGAATATAAATGTGTGAACTGGTACTGGGAGTTCTTGAAACAAGTTTTCACAGCCAAAATTAGGTGTGAAAGCTACAATATGATTTCAAACAGTGTCTCAGTGGTATTATTGAACCTAATATGCATGTAAAATAACACATTTTTGTAACTAAGTAAGAAATAAATAGATATACTCTCATAACATATTCTTACAAACTCTGGTTTCAAAAAGATTTTTATAAGATGTTCAGATTGCCACTTTCTCCAGTTAACTTTTTTTTCCTGCTTTACATGTAGCAGGCTCCTAGATTTACTACTTCTAAACTTACATGTTGTTATCTTCTGCAGATGTATCGGAGAAATTCTTCCCCAGAGGTTGACGGATTTCCGCGTAGCCTACCAGAGTAAGATGGAGTTCAGGCACGATGACTTTTACTAACACTGCAAATAAAAAAAAAAATATTCACATGGATAATGTTTACTGAACCAAAAAGATTAAATAATACAATCAACAATCTTCAGTTGGTTTTTTTTAGCCAACAAATAACATGAGAAACCCAACATCAGTCTCTTTCTCAAGATGTTCATACTTATTTAAACTTTCTGTGATTTTTAAACCTCGAATCAAATAAATAAGTAATAGGAGGAGACAAATATTTATTATATTGAGAGGAAATGCAGCCATGCATTTACATAGTGTGTGATTATGACCATGAGGCTCATCCTCTATCACAGCATGGATTAGTGTCAAAGTTTGGATGCTCAAGTTATTAGTTCTAATCTAAGAAATATTTAAAAAGGAACAATAAATACAGAGGAGTAGAGGAAAAAAGAACATTTTGCTTATTTTATGTATGAAAATACCCTCTTCACTTCAACATAACAGTTCAGGCTGGAAAGTAATAATAAAAAAATTCTAATTTTTTAGTTTTCTTAAAATATTGACCAATTTTTTTATCAATTTCATAACATATTTTTTTATGTTGCCTGGTGATTTTCCAGCGACACTTTTCAGTACAGTCTGGACGCCAGCATGTCGCTGCGACCTCGGCAAGGAGAGGGACCCATGGCCTACCTGAACCGGGGCCAGTTCTATGCACTGACGCTGTCTGAGTGCGGCTTCAGATCATCGCTTTGCCAGCCCAGAGGCAAAGTGCAGGTGAGTGGAGCGGCGTCATCACACGGGGCTGGCGGGAGTAGTGAACAATGTGCCGTGGGAAGTTCTGAGCTGCAGCACGACAGCATCGTACAGGTGAGGGAGGGGAGAGGGCTCACGGAGAAGCTCACACGTGAGTCATCGGAAATATTTGATCCTAACAAGATGCCGTACTTGCCTCTGCTGCAGAGCGTTGTTATGGTCGTCTTTGGGGAAGACAAGTGCAGAGATGAGCAGCTGAAGAACTGGAAGTACTGGCATTCCCGCCAGCACACGGCCAAACAGAGGGTCCTGGAAATTGGTAAAAAAAAAAAAAATTAAATCTTTTCTTTTAATACAAATATTTTCACCCCAGCTCAACAAAACCATAAAGGTAAACAGTATTAAACAGGGTCAAGGAGGTTCCCGTCACTTCTCAGATGAAGCTTGACAGGCAGGTCCTCAGTTCCCACAGGGTCCACATTTGCATAGACGTTAACAGTAGAGAAGGTGGGGGCCTGGACTGTGGCCATATCTTGCACGATCAGCGAGAGACAGGCCTCAACCTGCGGCTTCAAACTCAAAGGAATGAACCAGTGATGTCATCCGCAGGTGAATTTTCTGTGGCAAGTCCATGCCATCCTCCGTACTGGCACGGACTTGCTGTAGATGAGGTTAGCAAATGGGAAAAATGATGTGAGCAGTGGAGTTGGCTTTTTTAAGACATTTTTTTTACTTAGCTCAGTTGTGTGAAAATACCTGCATGACAGTCTATGATCTACTCAGATACTTCCTGTAAGGTAATCCAATTACAGATAAAAAGGATAATCCGATCAGGAATTCTGTTCATGAGGTGAACGGTGCTGGAATGAACGAGTTATGTGCAGCGTTGTGTTAGAACAACATGATGTGCCACTACAGCAGTCTCTTTATATTTCACCTCTGTAGCGTTCAAAGCCGAAAGATGTACAGTTTTCCATATTTCATACACTGCGTGCATAGCTAGAAAAAAATCCTAAAAAGCTACAGAAGAACAAGTATTCTTCTACATTTGTATCTTATTAACTTCTTCTTGATGAGGCCTATTTTTTTCCTCCTGTTTGAAATAACAAATCCAAAATAAATGAGTTATATTTTCACAACTACAAGACCTCTATGAATAAGCTGAGACATGTGAGATTAACGTGTTACTGTGTCAGAGTAAATTCACCTGGAACACAGTAGAAAGTCTTTCTCCTGAAACTTTTAGTGAAAACCAGAGGAGAGCAGCCCAGGTCAATGAAGATAAAGATGAATCTTATATAAATAAATAATCTTCAGCTTATATAAACACCAAAGAAAAAAAAAGCATGTGAAGAAAATAAAAAAATTTTTGTATAGGTATAATATATAGAATTATACCTATAATATATAGAACACGATAATGTAGCTAGATTCAAATTGAACCAGCTTATGACAGATTGTTATTGTTACTGTCCCGGACTCTGCTATCGATGTCCACCGCTCTGGGGAAGAAGTGAAAGGTTTTGGGAGTTCTGAGTCTGCCTGAGGGAAGTGTGGTAAGGAGGGAATTCCCGGGGTGTGTGGTGTCTCCAGGATGTTTGTGGCTCTTATGGATGTCGACCATATCCAGTGGGAGGGCCATCTCGCGACCGGTTGCAGGTCTTTTTCTTTCTGCAGCAGTGTGGAAGCCTACGACATTTTAGCTTCCTCAAGTAAAAGAGTCTTTTTCGGGCCTTTTAATGATGCAGGTGGTGTTTGGGCTCCAGGTTAGCTCCTCAGCAGCGTGTACTCTCAGGAACTTGAAGCTTGACTCTTTCCACTTCCTCCCTGTTGATGACTGGTGTGTTTGTTTTATGCTGAAGTCAGTTATCGTTTCTTTAATCTTTTTGATATTCAGAAGGAGGTTGTTGTTTTTGCACCAGGTAGTCAGAGACTGGACCTCCTTTTCTATAAGCGGGTTCATTGTTTGTTACACAACCCACAATAGTTGTGTCATCTGCAAATATGATGACAGTGTTGAAGTTATGGGAGGCAGTGCAGTCATTCAAAGAGAGAATAAAGGTCCGGACTAAGAACACAGCCTTGGGGGACTCCAGTACTGAGAGTGACGGTGGAGGAAGTCTGGTGACCAATTCTTGCATGCTGAGGTCAGAAAGTCCTTAATCCAATGACAGAGAGGATGTCCTAGTCCCAGGGACTTCAGTTTCTTGACCAGTTGTATTGGATGAATGGAATTGAAATCAGAGCTTTAATCCACAAACGGCATCCTGATGTTGCTGGGGGGCTTTCCAGATGTGACCGGGCCATATGCAGTGCAGATGGTTATGCTTTAAGCTGGATTTATACTTGTGCAACGTCTTCCAGAACTAACATGCACCCCTGCTTGCAGCACGGTTACACGGAAGTACTCCATTGTGATTGGTCGGTTTGTAATGAGATGTTTCCTGATTTCTGGAGCTTCTCACTGAATTTGTGTGGACAGGAACTGCAACACAATGCTGTCACTACGCTTATGTGCAAGAGCACATTTTACCTGTGCTGGCTATGCTGGCCCTACTGTGTATAGCTCCAGCTTTACTAGGAATTAGAAAAGTAATGTCTGATCAGGAACTGTGCAGAAGTTGAAGCTAAAAAAGTGAACCTGAACAGTTTTACAGATAGTATATGATAGGAAGAGTGAATAATTCTCTATAAAACCTCTAGCACGACCTTCACAAAAATTAATTAACAATTAATTTCAAACAAAGTTAATCATAGGACAGGAATCATCAACTCTGGACCCGTTGAGCCAGTGTCCTGCAGGTTCCCAACATGTCCATGCTGCAGCACACCTGACTGGTAGTAATGGGTAGTTAAGAGGCTGGTGCAGACCTTGGCAGCAAGCTGTTGGAGAATTATTTCATTTGGACCAGGTGTGCTGCAGCCGGGACACATTAACAGGAGTTTTCTAAGTTGGAATCAAACTTTTGACCACAAAACGGCAAAAGTAAGTTATGATTTCTGATTCCGGCTGCTGTCTCACAGAGTTTGTGTCCCACAGTGATGAGAAAGGCATCTCTCCGATCAGCAGAGTCTCTGCTTTCATATGACTCCTTGTTGAAGTTGAGAATTTAACAGAAGTTCTGAAGTGGACGGGGCTGTTCTTATGTTTTTGTTGTCTGGCATAACATCACTTTTATTTGGGTTTTTTTTAAAATGGGATTTTAAATGAGTTTTATTTGGTTTTAAACTGTTGCCTTCCATTATCCCACTTTACGTGCAGCTGACTACAAGGAGAGCTTCAACACAATTGGGAATGTGGAGGAAATCGCCTACAACGCCGTGTCATTCACCTGGGATGTCAGTGAGGAAGCTAAGGTAGGAATGATCGCTTCATTCAGCCTCTGCGTGAACATCAGTCCAGAGTTTTGTGTTGTCTGTGACAGAAGGGGAGTGTCCTGCTTTGTGACGGGCTAGACACACGGTGACAGAGATTTCACTGTTATAACAGCAGACAGTTAGATAACGACAAACAGAAAACAAAATGTAAACACCCCACACCAACAAAGAGCAACCCCACCCTCAGAGTGTTGTGGAAATCCAGCTTCTGTGTTTTTGAGAACAGCACTAACAACTTTGTTGAAAGGCGGGTAATTGCAGCTTTGCAGGTTTTAGGGTAAATATTTACAGTTTGGCCCACACTGATGATTTGAATACAGATTTTTTTTTCATTTTCACCATCAGCATTCAAAGAATATCCACATTTGAAAAAGGATTTTTCTTCTTTGGCATTTGAACAAGAAAACATAATAATGAGACTAATTGTTCAGCGTTTTGTTCAACTTCAGTTGTTTTTTAAATGTTCCATACAAATAAATTTGATTTGACATACAGATAAAACCGTGTAGATTCTATTTCCCAAAAATGCAACTAAATGTAAAAAAATTAAACAAGAAAATGTATAACATTAAAAAAATATTTTATTCATAATAGTAAATATAAATAAAAGAATAATGGAAAAAGGAAGTATGCCCTTGACCTGGAATGGTTTTGGTCACTCTTCTATGTTCAGTCCCTTCAATTCCAAGAAATTTGAGGTTGTTTTTCTTTTCCTAGATATTAAATTTTCTCTCAACACATCACTGGGAATTAGATTTTTTTGACCATTTCATCATTATTGACCCATGTGCAGAAGATCATTACTTTCATGCAGAATAAAGTTAAATCAGCGACTACGAGCTGCCCAGTCTGGTTTTTATGATCCTTAGTATAGAAGGCAGCTTGGTTACTCACATATGAAGTCTTCCACATGAAAGTTGTCTTTAGTCTGTGCTGAACAAACAAGTCTGCTTTCACTGTGCTCAACCAGCTCTGATTTATCCACTGAACACACATTATTCTAAAAAGGCCAGAGTTCAATCTTCAGGACAAACTGTGGTTTTGCTCCAACATGCAGGCCAAACACTACAACCTCTTACTGCGCTTCATTTCCAGTAGCTGCCAGTCACCTGCAGAACCTGGAATTAATCTGAGACTTTGCACATGTGCTGATTTAAAATCTTCATCACTTCCAGATGATTTCCAGATGTTATTTAAAATCACGTCATAAAACTTAAAGTTGGATGCTTTTTAGGGTTTCGAGAGCTTTTTTATGTTTCTAAAATAAATAAATCACCTGTTAATGGCAAAAGAGAGAACCAAACCCAACATAAAGGTTTGATAAACGGGGTTGCTTGTTGGGAATTCTGTTAAAATCATTGGCACCTATGGAATCATATATCTAATTTAGGGGATTTAAAGCCGTGAAAATGTACGGACTAATTCACTTTTTCCATGTGAGTGATCTGTTTTTATATATTTAAATTATATAGATGGATTATGAATTATATGTATTTCTAAAGCCCCTTAAATAGTACATTCTTTATTAACAAGCTCTTTTTCCAAGAGGATGAAGTTGTGTTGTAGTTTATGGTCCTGCAGATATAGTGAGAGCTTACCGAGGGCCAAGTATCGATATTTCCCAGCTGATTTACACCAGAGCGTCTCTGCTTAGAAACATCCAGATTTTTCCTCTTGTTTGCAGGACTTTCTTTATTTTATCAGCAGCTCTGCTTTTCTGGTTGATATGCTATGTTACTGCTATCACAGCATCAGCATAGCTGTGATAGCGATGTTGTTTTTCCAAAATGAAAATCTGATAAATAATGGTGGGATTATGGATCACTCTGGGATTTATCATATAGAGTCTCTGAATAAACACTACAGTTAGTGTCTGGATTGTGAACCTTCTGGATGGGATATAAATGCCTGGAAAACTTCTGTAGATCACCTAAAGGGTAAGCTATCATCACAATTTATCCCAATAGAGTTACACACTACCGTTTCTGAGAAACTGATGACGATATAAGCGAAGGTGCTTTACGGTTAATCACCAAGTACCTTTAAAAACTTCTGGCATTACCATCAGCAGCATCGTACCGAGACCTCAGGAGCATTCTGCCGAACCCATCAAAGGAGTAATGCTGTATAGATAATATTTATTTAAATGACTGTGGCGTGCTAGAACTCATCACGAGAACAGGTTGTTTTTGTTGATAAAAATGTGAGTTTATTTATTTTAATGCCAAAGATAAACCTGATCATTATCACTCTTTCAGGTGCACCCTGACTCATAAGGCTCCACGGAGGACCAGAGTTTACTGGAAATAAACTGGAAAAGGTTTAAAAAACCAGTCTGGCTCTTGTGAGGGAATCCGATGACTCACGTTCTCCTAAACATAATTAGTGTTATCCGAGCAGATCTTTTTTATTTTGTTGTTTTATGTCTTCTTTGGCATGGCTTGTCTGTTGCCAGGCAACAACCAGCATCCTCATTTTAACAGTAACTTCCTGCAGCATGAGTTAATATTTTTATTGTATTCATTTGTTTTTTGTCATTGCTGGGGATGGCACTAAGCAGCCACTTTGCAATACCCTAATGAACTTTTAATTTTTTTTATGTCGACATTTGAATATTCTCACATGCTGACAGCACAAACACATTCAGCCTCCCACTCACACACATCCACAGATGCTTCCAGCAACGCATGTGGCGCTTGTGGGGGGGAAATTTAAATGGCTCGGGTCTGTGGAGGTGTGAATTCGTGGAGGTGTGTGGGAGGCTCATTTGTGCTTCAGGCTTTCGCAGCCATCAGCCCTCACCACTGCAGGTTGGGGCACGATGCTGTTGATGCTGTGCAGTGGGAAAATCGCTGTTGAGCCACAGTGAAGAATCTCTACCGTTATCCGTCTGTGCCGACCTGTTGTTCAAGTCGTCTGTCCTGTTTAACTGGAAATTTCAACATGATTTTTGTTAGTTTATGTGGTTTGGCATTAATAATGAGAATTTATTTCCCTAGATAATTAAGTAATGTTTAAACTAATGGATTCAGGAGTTTAGTGAATCCTAAAAGTTTGAAGCAGAGGCATATGGTAGTAAAAGCTGTGACAGAGAAGGCTCTGAAACAGCCATAAACCTCTAAAATTTTAGGCTGATTTGTAATCGCTGTTCTCATGAATGAGTTCTGCTTCTTGCTGCCAACTCATGACCTGTGGCCCTCAGTCATCACTGCACCCTGAGTCATGAGCAGATTCATAACAGAACAAAGATCTGAACGGAGCTAATGTGCTGTCACTGATCGGATAAATGCAGGAGTAGCTTCATTATCGACACGTCACCACGCTGCTTCCCTAATACTAACAAACACTCAATTGATGGAATTTTTGAGGTGAGGCTGTGTTGGGGAGGAATCTCATATCATTCCTCTTGACTAATTTGGTTTCACAACTTGTCTTGACAGGATTAAAAGGACTCTTCTCACTTTTCATTTTGTTCCTGAAAACATCCAGACTACACACTGCTTTACATGCTAACATGATTTTAACAGTCACATCAAAAAGTCTGAACACTTTACATTCAGTTGTTCAGCTTTTATCCAAAGCATCGTTCAAGCTTCAGTGTCAGAATTATGAGATAAATCTATAAAAGGGGCTGAATTCAAGTAGAACAGCTATAGAAGCGCAAAGCAACACTGAGTTAGGTGTAATGTGAGAGGTGTTTGAGAGGAGGTGTACATGAAGTCTGATTTTCAAACATCACTAATGACTACAGGACTACTGGGTGGTCCAGACGGAGGTCTGGATGGTTGGTGGATGACCACCATGTCCCAACAAAGCTGCTGCGTCAGCAAGGTGGTGGTGGAAGGGTGTTTTGGGCTGAAATTAAGGGGAGTGAGATGGAAGGACCCGTTAGGATGTGTTCCGCTAAATCAGTTAAATGTCTAACTGATGGTTTGTGGTATAAAAGGAAGAAGTGTCCTTCTGCAGGAAAGACAACTCTCCACATGCTGCAGAAATACCAGCAGAATCTTTGGGTTTGAAGGGGGAAAAAAAACTACTGATGGGGTCCCCATCACCCCCTGACCTCAGTCCTCAATCTTACTGAGAAACTGTGGAGCTTCTTTAAAAGGAAGCTCTGTGAGGGTGGGGTGGTGGTGGGGTGGCAGTAGATGTCCAAACAGCAACTTTGAGAGGTAATTTTGGTTTCCTTAATGAGATCCAGGCAGAAACTATCCATGGACTTCTGAGTTCAGTGGATGAGAGAGTTGTTAAGGTGATATCAGAGGAAAAACTCCATGTTAACATGGAACTGGTTTTGGAAAATTTCTATCTTTTTATATTTTCATTTTAGAAAAGGGATATCCTTCATAATGCAAGCAATACAACAGGTGAACATTTTTGGACCTTCACAACTTATGTATTGTTTAAAACTATTATGCAGAATAATTTGGAACAGGTGTGGTGGCTAGCGCCGCAGCCTCACAGCAAGAAGGTCGCTGGTTTGAGCCTCGGCTGGGCGGAGGTTCAAATTGGGGAGGGGGTGGCCTTTCTGTGTGGAGTTTGCATTTTCTCCCAATGTATGCGTGGGTTCTCTCTGGGTTCTCTGGCTTCTTCCCACTGTCCAAAGACAACCATGTCAGGCTTATTGGTCACTCTAAACTCTCCCTAGGAGTGAGTGTGAGTGGTTGTTTGTGTCTGTGTGGTGGCCCTGCGATGGACTGGTGACCTGTACAGGGTATACCTGCCTCTCACCTGCTAAATGTTGGGTTAGGCTCCAGCTTCCCTGCGACCCTTAATGGATGAAGCAGTACACATAATGAATGAATGAACAGTAAAATCCAGATTACTATGTAACCCTGAATCATTTTTGATGATACATTTTATTCATTTTGATTATTTAGGAGAAATGAACTAAAACAGTACAAGGTGAGAGAGGCTGCCATGGTCTACTCTATACTAAGAGTTAAATGGCTTCCTGAGTTAGATATGCAACCCTTCCCCCCTATATTGTAAAATGCAAACATGAATTTTCAGAAAATACTTACTTACTCTATAAGGTAGAATAATTATAGAAATATGGCATTGTCTAAGTATGCCTGAACCAGCTCAGATGTCACCTGAAGGAGCATTTCAGGCATTTGATCAGGATGTTCAGACGCCTTCCAGGGGAGGTGTTTCACGCATGTCCTACAGAAAGACGACCTCAGGTCAGACATGGCACACACTGGAGAGATTATATCTCTGGGCTGGCTTGGGAATGTCTCTGGAAGAGTTGAAGGATGTTGGAAGGGATCTCTGCTCAGACTGCTATCCCCATGAGTAGTTCTCAGATTAAGTTGCAAATCGATGGATGATATAGATCCTCAATCCATATACGTTCATTTACTACCTGGCAACTGCAGAAGAGCCCTACTTTAGTGCAAGAAGACCTCACAGAGTCACTGTTGGATGTCTGCTTCTTTTCTTTTCATGTGTGCCTCATTTCAGTTTGCACTTTGGTTTAATTTTTGCTTTCCAGGTCTTCATCTCTGTGAACTGTCTGAGCACAGATTTCTCCTCGCAGAAGGGGGTGAAGGGCATGCCTCTGATAATCCAGATCGACACCTACAGCTACAATAGCTGCAGCAGCCGGCCCATCCACAGGGCCTTCTCTCAGATCAAGGTCTTCTGTGACAAGGTGACGAGGGCCGAGGGTAGAAACGGTTTTCTGGCCAACAAGATTTATTCAGTTTGAAGTAAAAAAAAAAAAAAGTTATGAAAAACCTTTTTTGTGCAGGGTGCAGAGAGGAAACTACGTGATGAGGAAAAGAAACAACTCAGGAAGAAGACAAAAGGTGAAAATGTTTTGTTTTTATTCTCCTAAGGAAGAAAGATAGTTTAATAATAGATTTAATTTAAGATGCATGAAAAGAGTATTACAAGCCCTTTCCTGAAATGGAAAACTGGAGCAGAGAGAACAGGAGATGATTTAAAAAGCCAGAAGAATGTTAGCAGCCTCATCAAATCTGTACTGAGAGTGGTTGTCTGGCAACAGCTGCTGAGTTTACGCTCTGTCTTGATTAGGGAAACATGGCAGCTCAGGGCTGACTTCTCCTGTTCTGAGGGCCGAAAGCACGCTTTTCAAAAGCATGTGTGACCTGGACTCCCAGCCTGTCCTCTTCATCCCTGATGTCCATTTTGGAAACCTGCAGAGAGCGGGGCAGGTGAGGGGGAGCACAAGTTATAAAACAGAGGACATATCTGCATCTAGACTTGTGTTACTGTTTTTCACTCTGGTCACAGGTGTTCAATTTCAGCACTGAAGAGGTTGTCAGAGACAGGTGAGCATCACAATTTCAAAAGCAAAGATTCTGTGTTATTATTCCTCTTATATGGTGTGTATTTATGTAAATGTGTTCATCAGAGGTCTTCTGATGAAGAGGATGTCAAGTCAGGATGAAGTCTGTGCACCTCAGCTCAAGAAAACCAAAGTGGAGCCGGAAAGAAAAGGTAATTTACCTGATCTCTTAGTTCTTTTTATTTATATCTCATTACTTGACTGAATGAATGTTTGTGTCTTTGCTTTCCATTAGTTCTATTGTATGTGAGGAAGGAGTGTGATGAAGTATTTGATGCCCTAATGCTGCGTGCCCCGACTCTCAAAGCACTGAGGGAGGCTGTGAGTATCATTAAAGCCTCCAGCTGAGACAGTTGGATATAAACACAGGGTCATTATTGTTCTGATTATCAACATTACTTTGACTGATTCAGTCCCTTTAATTGTGCTCAGAAATCTTTAACATGACTTAATTTTACTTTGTGTTCACAGATCTCTGAGAAATACTCTGTGCCTGTTGACAAGATGTCCAAAGTCTACCAAAAAAGCAAAAAAGGGTAAGTAACATTTTAGAAACTAGAATAAAGATCTGCAGTAATACTAGCAACTCCTAGAAGCCACTGGTGTTCTAGGGGATTTCTAACAGTATTTGGTTAGCATATTAGCATGCTACATTTGGCTTATTTGTACAAAAAGATAGGATGATTGGAAGGTTTTCAGCTTTTTTCTGGATTTAATGGAAATTAAGCCTGATGCTGATAAGGGGGGGAAAGTCTTAAACTATTATTAAAGCTATTAAAGTAAATCCTGAGCAAAATATAAATGTCTGTAGCATATTTCATGGCTGGCCATCTTGGCTGAAAGATGTTTTCTGAGAAACACTGGCTAAGGGTTATCAAAAAAGTTAAAGAAAGGGTTGAGAACATAAAAACATGAATAAGAACCTGCAGTCATGCTAGCGATCTGAGAAGTCTTCTGTGAAATGTTTACATGGTGTCCTAACAGACTGTTAACAGTCATTAGTTTGAAATATATCAATGTACATTCTGAGCAAGACATAGGCTAAATGTCTGTAGCATCTGTCATAGCCGGTGTCCGAGAAATACTTTAGACCTGTTGACAAGTGCCAAAAAAAAAAAAAAAAAAAAGAGCTAGAGACTTCTTAGAAACAAGAATAAAGACCGGCAGTAATGCTAAAGCCACTGGTGTAGTGGTTGCTAGCAATCATTGGTTAGCGTGTTAGCATGCTATATTTAGCTCATTTTTATTAGCTGTGAAAAGATTACCACGATGGTAAAGTTTTCAGTTGCGGTTCTTAGTGGAAATTAAGGGCACATTCATACCAGTCTTATTGATCCTTAAATATCAGAACATTCATTCTGAATGAGCAGATGTGTAGACTTTTGACTGGTACTGTAAATGTCTGGTGCATATCTCACTTTAATCCCATATCTCACTTTATTGGGATTACTTTATTCTTATTCTCAATAAATCTATTGATCAAATTGATTTCATAAAATAAATCTATGGATCAGATAGATTTATTGGGATTAAAGTAAGGTAAATATATGATAGGTGGGGAACGTTATTGTCAAAAGGTAAGATAAAACCAGGTGTTTGTCAGGAGTAGATGTGGTAGATTTTTTTTTTTACTTTATAACACAGTAGATATTCTATTACAGTCCTTTGTTTTAAAACATGTTCCTAAAGTAGTAAAGCCTAATTTGTTGTACATTAATGCGTCCATAAGAAGATGTATTTTATATCGTTAAATGAAGACAAAGTAGATATTACTTTGAAAGGCTTTTTTGAAACATCATACTATGAAAACTAACATACACCTACTACTTATCAGGTTTTTTTGAAATGCATTGCACCAGCGACTGTCTAATAACTACCTGGAAAAACAACAAAACAAAAAAAAAACACAGTTGTTCATTTTACTATGAAAAGTAATTCCTGGTGATGTTAAGAGCGTTACGGCTTGTTCAGCCCCAAATTGCAAAAGATCTAGGCGTCTATTCTTACTTTAGCCCTATTTAAAATTAACTTAAGCGCCCATGTTTAGCTCTGTTATTTTACACCCTGTGGTGTAATTGAGCTATGTGTTCAATAAAGCATTAAAAAAAGCTTGCTAGGACCATTACGACTGTGCCATTGATGTACAAAGTGAGAACCAATGCGGCGACTACATATACTGTATGTCTATGGTTTGCTACTCGTCCCGTAAAGTATGGAATTGTCTTTACAATGAAATGTTTTGTCACGTATTGAACCAATATGGGACACAATTTGTTCCGTATTTTCATAAATGTCCAAAACACATGTCTGTGACACGCACATCAACATTAAATCTAACAATAATGAACAAAATAAAACACAGAAAATACTCAGGCCAGCACAACTGTCGTTGCGGGATCAGCGCAGGAGTAAATAAACAAGTTCCCCAGAGTTGACAGAGACTCTAAAGCAAGAACAGTTGTGCACATTAAGTTCTCATTTTATTTAGTTTATAGCCTAAATAAAAGTTCATTGTTGCAGACTCCACACAAACAGATCTCCTTTAGATGATAGTGTTAATGCCCTGTGGTAGATAATACAGTATTTCATTAACTAGGTTAACTGTACAAAAACTAGGTTGTGTGCATATGACACTTTGTTATATACTTTCCTCATTGTATGGCAAATAGAGATGCATGTAATCATGGCTTTATGTAGCCTAGTTAACAGTACAGACACACAGTAATGTGTTCATTGGTAATAAAGCATTTCTAGCTTTAAGTATAACCAAAAACTTTACTTCACTCCTTTACTAAAGCACTGACACAAATAAATCATACCACTGCTGCGGGGGAGTCATGGTGGTCATGGTCCGAGAAACTGTGGTAGTATTTTAATTTCTTAAAGGTGGCAACCCTACTCTGCAGCAAAGTGGTGGACCTAACAAACACTGCTATTCCTAGGAACATAAGACCAAAAAACTCAATTGAAGTCCCTGGAGCTTTTCTTATAATTTATTTATTTTTTAGGGTCCTGGTAAACATGGACGACAACATCATCCAGCACTACTCCAACGAGGACACCTTCATCCTGGCTATGGAGAGCTCATCCAACTCCTTGCATGTGACTCTGTCAGAAATCTGACGGTTGTCGTCCTCAACACGGCTGCAGTCATCAGGTTGTCCAGAGGAGACCGCTGCTGGCTGAAGCCCTGTGTGTAAAAACAACCGCAGCAAATGTCTGAACCTAACATGGCAGTCACAGTAGGCTTTGCTGCCCTCTGAAACACTGGCTAAACTCACCCAGCAGGAAAAATCTGCCTCACTCGCTGCACCTCATGTTTATTAGACAACCTCATGTAGGTGGAATTTTTGCACTAGGGACACAGGGTTAAAGAAAAAGGGGGGATAAAAAAAAAAGCTTTAAAAATCAGATTTTTATTTTTTGTTACATTGGAAAAATTTTTTGATGCCTCCTTGACAAGATTGTACTTTTAACTTTTTTAAATTGAGCTGTAATTAAGAGACGGTTTTATCTGTGCCAGCGCAGAGCCACCAGGCAGCTTGCTGTTATACTGTAGAGAATCAGTATATTTTGGATAAGCATCCAGGAGCGCAGCTGTTAGCTTCCTCTGCGCTTTCTGCCATCTTACCTGTGGTATCTACTGGTAGTAAAAGCTGAAAATGACCTGATCACATGTTAAAAGCTTCACACAAAGTCCGCAAACATTTTTGTTGGCATAAAAAACAACCATTGCAGGGGCTTTTATATGTTTGTTGTTTATCATTGTTATTTTAGATTCATTGTTTTTTGAATCGTCATTGAAATTAAGTTACATTTTTTGTTCTGCTTTGTTTTTTTATTTTCTCTTTGAAATGAAACCAGATACCATCATGGAACAAGACTCCAGTCTCCAGGATGCTGTTAGGCTGTTTTGCTTCCTCTGAGTGCGTGTTTATTGCTTTTCTACCCACCAAAGAGACCGTAGTCATTAGTATTTATGACATTTGTTTACACAGCACTTCTTCTGAGGCTGTAAGAAGCCATCATAATGCTGCCTGTGTTTACACCAGATCCACCAAAACCTTCATATGTTTCATGCAGCATGTACAGTCTTTTAAATGAGCCAATAAATATAGTTTTATATGGAGTCATTAATCTTTTTTTTTTTTTTTTTATATATAAGATTTAGAGCTTTAATTTTCTAATCTAGCAGCTCTCATGAGCAGTTTGATGTAATAATGGTTAATAAATCATATGAGTGTCTTACTGTTTAATACAAGTACTTCAGAAGTACACATTTAGGTTTGGAATTAATGCATCCATATATTTATTTTTTTTGTTACGATCTTGCATCTATAGTGTTAGTAGCTCATCACGAGGCTTGAATAAAAACCTAAAATCTAAAAATATTCTTCCAATAAATGATTATCAAGCTTCATAATGATGAGTCTGTGTTGGTATATGCAGTATGTATTTCTAGAAGTAATGTTTGTTTTTTTAATAAACAGTGGAAATATGAAACAAAATGCCTCAGAACAACAGGGAAATCCTCTAGACTTCTTGATATTACCTGCATTATATTACCTGCATTAACTGGTTACAAAGTGCATGGACTCCATGCAGACAGAGGTCAAAAAGCAAAGACAAACAGTCCCACTCTCGTTTCCCTACAGAGTAATGTAGGTCTTCTCTCACGTCTCTAAATTAGTTTTAATATTCTGAAATGAGTTAAATTTCAGTGAGGAGAGCTATTACAGTTTTCGATATGTGATTGAAACTTTTACGCCTTATTCAAACAAATCTTTCCCACATGTATGACATGAAGAAGGTGACACAGACCCAGATTTATTCCAACTAACTTGCTGGAGAGTTCAGCATATAAATGGTGTCCAGCAAGTGCAGCAGTAGTTTGTCAGTCACTGGT
Organism: Melanotaenia boesemani; assembly: GCF_017639745.1. Taxonomy (NCBI): domain Eukaryota; kingdom Metazoa; phylum Chordata; class Actinopteri; order Atheriniformes; family Melanotaeniidae; genus Melanotaenia; species Melanotaenia boesemani. Next base: position 33,145,743 of record NC_055687.1, read on the forward strand.
TCATAAATCAGCTTTTCATCAGATTTTATGTCCCTGCCATCACCATCAATTCATCACCTGATAACCTAATAAACTGCTCAAATTACTGGTTGGCAACGTTCTACAAAAAGATGTTTTTGGCAGGGTTCAGATCTAGAGACTAAGCTGGCCATCACAGGGTTCTGATGTGATCCTGCATCCAGAGCTTGGTTCCCCTGGCTTTGTGGCCTGGAGGATGGTCCTCCTCTAATCCTCTGAGTTTGGAAGCAGGATCTTAGCATAAGGAAGGAAATGTTTCTCTAGGATAATCTTGTATGTGGTTTTATTAATGCATCCTTCACAAAGTCACATCTTCCTGGTTCCAGCCTTGCTGAAGCCCCTCCTGATCCTCCTCTATATTTACTGTCACTGTGGCCCTTAGGGCCTTTCCAGGTCACCATCTAACCATACAACTTCTAGATGTTGGGCAAAGCGGAAAACTGGACTCAGAAACGATGATCTTACTCCAGTTTTCCTGAGGTCTTTTTCTAACCTGAGCCTGAGGTCTTTTTCTAACCGATGAAGATGAGTTTTGTATGTTTCCAGCTGTTCTTTCTGTGAACTTCACCCCAGTTTCAGTTTGCCGCTGGTTGACGGTCCCTTGATGGTTGCGGTCATCCCTTTCAGTTCAAAGTTGTTTTCATCCTCTGCCAGCCTAATCCTTGTAAAGCAGAATGAGCTGTGCTTATGTAATAATTAAATCTTTGGTAGCAATACTCAGAGATGCTTATTTAAGATTAATAGCAGTGGTCTCATTTTTTTTCCAGAGCTGTATATACATAATTAACACTCATCCCCATGGACTGCTGTCCTCCAGCAGAGGCCTGAGAGCTTGTTGGTTCTCTGCAGCATCTTCTTCTCTGGTTCCAACAGATCCCAGGAACACCATTACTCTCCCAGTCCGGAAGTCACTGTTCTGAGTGCTCCACTTCCCATCATCACCCCCTCACCCCGCTTCTCATGTTCCTCCTTTCTGATTTTGCTGCTGCTTTGCATCACTACATCTATCACCGCTGCCTTCTTCTGTAGCTTGTCAACCATGACGATGTCCAGTTGGTTAGAGATCACTTGTTCTCTCCAGATTTCCAGACTAATGGGGTCAGTAACCGGTAAAGACGGTGTCAGTCTGGAGCAAGGCTAAATATATCAATTGGCAAAATATCCTACAGATTTAGTAAATGGTGAGAAAACACTTCAACCAGACACATGAACAGTTGCACACAATATTTCGTAAATTTAATTCTTGTTTTTTAAATCAACCAAAAAAATAACAGAATCCTGTGCTTCAAAACTGCAGTCACTAAGTCCAGGATACCATACAAAACCTACAAAATGCAACAATTACAAACATGTTGTTCAACATATAACAATTGTACAATATAAATTTATACAATACTGTTGTTTTTATTTGGCACTTGATCACAATTTGCTAATGTGTTTTTTAACAGAAATGTTACAGCTGACACAGCTTTTCTATATCAGAAAAATGTATCCATATATATATATATATATATGTATAAAAAACCCAATAAAAGCAACATGTTGTGACAGTATCCTTGCAGTAGTAATGATTGTTGGTCTGCATCTTTTCTTCTTTATATAAAAAAAAGAGAAAACAGCAGTTTCTGAACATTCAAAGCTGTTTTTCATTGGAAATAATGCAGTAAGTGAAGCTGATTAGCTGCTCGGTTACATTCAGGGGGCTTCGTGCTGATCCTTCTCAGAGTTCCTGGAAAAGATCACAGTTTCTCTCTTTTACATCCTCTGTCGAAGCTGACTGAAAGACGGGAGTCAGGAGAGAATTTTTAGCATGTAATCAGATGCCAACGCCAACACCGACGTGCTGTTTGATATCAATAAACCTACATTAAAAACACATACATGCGAAAGTCACATGCATACGTGTTATGTTCGTCTGCGCGCCCCTGCAGCCAGCAACTAAGTCAACATGCAGCAGTTAAAAAACATCTAAAAGTGAGTGCGCAAGTGTGTCTTTGTTCGTCACAATGTCAAAGAAGGTGTGCATGCTTGAAATCCAGAAACAGCTAAAATAAACAACCACTTTTCTATTATTATTATTATCATATTATTATTATTTCACAACATTTGTTCTGAACCGGGAATTCAGGACTGTGTGGGTTTGTTGAACAGTTTTAGGTGCACTTTAAAATATCTAGACTATACTGTAATGACTACATTTCTATTAGAAGCTAGAGCGAAGTAACACTTTCTCTGTTGTTGTTACTGATATGAAAAACAAAACAAAACAAAACAAGGAGAGGAACAGATCATGGAGAGAGAGCAGCTCTGCATCCTCCATTACATCCGTTAGACTTCACACACTACTGATTAGGGCGCGTATGCATAGTAGCATAACATTACATGTTCTTTTTGTCCCAGCACAATATATGAAACAAAGTCTATCAAGTTTGAAAAACACATACACATTCTCACAGTAGAAAAGAGGAAACTGAAAGCAGTACTCGTTCTGAGTGAAGGAGAAACTTCACAGGTCCTCTCTGCAGATTAAATGATCTCACCTACGTCGTGTCCTGTTAACGCCGCCATGTCTCTCATACATATTAGTGATGGAGGCTGTGTGGAGCCTCAGAGAGCACGGAGAGCCAAGCAAAGACACTGACACAGAGACTCCAGTTTATACTGCGTATATACAACCTACTGTAAACCTTCTCTATACTCTAACATATCTACAGGAGGACAACTGAGGGATTCAATTTCAGTCTGAGGGGTTTAATGTGATGAGAGTTAAGAAGGTTAGATACACAGCTTTGCTTTTCTTCTTTTTTTTTTGGGGTGGGGGTGATGGTGGTGAGGGTGGTGAAAGGAAAATTTTGCTCCTGTGTCCAACTTTGAAAGTCGTTCCGTTCAGATTGAAGGCCTGACTTCTTCATCATCTTCATCTTGTCATTCTTCATCATCAGTCTGCTCCATAGTGGAGAGTTACAGGTAATTAGAGTCCCCCAGAAGCACTTTGGAGAAACACAAAAAGATGGAAAAGATTAGCAGAAAACATTTTTTATGCTGAATGTGTGAACTTATTCATTTAATACACACTGTAAAAATGTACTGTAAAATAATAATTAATAACAATTATAATTATAATTTCTTCTTAAATCCCTACAGTTATGAAGACAACAGATAAAAAGTAGTATGAATTTAAAGATGTTCTTATTAAAATCTTTAATAGGAGTATTTTAATGATGAAAATCTGGGGAGTAAAATAACAGCAAAACAATTATTTTAGAATTTATTTCGTTCATAAATCTTTGTAGATTTACAAAGATAAAATATATAATAGATATAAAGATTTCTGCTCTGAAATCTTTAGTAGATCTAAATAGCAGCTTTTTAAGGCTGAACGTGTGGGGGGTTAAAATTTTTCTATACACTGTAGAAAATAGTAAAATAACATTAAAATACTGTTACTTTAGAATTTATTCCTTATTAAATCCTTATAGATTTATAATGAAAATAAATGAATAAATGAATGAATAAATAACATACAGTATCAAACTGTGATAACTTATAAAACCACAACCCTGAATTTCCAAGCAGAGGCATCCAGTTGAACATAATCATGAATAATAATGAACTAAATGCAGTTATTCGTCGGCTGGAACACACAATCAGTTTTGAATATACTAAGCAATGTGAAAACAGGGATCATTATAATTTATAATGATAATAATTTTACTTCATTAGTCATCATTTCATTGGGAAATTAGCCCCTGCCTTAGACACATCCCTTTAGCTACTAGTAAGCAGTAGGCTGCCATGTTTTGGTGCCCAGGGAGCCGTTGGGGGGGGGGGGGGGGGGGGGGGGGGGTTAAGGACCTTGCTCAGTGGCCCACAGTGGCTCGCCTCTGTTGAAATGATGAGTATAGAATGACATTTCTTTATTTAAAGTCTTTATTTGGCCCTTAAACAAAACATAAAATAAAAATAACCATTTATTACAATATGATTTATCAGGATTACTGTGGTAAGAAGGATGTCCACCAGGGGGCAGAAGAGACGTCTCACACTCCATACAACAGGGTTTTGAGCAAAGTTCTTACCATAAAGTGATGCAACGGGTTTCAGAAACGGTATGTATCAAATATATTTTATTAGGCTTTAAGTGGTTAAAGCATTTTGTATCCAACCAAATATCAAACAAAGAGCTGGAGTTTTGGTCTCTTTGTAAACTCTCGGTAGATAAGGTAAGGAAAGACGACACATTCATCGGTTTTTGCTTGGAGATGCGGTTGTGCCGTAACTTTCTGATCCTGTGGTGCATTTTGCAGGTGGGGTAACAGCAGGGCGTAGACCTGCAGCCTGGGTTTGGCTGACTGATCATCCCTCAGCTGCAGTCACAGCGTGACTCAATCACAGTTCAGTGAACCGGCTCCTGCAGTCATCTTTCCACCACCAGTTATCTTTTTTTCTTTCTTCTTTTAACCACTTTATCAAGCCAAATAAGGACTGTTTATAATCCAGGCAAGAAAAAAAGTTTTAAAATTTCTGATTTTCAATTCCAAAAATTCTATTAAAATAAGTCACGCTGGTCTAATGATGAAAACCATTAAAACCTTCTGGACAGGATGAAAGGCCTCCAGTGAGATCCTTTTCATATCTTAAACATTAAGGATTTAAAAGAAACTGTTTTTAGCGCCAACACCTTTAACGACTAACTCGCCAGGCCACCTCCTACAAAGTCTCTTATATCATGAACTACATGTAGTTACAAGCTGGTGCCACTGTGGATGACCCATCCCACATCCTGCAGGGCGCTCAGAGCCTCTGAATAGATTCCCTCCAGCAGGAGACCTCTCTGCATGGGAGGCTCAATCATTCGTGGGAGAGATAACTTTAGATAACTTTGTTTGCTAGGCTGAATTTCACTGTTTCTGTTACATCAGCGAGGCCTACACGACTCTGAACCGAGGACGCTTTACTGCACTTATGTTAGAGAAAGTAGTGTCGCCTTTACTGCAACCATGTTAAAAAGTTAAGTGAACTTCGTAGAGGGTGAATGTGAGCCTTACAGATTACATCAGTGCCTCTGTTTTAGAACTGGCCAGCACTGCTGGGGTCGCACTGCAACAGGCGGACGATGGACGGGTCGCTCTTTGCTCCTTTGATGAACTCCTCCAGAGAGAGCTTCCCTGTAACACATGAGACCAGCAAGAAATCAGGATCTGTTCGTAGTTTCCATGGACACCAGGAAACTAAATCGCTGTCAGACTTCATTTGTAAAACACTTTTCATAAAAAAACTGGATACAGCATAAAGAGATTTACAAACTACAAATGGACACAACCTGACAAAACTACAAATCTCAGCTTGCTCCATCCCAGCTCTAATGTTCTCATAGGATGATGTTCTAAAAAGCATTCAGACGGTCATCAGGGCTGTAAGGAAGAAAAACTGAGGAAACACGAGGGGATAAAACAAACAAACAAACAAACAAACAGAAGAAGAGAGAAGTCTAACTGAGATTAAAAATCTCTTTTCCAAGAGTTTCATGCCCAACAAAGCAGCAGCCAAGACCCACTCCGTAACTTTCCGACCTTAAAACTCCGGCACAGCGACGTCTATGATGAGCATTTCTGAAGCCGTCCTGCAGCAGAGAAACTGCACCATGCAACTGTTTTTACCCAGGCTGCTGCGTGAGTTTCACTTCGCACACGTGTCACATGCCAACAACGAGCACCGACTCAGCAAAGAAACGTCAGAAGACGATGAGACAAGAGTCAATTAAGGTTGTTTTTTACTGTCTGGAGAGAGCTCACTACAAAAATGACAAAAGTTAAGTAGTGAGTCTTTAATCAAATAAGAAAAATTAACAATACAATAATAAATAAACAAATATACATGTTAGTACAACAGCAAAAAGCAATTAACAAGTAAAAGCAAATTAAAATCAGACAGAGAGTAAAATAAAATGAGTTGTTTGTGATTAAAAATTAAATGAAAAAAATATAATTACAAATTAAACAGTTAATTAAAATCTAACTAGGAGTACAATATAATTAATTGTGTTTACAAAACAATTAAAATATCTAAAAGTTTGTTATAAACATAATAATAATAATAATTTCCCTGAGGACTCTCCAAAGGGATTAATAAAGTATTTCTATTCTATAATAATAATAATAATAATAATGATGACGACGATGATGATGATGATGGTTATTATTAGTGACAGTGGTATTAAGAGTCAGAAAAGCAGGAAAATGAAGCAGCAAACGATAAAAAACAGCTTTTAAACTGGATTCTGGTGTAATTTAGCTTTTTTTTTTTCTGCTGACTTGTTTTTCATTCACATGTAAAAAACAAACAAAACCGTTTCTGCTTTTCCTGAATGGTGTTTGGAGCCGAACGAGGGTTCAGTCCAGCGAAGATCATCATTTTTAAGGTGGTTTATATATTTTTTAGTTTCACTTCGAGCCCTGACCTTCCCCATCAGTGCAGCCTGATGTTTGACATTCACCAGCAGGTGGCGTCGTTCAGATGTGCTCCTTTTTCTCCTGAACACCTTCAGACAGACTCCAGCTGCATCCCTGATCCAGATTCTCGTCAGAAGAAGCAGAATAAAGACAAAAATCGCCTCCATATTCTGGCCAGAACAACCTGTCTTCATGTCTTGTGTTTTCCCTTCTCTTTCTCTCCTAAACGCTCCACCTTCCTCTACACGGTGGTTTCTGATTCTCCATCTCTGTCTGAATCACATTGTGTGTCTGGATCTTTTCCATTAACATGAATTTTGTTCTTAGATTTGCAGAAGGGGGTTGTGTTCTCACATCCTCCTGAGCCCTCGCAGTGATTTCTGTTACAAAATCATCTGTTTTTATTGCAGCTCTGCCTGAAGGACAAGATCAGATACAAAATGAGGTTAACTTACCGTCTCTGTTTGTGTCCATCTGCCTAAAAATCTTCTCTGTCCTCTTCTCTGGTGTGGACTCATCCTCTGGCATCTTCATCACTGAGGACACCATCTTATATATCGCCTGTAAGAGGACAAACAGAGAGGCTATAACCTGTTTGTGGTGCTAACTGCTGCAACTGGTGGTTCATTCACACAATCAGCAAGAAGGTTTTTTCTTTGTCTTCTTATAACAAAGCTTTGATGAAAGATGGGATCCATCTCATTCCCTCCCTCTTCTTCCCACAATGCCAAATCCTCCACATTAAATATGGCACCGCTGCTGTGGTCTTCCTGCCTCCTTCCTCACTCAGAACAATCAGTCTGCTGTCCGTCTTTCTTAAACTTCACTTCTCTGTCATTCTCCTTCCAGACTCTGCATCGTCACCTCTCCACCTCCTCCAAGAAGGAACATAAATCTCCAAACCCACCACCAACGTTTAGACCATCATCTGTCAGATCATGTCCCACTGCGATGCAGCATTAGAGTCTAACAGTCAAACTTTGCTCTCATCATGGAACATGTTGGGTTTGTCCTGCTGCTCCTCAGTTAGCTGTGTGCATGCACAGCCTGTTTTTCAACCACAAAGCAACAACATGTATGTGTTATAAATGCAAGAAAAATTCTATGCAAAACCTTAAATCTGAGTAGACGTTGTCATGCTTGTCCAACACTTTCATTTTGTATTGTGACTATATGTGGTCAACCTAGCTCTTTGTGGGGCAAACATGTCATTGATTGCTGGAAAAGACCACATGTTTGTGTTGTTTTTGGTTGTTCCAGTTGTTCAAATCATGACACTGATTGAGGTTACTTTTGGGTTCTTTATAAAGTCATGAAAAAGGGAGAGCTAGTGTTAGTTTGCTGGAAGCGTGTGGGCCTGCAAAAGTCACGTAACTGAAACCCAACCACTGTGCATGTCCCTAAAACAATGTTGATATTAACATGATACAGAAGCAGCCCTATGTGGCAGAAACCCATTTAAAAGACCCTGAAATAGAGTCGAAATAAACCAAACCAGCTTTGCCATGAGGAGCCAAACACAGGAGCTTATGTAACATGAGCAATCTGATATTTCATTAACTGTATTGATAGAAAGGATTTTTACGTTAACATACAGCACCAGCCAAAAGTTAGGACATGATTTCTTATTCAGAAATGAATGAAAACTTGCGCTTTATGTCCACAGGTCATTCACCAACTAAAAACCATACCCATGCTTCACCGCTCTGTGGTTATATAGTTTCACAGCTTAGGTAGGGAGGGTTGGAGACAAACATATGCGCATTGACAATCCCTCGTAGACTATTTATCAGTGTTGTGTCTCCTCTGTTCCCTGTTGCATGGCAGGCTGTTTGGCAGTAAACAGTGAAATCACAACCCACTCTCTCTGTCTCTAATAAGAAGGCGGATTTGAGGGGAATGGGAGCTGACATGTGAACAGAGGATTGTGATTACAGTGCAGTGAAAGCTTTATAAAGGTGCTTATTATGTTGCCTATTACACAGTGGCAGGATGGCTCGGCTCCCAGGTCAAAGTGAAGCTGAGGGACAAGCAGCAGCGACTGTTATATTTATTTCAGCTTGAAACTGGGTCTGTTATTAATGGGAATCCTTCAAACTGCAGGCTGATTAGTACATTTAGCCGATATTAGATGTTGCAAGTCCAGAGCAACATGGCTAAAAGAGAATCAGTTTCTAAATCCAAAAATAATAATAAAAAACAATAAGTAGGGACATCAACGCCAGAAGGCTAGAAATATAGACCATTGCTGCAGAGGCATATTTGTTAGACTAAACCCGATGGGTTCCCAGGAAACTGGGTGATGCTTTCTACCTTTTTTTTCCACAAACGACACTCTCCTGTTCACCTCCCTCTCACATCACACCTCCTACTATGGATTCCCTTTATATCTGGTTCCTGGAATTTTATTTTTTTATCAGCTTTCCCTTCTTCATGTGCAACAGCAACATGTGTTTTTATATGTTTGGTGGTCTAAGCGACATCTCTTCTGCAACCTGAATGCCACACAGAGAAAAGAAAGCGACTGGTCTTTGATCCTTTTTCAGCAGGGAGTCTCCAGACGAGAAGACCACATCGTCTCCTGTGACGCCGGAAACAGCCTGACTCACATCCAAGTGAGGAGAAGCAGAGAGGAAAAAAGCAAATAGCTGCTGAGTCTAAGTTGTGGACTAATACAAGGCCACTTATCTGTGTTTATACCTTTGCTCTACCTAATACAGAGACAGAAAGGTAACCACTTGTTTTTTGCATCGATGTAGCAGCTGAGCACCATTTGAGTTGTTCTGTCCTTATAAATGAACATTCGTTCTACTGTGATTTCATCAGTCTGAGTAGCAATCTGTTTATCTACCCTGTTATTTTTTCAGTCTCACCAAATTACCCATCCGAGTGCTCTCTCTGTTCTTCTGCTGAACCTTCCTCTGTTTGCATCTGCTCTGCTGATAACGCCACGTTTCAGATGAAAGGCAGACGGGTTAAACATCAACCACTGATGAGAGGATGAGGCAGCTTCATCTCTCTCTGTCTGTGTTCACATTGTGTCATTATCTGAAGATGAGCAGGGCTGGCTGTGATCTGCCTCAAATTGCTCCCACAGCAAGGCTAATTACAAGCATCACCAGCATTTACACACTCTCTGCAGGAGACGGCATTGGCTGGCTAGAGTGAGCTGCAGCGCCCAGTCGCTCTGGAAAATGGAGGCGAGTGTGAGCTAAAGACAAAGAAGACAGTGGAAGGAAGGACAGGGTCCTTAGGGTGAAACAACGGCAAGAGCAGGTAACTGTTAAACTGCAGCGGACTGGATCCACGGCATGTAAACAACAGTAATGATGTTTTTAATACTCAGTTGAACTTCTTGTTAATGACTATCTAGACACATAGCAGCAACATAGTCATGTAGACGTGGTGAAGATGACTTCCTGATGTTCAAACAGAGCTTAAGAATGAGGAAAAAAGTGGATAAAAATCTGAGTTCCTTAAACTCTTTGGTTTTGATCCTGAGAGATATATATGGAGGAAACCAGGCAGTGCCCTATCATCCCAGCAGGGAAGCACGGTGGTGGCAGCATCATGCTGTGATGGTGTTTTTTTCAGCTGCAGGGACTGGGTGACTGGTCAAACTTGAAGGAAAGATGAAGGTGGTAAAGAACGTGGATGAAAACCTTGTCCAGAGTAACCAGATGAGACAGAGGGTCCACTTCCCAACGCAAAAATGACCCGAAATACAGCCAGAACACAGCAGTGGTTTTGGGTGGATTCAAATCGACACCGTTTGATCTGCTTCCACGGATAGTATGGTTTGTTAGTAGTGTGAACGCGCATTTGGACTCTGGTCCGCTTGAAGACGAGGCTTCTCTGTTGGCTTGCAAGTTAACTCTGGTGCGGTTCGCTTGCAGTGTGAAAGCAAACGGACCATCCAGCAGACCACAGAAAGAAAGTGATGAGGAACGTGTTATAGAGCATCATGTCAGATAACTGTCTGCCTCTCTTGCTGCCCATGCTGGACAGATTCTGATGAAAACTGCTTTAGGTTTAAACACCAAAGTAAAAGCTGAAACCTGACGACTGTATAAAGTTGTTTTTGCTCTATTGTTTACTTGTGGTGAATGAGCCGTTTTCAGCTGTGGCCAATCAATGATCCAGTTTTTCTTTTCTTTTGTTCTTTGTTGGTGGTTGTTTTTGGGGAATATCGCCCCCCCTAGTGAGCAGTTATCGTGACTATGTGATGTTCAGGTGGTTTGATCTGATTGAGTAAAGTGCAGTGTGAAAGCAAACCAAACTATCCTGGTGTGATGGTGCCGTTGAGAAGAACTCAGTGAGTGTCCTTCAATGGCCCAACCAGAACTCTGACTTAAACCAAAGATATCTGGATAAACCTGAAAGTGGCTGTCCACCAATGTTCCCGATCCAACCTGACTGAGCTGAGGAGCAGCAGAAAATGACAAAGCAGCAGAAAATCTTCAAATCCAGGCGTGAAAAACTTGTTGCATTGTTCCCAAGAAGATGTGAGGATGTACTTGGCTATAAAAGATGTAAGTACCGAGTAGAACTTCTTTAATGCATCTTCAACAACTGTTGTAATTCTGTTTGTGCTGTCATTATGATTAAAAACGGATGGAATGGCATTTTGGTGATTCAGTGAAACATTTATTAGGTTTTTCATTTTTAGTGTCCGGCTGCAACAAAGCAAACACAAAGCTCCCATCTAGCGTGGATATACGAGGAGTAGACTCTAGACTCAAAGATGGAGCTCAGTCTGCTGAATGTGAAATATTTTAATCTCTTTTTGACTTGAATGTTTGACCCCACACTAATGGACACACTGTCTGCTTTGCATGGCAGATTTAAATCATCAGTCCCTCTGGGAACTTGCGATGTTGCAGTCGCAACTATTCATGCAAATTCAGCCAACCCTTGTGAATTTTACCTGTCTTGCAATTTTGTCCAATCACTGCAAATTTAACAAAACTTTGACAAATCACAGCGCTCCTCCACGTTACCTCATACACACGTCATCAACTTTACTTCTGTGTTTCCGATTTTAAACATGCATTTGGTAACATGCACAACATTATGATGGGCGACAAAACAAAGTCATCACTTCTTCCAAACTCCACCAGAGAATGTCTGAAAGGTGCGAACCAACAAGGCGATTACCACGATGGAGTTTACAACAATTACACTCTGCAAACGCTGAAAAAAAAAAACAGGATAAGTTATTTATTTTAATTAATTATTTTTTTCCTGCCATTTATTACACAAAGTTTCAGCTTTGGGAAAACTATCAAATGATGAAAAACTCTCCCACTGTGTTTATTTCAGTAGTGAATGTCTAAATATCAGAAATATCATGGGGATATAAATGTTATTATGTGCACAGATAATATTTCAACAAAATTCTAGTCACTTTGCAAGAATTAGATGTTAAAAATCACTAAAAATCACTGCAACAAATCACAAAAAATACTGTAAAATCCTGGAGGGACTGAATAATGGCTTTTCTAGGCTTTGCAACATGACAGAATATAAACTAAAAGTAAAAAAATAGCAGTAATTGATTTTTTAAAAATGTATTTATCTCATTTATAAGAGCCAATTCCCAAAAAATGTAATATTAGAAAAATTTAAAAGGAAAGAAAGACAGAAAATTCAAATACAATTAAAAAGTCTAAATCAGTCCAATTATAATCCAATTCAGTCCAGCTGAATGCAAATGAATTGAGTCCAATTATATTAATATAAATGTACAAATGAGAAATTACAGTGTTTATCATCTTAGTTAGCCCATTAGCATGCTTAAACATGAAGATGAAGAATATGAGGCTATAGTAGCACTTCATGAAGTCCATCATGATACTAGTGATAAAGTAAAAATAAAAGCATCAGGAGAAGAAGAGGTCAGAGGATGGATATGTGATCTTTTATGGTTTATCTGCCACCATCATGACCTGGACGCAGATGTGCGGCAAAGGATGGTTGGATTTAGTTTCAAGAGCCGGCTGTAAAACCTGCCCTAGTACAAGCAGATACTGTGATCACATTAAGCTGCAGTCTGGCTTCAGTTCAACTTCAGCAGCTACTTTCAGAAGTCAGTGCGAGAAGAAAACTTTTCTCTTCAGCCTGCTTTCCTTCTGCAGAGGCGGGAGGCTTTGAACCAGGAGAGACAGCCAAATGCAGAGAGAGAATAGATGGACATGAGGGTAGATAAATACACTGAGAGTGTGTGTCTCAGACAGAAAAGGAGATTAGAGATGACTCCGGCTTTTGTTTCAGAGTAGTCTGCAGAGTGGAAGTGGGTGTTTGTCAATCAGTGGCTGTTCCTCAATCAGAGGACGTGATTGGCTATAACCATTCTTTGTGATAACTTCGCTGGACAGGAACTGGTACTTATAGATAAAGAAGATTAAGAAGGGATATAACTAAAAGACTAAAAACAGACTGAGAAAATACATTTAAAGCAGAAATCTAACGAGAACTCATTAGAACCTAAAAACCCAAGACCACGACGATCTGTAGCATCAAAACGATGCACTTTGAGGGCACTTTTCTGCCTCTCTGAAGACACAGCGATCTTAGATTAGTGGAAGTTGCTTGTTTTTCCTGTCCAGCAACACAGTCGCTACGGCTCGATGAGCAAGGCCCAGTATAAGGGTGGTCTTTGCATGGAGGCTGAAAGTCCAGGATGTTCCAACACTGAAGATTCGGAAAGTGAAACCGCTTCAGATGTTTGTGCTGGGTTGCAAATCGTAATTTGAAAGGCAATAAAGACATCACAATTATAGATTTTCTATTGGAAGAGTAATAATCCCCATTATTATGTGTTAATTTTACATCATTATAAATGTGTAAAAATCACGTGAACACTCCTTGAACTTTGATTTATTTATATCCATACCAATATAACAAAATAATATGGAAACAAAGCAAAGAAGAAGCCTCATTCTATCTAAATCCTCTCTGCTCTGTAAAGAGTAAATTAATCCTACATATTAACTCTGAATTTCTCACAGAGAAAACAGATGGGGATGGCTACAGGACCTCTACCTGGACTTTGGAGGCTTCTTTCTGGAAAACACACGATAAAAATGCTTTTGAACATTTGTTTTAAACTGAGTAGAGAATTTAGAAACCCAGGAAAACATGTCTAGCTAGCTTTGACTTGTCCTTTAGCAGAATATCTGCTGTTTGAGACATAAATGATACTGGAACAGTGGAAATAATATTTTTTATTCTGGTCACTGCACACTGATGATAAATGCATCAACCAAACAGTCAGTTGTGTTAAAATGTATGTTAAATGTGTGTTGATGTAACATTCATGAAGGCTCCTGAACTCATCACGTTGTAAGTCTAGACGATTATCATTAACATCATTTAACCCAGTTACCAAACATTTACCTTTACTTTGTCGTACATAGCAGCTGGCTGTCTGAGCTCACTGAAGAGCCGTTCTCCACGATGGCACCTTGGTCTTTTTGTCTATAACCATAGAAATCCAACAATAATGACTTAATCTGCATGTTTAGAGGGAATAACTCTTCCTCTGGCATACTTTCCCACCAACACGCCTCACATGGGATAAAAACAAAGCACCACAAGCGGCAACACGTTGTGTAACTTTGCTTTCCTTCTGTGCAGGAGTTGTGCTGATCTGCCTGGATGTTTCAGACACAATCCTTCATGTAAAGTGACTATATTGAGGTTCTTTAAAATTAATTAATGGTGGCATTTAATACTGTGATTAACTGTGAAATCAAGCAGATGTGACATCCCTCGGTCTGAAACTGGGAAAATGCTTCAAACGTCTGCGTTGTGTTTGCGTTAGACGTATGAAAGGATTTTAGTAAAAACCATTATGGGTACGCTGAGTGAAAAGGCAGCTGAGGGACCTGACAGCAGTAAGTGCTGATACATTTGTTCACTTGGCAACTGAAAATATCCATTTGTTGCTTCAACAACCACTCAGAAACACAGTTACTCACACAAGCAGGCATAGTTTGCATTTACCAACCTCCACATGTCACGTATTGTGTGAAGCCATTAGCAACGTAGCCTTGGGTAACCGCAGGGCAGTGTGTAAGCATCATTACCTTTCTAAATCTATCAGTGTGTTCCCAAAAGCCAGGTGTTAGTTGATGTTAATGGTTTGATTTTTAACTGTGTATAATGAGCCTACGCAATTAATAAACTGACTCCGTCTACTGGATTTGAGTCATAACTATGGAAGATTTTTTGTATGCTTAGCTCACCAGTGAAACATTTCTCTGCTAAGTGTAGCTATGCTACTAGCAACAGCCACATACATGCCTTCTTTCCTTTCCTCATTTTCAGCCGATGAGTCCTGCAGACACTCTGACATGAATGTGAGTCATTACTTTCTGCAAACCGCTTCACATTTTGATGGAAAGTGAGGAGAGGATCTCTGTTGTCAGGCTACAGCAGGGAGAGACAGGTGGAGGTGTAAATCATGGCAGTGTAGAGGCAGAGAGGCAACGGTTTTGATATGAGGGCGCATGTCTTTCCAGTGACTAGCTGTGGCTAGTTAACCTAATCAGTTGATGTGGTTTTCATGCATGTCTGATTGAAACTACCCTGGGAGAAATATTGAAAATGAGGTTGCCTTTTAAACAAGGAAAAGCAGCAAATCTGACCAAACAACAAGCTATAACAATCAATACTGATAGAGCAACAAAGCCTGCCAGTTTCCTGAGCTAACCCTCCATCCCACCTATAAGCAGCTGTTCCCCTCATCCACACATATTCCTGCAATATCCTGACATACACGATGCTGACTTCCTGTTTCAAAAAATGGAGACATGAAGAGAAGTCTGTCCAACCAGAGAGGAAATCAGGAGAAACCTAAATGGGTGCTGTTACATAAATATGGAGAGGAAAAAAACTTGTGTGCACAAGTAATAGTTTGTTTACATGTAGCACGTTAGTGCAGGAAATTGCATCCAGCATCTCTTTCCTGACAGCGCCCAGCTCAGACAACAGACAAGAAGTTCATTCTAACCAGGACAACTCCTGAAGTCAAAGGACTTTTTGTTTATTTATTTATAATTATAGAGTTACATTTGTTTATTTAATTTTTATATTTAGAGAACAATGCTGGTCTATATTATTTTACTATACTTATTTATTTCATTGTATTTACTTTATTAAACATCATGTACCATCATCAACCAGCTGCTCATCTATTTACATATAACATCATACAATAATATACGGCTTATTGTATTGTATTGTTATGTATATAATACTTTAACAGGGGGGGTTCATGCTCCAGGATTGCCGCTGATCGCCCGGGTCTCTGGGCCGCCCTCGTCTGCCTCTGACCTCCTTAGAGGCGTGGTCATATTAGCATGATCACACTCATGTCTGATCTCTCCTTATTCCTCATCCTCTGCATGCTGGCAGTCACTGAGTCGTCCAGTGAGTTTATACACTACGAGATACCTTTGTTTACTGTGTGTTTCTGGTACTTTGGTTTTTGTTGTGATACATGTTGTTGCTGTCTTGGTTATTTATTTATTTATTTTTGATGATTGTCAGCTTAGTTTTCCTGTAAAAGCTGTAGGAAATTCTCTGTTGTGTTTCTGTACAGGTGTAGCAGTTGGTTGTCTGGTGTTGGGTTGGATTGAAGGATGGTTACTATCTACTGTATCTTGGTCTCCTCTTCCTTTTTTCTACTTTTCTTTTTACTTCTCTTCATTATTTTCCTATTTTTTCTGTGGCCTCTGGTCAGATTCAGTAAAATTCCACAATTCAAAATAAATAAATTAGATAACAAAATAAATTAAAAGAAAAAATCTCCCTGGCAAAGCAAATTTGTTCGGCATAACACAGCAGCCAGACTGTCATTCTGCTGCTACCATGCTGGACAGGACAAACAAAAAAGACAAAAAACTGAGGGGTACTTTGGGTATAAGTGTATGTGTGTGTGTGTGAGAGAGAAAGAAAGATAGGTGTAGATTTTTAATTGCTGTTTTATATTCTTTTGATTTGCAAACATTGTTTTTGTGTGCATTTTATTATGTAAAGCTCTTTGTGCTACTTATGTATAAAAAGTGCTTTATAAATAAAATTTGAATTGATAAACATTATTCACAAATAATTGTTCTTATTTTTATTGAACAGTTTATTTTATAATATATATATATATATGTATATGTATCATGTTGTGCTGTGTTAGTACATAATAATTTTATGATATAATAATATACTACATACTATACTATATTACACTGTGTATTACTGTATTGTATTGATAGTACTGTTTACGTTTACTCTTTTTTACTTTATTTTTTTATATCTTCGCGTGTATTGCACAAACAGCCTAAATGTACAACTGCATGTGTTTACGAACCTTTCTTGTTTTTTTTTTGTTGTCTTTTTTATTACTTTCCACATACTATAAAACCTGGAAACTACTCTGGGTGCCAATCAGTCGTCCCATCTGACATTCTGGTCCACAATCCTTAACTTAATGGAGAATATGCACCAATTCACTGCATTTCATCGCCAAGAAGAAGAAGAAGAAGAAGAAGAAGAAGAAGAAGAAGAAGAAGAAGAAGATTTTAACGTGATTAATCCACAGCTATCCTGTGATTTATCAGATTAAAATGAATCATTTGACAGTCCTAATATATTCATATTGTTATAAATAGACAATCATTTATAATTATATAATCATAAACAAACATAAATATATATTATGCAGAATTACATAACTTAATTGATCTGTTTTTTCCTCTGATCATTTATTTAATCCATCTTTCTTTGTCCAAGTTTATCTTAGTTCAGATAGATGAAAAACTGAAGATGAAAGATAAAAAACACAATTCTTTCTTTCTTTTTTTAAAGGAGTAAACAATAATAAAACTCTAAAAGATCTTGAATGACATATCTCCCAGTAGTCATGTGTTAGGAGGAGGCACATCAGCTCCACTTGTTCTCACCCCGAGGCAAAGATTCAAGTTCTGATGTTCTTAAAATACCAGCGCCTGATTTTCTAAGTCTCGTAAAGACTGTGTTATGGATACAGTGGCAGCACTGTTAATAAAACACTAACAATCCCTGGTTAATGTTATAGTCTGCATATGTGTCACGAGAACACCTGAGACAACCATGTTATGGAGATAAATGTAGTATTTTACCCACTGGGAGCTTATGTTATGTTTATAGTCTGTTAAATATGTTGTACCTGTTTATAAAGTCATGCTTACCTGTACAATCTCCAGCATCTCAGCTTTACTGATGTACCCGTTCCCATCTAGGTCGTACATACTGAAAGCCCATTTCAGCTTCTGCTCCAGCTTGCCGCGTGACGTCACGCTTAGCGCGATGATGAACTCCCTGAAATCTATTGTCCCGTCGCCGTTGGCATCAAAAGTACGAAAGACGTGTTCGGCAAACTTGGAAGCGTCTCCATAGGGGAAGAAGTTGCCGTAGATCTTCTTGAACTCTTCCATAGACAGGTTCCCGCTGGGGCAGTCCCTCAGGAAGCCCTTGTACCACTCCTGGATCTCATGCTCGGTGAAGTCGGTGCTCTCCAGCAGGTCCTGCATCACCTCCGGACGGAGCTTGCTGTTCTGCTTCCCCATGTCTGTCTGTCCTGTCAATCACTTGGCTTACAGCTGGGAGACATGAAGAGGAGAGAGTTTGGTTTAGACTGTGAGGAACATTGATGAAAAGAAAGGAAAAACTTTTTGTGAACATCTCTGCTGTCATCATTGCTTCGGTCTCAAGAAGCAGTGCAGGTATGAAGTATGAGTCAAACATAAAAACCACCTTACTTTATCTCCATCGGGACTAAAATAACTCCCTTTTACAAACTAATGGAACTTTCCATGGAAAACAGACGTGTTTACTCTGAGTACACACAGCACCATAAGCTTTGTGTGGCTTTTATTACTCTATAAACTTTTTATACAGGCACTAAGCGAAGCTTAGATGAACAGGAAGGAAAAGGATGTATGGTCAGATGATATGCAAGATGAGCTGCTCAACCAACATCATTCAGATTCATAATTGCTTCAGAAACTATTTCTTTACACTCTTCCTGGAAATGCCTATAACTGTGTGTAGTGCAGATCTTAATGAGGAGG
This sequence comes from Melanotaenia boesemani, assembly GCF_017639745.1. Classification (NCBI taxonomy): domain Eukaryota; kingdom Metazoa; phylum Chordata; class Actinopteri; order Atheriniformes; family Melanotaeniidae; genus Melanotaenia; species Melanotaenia boesemani. Next base: position 33,164,323 of record NC_055687.1, read on the forward strand.
ATGAGGCTTTACAATCCCCATTTGCAGTGTTTGTTGTCCATTTAAATGTTACTGATGAATGAGAAAATAAAACGTTTACTCGATGAGTCATTTACCTTTAAGCATCTGAGCTGGAATAAAGTGGCAATCCATTATTTTCTGACAATAAAAGCAACGGTGCTCATAAATGTAACTGCTCATCGTCTTGTGGAGTGATTGCACTTAGAGATGAGGAATTATGGGATTACCAGAATATTAAAGTCATAAAACATCTAAAGGAAGCAGCATAAAAACAGCTCCATGAGCAGCAGGGCCAGCAGTTTGAGTTGTTTAGTTTGGTTAATAGTTTTTCCATAGTTTTATATTGAAGTAGAAGATAATCGGATCAGAAACAGTGTGAGAGGAAAATGGTGACAGGACACACAGTGGTAATGCTGTGTGTTTTATATCTCTGTGGTTTAGTGTAACTCAAACAGGAAGTGCCTGGTCTCAGTGAGATTGTATTCTCATACTGTCAGTGTGTGAGCTCAAGTAAGATACATGTTTGTTTATGTTTTAGTGCAACCAAATGACTGCAGCATGTCACATTTCCCCTAACATACTTGAGAGGTTATGTCTTTAGGTTTAATGTGTACTGAGCGATGTGCTGTGAAGCCCTGTCAGAGACTTGTCTCCGGAAACGAGTCACTCATGTCCTTAAAACCACAGTGAATGAAGCCGCACTTTTGGAAACCATGGGAAATAAAAACACCCACAGAGTGGTTCGTTTTCACAACCTTTTGTGTCTAATCTCACCCTGAGAGAAACTAGAAAACCTGAGACTGATGGTCCTGCAGTCTGGTCTACTGACACTTCAAGTCAAACCAACGTTCAACCAAAATGACCAAAGTAACGAAGCTTATCAGAAAAGAGACGACCTGGGACTGTCTCCAGGATAAGCCTTTATTAACCTTTATTAGTCCCTCAGTGTGGAAATTGCTTTGTTGCAACAGTACTGGTGCAGTAAGCAGAAGCACGCAGGTGATGTTAATATGAGACGCCGAACCAGAACGCAAACTTTTTATTTCTCCGACATTTTCACATCATGTATGTAAAACGGGAGTCATGAAGGATGTAATCTCTACGGCTAGATTTTACTGGAAACTGGGCAGAAATGAGCTCCTGGAAGAGGCTAAAACTGGTGAACTGTCAGTATTACAGAGGCAGTAGTGTAGCGTAGAGGCGGTATCTTCACTCTCAGGCTCGGAGTCTGGTTCAAACATAAATGGCTGACTTCTGTAAGCTGCTGCTCGGTCAGGTTCGCTCGCCATCACTGAGCCGATGATGTTTTGGAGTCTGACGCACTGTGCATGGCCTGGGCCAGCCCCCCTTCCAACTCTGGCCTCCCTGCAGCCAATCAGCACAAACCTCATTAACATTATTCAAATTAGTTAAAGGCTTGCATGAACTCTCACGAGACAAAGGTGATGGTATGAGCAAAGGGTCAGAACAAGCTCTATGTTTGAGTTTTCAAAAAAAATATTTAAAGACACTTAGAGGACAGTGGATACATAAAAAAAACCAGGTGAGGACACCTTTAAATCCCCCATTTCTTTGTTTTCTCTGGTCAGGTCCAGCATAAACATGTAACTTAGCAATAATCTAAATAAAGAACAGTACTCAAACATCAAGGGGAGCCTTAAATCCACAAAGCTTCTTTCTCTTTATACCCATTAAGCTCTCCTTGGCAGAGAAAATGTGTTTGGAACAACATGGTATCATTCTGATTGCAGGAGCTGAAATATCTCCTGTTAGACCCTGATGGAAAAGCTCTAGAGCTAGTCATGCCTAACTCAAAGCACCCAGGAGCCACAGAACAGCTTCTACCGCTCAGCATAACGACTGAAAGTGAACTGAAGTCTGAATGAAATAGAAAAATAACTGTAAAAATCAAGACAAAGAAGACATTTTCTTTTATTTAAAATTCTTTTTATTTTTGCACAGTATGTCAAATATACCCACACTGGCCACTTTATTGGCAGAAACCCTCTCTACCTTTAAGATTAGACTTCAAACTTTGCTTTCAGAGAAAGCTTATAGTTAGCGTTAGCTTAGTGACCTAGCTTAGACCCATTTCTTTAGTTCACTTCCTGCTGTTTTCCTCTCTTTCCTCATTGTTCTCCATTTATGAATACAGTTTAATTAAAATTACCATTAACTTTTTCTTTCTTAGCAGGTACCCCTGGCTTAGAGTTATGGTGCTCACTGACCCCTCTTTCCTGTCTTCTCCACCCCCATCTGATCAAGGCAGATGGTTCTGCTGGAATAATTTCCTTATTGTTAAAAGGGAGTTTTTCCTCTCCACTATCCCCCTGTGCTTGCTCATGATGGAGACTGAATCAAACAAGAGATTAGATGGGATCTACTAGTTTCCTTAGTTAGGTAATTATTTTTATGAACTGGTTCATGTGGACACAGTCATTAAAAATTGGACTAATGTGGATCATATAATGGGTTTGTTTTAATTGGATTATAATTTAACGACAACTAATTAGATTGTATCTGTAAAAGAGCCTTGAGATGACTATATTGTGAACTGGCACTATACAAATAAAGCTGAATTAAACTGAACTGAATTGGATTTACTGGTTCAACATAATTTTCAACCAAATATCTTTAAAGAGTGGCTCATCTAATATCAGCAGAAGCTTCAGCTGGTTCTGTTGCTCAACTAGTGAGATTTCTTTAAACCATCTGCACAAGCATTTGAAAGCTTTAATTGACATTAATCAAACGGATTATCACTTTAATTGCAGATAGTGAGTCAGATTTATATCGGGAACAAAACTGATCCCCTAGCTCCGACTTATTCAGATTTTAACAACCTAACCACTTCACACACTCTCACCAGCTAAGCTGCAGACACGTTTCAGTCTTTTCCTCTGTGGACAAAACAGATTTATGTTAAACACGAGGCTGTTCGGAGATGAAAGGCTGTGATGGTGTTAATACATTTATGAGGTGGTGCTCATTCACCGATAGCAGAAAGGCTGAGGCAGATGAAACATGAAGCGTTGTGAATAACACACAGATTCTGTGTATATCTTCATATTTACTGTTATTTATTATCTACTCTAACCAGTTCCAGCGCATACATTCATCGTGTTCTTTCCTTTTTTAACATCTCCTTACCCTGCAGCTGCTCAATCTGATTTTCTCTTCTCAACAAACCTTTCCCTCTTTCAGCTGTGCCATTCATAAACTCCTCATGTCTCTCACATCGTGCTTCAACCTTCCATACTTTTCATCCTCTGAGTTAATTCAGCCTACACATGACCAGCTCTCTGTTATGAAGCAATTTTACTGCAGTTACCATAGTAACATTGGGCAAAAAAAATCTCATAACCATTGACGAGCTTCCTGGTTGAGTGCACTGGATGCACATTTGAACGGACACACGCACGCACACACACACGCACACACACACGGCTCCCAATCAAACAGAACCAGTACAATCAGTGACTGGGCTGTAGGTGTGCGGGTAGATGTGGTCAACAGTTGTAAAAGCTGAAAATTATAATAATAATAAAATTGTTGATGTGAAACAGGTCATTGAATATTATACTGTATCTCCAACAGACAACAGATGCTGCAAGGCTAACTCTGCACATTTACATTTTGTTTTACTTACTTTCATCAAACTGTTTAAACAAAGTGTAAAACACACATATTGTATATTATGAAAAGACCCCTTGATGCTACCACAGTAGACACCTATTTAAATGTTATTTTCTAGTATAAGCATGGGTGTGCATGGTATATTTGCAAATTAGCCATTTCACTGGATCGTATGAACTGCTACTCACTGTAGAATAAATAAATATACTATAAAATTTAATGTATAAACATACATTGTAATTACCAAGTTTGCCTTAAAGGATAAGGACAAGAAAATTATACAGCTATATGTTTATAGAATATTTATACTATATAAATATGACAACAGATTATTTAATAAATATTTTATATTATATTCTAAATAGTTTAAAAATAAACTAAATAAATAATAAAGAAAAGCATCACTGTACATGTCTGTAGAAGTAAAAGAATGTAGAAAAAATGTGGCATTGTTTTTAAATAATTCATGAATCAGAGGGTTAAAAAATTAGTCAAACTGCTTCCATACAGCAAGTTACTAAACTTATTAATCCAAGACAAATTTATTTAAACAGCACATTTTATACATAAGGCAACCCAAAGTGTGAGTCATCATGAAAAGAAACAGTAGAAGAAGAATCAGAAGAAGACTTTTCCCCTCCTGAATCTCCTCAGCTACACATGAACCAGGCAGTCCTGGACCGTATCAATCTGAGCTGTTAGCTGCCTGTCAGCAGCTCCAGCAGCTCTGGAAAACTGTGGAGACTCGTGGCAGGTTGTGGCAGCTGCAGGAAGTGCTTCTGGAAGTTGCTGTCGCCAGACGAGGATCAGCAGGTAAAGAATAAAGTTCGGTGTTACTTTTACACCCCTCAAAAGCACAAATCCGTTCCATTGCAGGAATATTTAAACTCTGTGAAAGAACAGAAGTCTAAAACTAGCAGATCTACACCAGATAAGTTCACGTCCCTTCATATGCGTTGGTGGGCGTGGTTTTCTATGCCTGCAGATGAGGACCCGCCTACCTGCTTCTGGAGGGAGGGGCTGTGTGGTTTTTAAAGTTTTCTTGTGACATAGATAACCTCTCTATGTCACGAAAAACATAGCCTGGTTTTACCCTGTAGAGGGTGTCATAAGCCATTTTTACCCACAAAATCCCACAAAAAACAGATTTTTTAAAATAAACAACAACAAAAAAACTAATTTTATCAACATTTTATGTAGTTTTCATCACAATTAAGTAATTCTGTGTTGTTTACAGCTAAAAAAACAAATTTTTCGGTGCACTACCCCTTTAACAATAGGGGGCCAAAAATATAGCCTTGGGGAACTCCACATGTCACCTTTGTTTGAATAGATCTGTAGTTACCAACTGATACAAAGTAGTTCCTGTCTTTGAAGTAGGATTAAAGCCAGTTCAGAGCAGGCTTTATGGAAATATAGAAAAAATGCTGTTATTATGAACTACAGCCACATAATATATAGAAAATATATCACACTGTCAACATGCGCAACATCAATATTGCAAAGACATTTTGACATGAAATAGGACTAGATGGATTAATGAGGGCTGCACACCAAAAAGAGAGAAATCTGCTTTTGTACAACTAACCCGGATGAACAGGCACACAAGTAGAATACAGTCATCTTTAATTAACTTCAGATTAGGATACGCCCAAGTATTTGTTTATATATTGCAAGTTATTTTGTCATTTACATATTCCTTAATACTGCATATGGTAAGATTTGCATATTGTGCACTATTTGATTTTTTATTAAAATGCAGAAAAATTAGTTTTCAGAACCTCTTGCCACAGTCACATGGGTGTACACTAGCAGGTCCAGCTGCACAAAATTCTTTTGGAGAAGAGAAAAAAAGACTTGTTTAAAGGACGTGTGGGGATTTTAAGATGTTTTGCTTTAAGTGTAAAAAATCCAGTTAACTAATAAAAAGGGAAAAGAGAAGAAATGCTTGTTAACGCCACCTCCAACACTGTCAACCTTATGACCCCATATATCAACAAACAACAGCTGCCTCTCAACCGAGGAGCTGAACCACCACATTTTTAGACTATATGTCAACACAAATTCTTTCCAAATTCTGACAGTTTGAGCAAAACTTGCAGATGACAAATTTGGACATTTTTGTGACTTCTGCCAACCTCATGTTACCTCTAATAAATATAGTGAGCTGTTCAGAAAGGGGGCAAACTTGTAAAGGTAAGTTACACCTAAACATTGACACTGACTAAAACTCCACGTAGCCCCAGTATGGCCTTAAAGAGCTCCCAGTAAAGTGCTCTGGATTCCAGCCGCACTCGAATCAGTTCAGACAAAGGCAGAAGCTCCTGCCTGTATATTTTTCCCACATCATTTTATTTAGCTGGATTCTAATGTGTTTTTACATTGTTTCCTTGTGTATTGGCACCAAAATGCTTCAAGCCACTATATGAAGCATTCTGTTTGTCTAAATGGAAATCCAAGTAGAAACCATGGAAACATCAAAGAACTACCACAAGAAACCCACAAATAATAATTTAAGAGCTGAACACAACAAAGGATTGTGATGTGCTACCACAGAAAAATCTGCTTGGTTTTTTGGTTAGAGGGAATAAACAAGAAAGAACAGCAAGACATGGCAAGAGGGAGTGAAAGTGTCATAGTAAGAATGAAAGGGGAGCTTTTCGTATTTTTCTGTCTTCTTTAGCTCTTTCTATGTTTTTTTTTTTTTAGAAACATCTGTCCACTTGGTTTTTCTAGAGTTCAGTTTTCAGAACAATGGGCAGCACGAGAGGAACAAGACTGGTAGGAGAGGGATGGTAAAGCAAAGAGTGACACAAAGAATCTAATAGAAATAAAAAACAACAAAGAAAAAGCTGATAAGTAAATGACTGTGTCTACTTCTATCCTACAGGGCCTTTGGAGAAACGTTTCTCTTTTCCTGTCCCAGCAGGAAAATCCTGAGAATATTCAAACCGTTTAATTATAATTCATCACTCATTCACATTGTTTGTATTAGTAGAGGAAATCAAAGCCAATTTACCAGCTTCTGGAGAAAAAGTAGAATGCCCAAAAACATGTCTTGGAGCTAGCAATAAACCTAAAATTTAATCTATAACTAGTCTGCAATGTGCCTTGGCTTCAAAGAAGATTACAGAAGAAGAAACCTCTCCCTCAGGACTTCGTGACAATGCTCTGGCAGTAAAAAGGAGACACTGGCAGATGTCCAGGCGGTAGCTGGATACAGGATGACTGAAATAAAGGGGAGTGGGATGAGTTTGTACGACTTGGACAAAAGTCAACTTTTCAAGGACCTGACCCCTTGTTGCCTTCCTGTTCTTTGAGAAGGAAGCTGGCTGTAAGAAAACTGGCCTGTTGCTTTTAGGTTTGCGTTAAACCTGAGAGAAACAGCGTTTTAAGTATTGTCACATTGATCGGTGCTGTGGCTTGATGCTGCCCACAGTTGTTATTTTCAGCCCTAATACTTTTAAATGAGCTCTTTAGCCTTCATTAGGTTGCTATAGTAACAGACCTGATAGAAGGAGAAGGCAACCACACATAGGGACTATTGATTCAGGAGAAAAAGAGTGAAGTGGTGAGAGGCACCAGATAACATACTTCCTCAAGTCCAAATATTACTAAATGTAAATTTTAATCCTTGCAGCTGTAAAACCATACGTAACTGCTCATGTCAAAGGCATTAATCAATAACTATTATTTTTCATTTGGCCTTGTTTGCCAGTATTAGACACATAGACATGTAAAGAGGATTATGCAACATCTTTGGTCATTCAACTATTTTGGTACATTCTTATAAAATGGGGTCTAATTGCATGCCTGTGTGGGATCTGTTTAACTTCTCTTCCTCATTGTCTGGTGGAAAACGATGCCCTCATGCCCCCTGAGATTGTGTCAGATTTGTTTAGCTCCCTGTCTGTGCTGCCTTGGCGGGAGCTCTGTCTGCCTGGCGCTGGATCACTGGACTTGCTTAATTGGTTGAATGACTAACCCCTGCATCCCAATAGGAGGAAACAGAAAATACTCTCGCAGGTCACTTTATCAGGTCCACCTGTTCATTTGCTTGCTATCACAAATATCTAATTAGGCGATCACATGGCAGCAATTCAATACATTTAGTCACGTAGACACAGTGAAGATGACCTGCTGAAGTTCAAACTGAGCATCAGAATGAGGAAGAAAAGGGATTTAAGTGACTTTGAACGTGGCATGGTTGTTGGTCTGAGTATTTCAGAAACTGCTGATCTACTGGAATTTTTACACACAACCATCTCTAGGGTTTACAGAGAATGGTCTGAAGAAGAGAAAATATCCAGTAAGCAGCAGTTGTCTGGCCCAGACCGTCTTGTTGATGTTAGAGGTCAGAGGAGAATGGGCAGACTGGTTGGAGATGATAGAAAGACAAAAGCAAGTCAAATCAGCACTGGTTCTAACCAAAGTCTGCAGAACAGCATCTCTGAACACACAACACTTCCAGCCTTGAAGCAGATAGGCTACAGCAGCAGAAGACCACACCGGGTGCCTCCTGTCAGCTAAGAACAGGAAACTGAGGCTACAATTCACACACACTCACCAACACTGGACAATAGAAGATGGAGAAATGTTTCCTGGTCTGATGAGTCTTTGAGGTGGCCTGGTTTAACCAGCACAGCCTACCTGAGTATTGTTGCTGACCATGTCCATCCCTTTATGACCACAGCGTAGCATCTTCTGATGCTACTTCCAGCAGGATAATGCACCATGTCACAAAGCTCAGATCATCTCCAGCTGCTTTCTAAAACATGACAATGAGTTCACTGGACTCCAACGGTCTCCACAGCCACCAGATCTCAGTCCAGTAGAGCAGCTTTGGGATGTGGTGGAACGGTAGATTCTCATCATGGATCTGCAGCAACTACAGATTTGTCAGATCTGCAGTAATATGTACCAAAATCTCTCAGGAATGTTTCCAACACCTCGTTGAATTTCATGACACCAAGAATGAGGCAGTTCTGGAGGAAGAAGGGGTCCAACCAGATAACTATTAAGTGAGTGTATGGTTCTTTCTCTGATACTCTGACTTTTACTTTTATATGATCTGTTTCTGAAATTAAATTCTACACTCTTCTACCTCCTTATATTTGGCTCTGTGATTCAGTTCTAACAGAGCTTGATTTTCCACACAGTTAGCCTTTTTACCAGCAGGCTCTAGCAAGCTAATCATGCTTAGCTGGTTGAAACTTTCCCTCTCATGCTCTGCTTTGTTTATGGAACAAATCTTAACTAAAATTCAATCTCACACTCCAGGCAAAGGACGGGAAATAGATAAAGGAACTTAAAAGTTTTCCATCATTTGAAATCTTTACATGTCAAAAGTCTGCCTGTGTCGCTCTTTTCATTCCCACTGCATTTTCAATAGAAGGGATGACTGATGATACAAAGAACTGCCTCCCACTCGGTCACACCTGCCGAGAACAGATTTCCACTGAAAAGAAATGAGGTGGGATGGTTGTAAAATCTGGCAAAGCCGAACTATAACTATAAAAGTGGTTTGCTGTTTGAGCAGCTGGAGAGTGTCTGCAGTTACAGGGTCGGGGGTGAGGTGTATGATGTGGAACAGTGTCTGTATAACAAGAGACAAAGCGTACAAAGAGAAGGAGAAACGGAAAGAGAAAATGAGAGCTGGGCAGCGCCGGAGCTTGAAGATGTTTCTGATTGATGAATGCCCCTGGGGTTAGTAACAAGCTCGCGCTGCTTCCTGTGGTCAAAGTAAAATATAGAAACAGGATATAACATCATGGAAAATAACCAATGGAAGGTACATCACAGAGGGGTCAGGGGTCAGGATGGACCCTGCGAACAGGGATGTGTTGAAGTCAAATGGCTTTGAAAAGGTTGAGATTTCTAAATGGAACAATGATAAAAAGTTTGAATGAGCAGTTTTCTGTGTTGTCCCAACTTAGACGTTTCATTACTGTTTGATATATATATATATATGGTTAATAATGGTTATAATGGTTATATATATATGTGTGAAAAGAAAAGCCCTTTTATGGCTGGTTACTGAAATCTGACGCAGTAATATTTACATTTATTTACTGCATCACTTTGTAAATGCTTGTTGAACACACAGTAGCACCTAATTTTGAATGCCATGGATCTCACAGATGGTATCACTGAATAAAAAAAACAAAACAAATAAAAACAAGAAAAAACTTTCCACCTATTCATTTACACGGTAATAGAAGTTTAATTAAAGATAACAAATAACTGGGATTATTCATTTGTATAACAGCCATTTTTGGAAATAAAAACAGCAACAATAATAGAAATATCTATTTGTTTTTTTAAACATATACTGAACGCAACAAGATTATGTCACTCAATGACATCATTTAAGAATTTCCCATGATCGGTCAGTGCGACAACTTCCTTAGGTTGGTGTTAAAATGTGACATTTGTCTAAGTTTTATCCAGCTTTTTAAATCCTGGTCAGTCAAGATGATCTTGACTAGTTTAGATAATCCCATTGAAAGCAGTTGATTTTCTCACTGCAGGCTAATTTTGCATCCATCTTGCCTCCTGTCTCTTCTCTGAGCTCTCTCCTGCCAGTAAAAGTCAGTCCCATGTTGACTCTTGTCTTATCTCTTACTCTGTCACTTTTTTTCTGAATGTCAGTGTACCATCAGAAGCCATGAGTTTTAAGGTCAGAAGCATATGTGGTATTGCTTTAAATGCTGACAAGCTAACAACAACCAAAACACCAAACTTTATAAAGTTGAAAAAAATATCAACATTTAAATTAACACACTTTGATATTCATTTAAATATCAAAGACCACAATCACGGCAGGTGTTCAAGAAGCTTTAACAAACCCACAAGAGAAAAAAACAAACAAAAAAAATTTCAGCACATTTTTCAGCAACAGCATAATAAAAGTGAATGTTCTTTAAAAAATGGTTAAAATCACAGTTAATAATAAAGTAACAACAGCCAAATGATCAAAAATTAAAACAGTAATGGGATTAGGGAAGTACAGTTGTGACACGGGGAGAGTTATAACACCACCTTTTCCACCATTTAGGGATGAGATCACACGATCATTTCAGTGTTTACTCACTTTCTTCTTGATCTCACATGGTAACTGTCAAGGCTGAAAACAGACACATGCCAATTTTATTAGAAAAAACTTGTTATAGAAGAAATTCTTTTGATCAACACTAAACTTATTCAACAATATGCTGATAAATTTTAGCTAAACAATGACCGACAGGGGTGACCGCCATATTGGTCCTGGCAAGTTATCAGTTTTCAATAGGCCTGAGCGGAGAAGACACCTGGAGCTTCTGCAGTTTGGGGCTGAACAAACTGCACACTATTTTAACACTATCACCAGGAATTACTTTTCATAGTAAGAATGAACAATTGTTTTTTGTTTTATTTTTATTTCAGGCACTTATTCATAACATTGTTATCCTAGCCTATATTGTATATCAGGGGTGCCCAAGTCCGGTCCTTGAAATCTACTTTCCTGCAACTTTTAGATGCATCCCTTCTTCAGCAGACCTGAATCAAATGAATGGCTTGTTATCAGGCTTGTTATCAGGCCTCTGGAGAGCTGAATGACATGTGGATGAGTGAATTCAGCTGTTTAATTTGTACAACTAATTAGGTGTTACTACTTTACATAGGGGCACCTTATAAACCAGAGGCTTATAATATAAATATCTATTTTGTTAAACAGGGGGGAAAAAAATATCAACCATTTTGTACTCCTAACACCTGGTTTTACCTTTCCCGTTGACAGCATTTTTTTCTCACCCATTATGTATTTAAACTACTTTATATTAATATAATAAACATTATAATATTATAGTGTTATAAAGAACACTATTGATCATCTCTCAGTGAATACCGATTAACAGTTGTGTTACAGTTTATATCTTTTTTCCACCATAAATGAAACATAAAAACATTATCAGGTGAAATTTTACAAACGTTTAATATTTAATTCAGTTTAAGTGAAACAAATTTTCACTTGTATTCATGTAATTAACTTTTTGCCAGGACCAAGATGGCAGACATGTCGATGTGTCGCAGAAGCGGGCTGAGGAGGTCGATGCAATGTCTACGTATAGATGTCTATCGTTGTAATATATTTAAAAATAATAATCGTCTTGCATAAAATTAAAAACTATTTCTTGATTTTTATTAATTTCAAAAGAAGCTGGGAAAGTTAGAAAAAGAAATACAGAGAGGTGTGCCTGCGGATGTTTAAAAAAACATAGTAGGGATGCCATTTCCCACAGGTGCATTAGAGTAGTTATTAAGCTGTCATACTGGTATGAAAGTTTGCTCTAGCAAACTCATTTAGTGTGTCTGAGTTATGGTCATCTTCTTGAATACTATTCTAATGCATTCTATTCTTATATTCTTGAAGGGTTTTGAATTGGAGCCATTTGTAGTAAACAAATGTGGGTATTTTAAATAAAAAGTTTGAGAACTGTAGCTCTAAAATTCAGCGAGTTGCACATACTGAAGCAAAAAGTGCTACAAGCATACCCAGTTACTCTTTGAAATGCCTCAGGCAGGTTTACTTCCAAAATGAAAATTTCCACTCTCGCATAGGGTAGAGCTGGAAGTTAAAATAGGTTTAAACTGATTTCATCCACCTCTGTATGTTTTAGACAACCACAGCCTGATTGCAGTGCTTACACGACTACTTACATCAAAATGACATGTTTTTGTGACAGAACTCTAGTAGATGTGAGTCAAATCCTTTATAAAACCTCAAATAAAACAAGGCCTCTGTCAAACCTCCAGTGGGTTTGTACAACCAGTCTGGTTGTAAAAAGTGTGACACATCCCACTGGAGGCATGCCCCTAGCATGCCCCTAGGACTCCGCGGGGCATGCCTCCAGTGATGTTCAGCCAGGCATGTTGAGGTTAATTATATGAGAAGGTGGTTTGACTTGGTACAAGGAGTCATGAGAGCATGTGGACCCTAGTGTTGAGACTACTGAGTCCTAGGAGAATGCCTCTAGGGTAATTGTAATGGACTGTTTTTATATAGTGCTCTTCAAGAGTGATAAAGGATGGGCACCTTTACATACTTATACTATACTGACAGTCCTGACAGAAATTATATAAGTGTCCAGCAAATACTACTGTTTTTACAATGTATTCCACATGTGTATTATATAATGAAAAAGTATCTCATCTTGTGTCTCTGAAGGGTTTTGCACAATCACATAGTTTCCTGTCCAGAAAAAAGGTGATGTTTTATGTTTCTTGGAGCAGGAGTCTTTGAATAACAGTAGGTATTTGTTTAAGAGAGGAGAACAAGGAGTGGTGGCTAGCATGTGATCTGGTTAAACGGACGAGAAAACCAACCTGGAAAAATGATGCCAAGTAAAGCAAAGATAAAAGCTCTCCAGAGAAGAATACACAGGACTAAAATCTGAGTCAAACTGATGTTACAGAGTTATTAAAGGACTGTTTGATAAGGTGAGGATGGGCAGGATGTCTTTTCCAACTTTTCAGTTTTCCTTCTGCGTCCTACAGAAGTTCACTAATTCTTACGTTCACACTTACTTTTTTTTGTTGTTGCTTTCACTGGTATGTGGGACTGCAAATATTCACACAAGCTGTGTCCCAGTTCAGAGTCTGCACAGATTCGTCGGCTACATACGTCATCGTGGTTCGCCAAGCACTGTCCAAATTCGAAGGAGCCTCCAATTCCACACTACAAATCTGCCCTTTGTTTGACCTCAAACGAAGGCTGCAGGGGATGCATCTTTCCCCTTTTCTCCCAGAATTCATTAGTATGGTTCTTTATTTTAAAACTACACTTTATTAGAAACATGACAAAACCAAGTACATTAAAAACATGTCTGTTAAATGTTGGCATTATAATTCTGTAATATTTGTGGATTTTTTAAGGGGTTAAAGGAGTGTGTACCGGCTGGAAAACAACAGAGCTTTAGACTTTAAAAAAATTTTTAAGATATATTTATATATGATTACCGGTAGGCGTTACCGTTCACTAAAGTGTCCTGTGATATGCAAACAGTAATTTCCGAGGTTTAAGTGATTCAACGTCCTGCGTTGCTGCTATGGGAAATTCTTGTTGGCTTCGTAGACTGTCCCATTTCACGTTAAATGGACTTCAGAGTTTGCAGACAGACCCTGAATCGGGACACAGCTACTGATTAACGTATGTGGTTTGTGATGTCAACCTTCAGTAGATATGTCCACTCTCATGGATACTATAAGAAAACAAGACTTTACTACCTTAGTTATTATAACTACGTTGTAAAAATATTTGGTTTGACACTGTTCATTTAATTTAATTTATTGTTTATTTGTTAGGGGCAATGCACATGATTGCACCACAGTTAGCTAAAAGCTACTTTACATCTGCAGTCCCTGGGTAATTGGAGTAAGGCGTACACCATGTCCTGCTTTAATGTCTATAAATAAAAATGTATCCTTTGAGTTTTCTTTTACATGATTTAAAGCTTTTAATGTGGTTCAGTCTAACAGATTAGTTTTCATTTAAATGTCTGACTAAGCTCAAGAAGAAAATGATGGAGGAGATCATGTTAAATCAGCATGTGTTACTGTCTCATATTGATCACTGGATCCTGAATCATATTATGGTAGAATATGTGATCACTAAATGATTGTCCAGTAAATCGATATAATAATGTGTACAGTGTATCTGAAACAAATGCTGTACTATAGCTTTACACACTTTTTTCCTTCTTATTTAACGAAAAACACTGTCTGCAAATCCATAGAATTGTAAATGCTTTTGCATGTATGAAATAATGACATGTATTACTAATGCTTACAAACCAACAGCACTGATTTCCACATTGTTTTTATTTCTTTCTGCAGATAAGATGGTCTAGTTTATGTTTTCATTTGCATGACCAATGTTTGCTTTTAACTACATTTACTTTTTTGCCAGTTCTCTTCCTGCTCATTAGCTTTTCTACAGATGTGCCAACACCAGCAATACGTTAGTTTGATAGCAATTATTCAGTAAAAGATTTAGCTCAATACGGGGCTGGTGCAGCTAAGAGCTGAGAGAATTCTGGACCCAATACAAGCGAAACTCATTTCTCTCTCATTTTTTCTTTCTCATTGTTAAACTAATGGGATTTCTGTGTGAATGTGATGTAGTGATCTTCCAGGTCTTTCTTATTTTCTTTTTATCTGACAAAGTGACAGTGGCTGAGAGCTTCTCATGTCCAATATTATATTAGCTACAATCTATGTATCACATATGGAAAAATCCATCAGTACGCACAAGTTAAACCACCTGAATGCTTTAGATTTTTGTGCTAAAGTACATTCATTCATCAAATCTGTTGCAAAAGTTGCAATTTCAGGTGTAATACAACAACACTCCTTTAAAGTCAAGGCTTTCCTGGACTGGGTTGGAGGCTACACACGAGTTCAAAGTCAGCAGAGAATGACTGAAGACAGGAGGAAGTGTGTGTTTAGCTAATTAAATGCAGAGCATGAATACATACTGTTATCCCAAACAGAATACATTCATAACCAGTGTCGGTGACTCACTAATCTTTGTGGACTTATATGATCTCTGTCTAATGTGGACAGCTGGTATTACGAATGACTATAACAAGGGAGAAATCTACTTGAACTAATTATTAATGCAGAACGTCAGAGGGCAATTTCCCTGACAGAGGAAGGACGATAAAAGTGATATTTATGTGACATTTCAGCAACAGCCGCCTCAAAGGCATGCATGCTTGCCAAATCCTATGCAGCCTTGCATCTGAGACCCATCATCTCCTTACTGCCAAAGAGCCTCTGCAATATTTTCTTTAATTAAAAAAAATATAAATTACTCACAAGATGAATCATTTACTTGTTGCATTATGAGTAATGGGTTAAGTTCTACAGTGGTTCACAACATTATATGAGAGGTAGATTATCAAATGTCAAAAGCATTTTTACAGATCTGATAGCCAAAATGTGATTTCCTGTTTCCATGACTTACCACGTTAGAAATTAGTCTCACAAAGGACAAACAAATGAATCTGTTGGTTTAGGCAAGAAAAAGATTTTCTGAGGAACAGGTTCACAAAATGAAGCTCATATAACATTAATAACATTCTGTAAAGAACACTCTCTGGCTTGCCAGATTCCTAACAAACAATTGTCTTAACTGAATGCATTTTGTAGAAGAGTTAAACAGAAAAAAAACATTTATGCTCAGATTTAAATGATCAAACATGATGATGATATATTTTCAGTTTTTGATGCACAGGTCTGGTGGTGTTTAGTTCATTTAGGAGTCAGATCATCTGGTTCATGTAAAGTCAATAAACCAGTGTTCTTTAGAGAGTGAAAGCTCAGAAAAAAAGCTACTTTTTTGTCCAGCATGACATGACAGTGTGTGCAAATTCCACTCTGTGACTAAAAATAGAACATCTGTTTCCCATAGCTGCTCTAAACCAATGCATGGGAGCCTCTAGGAAGCCCCTCAAAGATCTCTGCCACTGACCATCTCCTCATGTGGGACCTTCATAATGCAAGAAATCATTCAGAACATCCCACCGAAGGATTTACAACCCCTTCATAAAAGGAAAATGACAAAGAAGACAAGCAACCAGCTATCCTTCGAAACCTCCACAAACACGCCTGTTTCAAAGCACTCACTCATCTAAACTACAGGCAGGTTTTAATGTGCCGCTCCCGTTCTTTAAGAATCCCTCAGCTCATTTCTAGCAAAAAGTAACACAAAAAGTGGACACATTTTTCATTTTATATATATTCACCATAAAAACCACATTATTTACAAATCCTCTGCCAAAGTACAAGCTATAGAATAAGCTGCTGCTTGTTACACGACATTTCCACAAATATGAATAATGCAGCTTTCCTTTCTTTTTTTTTTAATCTAACAATCTCGGTCACCAGAAGTGCTGTAAGTAATTACACTCAGAGAAGCAGGAGTTTTAACTAACATCCTATTTGATCGATACAGAATCAAACACAGTTACACTTAAAAAAAATTTGAGTTTTTGCAAAATTACATTACATCGTCCTGCTTCCCTGCTTGAGTAAAAAGAAACAAAACGCATCCTTTAAATGTGTTGTGGGTACATAGGATCAAAAAAAAAAAAAAAAAAGTATGACTTAGTAATGCCGTGTCATTTCTTTTGTACAATTTTCTTTTAGTACACCATGAAAACAAAATACTGCATAATGCATGTCTGACACATCCATTTAGTGAGAGTCAGTGAGTGAGCACACTTCATCCGGGTGAACCACACTGTCACCTCTGCAGAGAAGTATAATAGTCTCTTAAGTGTCCTGGTCCTTTTTGTTGATCTGACCTTCACGCTGAGTGCAGATAACGTAATGAAAATGTCACATCTGGCTAAGTGCAGCAATCACAGTGAGTGACTTTTTATTCTTTCGTCATGAGTATCTATCAGCACCTGCTTCTTTGGAAAAGTTGGGAATTGCCACTGCACACATAGTTTGTTACTCTCTAAGGCTTCTGCAGAGTTTGACAACAGCAGCAGTAATGTGTGTGACTGTGTGTTCATGTTAAACTGTAAATAATATCATACACTTCATTTTCACTTCATTAACCCCTTACGATGCAGACGTACCGGTCCTGGTACATGACTACTAATCAACAACATTGCAGCCATGTGTGCAAGCCCCTCTGTCATAAATGCCCACAATATACACATCAAATGAAAGCTCAAAGTCTCGTCTTTCAGATGACATAAACCATTTTGACACACAACAACCACAGCGCTAACACTAAAGCCTTTTTTACAGAAAAGCAGAAAGTTTAAACGTTGACTTTCCTTACCTTTGAGGGCTCTCTATAGGTCAAACATCAATATTTCCCATCAAGATAGGTCTCATTCTGTCCGTACAGGTTAGGCGAGGACAAAAAAAATATTTTTTTCTGTGTGTTCTAAAGTGTATAACTTTTTATCAGTAATACTTACAGTGATTCTGATTGCTGTGGGTGAAATTAGAGAGTGTTACCTTTACAAAAAGCCCAAGCCTGTACTTACAATCCAGAGGGTTCAATAACAGCAGTAATTCTAATTTGGAGAGGTCATATTACAGGCGTTTTTGCCCCCGCTTGATAAGGGGTAAACAGACTCTATGAAGCTCTTGGACATTAGTGTAGCTGTGAAATCATGCTTGAAGTCCCTTATATTGCCAACAGTTTCTCAGGAACAGGTGTGTAACTCAGGGGTAAATCCTGATGGATAGTTTACCCTTTAGGTGATCTATGGAAGTTTTTCAGGCATTTCTATCACGTCCAGGTTTACAATCCAGCCACAAAATTTAGTGTTTATTCAGAGACTCTATATGGTAAACCCACAATAGGTGACCCATGATAACACCATTATTTATCACGTTTATCATAAAAAAAGTTAATTATCACTGTTATGTTGCTTAGATACCTCTATTTTTTATGTGGAAATTATGATGAAACCACTTCCTGCTGAACTTTCAACCAGAGAGCTTAAACTGATGGTAATGTCCAATCTGGAGCAGCCAAAGATCAACAAGTGAGCAGAAAGTTCTCTGTGTGTCTGAAAAGAACAAAATAATGTTCCTCTGTGCTGGAATTAAGCCGACAAGATGTTTTTGCTGCACGGAGCTCCAAAAATGAGCTGAGTTGGAGTTGGGTTTGTGAGAATAGCAGGTAAATAGCATCAATAGCTGTAAAAAGCAAGAATCGCCTGGAGGAAAAAGTATAAATATGTAAATAGTTTTTGTTGTGTGTTTGTTTTAAAGCCAATATTTTTTTTCCTGAAAGCTAAGACTTGAGAGAATGATGTGCAGAGAAAAGGCTTGGTCACTGTTGATCTGTGTGTTATTTTTTTTATAAAGTTTTGTTAGTAATAAATTCAGTTTTGTTGTTTTAGTTGGTATTTATGCTGCTATATCTATTGATACATTCATTTTAAATCATTTAGCCTCATAATCTGATAACTGAGGCTGTCTTGAAAATATAATTTAAGGATGTTGACTGTGATTAAAAGAGTTGAGGTTCTACATGCACTTTTACAAAAAAAATAATAACAGGTTCTTTTAACTTCCAGGGCTCTGTAGGGATAATCCAGTAGTATTAAAGACTCCACTACCACATGAAATTACATTTAATTTGTGTATCATCATAATCATGAAAAAAATTACCTATAATGGCCTAAATATTTTATTACAGATGATTATTTATCTACAGAGAAACAGTCCTCACAGAGAATGATTAAATACACCAGACAGTGAGATCCACACTTTTTGAAACAGGCTCTTGATTTTCATCCTCAACGTCACCTACTTAACACCTGATAACTGGGTGAGAACACCACAAACAGGAAAAATCTCTAACTGCCTCTCAAGATGTCTGTCTCTGAGATCTCTTGAGTATATTTCTTACTTAAAGTCCTTCTTTTTTATTTCTCTCTGCCTCTGGTCATAAATCAGCTGTTATATAAACTGCCTTCAAGTTAGTTTCCATCACTGTTACATGAGACTCCCTTTAGCACATAACAGGATGTTACAGAAGCCTGGTTCATACAGTTCAGTGAGACTTGTATGTAGCAGAGGACTGTTAAGACAGTTTTCTCTAGGTTTTTTATAACAGCTATGGACATAAATATAATGGTTATATGCTTCTGTGCACTTGTGGGCCTTTCTGCAAGAACACCAAAGCCGAGAATATGCTTGCTTTTTAACCTGAGTTTGGGTATTAAACCGGCTTAATTTTTATATACAGTACCTGCATGTCTGTTATGCTTGTTGCCAGAGGATTCCACTAGAGGGTGGATTATAAAACTCAGAGCAGAAAGAGTTACTGATTTCGCAGGACGTAATCATGACAATAAACATGACCACAACAGAGGAGGTTAGAATTGCTCAATTTTGTGATCATAGTAGAAAAAACAACAGCAGTGGTATTGAAGATGGTATATAACAGAAGTGTCCAAAATCTGTCCTTGAGGGCCTCTGTCCTGGAGGTTTTCAATGTGCCCCTGCTCCAACACACCTGACTCTAATTCAATGGATCCGACAGGCTAGGAAGTTCAGCACAATGACTCATTAATTTGAGTCAGGTCTGTTGGAATAGGAAAACACTGAAAACATGCAGGACCTCAAGGACCGTAGTTGGACATCGCAGGTATATAAGGTTCTGTCTGAGTCACCTTAGTTTATTGTCCAATCAACCAGAATAATAATGTCACACACTTACATTAAAGACATTACACAGACTGTAGAAAGTCATGGTTTATAATAAATGCTTCTGTAAACTTTAAATAGGCGACATGCTGAGAAACAGAAACGGGTATGCGGCATACTACTCACTTTGTAGGAGATTGCACATTCAGCGGTGAGACTCGGTTTGTTGCTGCCGCACCTTGGTATTTGATTAGGAAATGTGCAAATTCATTGATTTCTTTCTTAAGAAAATGTTTAAAAAGTCAGAATCATACAGGAAATACATTTATAGCACAGATCAGTGTACACATATTAATATTTTGTATGATCATTCTTAGTTGTGTCACTGAATGAACTTTCCACCACAGGCTGAGAGACATAAAAGCATCTTACTGCAAACATTAATGGACCTTATGCACGTCCTTGAGGACAGTCTCAGTGCTTTGTCTCTTGTTCAGTCTATTGTTTAGTGAACACAAATATTTAATTTCTCCACCACCTTCACCTCTCCCTTCAGGATGTTTGGTTTACACCTGAAGCTCCTAAAATCCATAATGATCTATTTTGTTTAGATTCAAGATAGTTCCAACACCACGTCACAAAGTAGCTGATGAGCTCGATGTTGTCTGCATTTTGTCCATCATTGATACACCCAACAATTGCTGAGTCATCTGAGTATGTATGCAGATGACAGGACTCAAAACTGTATAGGAAGTCTGAGTTGTAGTAAATGAAGACAGACAGCCAAACTACTGTCCTTGTGGTGCTCCGTTGCTGTTGACAAACTTCTTAGACTAACTATGGTTAGTTTGCTAGGCTCTGCTGCTGGGTTTGAATTGCATGACTCTCACAGTACGGCTTGCTTTGCTCAGATTAGCTAGGGCTTGCTGTGGCAAATAAATGACCATCAATGAAGCACCAATCCCTGAATGATGAGCAAACTGTAGCAAGTCCTGAAAGGTTTTGCTTACCTACTTTGCTGAGCTAATTCCAGTCTCTTCAGAGCAACTAGTGTGTCATTGGAGAAATTGGGCAGATTTATGAGAATCTTTTAGGCATCACAACACTGAAAATTTCTTGTGACTCACTCTAAAGAGTTGAGTCAAGTGAGCCTGAGGAACCTGGGCTGGATTACTACGACTCCAATTCCAGTCTGGACTACGATGGCGCTGTTAAATCCCAGATCTTTAACCAATAAGACTTTTATCCTAAATGACTTCTTCACTTCCAATGGACTGGATTTCCTATGTGTGACTGAGTCTTGCCTGAGATTCGACGAGTCCACCCCCTTTTCTGAACTTGTACCGGCTGACTGTTCTTATTTTAATGCTACGAGGATGTCTGGTTGAGGTGGTGGAATAGTGAATGTTTCTAAGCAGAGGTTTGGTTGCAAACAGATACAGTCTTTCTCTAGCTTTGAACTGATGTTTTTTGAGTTAGGTTGCAAGCATCCAGTACCATGTGCAGTGATTTACAGACCACCTCATTATAATAAAATGTTCATAAATGAGTTTGGTGACTTGTTGGCTCAAATTATGCCAAAATATGGCTATGTTTTACTATGTTATTGATCTAATATACATGTCTGTTGTACTGATAAGCCACTGGTGAGTCACTTTTTAGCCCTTATTCACTCATTTAATCTTGTACAATGTGTGGTTGGTCCTACACATCAACTTGGACACACACTTGCCTTGGTTTTATTATATGTTTTATCAGTTTTAAATCTGGAGTTGGAAATGTCCTCTTTTCTGATCATTGTGCTGTCATAATTAATATCGCTTTCCCCTGTCAGTTTAAAAATATATTCTTCTTCTATGAGACGCTGCCACTTTATTAATCCATCCACCTTGGTCCTGCTCTCTTTGGCTTTTAATAACTGTGGCGTCTCTAACCCGAACCCTTTCGTGTTCATAATACTGATGAACTATTTGCAGTTTTAATGACACATGCACTAAAACATTGGACTTGGTGGCCCCTTTGAGAAGCAGGCCCCCAAAGTCAACACCCTCTCAGGCCTGGTTAAATCTTCTATCGCCTCCTCAAACTGTCACAATCCCCGGTTTTTGTTTAAGCCCATCAATTCCACTCCTAATGTAGCTCAGTCTACTAGTTTGGAATCCTCCCCCGAAAGCTGTGAATATTTTCTTATAAAAAGACTTTTTTATAAATAAAATCCTTTACTCCCTGCTTTGCTGTTTTTAAATTTTAAATTTTTTTTTTATTAACTTGACCCTTTGTCATTTCAGATTTTAAAAGATAGTAACTGATTATATGAAAGCCTCAGACTTCCCCTCAGATGCTAACCCTCCACATCTTTTTAAAGTAGCTTTTTCTACTATTGGACCTTTTGTCCTTGACATTAATAATACCAGCCTCACCTCTAGTGTGGTTGCTGAGGTTTGTAAACATGTATGTAACTTGTATGTAAACAGCCCTAGATTTAAAAACCTGGCCTTGACCCTACAATACTTTCTCATCTCCAAATTCCCATTCTTCCATAAAATCCTTGAGAAAATAGTTTTTATCCAATTAAATCCATACATATCCAATTATCTAGACAGGTATGGCATACTCAAGAGTTTCCAATCTGGTTTTAAATCCCTTCATAGCACAGAAACTGGACTTGTAAAGGTTTAATGACGTTTTTCAGCAACCGCTTCTGGTTTTACTGTTGTCATAGTGCTTTTAGATCTTACTGCTGCCTTTGTTACCGTTGATCACAGCTTCATCATTTCATTGCGTGGTGCACTGGATGGGCATTAAAGGCTCAGCACTTGACTGGTTTTGATCTTACCTTACCCATAGAAGTTTTTGAGTCAGTATTGAAGATTTTGTGTCCACTACAGATCCTTTCTTTTGTGGGGTGCCGCAGGGTTCGATTCTGGTCCGCTCCTATTTTCACTATATTTGCTTCCCCTGGGCTCGATTATGAAGAAACACGGAATCTCCTTTCATTGTTACACAGACAACTATCAGAAGTATGCCTCCCTTCTTACAAAGACTGCAGAAAATCATTTTTAGAACATCATTGTTAGGAAGATCAAACTATGGATGTCAAACTATGATCAAACTATTGCCTGAGTTTCAATGAAAAGAAAACTGAAGTAATTTTATTTGGACCAAATCATACTAGTGCTGCATCCTTTCCTAACTTTGATTCCCCGGTCCCCAACAATAAAACTGAGGTTACCCACTTAGGGATTTGTATGGACTGTGAATTTAAACTTGACAAACATATCAGCTCTGTAGAGCAGAAGGGCTTTTTTCATTTCATACAAATATATCAGCTTAAGCCCATTTTGGGCCTGAAGGATCTGTAGAAATGATTATCCGCCTGGATTATTGTAATGCTCTCTTTGTTGGAATTAGTCGGTTCTCTATTTTTCGCCTGCAACTGATCTAGAAGGCTGCTGCTTGCCTGCTAACTGGACATAAGCACATTTCCCCTATTTTGTATTTCCTTCACTGGCTCCCTGTGCATTATAGAATTGATTTTAAAACCCTTCATTTAGCTTATCGTTGTTAAAATTGCCAAAATGGCTCCATCCTACTTGTCAGAACTGCTTCAGCCTTATGTCTCTTGTCGGCCACTAACGTCTGCTGAGCAGCTCGCTCCAGCAGTACCAGAGATAAAGCTCGAGCTTAGAGGTGAACAGGCTTTTGCAGTGGTGGCACCGAGACTCTGGAACAAGTTACCTCTAAACGTCAGGCAGGCCTCTTTGCTACCGGTTTTTAAATCTCTTTTAAAACCCACTTGTTTACACTGACTTTTTCTAATATAGGACTGTATTGTTCTGTATGCAGTGCTTATGTTGTATGTGTGCATTGATGTAAAGGTATGCACATGCATATTTATAGTCTTATTGTTATTTTATCTTTTACTGTGAATGTTATTTTATAAAGTTTACTCTTTATCATTTGGATTGGACTGGGTAAGTTTAAAGAGGAGCTGTATAACCCAGCATGGTTGGTCTGTGCAGGCCTTCAGAATACTTAGGCCGGCACCATCTTGATGTGCAGCCTTGCTCTGGGTTAGTCTCTCTGGCTACCTCTTCATCTGCCTGGAGGGAGGCAAAGGAGGGGGGAGATGTTGGTGATGGTGAATCAGGATAACACTGAGGAGTTGTGACAGGGCGCTGAAGTTGATATGATTTGTCACACACTCAGTCATAGCACTGATGTCATCTTCATGAAGCTCCCAGAGTACATTCCGGTCTGTGGCTTCAAAACACTCCTTTGGAGTTTCTTAAGCTATCCGAGACCATCTTCCCAAAGTTGTTCTGCTCACAGTTTATCACTGAACAACAGGTGTATACCAGGAATTGAGGAGTATCAGCTTGGAGTCAAATTTTCTGGCAGAAGATCGATGTGCAACTCTAAAATTTCCATTAAAAAAAATTTAACATTTTTATTGAAGCAGCTGATATGGAGTTTAAAAGTTGGAAGTGCAGCAGATTAAATCTCAAGAGATTTCCATGGAAGTGTCAGATTGGTTTGGTGTTTTTGTATTTGATAAATGAGAATGTTTACATGGTTGGCAACTGGGAGAAATCAGATAATTGTAATAATCAGATTTGATGTATCTACATGTACAACTAAAATGTGATATTAAAAAACCCTGGTCTAAATGTTGCGGTCAATTATCAGAGTTCTTTCGGAGTTCTTATGGAAAAATACCAGTATTATTGATGTAACTTCCTTTTACTTTCAAACATCTGGTCTTTTATGAGCATGGTAGCCCAAAATCTTAGCAATAGCTGTTGCTAATGTGGGAGCTAATAAGCTTTTGAAAAATTCCATAGGTGAATGCTTTAAATTGTTTACGTCATTTCTCTTTTTAACATCTTGTAATAAAAAGAAACAAAGCAGTTTTTTACATGTGGACAGATAAACAAATACCTCATTATCTAAGCAGATGTAAAAAAAACTAAATAAATCAGCTGTTAGCTGCAGTGCTGGGTAGGACACTGGTGAACTCTCTCGCTAGATGATAAAGATGAAAAACTTACGGTTAACAGCTTCATGTTTCTTTAAGGCTCTGCTCTGATTGGTCAGCAGATTGATACAAAATCATATATGATGCACAATGTAAATAATATATGCTTTAAGCTGTGGTTTGCATTAATTCTTTCTTTTAGTTTGCTCCTGAGCTCCCTCATCTGCCTCTGTAAAAATGATGAAAACATTTATACGCTGGATGTAACAGCTGGAGGGATCTGTTCCTTTATCTCTACTATCAGCCTGATCATCATCTAATCCCGGCCTATTCACTAATTACAAATAAACCCTGTACAACATTATGTCACTATAATATTTCCACAAACCCAATACAATCCCAAATCCAATCAACAAATGCTAATTCATGCTCTAATCTTCTGAACGGCAGTGAACATTTAATTAGATGTTCTCAGTAGGTTTGCAGGGACAGGATACTTAAGATATTGTGACAAAAACTTGTTACATGCCATCAGCTGGCCTCTACTTCATTAAGTAGGAGGAGGAAGGCTCAGCTAAGGGGGGGAGAAGAGGAGGATATGAACCCGCAGTAACTGAGCTCAAGAGAAGCAGTGAGGGAAGAATGAGAATACTAAGTACTGTGGGGAGATGATCCAAACCACTTGTTCTCCACAGAGCATTTCTGTCCGCTCTGATTGGTGACATGCAAGCTAGAATGCTTTTGTCTGAGGCAGGCAGGGAGGTGGGGTGTGTGGAGGAGGGGGTAAGCATCAGCTAGACACTTTCTTACTTAAAAAAACCTAAAACAACTTCAGGAATATGGACAATTTTACACTACATTATAGATTTGTTTATTTTTTTATTTCGTTTTTTTAGAGATATCAAAGGAAATGTACTTCAACTGACCTCGAGGTTGCAAGAATTACAATTTTGTCTCGCATACCTCTGAGACTTTCCCATCCCCTCGGAGGGGGGCAGGTGGCAGCTGCTCTACCCCCTCCCCGCCTCTGTCTCTCTGGAAGACAGAGCCAGAAACTCCAGCCCACACTTGTGCCTCTAACATTAGCAACGCTTTGGGAGGAAAAAGCCATGCGGAGCTACACTTCATGACACCAGCACAGCAACGCTCACGCTCTCCTTCCTTCTCTCTTCTAATAAGCACTCACTTCCTGTCAGGGGGCTAAAAACAGATGTAGCTATGGTTGTTGTGAAAGAAAGCAAATTAGTCTGCAAGAGCAAACCTTGTCAGAGGTCTCCCTCAAAATCCCTACACATCACACTGCACTTTTGCACTTACTTGACCCTAAAGTTTAGCTCAATATTTGAAGGGTGACTAAAAAGATATGAGGCAAACACAGAAGGGCATTCACAACTTCTCTTCTGCACAAGTATGTGAGTCAGACATGATATCAACCCCTCCTTTATGCAGCTTTAACTTGCTGCACATGCTTCTGGAGGCAACCAGCGGCTGATAAAGCACACAAAGAGAAAACACAAGGAGCTTACCTCACTTTTGTAGCAACAAGCTGTTCAGCAGTCCATCACACCGCGCGCTCTCTCTAGACTAGTTTGCGGCAGTGGCAGCAAGAGGAGGAGGAAGAGGAGGAGGAGGAGGAGGAGGAGAAGCAACAGGCGAGAATAAAGCACAGCAGCAGAAAATACAATGATGAGAGTAGGAGAGAGGGTGAATGCACACCCTACGGGGGGCTAGGGAGGGAAGAAGACGAGCGAACGAGTGACTAAAACAGAGCCAACACTGACTGACTGACTCCCAACGTCTCTTGTAGTCTGAGCTGGAGGTTTATAAAGCCCACAAACTAACTCGCTCCTCTGCCTGCCTGCCTCCCCAGCCTGACGTCAGCATAGTCACATGACCTCGCTCTGCCGTGTGTGTGTGGGGGAAATGAAAGTGGAGGAGAGATAGAGAAAGAGACGGAGAAGCCCGTGTTGCCTTGGTAACAGGCATTTTGCACAGCAATGATTTCAACAGGTCATCTGATATACATACAAACATTTTTATGAGCAGGGAAGCTGTCAGGAGACAGAGTGGAGAAACAAAAGCGGTTCACACTTCCTGTTTTTTATTTTTCCTCTCTCCAGTTTTCAGAAAGGCATGAACACCAGACAACCTGCACTGCTGAACGTGTGCATAATTTCAATGTGCTACACTAACTTTTATTTATCTGCCTGCTAACTTACAGTGACTTCAGACATGACTCAGACTTGTGATTCCAGACAAATCTTATATATACATATATATATATATATATATATATATATATATATATATATATATATATATATTTATTTCTATTCTGCTGGCTGGTATTCTTTTCCTGAGACATAACAAATTGTATCTCCAAGTCTTGAAATTGCAAAATTGTCCCCTATCTGTACCTGTAGATTTGATTTATACTTGTATTTGTTACACTTTCAAATAAGGAGATACAATTTACAAAAAACTGGCTTTACACAACGTATGTCCCGATCCTCGCTCCTTACAACCCTGGCAAGCACACCTGTTGCCGTTGCATTATTTCTTATAACTTGTGAAAATTTCATATTTTAGGGGCACTTTTACTAAAAATTTATAAATTTTCAGTGCTTATCAACAGCAGTGCTTCTCAGCCTTTTTTGAGCCTGTGTCCCCCTAGATGCCAGCTGTCAGTTTAAGCTGATGATCAGTGTTGTTACTAAAGGCTGTCAAATAAAGTAGAAGTATGCATAAAGTATGCATTTAAATGCTTTGCATATTGCAATGTTCTAAGCAGACCAGACAGCAGGTGTCACACAGCAGATTACTTATTACAACAAAGAGTGACTTGGCATTTGACATATAACTCGTGAACAACGTCCTCTTTGTTGTTTCTGTGAAGTGCACAAGAATTCCTTCAGAGATTAATTCTACACACAATTAATAAAAGAACCCTACAAAAGTAAATAAATAAACAAATGGAGGAGATTCTGTGCACACAATCGAAAAATCACAAGTGAGTAATAAGTCGCCCAAAGAAATCTCACAACTTTTATAGCATTTGGGAACTGGGAACCAGTCGCTCACCTTTCAGTTGTATTTTCATTTCTATGTCATGAATTGTTTTTCACTGCCAGTTTCAAGCATAACTCTTCAGTCACATAAAGGATATTTTTAAGAGTACGACTCCAAGTCTCATCAGAGGAAGTTATCATTAGTTTTAATGTTAGTGTTTGAGTTAATAAGAAATATTAACCTTGATTCTGTGTTGGGAATGTCTTTCTTTTTTACACCATGACTGATGTCATTCTCACATCATACATGAAGGTACCAACCAGCACTCTGAAGAGACACACCAACAAAAACATGAGAACAGGATCAATCAGCTGGAGCACAAAAGGTAAATGATTCACCTGTACAAACTTGTGCTTCTCACTAGTTAACATGTTAAAGAAAGCATTACTTTGACTGATCTTGCAGGGAGGGGGAAAAACTTGTTTCCACTACACAATCTCCAAGAAAGACTCAACAGATAGAAGGCAACGAACCAACTGCTACACCTGTACAAAAGCACAACAGAATTTCCCATCGTGCAAATATGATCAAGCCTCCATGGAGGCTAGAGGCAGAGACCTAGGCAATCCTGGAGCACGAACCCAAGCCACCCCACCATGAAGACGACCCCGGACCCACCCAGACGGTAGCAGAGGAAGGCCCCAGCTAGAGTCCCTCGCGGCCATAGGGCACAGGCCCTGGTGGGCCAAGATTGGCAGCTGCCAATCCCGCCAGGCACCGACCATCCAGAGCGGCCAGAGCAAAGGGCCCAGTGCCCCAAGAGCCTAGAGCCGCCCCGCCCATGGCAGAGGGCCTACACCATGCGCAGGAGGACCAGGCCCCCCCAGACAACCACCCAGCACGTGAGAGAGAGTGGAGAAGGAGAGGCGTCTGGGAATGTAATTTCAGAGGGAAGCAAACTTCTCTCTACAAGGTTAGCCGCTGGGGGCAGTAGGCACCTCCATTTCCTGGGAGGCGCCCATGGGGCAAGATAGGACAGGAGCAGCCCCCCTTCAAACCCCTACACCCCTCCTGCCCCTAGGCCATACCCTGGGTCCCAGGGCAGCAACCAGACACCCGGGCATGCACCAACCCACACCATGGCAGCAGACCCAGACCTCCGGCACCAACTGACCCATTCACCCCCAAGAGAGGAGGGGGAACCCCAGGCACCAGAACCCAGAACTCTCACCCAGCCTACCCCAGAATAACTTGGCCACTCGGTCCAGGGCCAGCGCGCACCGACCCAGGCACCACCAGTGGCCTCACCCCCTGCCACGAGACAACCCCAACCGCTGACACCCCACAGCCCCCGACAGGACCGGATCCACTGCGGAGCAGCCCAGATCCCCACCACGGGGAACCCACCAAGAACCCACAACCACTAGGTAACCCCCACCAACATCCAACCCCCAAAGCGATGAGGTCACAATCCTCCACTTAAACTAAGTGATGGAGCTAATCACAGGGGATCAGAGGGGGTGAAATTTAGCTGAGTTTTGCAGGATGTTAGGGTTGTTCCAGAGGGGTGTAAGCTTACATGGAAAAGTGAAGACTTGGTTCGTTTTAGAAATTCCCACCAAGCCACTAAGGAGGAACTGATGTTATTGCTTTTAAAACACTTACATGGTTTGATGGCTGAGCTGATGAATGGCAGGTCAGAGATAACTAAATCCTCACATGCCACA
This sequence comes from Melanotaenia boesemani, assembly GCF_017639745.1. Lineage (NCBI taxonomy): Eukaryota > Metazoa > Chordata > Actinopteri > Atheriniformes > Melanotaeniidae > Melanotaenia > Melanotaenia boesemani. The sequence goes on from NC_055687.1 coordinate 33,193,843, forward strand.
TACTCACTATACTCATGCCATATTGAAAATTTGAATTTGGCATTATTTTAGCGAGGGAAGCTGCTTTTGGGCATGTAAGTGCCTTATCACAGCTGTGAACAAAATCCACAAAACCCCACTTTATCCTTGTTATCTATGCAGATTCTGACAGTTTCCAAGCATGGCATTTAGAGGATGGCCACAGAATTGCTTGTTAAATATATTAGTTGTCCCATGTGAGCTTCTGGTCCACACTCCTTACCAGTTGGTGGCGATAATGCATCAAATCGCTGCATTTCACAGCCAAGAAAACAAGAAAAAGAAGAAGATGTTGCATCTATGTCTGATTGAAACCAAAGGGAGATGGAAGAATCTGAAAAATCAGTCGGCCCTTTAGACAAGAAGTTTGACAATTAAAAAACAAAAACTGAACAATCAATAAAAACATATGTCATTTGAAGACATGACAGAAGTTGTACTTTCGCCTAAGTGCCTATATCTCAACATCAAGCATGCAGTTGATGAAGCTGCAATTTTAGGTTTAACACCTAGTTCAGTAGACTGCAAGCTATGTATTTACATCTTGAAATGTGATGAATCGTCATTAATGCACAACTATCCTGTGAATAATCAGATTAAAATTTTAATTTAAGCCATTACCTAGATCAAGCATCTCCAACGCCAGTCCTCATACTCTGCTGTCCTGCAGGTTTTTAGATGTTTGTCTGCTTTAAATCACCTGATTAGCTTCACTTGGCTTCACTTCATTCATTTTCTGAGGAAAAAACAAGCCTACAGAATATTTTTATGTCACTGGACTGTTTTTCTTCAAGAAAGAAACACGAAGCTCGTTAGTTTTACAGCTTATTTATTCAAGGTTAGAAAATGTTTTTTTTTTATTGCTGTTTCTGTTTTGGTGTGTATGTGTGTATTTGCGTAGCATTAAAATTTTTAGCATTATTCCAAATTCAACTTTAACTCATATTGAGGTGCTAAATCTGTCTAGGGTAGGACTTCTGTATGAGACTGAGGGGTGAACAGTGGGAGGAAAACATGACCTCCTTGCACCATCCTCCACTCATTCCAGAAGGGAGTATGAACAGTGTTGGACTGATCACATTCATTTCAATAGCATCTGTTGGCCAGTCGACTGCAGTGGAGCGGGGCCCAGGGTGGGGGTAGGGGTGAGGTCAGCCGAGTAAAAACACACCCCCAGTAAGGGTATGTTTGGAGACGCAAGACGAAATGCTAAACTGGGTGGAGAAAATTGACAGAGTGCAGAGAAAAGCAATTTAATAACGCCTGCAGCGGGGATAAATATGATTACAGAGACCCTGCTGAGGAGCAAATCAGACACAGGAATGAAATCCATCAGGACGGAAAGCAGAAAGGAACAAAGAGCTCAAATGATGCCAGAATCTAAAACAAGACTCTGACTGTCAGGTGGGCTGATTGGTTGAGAAATAAATTATGAATTAAATCCTGAGTGTTGGGATCAGTGGGCTGGAAGGTGATGCTTCTGGGTGAATATCTCAGATTAAGCCTGCATGAAGCATTGACCACTAAATATAAAGGCCGTCTTTGTGGGCAACATGAGGCAGTGGTCATTATTTTTTTTTTATTTCCTTTACTTGACTTATTGAATTAAAGAAGGAGGAGTAACAGAGTACTGGTGATAAATAACAATAAGAAACAAAAACACTAATAAAAAAAATGATCCAATTATATCAAAGGAGCTTTTCGTGGATGCATGTGATTCAGTGTGTGTGCATGTGTTTAAGTGTACATGTGTGTTAGGATGTAGGGTGGGTAGCAGGCACAAGAGGGAATTCCTTCCTCCTGAAGACTCAGGAAGCAACAGCCTGAGAGGAAGTGAAAACAACTTCTCTTTCCAAGGCAAACTCTTTAGAAGTTGTTCTTTTGGCAACAAAAACACTCCCTACACAATGATTCAGTCTTTCAAACCTAAATAACTCAATTTTTGTTTGCAGTGAGTTACTATAATTGTCCGGAGGTCTGAAAATTTAGGCATTAAACAATGGTAGCTCCAACAATGGCAAATAAATCCAAAACAATACGAAGGAATGCCAACTCTATGCTTCTGGAAATGTTTATGTCAGGATAAATTGTTATCTGGCAGCGATAATTCAAGCAAGGATGCTGAACCTAAAGCAGAGAACTGAGATTTTAATCCCTGCAGCTGGTCTGAAGCTATTAGATAACAACAGATTACAAGTTAGATAATCACCTATCAGTCAGGGGAGGTGCACAACTGTCCACAAGGTTTGAGAAACACAATGATTTTGGATTCTCTCCAATAAAAAAATGAATGTTTAGACTTTCTAGTCACGCAACAAATAAAGCAGTTTTCATCATGATTCTCATTATTGATGTGCAGCCGACAAATCAGCAGCAACTATGTGATGCTATCATATCAATATGGAGAAAAACTCTGAGGAATATTTCCAACACCTTGTTAAATCTATGACACCAAGAATGAAGGCAGTTCTCAAGTTAAAGGGGTCCAACCTGGTACTAGCAAGGTGGACTGAATAAAGTGGCCGGTGAAGAGGCACTGTATATAGTACACCTTAGTTTGTTTGCTTAAACTCTTTTTAGCCACCAGAGCTCCATAGTATCTGCCCACACTTGCTCCTGTTCAGTATCAGCACACCAGCATCTGCTCTTCTGATCATGTCTTGTAGTTTTCATACCTCCAGGTTGGCACTGTGTCTTATCCCATACTTTTTAGTTACTTTGCAACACTGACTTGTTGAGTTTACATTTTCTTGCCCTTAAGCTTGTCTCCCAGTTTGCCCACACACACTTCCTCCACTGGATTCCTCTTTTTATGTCTTAGTCTCTCCCACAAGAGATGTAAGCAGAGGAGGTGAGGACAGACATGAGGAGAGAGGAGGCGGGTTGACAAGCATTTAACAAACTGAGATGGTCCTGCTTTAAAGCTGTCAATTTAAACTGATGTCAATTAAAAATGATGTATGAAACAGCTGCATCTTGTTGTAGCACAGACCACCAGTGAAGCTACTTGCAACCACCTAATGACTCTCAGAAATCTCACCTGAAACCAGTATTGTCTTGACACAACTAGTGAAGACAGCACTACAGAAGTGTTACATAATTACAAGGGTTGCGTTTTTTGTGTAATTGCCAATTAGCTCACATGCAGGAATCAGCAGAAGCCTGGCTGGCAGCCTGGGAAGTTCATTCATTTCCCACACACCATATGTCTACGAGTGTGACACTGTACTGTCCTGAGAGGAGAGACAAGGGAGGAAAAACACATAAATTAACCATCACTACTCATCTACATCTGATCAACAATCCAAACAGCGTAGAAATGTCTGAAAGAGATCCTTTCGGATTAGGTTTTCTTTTTCTGAAAATGCAAACCGTTCTTTATCCTGTAGAGTCAAAGGGGCAAAAACCAGAGTCTAAACTCAACTGATCTCACAGCTTCAGTCAGTACAATAGGTTAAATTCACAAATCACTGAAATGAGAATAAAAATCTCCTTTCTGTGAGTTATGTAAGTGCACTGCATGGGGTGGGCGAGTCGATGCACCTCGCTGAACAGGCTAATCCAACATACCGCGCTGAATGCCAAAACACATGACGACAGCATCTGTGCTGTTGTGTAATAGCATAACAGGTTACGACAATGTGTAGTAATTCATAATAAAAAGAGCAAATGAACGTAAATCAGAAGTCCATTAGGTTGACAGAAAAGTTTAGAGAGGAAGAAGATAATGTTAGGATCACAAGCCGGTCCGAATCACCTGCAGCCTCTCTGTTGGTTAATTTAAGAACCTGAAAATTCTCACTTTTTATGTTAATACTTTCAGATTTGTGTTTTTATCTATGAAACTGTAACACGTCTAATGGGAAGGTGACAACTAGTATTACAAAATGTATTGAAAGGTTCATTCTTATGTAACTTAACAGCAGGTCTTCATCTTCCTCAGCTACTTACCAGGCACAGTCAGTAAGATAAGAGAAGCTGACTAAGGGAAATTATTTTTCATTTAGCAAACAAGTTTCCTGATGTAGAAAGTTTTAAGAAATGTTTAAAAGCCGGATTCTGATTTATAATCTCTTATATGTGCATGTTTTTATTTAAACATAGCTTTGTTTTCACAATTTGGATGTTGAGTTTTATATTGCCTTGTATTTTTCCTAAAGACCTGAGTCATCAAATCTTTTATAGTTGTTTGTTATAGGTGGAGGTTTGATATAAACTTGTCCATCCTGCACTGTATTGTGTGTTATTTAAATGTGCTAAATTAAAAGAATGAGATAAACTGTAATTTTACTGTGCTGTTTTTTATCACTCTTATTTGACATTAGTTTGTGTTAGAGGAAATGATCAGAGCAGTTCTGGTGAAAGTGATGATGTTGTGAAATTGTTTATTAAGAATTAAGAAGTGTTGCAGTAGAAAAAAAAAACTATAAAAAAAAATTAAACCTTATTACAGTGCTATAAATGTGTTAATATTTGGACTGGTGTGGAAAAACACATTCATGTGTTTCTCAAAACAACATTTTGGGAAATGTTAATGTTAGTGGAAAATAAATAGGTTTTCAGACTATCATATGTATATTACAATATTACACAACATACAATACAACATACTGTATCTTGGGGGTTATAGATGGGGTAATGAAGAAAGACTGTTGTATGTCGCAAATGACTGGAAACTTGACAGTATGAAGCTAACCAAGTTACAAATCTACTTGGGGACTTCTCATCCTGAACACAAAGAAAAGTCTGTTGCTTACTTTAGAAATGAGCTGTAACTGTCATATATGGCAGAGTTGTTTAATAAAGCAGCATCTATCTCATCGAAAGCTCAACTCACCAAAGGTAGTTTGCAGAGTTTCTTGGTTTAAAATGCTCAACACTATATTAGAGGAATTGATCCTTCCTTCTGCTACTGACATGGTTTTAACTAAAGTTAATAAAGTAGCATCCAATAAACTAAAGACTATTTCGTGGCACATTTCTTTGTAAGCATCGGAGTGCATGTGGTAGAGGGATCAGGGATTGGGGAGGGGTTGACATTAATGTTGTCGGTGAAAAGGGGGCCCCGCAGAAAAAGTTTGGGAACCACTAGATTAAACTGACTACAGTCATTTAGATAGTTGATTGAACGCTGGAAACTGGAAGTCTGTAAGTCTGGAACAGCTGTTATCACGTTCAGGTACTTGAACACTGTGTCAAAAGAGCATGTCCAGCCACCGTTCCTGCAGCTCTGGGAGGTCGTACTTACATTAAAGAGTAGTGCGAGCTAATTCCTTACATCAACATGTTCACAAAGAAAATGCTAACTTGATGATGTTATTGTTAGCAGGCTTAACTTCACTATGTAAGACCCTTGTCACACTAGGCTAACAACCTCAGTCTGCAAGGAAAAAGTAGGTATACGCTGACTGGTTGGGCAGCAGATGCTGGAATTCACTAAGTGAAATTTGTTAGTGAAAACTGCATCACCTACCTCCTACAGTGAGTGCAGTTAATTATGATGGTTGCTAAGGTGGCTTTCTTCAGACCTTGGTAATGTGAACAATGATCTACTGCAGATTAAGGAGAAGGTTCAATTTTGATCCTTTTGGACTGAAAAAACATGTTTTTAAATATGTATGCACCTGTTTATCATAACTGCCATGTGTACTGTGCCTCTGTTTAAAGCTTTGTTTGTGCACTTCATCAAAAATTAATATAATTAATATAAAACCTAAAGGACCGTGGCCCTCGAGGACTGGAGTTTGAAATGACCATCTTAATAAAGCATTTGCCAAATAGCAAAAATGATCTCTAACCTTAGCAGAAATGTGTAAATCTATGTCTGCTTGCCAACCACTAACCAAGAGGCAGCAGCTGATCGCAGACCTGGCTTTGCACAGTTCTGCTTCTGGTGTAGTGTATACCAGTGCAACAATCTCAGTTCCAGCATCAGAAGGGTGCAACAGGCCAGGGCCCTATCTATCAGATTAGTCTTGTGGGACTCTATGTACAGATTGTGAAATAGGTAGAGATTAGGTGTAGGCAACCATGAAAAATCAATTTTATTTCTTAACAGCAGTATGTTGCCCCGAAAGACACTGCAGCAGAAAGTGTAGAATGTTATTAATGAATGGTTGGTGTCACTTTGCCCACTGAAAATGTGCATTTCAGACACATAAAAGTGATAGGCCTACAGGGATTTAAACATTTAAATAGACAAACTTTTGTTGCACTTATTTTACAGTTGAGACTGATGGGAGAATAATTACCTGAACAAGTATTTAGCATCCAGTCTCCAGAAAAAACTGTATATTTCAGCCCTGCATATATATATATATATATATATATATATATATATATATATATATATTTTTTTTTTTTTTTTATCAAAAACTGGTAGTTTAATACCTTACTAGACTAAGAGTAGAGCAGTAGAAAGAAGGTGAATATCCCTGCTTAAATATGCACACCACTAAATGGAATTATCAACCAGGAAGTCATTGGTAGACAGTTGTCTCAGTGTTTTTTCTCACATTACTCTTTTTTAAAACTTAGATGAAAGAGAAAGAAAGTCTTGGTTGTTACAGGAGGGTTATGGTCTGAAGCACAAACAAATGCTGCAACCCTGAGCTGCTGCTCTGAGAAACAGAGAGCCCACTCTTTCCTTAAAGCATACAAGCAGACCAGATAAAATCTCTGGAACAAAAACCTTAAACAGTTCATGCATCCTGCTCTTCTTCAACATTATATGGAATATATCTCTCAACACAAACATTTTCCAGCTAGTTTTATTTACTTTCAGAAATGCAATGCTAACTATCCACAATCCAGGCATAAATCTTCATCAATCTTACGGTACAATCTTCAAGAGTTTTAGTAACATTACAGCTCACTTCTCTCTTCACATTCATGAATTAACACCTTTGATCTAGATTTGATCATAATTCATAGTCGTCTAAGAATCCTATTTAAAAAAAGCTTTTATTTATTCCATTTACAGATAATGGTGGGCTGTGAAGAAACAGGAAATTGGGAGAGAAAGAAAAAACAAGGTTTGTTATACAATCAACGGACTGTCTCAAGAGTTACTCAACAGCATTACAACCCACTCCATCCTCAGTGATTCAGGAACTATAAACAGAATGCAGAAGACAAGACTGATGGCCAGTCTGTCCCATCCCTTTGTGTTGTTTTTTTTTAATGGCAGATGTCTGACTGGATGCAGCGAGAGGATTAACTAGGGCCCATGGTCTCTGTCTTCATCTTATCAGAGAGCAGCAGGTTGGAACTCAGAAGCAAAAAGAGACACATCACCACCTCCCCTATGAGTCATTCTCTGGTCCCCTGCTCACTATCACTGATGCACACATACACAAGGACATGTATATACACACACTCCTACACTGCATCAAAATATTCATACAGAAATAGAGCCATAGTCTCTGCACATTGGAGACTGTCTATTGTCACGGAAAGGTAGGACAGATACAAAAAAAGATTATATAAAGTTAGTAAAATACATTTTATTTAACCTAAAATGACTGGAAAATGGGAGCCGGTGATCATCTTGATAATTCCCACATCCACAAGAGAGGAAACTCAGGCACACATCTTAGATGTTTGCATTGCACACATCAAGTACAGATTGTGAAATCAACTGCAGAAGGACTGAACTGACGTTTGGAGTGGCAACTTTAGGAAGTTTAGTACACAGTTTGGGAGGAATTTTTCAATCTGGTACTTCCTTCCTAGCCATCTAAGAGTCGCATCAGCCCTGGATCTACTGGTACCCTGGGACGGAGGAGTGTATTGGAATGTGTATACCATGTATAAGCTGTGTATCTACATTTTCCACTGATTGGGAGGGAAATACTGTAGTAGACTGACGAAGAGACTATTATATTGTCATGATAAATTAATATCCACACAGTGTCTTGATTACAGTCCTGAACACATCTGTTGCCACAGAACTTATCAGAAGCAGGTCTTTGGCTGTGTGGATTATGATGTTATCTTTTTTCCACCATGCTTTTTGTAGTCAGTATCTACAAGTGACATCTGACTTAAATGTCCTCCAACTTTTTTAGTTTTACATGAGGATGTGGAGGATGCTGATCTTAAACTGAGACATTCTTGGTACACTGAAGCATGTTTGCAGCTCAGGTGGTGGAGCTAAGTGCTTGTGCTGCTGCCCACAACAACTTTAACTGCAGCAGTGAAAAAGGTTCCCCCTTAAACAGTTTCCTGTGGCACGTTCCCATCACTGTGTAGGCTGTTAAAACTGGTGTTTGTGGTATAAGACAAATTCCTATCATAACAAAAATAAAACTGGTTTTCATATGAACCAGGGCACTATTGGGCACTGCTTATCATGCTCAGCAAATGGAGACAGAACAGAAATCATGTGTAATTCTAACACAGCGTTTTTTCCCTTAAAATTTGACATAGTTGTAATAATCTTGTTTTATGTGTAGCAGCTGCTTAACTGCGTCCTTTCAGATGGGGACAAAAAGCAGTTTTGTGAACCCTAACAGCTGACTCAAGTTACAGACTAAGAAATTTATAAATCGCTGCAGATTTTATAACAAGCGCTCAAAAAATGTATCACGTTGCAAATAAAATTACTCGTTCCTTCCAGAAGTACACTAAATCCATATTTGTTACCAGTAAAAGTGGCAATTTAATAAAAGACTAAAAACTGTATTAAACAGAATTTTGATCAGTGTTTGCAAGTCTGCATTTCAATCTACAGAAACTAAATATTTCATCCTTCCTCTTGAATAAAAAGAACCACAGAAAGATTAATTGAATTTTATGTCAATAAGGTGGGACATTTACACAATGCAGATAAGTAATAATAAAGATTTGATTTGATACATTTGCACATAAATCTAATGGTTTAATTTAAGTATAATAACCTGTGTGTCTATTTGGTCAAACATAGTTTCAAACCAGATTTAATTGGATATTATCGACTAACGTTTGTTAATCAACAACAAAAATATAGATTCATCTCATGTCAGTGCATCTGGTCCTTAAGTGTCTACAGTACCACACCGGCTTTTTACTGTTGGCTTTTATAGGTAAAGAGGATTTGATGGCTGCATGATGGTGTGGTGGTTAGCACTGCAGCCTCACAGCAAGAAGGTTGGGAGGGGGTTCTAACAAGTTGCATGTTCTCCCCACATGATAAAAAATAAAGACAAAGAAAGAATCAGGAAGGACTAGATTAAAATGTACTAAAAAGAGCCCTTTGCTAAAGCTGCACTACACATATGACCCCACTGATCCATAGACATTAAATAACAATAACACTATAAACAGAGGACCACTTAAACTATCAGACTCTTTTTCCTGTTTATTGGATTGGTCACACATGGTTTCAGCATGCATCTGCTCTCAGTCAGGTACTGTACACCTGGTATTAAAATGTAATCCACGTGCAAGTGTGACCTCTTATGATCGGATGTCATTTCCCTGCTCTTTATTCAAATAAACACAAAGCCTGCTTCATAACCAGTCAGCTGCTGGCAGCAAACAGGTGGTCAGAAGGAACTCTGGTAATATTCTGACAATTATTTCAAAAGGTTTTGTCATGTAATGATAATGGGAAAGAATAAATACACACTCACAAACTCAAGTTTCTGCAGTTTACATGTTGAGGTTACTGTGCAGAGATGCAAAGAATAAAAAATAAGTGTAATGTATGTTTGTATGGCATCAACTGGCTGTATGCACCTTGTGATGTGCAACAACAAATTCCAACATCAAGTTTAATTATGTTGCAAATGTTGCAATTAAACATTAGTTTTGAGTAACAGAAAACATGGACAGTGTGTGCAGAAAAATATGAGCTATCAACATTTGGGGTGAGGTGTAAAAACCGACTGCCTGGACTTTACAACTTATAAAGACAAAAGAAATGTCTTTTGTGCTTGCACTGAATAATAAGATTCATAAAAGGCAACAGACCAAAAATCTGTGATACTCTAAGGAGGTAAATTATTATTATTAATATTAGATATAGCTTTATTCATTGTAACTGTGCCTTAAAACTAAAGTTTATTAAGCTACTCCTTTATATGCAGTGTATCTGGCTATAACCCCAACTCATATCTCATCAACCCATATTTTATTTCCAGTTAAACATATTAAATGGTAAAACTAAGACATTTGTTCATTTCATGGAAAAATGATGGCAGTTACATGTCTCTAAATAGTTGGAATAAGGCTGGAAAAGTAATCGGCACAAATCAGAAACAACCGGAGGAGCATTTGACAACTTATTAGATTAAATAGCAACAGGTCAGCAACGTGGCTGGGCAGAGCCTCTCAGATGTAAAGATGGTCAGAGGTTCACCAATCTGAGATAAAATGGGTCTAAAAAATGTGTAACATTTTCAGAAAAATGTTCCTCAATGTAAAATTGTGAAGACTTTGAAGATCCACCATCTACAGTGTATAATATCATCAAAAGATTCAGAGAATCGGGAGGAATCTCTGTGCGCCGAGGACAAGGCTGAAGGCCAAACTAGATGCTGGTGATCCTGGGGCCCTCAGGCAGCACTGCATTAAAAACAGACTTGATTCTCTACTGGAAATCCCTGCATGGACTCAGGAAGACTTCTAGAAATCACTGTCAGCTCACTTTGAGATAGAAAAATTTAGGTTAAAGCTCTGTCATGCAAAGAAGAAACCATTTGTCAACACCATCCAGCAGTCTTCTCTGGACCAAAGCTCATTTAAAATGCTCTGAGGCAAAGTGAAAAAGTGTTCTGTGGTCAGATGGATCAAAATATGAAATAGTTTCAGGAAAGCATGGAGGGCGTGTCCTGCAGACTAAAAAGGAGAGGGAGCATCCAGCTTATTAGTGGACAGGTGACAAGCCTGCATCTCTGACAATATGTTGGGTTTGCATTATGGCCTATGGAAGCTGCGTGGGCAGGCTTTAGAGCAACATCTGCTCCCATCCAGACAACATCTCTTCCAGGGAAGGCCTTGCAGATTTCAGCAAGACAATGCTGAACCACATCCTGCATCCATCACAGCAGCATGGCTTCATGGAAGAGTCCGGCTGCTGATGTTGTACATCTTTAAAGCAGTAATTTAAAGCAGCTCATTAAATCTTGTAAAGCTGTAAATGTAACTTATAAAAGGTTTAATCAGTATATTTCATGTCTTTTAGTCAGAACTTACACGAGAGTTTAATAAATCTTCTTCCATCCTAAGCAGCAGATTTGCTGGTCATTATTTTTTTTTCTCTCAGCTTGCAACACTGTGGATATCTTGGGGCAGTTCAGAGCTTCCACTGACTCCAAGTGGCAAAAAGTGAGTGTGAAGCACAATCACAGTCGGCCTTGTTTTATGCAGTGGATCTCTCAAGTGGACAGACTGCAGCTGTCTAATGATGTGAGTGCCTTGCATGCCTGTGTTTGTGCTTATGGTTAGGAGAAAACATGTGCATCAAAAAGAAAAGGATGTTCAGGCCATTTATCTCATTTAATGTTAGTAACACAAACAGACACACATATTTGTTCCTGACTTATGAGTGTGCACACGTGTATGCATAACTATGTGTAATAGTTTGGAGGGATCCGGGGGCCTGGGAACTGTGGAAAACACATCGGGCTTCCTCTGGCTCATCTCAAGAGTCATGGGAAAAACAACAGGGCTCATGCACTGCAGACTGACCACCCAACATCTCACTGTTGAGAGGAGATGCTACACACCACCTTTAATGAGAAAGAGGGCAACGATCTTTACACTGATCCACAACTTTTCTGCAGAACAAAAACTCAAGAAGAATATGGCAGCATCATTCCAACACTTCAATGAGTGTATTCATCTGGACAGCACTAAGAAAGGACTAAACTATATAACTGGTAAAAAGCTTTTTAATGTGTCCTTAAGTTCATGGCGGAGCATTTTCTAAGTGTAAATGTGAGATGTAGGTTCTGTTAACGCCCAACCTAATGTGATGTTTTTTAAAGAAAATAGAAAACAAAGGTGTTATAATTATTTTGTACAAACCTTTCGTGTCTTCCTCTGGACTTTTAGAGCAACCTCTGTTGTTCCAACTGCACACTCAGACCTGAAAATAAAAAAAAGAAAGGAAAATGAACCAAACAGCTGAACAACGTCTAACAGCTTACAGCTATGTTGATAGATCTTAGGCAGGGGAATGCTGAAGTTACTGTCAGTGGAATGAAACCTTGTTTACTTTGGTACATCTGGAGGCCTCACAAAATACTAAGTAAAGCAGGGGTGGACATCGCATCACCAGGGATTAACATTTTAGGTTGTCTGGTTACAGAAGGGTGGCTTCATGTAAGTTACCAGCGCTTCCTCCTCCATTATCTTAATGGTAGGGGAAGCACTCCCTCGTCAATCGGCTGCGGCCATGATAAGTAACCGCTTGTGATTGGAGGTGCAGTTGTTACTCTCTTATTAGGGGTGTAATGATATAATAATCTACATTAACACATCAATCCAATGATAAATGAGACAAAGCATAAATCCAAACTAAGGCTGGGTTAAAAAATCGATTAATCAATTCTTGGTGATTTTTTTTATACTTTTCCTTTTCTGGTGACAACAGTGAACCTAATCTCTCATGACTTACCGATACAAGATCTTAGCATATACACTCAATTAAAAGGTTGCCTGCATCGCTTCTAATTTTCGCAATGCTAATGCTAAATTCAAATATTTAAAATAGCAATCATCATTATTTTGTTTCTGGACACCCAATGATAAAAATTCTAAAGGAAAGGCTTGAGAACTATCAGAAACTCCATAAATAAGGAGGAGAAATGGTTTTTGGCAGATTATGTTCAAAGCTGTGAACATAATCATAAAGCCCAGAAAGAGAAAAATAAAAACACAGGCAATAAAGTGATGAGATAATAAATGATACATACAAAAACATTTGCTCCAGTAAAACCAGTCTAGCTATAGGCAACTTTAAACATGTATGTCTAGAGCAGGTTTAGGTTATTGGATAGTGGTATGCATGTGAACGAGATCAGTGAGATAAGTGGGTTCTTCTCCATGTAGGGCTATGTATGACGATGAACTGGATCCTGCAATCACAAGAAGTCAGTGGAGGGAGCGAAGCAGAGGGGTTAAAGGCCTAGCAGCAGCTTTATGGATGGACTGTAAATGGTGAAGAACAGTTTCGTTAATTTAAAAATAAGGTGTTACAGGACGAACTGACGGTGAGGATAATCATTTCCATATCATTATAGGAAACCATGGCCCTCAGTTATACTGAGACCAATAAGCCATCAGATTCATGGTAAGGTTTTTTTTATTTTTATTTTTTTTTTTACCAGGTCTGTTTATTAGAAAAACAGGTTACAGCTGTTTTTACTTCAGTATTGGATCTGAGTAAATTAAAATAATGAAGTGTTAGTTCTGAAAAGCTGAGGGTTCAGATGGATTTTGCTGTACAATGAACTAGTTATTTTATAAGTTAGGAGCATATTTACTAATCTTGATACATTTCCGTGTTCATCTACAGGTTTTCAGAATACAAAGCAAAGAAATGGTCCAGCGGAGAGGGAGAGAGTATCTGTGAGTTTAAGCTGATGATCAGTGCTGTTACTAAATGCTGTTTGATAAAGGACATCATAATGCAGTTATCTAAACAGACCAGATGGCCGGAGCTGCATAGCAGATTACCCATTACAACTAAAAGTGACTTCAGATTTGACTTGGACTTTCAAAAAATGAGCTAGGAAGTTCTCTAGTGCAAGTTGAAGTATGGCCCACAACTACATACACAGACAAAAACAAAAAAAATGGATGTTTTTCCAGTCTGCTACTCAACATAGCTGATGTGCTTTTCAATAACAAATAGCTCATTTAACTGGAAATTACCGAAATTAAACATGGTTCTTGATTTCTAGAGGAAAGAAAGAGAGAGCTGGATCCAAAAATGTTAAAAATAAAATCTCAGCAGGCAAGAAAAATACATCTAAACTTACAGACCAGTAAAAATAAATGATGGATAAAAACAGCACATGGTGTGGTGGTTAGCAAGAAGGTCGCTGGTTCGAGCCTCAGCTGGGGGAGGTTGGTACAGTGGCCTTTCATTGTGGAGTTTGCATGGTCTCTGTGTATGCATGGGTTCTCTACGGGTATTTGGCTTTCTCCCGCGTCCAAAGACATGCATGTTAGGTTAATTGGTGACTCTAAATTCTCCCTAGTAGTGACTGTATTGGACTGGTAACCTGTCCAGGGTGTACCCTGCTTCTAACCTGCTAAATGCTGGGTTAGGCTCCAGTTGCCCTGCAACCCTTCATTGGACAAAGTGGAATAGATAATGGATGGATGGATAAAAACAGCATTCTATTAATTTGTTATACAAACAGGATTTTTCTGGATTTAGCCCATGTGTGCTGGCAATGTGCAATCTTAATGATCTCTTTACAATGTAATGAATATGTTGTAGCCCTTTATTATGGTCAAAGATTTGAAAGGACGTTAATTTCTTGCATTGAGCCCTGCATGGAAGAAGAATTGAAAAGACGTGACAGTGAATGAATTCAGTTCATTATTATGCTTAAACCAAAAAAATCCGACATTTCCTTTAACGATTCATCAGCTCTTGATTTCACCAAGTAACAAGCTACTTTTTTCAAGTATGAGATGTGAGCCGTGACACTGAAGCCTGGAAAAATAGGAAACTTAGGAGAAAAGCTGCCTTCCATGTTACAACTGCTGGGGAAGAAAACAGCTCCTGAAGTTCGTGTCCTTTCACCTCCCCAGGCTCTCTCATCGAATACGACTATCCTGCCACAGCAAAGCTTGCTGGCCATGAACTCTGCAGGCACACACTGGGCTGTTTGTAACTGCAACGCGAACACATAGAGAGGAATAAATGGTTTGTAACCTCCCACTGAAGCAGAGTCACAAACAGAATAACTTTAGTTTGGACCTCAACTTCACAAAAACAAGATATCAGAAGAAATCACGTTTGGCTTCTGGTATCCGATCTGATACCTAATAGAGCTGCAGCCAATGATCCAATGAATATTGGATTTTTGGCTGATATCCGATATTTTACAAGTCATTTGGCTGATAACCGATCCCCCCCCCCCCCCCAAATCTAATTGCAAAGATTTTCTAGTTTCCTCTGTTGTGGAATAAAAAAAAAACAGTATTATTCTGCATACTCTGTCATATTGGTCTGTTTGGCAAATGCAGATGTAAAAAAAAAGTTGAAAATTATGTCATATTCACTTCTAAATAAGAAAAATATTTGAACTTTCATTACATACAATATGTCAAGTTGAATCTTGACAACTGTTTTTAAACAAAACAAGAAAGGTATGTGCATCCTATCCTACTTAAAACAGACTTGGATTATGTTCTCTCAGTCTCTCTCTGTTATTTATATCGGTTGAACGTCTGATATCTGATATTTAATTTTGAAGCTAATATCAGCCGATACTGATATCATGCCAATTGTATTGTGCTGCTCTAATTTTTCATTGATTATGCTCTTAACTATTGAATCAATTAATTGAGAAATCTTACAAATGAGTAATATTAACTTTCCAAAAGAAAAAGCTATTTTCCTTCTTTACATGAACCAGTCTTTTTTTTTTTTTAATGCAACAGATTTAATTTGAAATAATAAAAAAAAAATAAGGAAACAGTAAATACATTTCAGTGGACTGTATCTACGAAATACAGTAACATGAAATAAAATTAGGGTGTGAATGTAGTTTAAAACTAAGGCATAAATTATGCTTTCTGTCTTTGTTGAAGGTTTTCATACATTATTAGGATTAGTATTAACTAGAATTTACATACATGCAGAATTAGGACTGGTGATATGACCAAAAAACACATTTTCCTTAAACATGTAATATTAGCATAATTTTAGCAGTACTATAAGAGCACAAGATATTTCTTTCGACCTGAAGTCAAGCAGTTGTCAGCAGTTAGTGAATGTAAGTTTCTCTACATTCGTCTAAGCTTTCATTAACTCAAATCTTAATGAAGTTTCTTATTTGTTTTTTAAGCTAAAATACTATGTTATTAATTTGTGTCAATTACAACTAACAGGCATACTGAATAAATATAACCCTAATGTGAAACTTTAGCTTGTGTTCGTGCCACTCTGAGGACTGGAAACTTGGGGCTTTCTACTGAGATGCGGTTGCAGTGATGTAGTGATGGATTTCACCGAGAGGCCGTCATCAGTCAGCTTTATCCTGGGCTGCTTTCTATTTCATGAGAGCCAAATGATACAGATAACCAAGCACGCACATTAATGGTTGGAGCTGATTTGGTGTTGTTGACTATTTATTACAAGGAAGACACAGACTGCTGTGGACTGTTGACAACATTGGGAAGCAAATGCCCTCACATAGCACTGCATTAAAAGCAGGCATGATGTGGGGAACCACAAAGCAGTTGTGTTTCGTGCACCCAAATGGCTAGTAAGGGCCCTGCTAACGGTCATTTAAGAATCTTACTAATTAAATATGCATGTGTTTGTAATATGAGGGAAAATCCTGGCACCCAGTGAGATTGTGAAAAAGCCACAGCAGCTCCAC
This sequence comes from Melanotaenia boesemani, assembly GCF_017639745.1. NCBI lineage: Eukaryota > Metazoa > Chordata > Actinopteri > Atheriniformes > Melanotaeniidae > Melanotaenia > Melanotaenia boesemani. The sequence continues at coordinate 33,210,414 of NC_055687.1, forward strand.
ATCTCTTGAAGAAGGCTAACAGTGAGCACAGCCGGTTTTGCCACTAAGTAGACTAAGCGACCGCTTAGGCCCCCACACCACTAAGGGGCCCCTATGGAAGAAGGTTGTTTCATTGAGCGTTTTATGGGCTATCTGGGGTAGAAAAAAGGGGGAAAAAAAAAAAGAAAAAAAAAGAAGGCTGACGAAGCAGCTGCGCAAAGACAAGGTAATTTCTTTTGCAATTATACTGTAAAGTAAGGTATCAGTCTGGTGATGATGAAGATCAGACAGATTAGACATGTGACAGCACTTTTTGAAAACGCGATTTGATTTAGCACTTGGTTGGGTACTGTTAGCCAGCAAAGCAGTTGTAGCTCAAGCTAGCCATAGGGTTGCCAACCATCCTGAAAATACGGAATTGTTCCTTATTTGACAATTAAATGTCTCCTCCCGACATTTTATTGGTTCAATAGGGACAGTCCGTATTGAATGCAATTTGTTCCGTAATTTTATAAATGTCCAACAATACGTCTGTCACACACACATCAACACTAAATTTAACAATTATGGACTAAATAAAACACAGGAAATACTCAGGCCAGCAAAATTGTTGTGGCGGTATCATAGACTGTATGGACGGAGCCTCCAAGACGTCACCTGCAGGTTTCTGAAGAGCAAAAGTGAAGCTTGTTGGGCGTTCCCACCGTCGCCATCTTGGTAGCGTCACGCGTGTCCCAAGTCCTGGAAAATCCAAAAATGGGCAAAGAGGTCGAGCTGAGAGGCGGACTGTGAAGGTGGGGGTGAATGATTGACAACCATCAAACTCCGAGCTGCCTGTAGCTAAGAGCTAACCGAGCTAACCCCGAGCAACAGTAGCTAACCAGCTAACGGAGGTAAGCGGGCTAAAGCTAAGGTGCGTTGTTAGCAGGCTAAAAACCGCGGTTGTGCTGCACTTTCCCTTCTTTCCACAAATATTGGATACCTGTCAATCAAAAGGAAATGCCCCTAATTAAGCTGCATTTTCAAGATTAAATAACATCCAAACAGATGAGTTAGAAAAAAATTCACCCCCCTCACAGTTGTCATGAAGGTAAACTTGACCTATTAATCCTAAAATGATTTTTGTACCAGGCTTTAAACATGTTTATTTCTGCTGTGAAGTTGGTCTTTTTAACATGGAAGTCTATAGAGATTGACTCTGTTTTGGAGCCAGCCCCTAGCGGATGAGGGGTGAACTGCAATTTTTTGCACTTCCGCATAGGCTTCACATTTTACAGGTTGCCGCTTGGGCGGGATCTAGGCAGGACCCCCCTGCTTGCGGCCTAGATCCCGCCACATGTGTTGTGTTCACGGTTGCCTAGAGACAGATGCCACGTACCGGCACTGCTCGCAACATGCCTTTTCAAAATGTCCTCTGCCCCCGATACTCCACCATGTCCTTGAAAACGAAAACACCTTAGCTGGACAGCGTCAGTGGCGATATTTACAGGACAAATTGTAAAATGTGTTGGGTTGTGTTTTTACTGACGGGCGACATCAGACATCATGCATCCGGAGAACACTGGAGGCACATAAGAACACAGAAGACTAGAGCGTCAGTGTTCCAGTTCTTCACCTTCCAATCGTCTCCTGAGACGGATCTGGCATGGGACATCACACCATGATTGATCCATGTCTGGAATTTAGGATGATGAGTTTTTAAAGTCGAATAAATGATCATTTATTTAATATACAGCAGTATTAGCCATCATAAATATTATATGTCCATTTAAAGAAAAAGTCAGACTAATGGATTAACAGGTAATAAATAAATGTTGAGAAAACATTTATTTTTAAAAAATAACTTAGCTATAACTTTAAGAGTTACATTAAATTCTCAATGTATTTAGTTTATATTTTAAAAATTCAAACAGATCTGCTTTAGTTACTGGTGCTACTGCCGTGTGGTAGATTATACAGTATCTCTTTAACTAAGTTAAGTGATAACTAGGTTGTGTGCATATGGTATTTTGCAATAGATTTTCCTCTTGTATGTTAAATAGGGATGCATGTTATTACAGCTTTATGGAGCCTAATTAACAGAGCTTTATATGCAATAATGTTGCACAATAATCAATGTGTTCACTGGTAATAAAGCATTTCAAGCTTTAAGTATAACAAATTGCTTTGTTGATCACCCCTTTACTAAAAAGACTGGCACAAAATAAAACACACCACTGCTGCGGGTTGCCCACCCCACGGGAGTCGATCTGTGGTGATCGTGGCACTCAGGAGCTGTGGTTGGCGTCCCTTATTTTCCCTTCTGAAACTTGGCAACCCTAGCTAGAGGAAACCTAGAATTATCCCAAATACACAAGTGATCATCCTTATTTACTGCAACAATTTATCAATCATTGTTACTTCCCAGTGCAATATACCATGACTTAGGGCGTTACATTTACCTAAAAACTTTGTTCATGGCATGAAGGGGTAGGGCCCCCAAAACTTTTTCTGCTTAAGGTCCTCTGAAGCCTAGAGCCGCCTCTGCAGTGAGGGCCGGTGTGGGTTTAATATGCCAGAGAACTTCTTTTATCCTGTATTCACAGACAAAAAATCCTGTTCTTCTGTAATAATCCAACTTTACTTCAGCACCTTGCAGTCAAACACCACTGAGGGAAAGAAAAAGCTAAGATTTGTAAGACGGATAAGAGTCCATCCATTAAAATGCATTCCAACAACATTTCCCTCAATCCACCGAAGCTTTCACATCAAGGCTTGTTATTTCTCTTGGTTTTGAGAGCTGCTTTGACTCAGGGCAATTTTTATAGTTCCATGAGTGAAAGCAGAACCACCTCACACACAAACATACTGTACGATTATGGACACCGCAGACTGTCCGATACATGAGCACATTTCACGCACCATTTGTGACTAAAACAAACAATAATGACCTAGTAGTTGGCCTGGCTGATGACCATATATGGAATGCAACTTCTGGCTCAAATAACAAAATTACTCGGGAGGGAAAAAAGAAGAAAGTGCTACGACAAACTAAAAATAGAACCAAAAATCCATGACGGAGGCCAGTTTTTGTTTTCAAAAGATCAGATTCAAAACCATGACATCATCTCAGAGCCATTCAAGCAGCTACCCACAGTGGCGCTTCAACCATTGTAGCAGCGTGCCCTTTCTGATTTATCCTTTTTGTGGAGATTACAGTATGTTATTTTTCAGTTAGTGAAAGCCACTGAGGAAGTGGTGAGCTCTCCTGCGGAGACACATGGCTTCAGTCTGAGCACAGCACAGAGAGGGAGACATAAAGGAAATACATGCACTGAGATACTGACAGCGCAGAGTCTAGAGAGCTCATGTTGTCTTTGAACAAAATGTCACACCAGGGAAACCTCAGCCTTTCACTGGTGCCATGGCAACATGCTCCGTGCATATGGAGGTAGATAAAAAAAAGCAGCAGAATCAGGTGTAAAGCCATAACGCTATGCAAGTCAGACAGAACTCAAAAACCCTTTTCTCTGGGTGTTCTGTCCATAAAACAACAGTAGCTGTGTCAAATAAGCAGTAAGATTGTGTAATTCAAGGGAGTGACATTTCATTAGGTTCTAATTCTGTTAAATTCATGAGAATGAAACACCCACTAACCAAACAGCACTGACACTAACGGCTCTACAGAAAAATCACAGGATTCAAGTACTTGAATATGTTTAGGAACGACCACATAAAGTCACTGGCCACTCTATCAGGTCCACCTTGCTGGTACCAGGATGGACCCCCTTTCCCTTCAGAACTGCCTTAATTCTTGGTGGGATAGATTGAACAAGGCGTTGGAAACATTTGCTCCATGTTGACATGACAGCATCACACAGTTGCTGCAGGTTTGTCGGCTGCATCCATGATGAGAATCTCCCGTTCCACCACATCCCAAAGCTGCTCTACTGGACTGAGATCTGGTGGCTGTGGAGGCCGTTGGAGTCCAGTGAACTCATCGTCATGTTCTAGAAAGCAGGTGGAGATGATCTGAGCTTTGTGACCTGGTGCATTATCCTGCTGGAAGAAGCCATCAGAAGATTTGTGATGTGCGATACCACTCATTTTCTTTCCGATATGATACCAAGTAAAATTCAAGTCACTATCGGTGATACCGATCTGATACCGATACTTTGTACAGAAATTTAAAGTGTTTGGAAAATCACCTTCAAAGCAACCTACGGAAAAGAAGTGGTAGTTACATTTTTATAGAATACTTTGTGACTCAAACTGAAATTACCAGTAAAATTCATAGATAAATATATAAATACAGCACCTGTCCCTCTAATTTCCTCCTCTTCCTCATCATAATTTAATTATATACTGTGTTATGGTTTACTCTCATGTCTAAAGGGGTTTGTGGTGTTGCTATAGATAAAGATATAGCCGCGCCCCTACGCTGGGCCATTTCACTCATGACTTTGGCAAGTAGTTCCTGTCAACTGGGTATAACTTGGAGAAGGTCCTGATAGTATAGTTATTTTCCACTGTATTATTGTTTGTGATAGACAGTATTTTTACCAAAGCAGTAAAATATCAAACGCTGGCATCGGTAGTATTGATATTTTGGTATCGAGTCCCACATCACGACAGAAGATGCTACACTGTGGTCATAAAGGGATGGACATGGTCAGCAACAATACTCAAGTAGGCTGTGGTGGTTAAACCAGACCACGTTGGTACCAAGAGGTAGCCTGAACTGTGAATACAAGACATGATGGATTCATGCTTTCATCTTTTTTACACCAAATTCTTAACCCTCCATCTGAAATTTGGTGAGTGTGTGTGAATTGTAGCCTCAGTTTCCTGTTCTTAGCTGACAGGAGGCATCCGGTGTGGTTTTCTGCTGCTGTAGCCCATCTGCTTCAAGGCTGGACGTGTTGTATGTTCAGAGGTGCTGTTCTGCATGTCTCAGTTGGAACCAGTGCTTATTTGACTTGTTGCATTTCTTTCATCTCCAACCAGTCTGCCCATTCTCCTCTGACCTCTGACATCAACAAGACATTCTGCTGCTTACTGGATATTTTCTTTACTTCAGACCATTCTCTGTAAACCCTAGAGATGGTTGTGTGTGAAAATCATAGTAGATACTAAGACCAATAACCATACCTTGTTCAAAATCACTTAAATCCCCTTTCTTTCTCATTCTGATGCTCAGTTTGAACTTCAGTAAGTTGTCTTCATCATGTCTACATGATTAAATGTAATGAGTTGCTGCCACATGATTGGTTGGTTAGAAATTTGTGTTAAGCAGTTTAACATAAAGTAATGGGTGACTTTATGGTTAATAGGGCTGCTAATGCTATTCTGATGGTCGATTAGTCACCGACATTGACTAGTCGACCAATCGGATTATGTATCTCATTACTGTTAAATGGATCTTATTTCACTTTCAGCTTTTAAATCTTGCATGAGGTTGTTATGTAAGTCCGACGTGCCTCCTCTTTAAATGTTCGAGCATTGCAAACGTACTTCCGTGGTACGCAAGGTCCACTTTACAAATCTCACATGTATTTAATTTATTTTGTAAGTTTAACATGAAGTTATTTCAGACTTTTAACGTCCTCTGCTGCCATTTTGTTCCCTGGTCCGCCGCCATACTTTTACCCCATTGTGGACTTTATTGCACATGTGCAACTCTCAGCAGAGATAGGGAAGAAGACGATGTCTCACTCTGTAGATTTTTTTGTTTTTGCTGGCAATAATCAACTGTTAAGTTCATTGTCGACAATGTCGACTAATCGTTGCAACCCTAATGGTAATATAATTGTCATAAAACTGTGCTATTGGATTATTTCTCTATTTCCTCTTTAATAATGTCACTCTTATATTCCTGCCATGTAGTCACTTGTTTGCTTTGCTGTAGCATCATCAATGTCCTTGGTCATGGTTGCTCACATGATGGAGTGGAACAATGATTCCAACCATATGGAAATTAGACATACCAATGCTGTATTTTATGAAAATGAATTACAAATTGCTCACCACAAAACAAATCAGTACAGCCAACCTGTAGTGCAGCTGCAAGGAGGTAGCTTGCTGTTTACAGAGAGGACCGACTCTACATGGTTTGGACAGATATTTCACATTATTGTGTCAAAAGAATTGGCTCACAAATTCCCTCCCTGACAATCACAACAATCCATAATGATGATGTGCAGTGAAATAGTGACGGGTAGTGATTTTTTAATGATTATTTAATTGTTATAAATAAAATAGTTTATCTAACTATTTTTTTTTTAGATGCGATTATCTTATTTTAACCAGCACCTGAATAAGTTTCTACCATCACAAGGTTGCATTAATTTACCAAACTGTTTGCCAAACACCAGGAAAAACAACTTAAAATTTCACTGCTGCTTGGATCTGGTACAAAGTATGTGGTACTATGAGCTTCAAAGCTAATGGAGTACTAATATAATGAACATGACAAAAACTGCCGAAAAGCAATGTGTAGAACCACTTTAAGAAAATAAAAATGAGAGCTGAGTTCAGTTTTAACGTCTGTCAGGTAGAGCTAGCATATCATAAGTCTAATATGAATATGCAGTTCTTTGAGAGCAAAACATCCAATAAAAAGTCCATCGACAAATCAGCAGTCAATGGCAGCTTTGATACCAGATGACGTTTGAGGTGGGGGCTCATTCACGCCAGGATTCGTTTGGGTGGGGAATGTAAAAAAAACTGGTGCACCTTCCTGCAGGTTGGTTTGCTTTCACATTACACGTTATTCATGCAGACCGAATATCCTGAGCAACGTCGTGCAGGTACAACTCTTCGCTAGGGGGAGTGAACTTTTCCAAATAGGCCTGCACAGAATGTCTCATATTTTCACCTTCCATTCAAAATAATGACAAATTCTTTTAGATATTTGGGGATGGTGGTCACATAAAGTATAAGCAGTCTGTTTGCTGCTAACTTTAAGCCACTACTTGAACACACTATTCATTATTTGGAAAGGTAGCCCCATCTCCACATCACCCTGACAGGCTGAATCATTGCTATAAAAATGAACATCCTTCCAAAATTTCTATTTTTCTTTCAAACTATTCCTATAGGTTTGCATGACTTGAATGTTAGTGACGTTCTTGAGTGGCAAAAAGATGAACAAAGCACGCGTACTGTGTAAAATATGGTCTGCTGTGAGAAAACAGTATGGATGGCATAATAGTTCCCTGCTCGCTCTTGTCTGTTCAAGCCATCTTTTCTCTCCATCTGTTATGGATAATTCTTTTGACATTTGGAAACGTAGTGGCAAAATTAATATGAACGCTCTATTCATAGATAAAATATTTCCCAGTTTTTTACTTTTGTAGACGAACTTCCATTTACCACAATCACACCTTTTCAAATTCTTCCAGATTCATAGTTATGTTAAAACAAACATACCTTCTTATCCCAATCTACCTGTGGAGTCCCTTTAGAATCTCTGTTTTACTTTAAACCTTCCAAGAGACAAGCTATTTCCTTCATTTATAATCTATTGTCCAATCAACAAAGCCTCTCATGAGAATTTATACAGTCTGCTTGGGAGGGTGATTTGGGGGTGCACACAGCCTCAATCTGTGCTCGACATGGTCTTATCCAATTTAAGATATTGCATCACTCTGGTAATGCAAAAAGAGATTCTTCTCAGTTGGAAAAATCCTCAACCACCAAGCTGGTCTCAGTGGCTAAGAGAGCTCATACAGTTCTTTAAACTTGAAAAGTTGAGATTTACAATAGGTGGCTCCTCAGGTAACTTTTCATGGACTATATAAGAACTAGGCTTTGATTCTCCTCTTTTCTTAGAGGCATCTCAGATACAGTACTGGTCCAACAACTATATACCCTGTATCCATTTGCTTCTTAGCCCATCACAATGTACTAATCTTTCTCTTTTTCTTTTTGTGCAACTGCAACATGCAAATGTTTGTTTTGTTTGTATGCTTGTTTGTTTGTTTTGCTGCCATGTCTGTCAGTGTACTTGTTTCACTTGTATTGCCCCTCTATGTAAAGTTGTTCATTTTTCTTGAAATAAAAAAATAAAAAAAAGAAATAATGGGAAAAAAAAGTATGTGTAAATGGTGATACTAGCAACATGATGCCAGCCAACACCAAACACCTGCTGGGGTGAGTTGTTGGAGTATTTGAATGAATGGATTTTTGCTTAAAAAGCAAAAATAACCAATAACCTACTCTAAGGGTTTGGGTTATTGGGCTCTGTGATTGCAGATAATAATCTGCAGTCTCTCTTGTTATTTAGGAAGGACTTTTCCAAAGACAATGCAGAAATCTGAGGGCTGGATGTATATTGAAACAGTGTTAAAAACAACATAAAGCACAGAGACGCAAACAGAGAAGGATGTAACAATGTATTTCTAATCTCCCTGGACACTGTCCCAGGCAGTGTGGGTGTCTGGACGAGACACGCTTGCTTGCTCATTCGCTCATCTGCTCAATAAAACTGGGCTGCGGCTGCAGCATGCTGCCTTCCTTCCATATTTGCTGTGGTTACCTCCCACATGTAACCCCCCTCCTCTTATTCCCTTTCTCTCACGCTCCCCTACTTGTGGTACAACGGCTGCTGTGGTTTCATTATCATTCCACTCATAAAACTGTCGCTCCAAGAATCTTTCATCCCGGCTGTAGTGCACACTGGGTAGCAAACTGGAACATTATCCAAAGAAAATGTGGGCCCAAAGGGGGCGTGTATCCACCTGTATATAGGTTGGCAAATTTAAGGTTTGAATAGTTTAAAACAGGGCCAGCCTGAGCAAATGAGCCCGCAATGATGCATTTGTGGCTTAATGAACTTGTTTTTGAAAGTACCAGGAAACATAAGCAGAAAAAAAGACAAATTTAAGTAAACAACATGCAATCTTCCACAATAAAATAACCCAAATCACAGCCGAATTGTCCTGGACCTTTTACATTAGTGAACATCAGACTCTGTAGTGCTTCATGGTGCAAAACACTATGCCCATGCACCATATCACAGAGGTAGTAGCCTGCAAGAGAAATTAATAAACCAGTATTATCTGTCACACAACCAAAATGAAAATAGCAATCAATCTTTTTTTTGTTGTTGTGTGTGCTACCATTTTTATTTAAATTTTTTTTTTATCTCTTTTGCATTACCTCACAATACTTTTGTGTTTCCTTGTAAAAACATGGCTACGAGTGTGCACTCCTGTTTGCTACGTTTCTTTAGGTGTTTCTGGTCTGCATCTTTCCTAACCCACACAAACTCCTGACATTATGTCCATATGAACAGAGGAAGTATGTTGTTGTAACGTAGCGCTTTAACGTATTAATTACAAGTACAGATGAAGCAGTTTGCTGTAAACTGAAACAGTATCAAGCATGTTGCTGCTTTACTGTCTTGGCTGCTTGTGCTTTGCTTTATGTTTGTATTTAGAATAAAAAGTGTAAATGATACTGTTCATTTACTAAATAAACCCCAATTTCCATTAATTTTAATGACAGAATCATTTAACTGCTCATTACTGTTTATTATGAAGAATGCAGATGCAGACCAGAAACACAAAAAAAGGCGGCGTTAACAGGTTGTGTGCACTCTCTTGTAGTCAGTGTTGGTTGGATAATTTATTTTCTGCGAGCGTTCCCCGTGGTTCCCAGAGGTCTCTGTACATTTGCAACTATCTTATTTTAAATTTTGATATTTTGACATTTTAAGTGCTCTTATTTAACATTTTATTTGATTTTTATTCCCATTTTTTAATTTTGTTTCCTTGTGTTTTTACAGAATTTATTTTTTATTTATATAAAATTATTAATGTAAATGTGAATGTGAATGAATAAATATAAGCATTAACGGGTTAACAATAGAGGCCAAACAAATACACCCAACGTTCATCATTATTATTTCAATGATAAATCTTGAGATCAACTTTTTTTTGACGCTGACATTTATATGACCCCTAAAAATCCCTTTGAATGGGGGTTTGCTTCTAGCTTTTCACACTTGTCTGCCAGACAGCCACCATGGTATTCTCACACAGCGGGGAAAGCCCTGTGCTAATTCAGGGCATGTCCATGGCCTTCTGACTAAAAGGCAAAGACAAATTTATTTGTATAGCACATTTCATGTACAAGATAATTCAAACTGTTTTACATAAATCATTACAGCAGGGTGCAGACAAGTGCATAAAAAAAATTAAATAAATAAAGATTAAAAGAAATGCTATTAATGAAATAAAAGCAGAAGGAATATGCTAAAATAAAATAGATAAAATGCAATAAATAAAGTTAAAGACAATATTAAAATATGATTCCAGCTTAAAAGAACCAGATGTAGATTTTGACTTCTAAATAAAAACTACTGAAATGCAGCAGAGAACAGGTGGTTCTTCAACCTTGATTTAAATTAACTGAGTGTTTCAGCTGATCTGAGGCTTTCTGGGAGTTTGTTCCAGACATGTGGAGCATAGAAACTGAATGCAGCTTCTCCATGTCTAGCCAGTATTTAAAGCCAAAGCCTGTCAGCGAAGCTTAGCAACTCCTCTCAACTAACAATTTTGCAGCTACTGATGCTTCTGAAAAGCTCCCTGGCTTCAACACAGGGAGGTCACTGAACTGGTGAGGAGTGTGTGTGATACAGAGTGTAGCAGTGTGTGAAGTTTTAGCACTTTGGATTAAAACCACATGCATGTCAGCAAGTTTTTGAGCCTTGTTTTGCCTTAACTTGTCACCACTGTATAAAACTGTATTTCATCATATGGTTTCACCTATTTGTCTTTTAAGTCTATACTAGTATAGTCTATAATAGTCTATTTTTGACTGGGAGACTATTATGCCCCACTGGATCATCTATGTGAGAGTTGTGCTGGGCGACATGACCTAAATCATAAGTATGTATGTTTCAAAATTTTACTAGTTTCACTGTATTTGATGGTATATTTTTTCATCTCTTATGCTATTTCCACAAGCTGAGAAAAGAATTACTGTGGTACATGGGCTAGAATAGTCTAATACAGGGGTGCCCAAAGTCGGTCCTCGAGGGCTGCTGTCCTGCAGATTTTCCAATGTTTCCTGCTTCAACACATCTGACTCAAATGAAATAGATCCAACAGCCCATTAAGTTGTGCACAATGACTCAGCAATTTAAGTCAGGTGGTTGTGGAGCAGGGACACATCAGGATTGTGGCCCTTGAGGTTCGGAGCTGTGCACCCCTGGTCTAATACATTGTCATGAGAAATGTACGTTGTTAATTTGAAAAACATTCACAGTGTTGTCTTTCTCCACAGTACTTGGCAGAGTCGTGTCTTTACTTATATGGAAACTGCTGGTTATCTTGATCTATCGCTTCCTTTTTTTTTTTAATTTTTTTTTTACTGTAGACGGTACTTTTAACAGCCAGTATGTTTAGTAAAATCTGACTTGAGTATCTTCCAGCTTTTTCAGGTTTACCTGAGGATGATCTCAGTTTCATGCATTCTTGGTACTCCAAGACATGTTCGCAGCTCAGATGGTGCCCCAAATTGCTCATTTTGCTGCATCCAGTGACAAACAGTTTCCTTCTGCATCACATTCTCAGAGTTGTTTAGGCTGGTTTAGTTGTTTTCGGTATGAACTGGTACACTGCCCAGCACTACCTCTTTGTGTGTCTCTGTTTAAGCACATGTATTTAGCTTGCATATGCACACTTTTTTCAAACAGCTGACAAACGGCTTAACATAATCTCGCCTAATGTAATGGCAGTGATACTGGAAGATGATACCATGGCAACCTGCATATACTGACTAACCAGCTGTTTCCATCAGTAGTTTTTTTTTTTTTTTTTTTTCTTGTGTAATGGTATTTATGTTGTAGCAGATTGGTTCAGGGAGTGTGAGACATCATTTCCAGACACAGATCGACCACTTTTAAATATGCTGGAGATTCAATGCGGCTGATTCTTCCATCATCAATAAAATGTCTTGGAAAATTCCCTGTAGCTATTAATTTTTTATTTATTTATTTTTTTTGTACAATATGACGAGGGAATTGGTTCTACAACAGTAATTCTTCTCTCAATACGTGGAAAACGTGGTTAGCACCTAGTCATACAGAAAAATAAAACAAAAAACAAAGATGAAATACCATAAAATCTAGGATTTTGAAAACTACTCTGACATAACTGGTCATAACAATACAAAAAGGAATATGTGATGGAGGGATAGATCCCTGTAGCCGTCCCGCCATCATCTTACTCAAGGGACACTAAAGGTAATTCAGGTTTAAGAGGCACAGTTAAAATACTATTTTTGACTTCAGGAGTATATTGAGTTCTGAAATAAAGCACTGATTTACAGCCCTTTTCAAACTCGGGGGCCCAATCCCCATGGGGGTCCCAAGACAATGTAAGAAGATTGCCAGATCATTGTAGTAAAATAAATAAATAAATAAATAAAATAAAATAAAATTTAGAAAATGTTTTAGATCGTAGTTTTGGTTTATTAAAATGAAAAAGAGACAGGAGCTGTTATGAAAGAGGTTGTGTTTCTAAAATCTAAAAGACCGTTTACCTAAATCTGTCATCAAATTTAATGTCTTTCATTTTTTTGATCCAACACATCTCACAGATGGGAAATGCACAGCCGTGATGACTCACAGGTCAAAGAAGGGCATTGGACCAATCACAAGACCAGGTGCCAGCAATCAGTCATCTGAGAACTGCAGGCTTATCCTCATTCGAGACACAGTCCCTACATACAGGACTCCTTCTTTCTCTAATTCTTTAAATGTAGATGCCAGACAGATTTTGTGTTTAAATGTCAGCTTAATTTAATCATCAAAATTTTTTTTGTAATTGCAAAAATGTCCACACAGCTATGAAATCCTGCAGCTTAAGTTAAACCCCTGAGTTCAACTGATTTTCACTATTTTACGAATTTAAATTGTGCTCACTTGTAGCTGCGTAAAAACTCAAAAAAAAAATAAAAAAATAAAAAAGAAGCATTAAAAAGACACAGCAGGATGAATACATATCTACACATTAGTTAACAGGTAAGTAACATGACTGGCATAAAAAGAGCACCTTAGACAGGCAGAGTCTCTCACATGTAAAATCTCTCAGGATCTCATCTCAGGAACACGTTCAGAAATGCCGACACAAATTGCTGCCCCATCCACAAACATGCCCATGGGGTCCAGTCGGGCTCAGCTTGAAAAGGTGACATGGACCACCTTCCTGTGGGCTCAGGGCAGGTAGGGGTCAGAGGCAATGGCGGGGGACCCTGGCGATCTGATCCTTGGCTGCAGAAGCTAAATCTAGGGATGTGGAATGTCACATCCCTAGGCAGTTCCGGCTAGATATAGCTGGATTCACCTCGATGCACAGCTTGGGCTCTGGAACTACTGTCCTCGAGAGGAGCTGGACCCTCTTCCATTCTAGAGTTGCTCCAGGTGAGAGGCGCCGAGCAGGTGTGGGCATACTCATTAGGTGTTTCCATTACCCCTAGAATTATGCAAAAGCTAAATATCGCAATAAAAAAACAGTAATGGAAACACCTACATTTCAAAAAACCCTGTCAAATATAGCTAAAAAGTTTTTATGCTCTCATGAGGTGGTTTTTCAGATGTGTCGAAATAGAAGTATATCGCAAAAGTGTAACAGAAACACTTCTTGCATTTATGCTTCACTGGAAGTGACGTAGCGGGTCACGTGACCAGTTCATTTCAAATAGAGATGACGCAGTCTGAGTAGATGGAAATCTTTTTACAAATAATTAAAGAAAAAAATATAATTGTCATCCTTGATAGCAAACAATGGCGAAATGGAAGAGCTTTACAAAGATTTAGAAATCTCTATCCTCCTCAAAGTGGAGTCTCGCGGGATAAGATTTTACGAGCTAAGCACCATTCAATGGAAACACCTGCAAATCGCAATTGCACTTTATTGAAATGTTAGAAATATCGCTTTTATTTTGCGAAATGGAAAAGTAGCTGCTGTCCCCCGACTAGCAGCCTGTACGTTGGGGTTTACCCCAGTGGGCGAGGGTAGCCTCCCCTCCGCCGTCAGGTGGGGGTCCTGACATGTTTGTGCTTATGCACCGAACAGCAGTTCAGAGTACCCACCATTTTTGGAGTCCTTGGATGGGGTGTTGGACAGCACTCCTGGGGACTTCGTCGTTCTGCCAGGGGAATTCAATGCTCACGTTTGGCAATGACAGTGAGACCCGGAGGGGTGTGATTGGGCTGATCTGAATCCGAGTGGTGTTTTGTTGTTGGACTTCTGTGCTCGTCATGTATAGTGGTGAGTATCCCCGCCTGTCACGCGGGAGACCGGGGTTCGATTCCCCGACGGGGAGCCAACTTGTTACGACCCAATATAAGGGGTATGTTTGGGCGTAACAAAAAAAGAACATTGAGGACAGATGGTTAAGTAAAATAAGCACATTTTATTAAAACCTGTGAACGGTGAATGAAACCTGTAACGGAAAATACACTAAGTAAACAAGTGCTGGGGTTAGCGGACCTGCTGAAAGAAACAAACCAAACATCTCCCTAAATCCACCGAGTGCAACCCACAACATAACTGCAACTCGGGGTGAAACCTAAAACCAAATAAAAAGCAGCAGATCCATAAACTAAGGTGACCGTCGTCACAACATAACAAGCTAACCTAGCCCAACACAGAACTAATCACAATTAAACTTAAACACCACAACACACACCCAGTGCACAACATGGGAGGGAAAGCGGCCTGAGCCATTCTGGCTCTCACCTCCACCAGTTGTGTTGGTGCAGGGAATCATCTCAAACATTCGGTACAAGTTCCTTTGAGGCCCATTGTTAAAGAGTTTTAGAGTAACTTTTTCTTTATCAGGGAAGGCATTACATAGTTCAGCAAGACAAAGCTAAACTGCATGCCGTGTGTGTTACAACAGCATGGCTTCTTGTATAAGAGTTCAAGTGTTGGACTGGCCTGTCTGCTGGACTGCAAACAGGTCAGTCCAACACTGGTTTGGGTTTGCTGCCATCTCTGGGAGGTAATGCTGCCAGAGATGTAAATAATGACAAAGTGAATGGTGAAAGAGAGCTTCATGATATCTTTAAATGACATAAAACCCATTGGTTTGAACAACTCAGTTAGCTCCTAAACGACAAAAACTCTAAACTTCTCAGTGATAACTCCAAGATGAATAAAATGAAGGCATTAAAATGTGCAAGATAATATCTTAAGACCCCTAGAGGACATAATACTCTCTTGTTCCAGTTGTCATCAGTGTTTCTGATGGAAAAATGAAGCTAACATAATAAGATGATCTTGTTTGACCTCAGCCACAGTGGTGCTGAGCAGAGTGGAGGCAGAAGAGAAAAGCTATGTATACTACTCTGAATACTGGATGAACTTGGTGGCCCCTCAAGGATCTTTAGTTGATGGACGTGATTTCACATTTAGAAATTAAGCAGATTATTTTTATTCTTCACGTTATGTGGTGAAAGTATAGTTTCAACTTTTGTCTTCAGTTTCCTACCATGTCCTGAACTCCGCTCTGGTATGTCATGTTGTACTCCACAAAGTCTTCCAGTCTCCGTGACCTGAATATTTAAAATGAGCATGCCAATAAAGGCTGACATGCTAAATAACCACAACAACAACAAAAATCTGCCTGTCATGGGACACGCTCCAAGCGTTATGGGAGCTGGGGGCCTCAGTGAGAGGCAGTAGAGTTGTGGCCTTGGTTTCAGTGAGGAATGCAAACAATCCTGGCTATCCATCCTGGGAAATCTGAAGGACAAACGTAGACACTGTTTCCCACACTGGGTCCATGTTAGATAAGGAAAATGAGCCAAAGAAAATCAAACAACCAACTCACAAGTGATGTTATGCTGTCAGGCCTGGCTGCATTCCTACACGTCTGTTACATCAACACAAGGAAAATGTCTCACTTCTCTTACTCTGCCTCATACTGACATTTTTGCCAGTACACCGACTATTTGTAACAGGTTTTGTGCAGTTTAAGTATGTGTAATTCTGAAGTAGGGGCAATATTGTCAAATATTATATTACAAGTACATAAAAGTATGTCAATCACAATATCACAGATGATATTTGTCTTTGGCTGCACAATAAGTCACAGCATCCAAAACACCTGATTCAGATAAATTAAACTGCTCGTCAAGTTCTTCGCAATCCTGCTAATGAGTCATTCATTTGAGTCAGGTGTATAGGGAAACCTTTAAAACATGTAGGGCAGTAGTCCCTGAGGACCAGGACTGAGAAACACTGATGTACGCTGTGTCTCAAATCCCACCTGCTGTGCAGCACACAGCTGATTCAGAAAGCCCTTTTCCTCTTAAGACAGACTGTGATGAATAGTTTCCAGCGGAGATGTCCTGATAATTATACAAGCAGCAACCAGCTGAATAAGTTAGGAACTGTGCTAGAGTACTGCAGGCAATTTACCCCTTTTTATTAAGCCCGAGCACCGAAAGCGGTGCTAATGTAAAAAGACAATGTCCAACAAATTAAAACATAGAATCAAGCTAGTACAACAAAATAACTAAAAACAGGTTATGACAAATAGACATCACAATAAAAACTTAAAACCCAATGGCACTCATACAGAACTTGAATTGAAAGCCAAGTAAAACGTGAATTTTCAGCCATGATTTCAAAGACTGTAAAAACTCTGCAGTGTGAAAACTGTGTGTTACGGCCCAGGCCTGTCAGCTGGAGGGCTTGTATGTAAATGTGAATGTGTAAATGTTTGCAGGTGATTGGCCGGGGTTCCTTCAGCTTCGTTCCCTCCCTCCTTCGTCGGGATTGGACGACGATGTCTCCGCTCCTTCCTAGCCCAGCCATCCCGGAACTCGGCTCTGCTATATAAGGCTGGAACTGCCTTCAGTGTATGCAGTTGTGTGTGTGATTATAGCACAGCTCGCTACTTGCTCCGTGTGTCTAGTGACTGCACCTGTGTGTGCATTTGGATGACCATTGTTACCCAGTGAGGGTTTAGGACAGGGGTGCCCAAGTTCGGTCCTCGAGATCTACCATCCTGCAACTTTTAGATGCAACCCTTCTCCAACACACTTGAATCAGATGTCATCTGCATGTCATTCAGCGCTGCAGAGGCCTGGTAACGAGCCAGTCATTTGACCATTTTTATGGTCAGAGTTAATAAGAAACGAATGTTGTTATGGTGCCTTCTTTTTCTTTTGGTGACTTTAATACCGGCACCCTACCTTGTTTTGTTCCTTTTATTTTATTATTGTAAATAAATCACTCATATTCTATTGCCTCCGGCCTTATTTTGTTGCTATCCCTCTTGCCCCTAGATCACCGAGGGGTCGTAACACTGTGGTTGTTCCAGCATCTTGGGTTGCTACAGCAAAAGCCTGACCAGTCCAAGAGTTCTGGCACTGGTAGAATATTGAGGGGCGAGAGGTTCTAGTGTAGCGGTTAAGTGGTCCAAAGAGGATTGATAACCAAATACGATAACTTCAGTTTGTTTTCATTAAGACTAAAAAAGTTCTGTGTTCAAATGTCTTTGTCTTATTCAGGATTTCTGACCAGTATTTAATCATGCTTGCTGCTGCAGATGAGTACAAAAGTACTGAATCTTGTCAGAGGAAATATTATTATTACTTGGCTGCACCAAAAGCTGTCATAAGGGCACCTCCTCAACAAGGCTGCCAGCAGTTGCTAATTGTTAATGTTCCAACATCCTTTCTCTGAATTCTAAAGTATACATTTAAAAGAAAACACTTAGGTTTAAGAAGGATTTTTTTCCCCATTAAATGCCATTTCACATGAGTTAGTGGACATTACTATGTAAACAAGTGTGGGAAGATAAACAAGCATATATCATGCTAGCAGTTGTTAAGTTCTGCTTAACCTAGCTTAAATTGGCCATGTTCCTTGAACTATTACACATAAATTTAAAAGAAAACCCATACAATAAAAAAATGGATTTTCTTAGAAGGTCTTATTAAATTTGAACAGCTAGTAAAAAAAAAACAAAAAAAAACCCACAAAAAACGAAAAAGCATAAAGAAATGTTTTATGCTAGCAGCTGTTTACCTGTTGCTAGCTTTTATGCTCTGCTAAACTAGCTTAAAGTAGCTGTTTTTCTTGAACTCTTAAACATAAATTTAAAAGAAATCACTTACATTTTAAAAACATTCTGCTTTTCCTTAGAAGTTCTTTTTAAATGTGTTCAGTTAACTTGATACTAGCAAAATAAAAAGCATGAATATAATAAGCATGTTTCTTGCTAGCAGCTGTTTCGCAGTTGCTAATTAATATTCCAGCATCCTTTCTCTGAATTCTAAAGCATACATATGAAAGAAAACACTTAAGTTTAAGAAGGATT
This sequence comes from Melanotaenia boesemani, assembly GCF_017639745.1. Taxonomy (NCBI): domain Eukaryota; kingdom Metazoa; phylum Chordata; class Actinopteri; order Atheriniformes; family Melanotaeniidae; genus Melanotaenia; species Melanotaenia boesemani. The sequence continues at coordinate 33,228,720 of NC_055687.1, forward strand.
TTTTGCCATGTAGTGCCATTTCACATGAGTTAATGGATTAAGGTTGTTTGGTTATTCTAAAATTACTATGTTCACAAGTGTGGGAAGACAAACAAGCATATATTATGCTAGCAGCTGTTAAACAGTTGTTAGCCTTCATGCTCTGCTTAACCTAGCTTAAATTGGCTATTTTCCTTGAACTCTTACACATAAACAGAAAAGAAAACCCATACAATAAAAAAATGGATTTTCTTAGGTCTTATTAAATTTGAACAGTAAAAAAACAAACAAAAAGAAAAACAAAACACAAAAACCGAAAAAGCATAAAGAAATGTTTTATGCTAGCAGTTGTTTGGTGTTGCTAGCTTTTATGCTCTGCTATACTAGCTTAAAGTAGCTGTTTTTCTTGAACTCTTAAACATAAATTTAAAAGAAATCACTTACATTTTAAAAACATTCTGGTTTTCATTAGAAGTTCTTATTAAATGTGTTCAGTTAACTTGATACTAGCAAAATAAAAAAGCATGAATATAATAAGCATGTTTTATGCTAGCAGCTGTTTAGCAGTTGCTAATTGTTAATGTTCCAGCATCCTTTCTCTGAATTCTAGAGCTTACATTTGCAAGAAAACATTTAAGTATAAGAAGGATTTTTTTCCATGTAGTGCCATTTAACTTGAGTTAATGGTAGGGCTGCAACTAATGACTATTCTGATGGTCGATTTGTCCCCGACTATTAAAACGACTAGTCGACCAATTGGATTATGTATCTCATGATTATTATAAATGGACCTTATTTCACTTTCTGCTTTGAAATCTTGCATGAGATTGTTAAGTAAGTCCGACGTGCCTTCTCTTTAAATGTTCGAGCATTGCAGACGTACTTCCGTGGTACACAAGGTCCGCTTTACAAATGTCACATGTATTTAATTTATTTTGTAAGTTTAATGTGAAGTTATCCCAGACGTTTAACGTTCTCCGCCGCGGTTTTCCCCTCTGGCCCGCCACCATATTTTTCCACTGGCCGACTTTATTGTGCATGTGCAACTCTCAGCAGAGATAAAAAAAAAAAAGAAGACGATGTCTCACTCTATATTTTTTCCCCCTCTTTGCGCATGTGCATTGTGCAACTCTCAGCAGAGATAGGATTAGAAGACAATGTCTCACTCTGTAGCTTTTTTTTTTTTTTTTTTCAATAGTCGACGGCTAAATTCATTGTCGACTATTTTTATTGTCGACTATTGTCGACAACGCCGACTAATCGTTGCAGCCCTAGTTAATGGATTAAAGTTGTTTGGTTATTTTGACATTACTATGCAAATGAGTGGAAAGATAAACAAGTATATATTATACTAGCAGCTGTTATGCAGTTGTTAGCCTTTTTGCTCTGCTTAAGCTAGCTTAAATTGGCTATTTTCCTTGAACTCTTACAAATAAATTTAAAAGAAAACCCATACAATTAAAAAATACTTTTTTTTAGAAGGTCTTAATAAATTTGATCAGTTGGTAAAAAAAAACAAAAACAAAACAAAACAAGCCAAAAAAAAAAACAAACAAACAAAAAAAACAAGCATTAAGAAACATGTTTTATGCAAGCGGCAACCTCTGGCGGTGAAATGTGAAGCCCATGTGGAAGTGCAAAAAATTGCTAGGGGCTGGCTCCAAAACAGAGCAAATCCTGACTCTCATGTTAAAAAGACCAACTTCACAGCAGAAATAAACATGTTTAAAGTCTGGTACAAAAATCCATTTTAGGATTAACAGGTCAAGTTTAACTTCATGACAACTGTGAGGGGGGTTATTTTTTTTTCTAATTCACCTGTTTGGATGCTAATTAATCTTTAAATATGGCATAATTAGAGGCGTGTCCTTGTGACTTATTCTAGCTCTGGAGTGTGACTCGTTAATCATCGTAGCCCCCCCCCCCCCAGCCTTGTAGTATGCACTACAGCGGTTTCGTCCGGATGTTGAAGTTTTTCTCCAAGTTTTCGCCACCGTTTTCACATTGTTTTCACACCCGAACCGGCTTTGTTGCCATGTGGACATAGCCTAAACTTTTAATTCTGTTGATGTTTTTGAGCTGGTAAAAAGCTTCTTACTGACAGCTTTGATTTGGCTCCTGAAAATCAGATCTGAGTCTATCAACACTCCATTGTTACAAACTTGGTCAGTGATTTCAGGTGTCTCCAGGTGTGTATCAATGCTCTCTTTGCTACCAAACAGAATAATCACAGTTTTGTCTTCATTTAATTGTAGAAAATTCTCCCTTATCCAAGTGTTCATTTGCTCCAGACACTGACATAGTAAGTCTATTTGGCTGCAGTCCTCTCTTAGCTGAGACACATAATGTTGTGTATCATCTGCGTAACTGTGATAATTAATGTTAAAGTTCTGTAATAGTTGACCTAAAGGGAGCATACATAAATATATATATATATATATTTTGCTTGACAGATTTGCTCTACCAAGGGAGACATGTTATATACATGGCTGCCTTTGATATTTTTATTATTTTTATTTTAATCTTATTTTCTTTAGTCTTTATATGTCAGTGCCGAACCTGACAGGGAGATAGAGGAAGAGGGAAAAAAGGACAGGATTAAAATGTGGAAATAACAGTTGTCTAGGCTGCCTAAAACACACCACAAAAAACCAATATAAACTACCACAGTACTACATGATACATAAAGAAAAATAGGATAATAGTAGTCATCAAACGTACCTGCAGAGAAACGTACCAACACACAAATATCAGCAACATCTAGTCAGAAGCGAGCACGTTTGTGAGCATGCAAGTGTGAACATGCATGTGGCCATGCAACAAGGAAGAAATGTGTGCTTGTAAGGGGGCCGTTATCACGCCGCACCTCGAAGCATCAGCAGGGGACGGGTGGGAGCCCGAGGGTCCAAATGCCCAGCAGGTCCACAGAGCACCAAGCCCAGGACGGCCAAAGCAGACAGAGCAGCAGTCCACTTAGACCAGAGCACCAGAGGGGCCCCGGCGCAACGGGGCAGGGGCACCGTCAGCACAGGGTGACGGTGAGCAGGCCCAGGGGGCGCCACAGTGCGGGCCGCACATGAGGGCAGGCACCCCACAGGCCCAAGGGCTACCCATTCCCCCCAGCAGGGTCCCGCTCAGGAATCCGAAGGGGCCCGACCGCCCCAGGCAAAACCACCGCACCAACCCAACAAGGGTTCTCGCCCCACCAAGGCTAGGCACCCCAGGGACAAGAACATGTCCACAGGTCCCCCCTCCATATCCCCCTTACTCTCCCCCCAAAAATCCTCTTTACCCCAACCCCTAACCCATTCACCCCCCCCATGCGTCTCTAGACCAGGGGTGGCCAACGTCGGTCCTTGAGAGCCACAATCCTGCAGGTTTTCCAAATTTCCCTGCTTCAGCACACCTGACTCAAATTAAATGGATCCAACAGCCTATAAGGATCTGCACAAGGACTCATTAGTTTAAGAACATCCTTTGTCCTGTGTAATGCGTTCTATGGAGGACTTTGTATTGTATGAGTTGTAAATTTGGGCTATCTGTCATTTTAAAGGCATTAAGACATATTTGTAGCCAAAATGGTTGACTAGGATTGATGGACAAATCTATCTCCCATTTTGAAGTAGGTAGGGAATTGAACAGCCACTGTTAACTGCAAGAACACATGAAACATAGACATAGATTTCAAATAGACATAAAGTTGGATGTTTCTCCTGCTCTGCCCCCAATCACACCAAGTCAGCCTGCAGGTTTCCCACTCATGCTCTCAAACCACATTGTCAAACCACAGTGCTGCTCAAAGCACAGGCATGATAAATGACACCACTTCTGGCTCAATGCAGACACATTTACAACTGACAAATAAATCCTTGGGTAAACTTTCTAACATGCAGCTGCTTCGGTAACTAAAGATAAGCTTGATATTTAATCACCAGCATGTCTCTTCTACACACATCAGCTCCTAAAAATGTCATTGTTGCAGCAAAAAATTATATCACAATATTTTTTCTAAAATAACTTGATGACGATATCACAGACGATATTGATGATTTTTATTACTTTTCTTATGTTTTGCTTAAAAGAAAATACAAATCTACACCATATCATATCTTGTTTATACCAGTTGATCAATAAAGTTCTTTGGAAAGAAGAAAAAAAAATTATAACCCTGTTTCTGTTGAGGGACTGCTACGAGAGTCCCGGTGTTGTGTTGAAATAAGCACACTTGCCAAATGATGTGTTTCATGGTTCGTGGCTGGGGTACTTATTTCAACACCACACTGACCTCCTGTAAGTGCTTTGGGGTGGGGGAGGGGTCTACGGTGGTGCTGCTTCTCCCGAGAAGAATTAAAACGATACATTCTCCATCAGTCTCCAAGAGTCTCCAATAAGACCTGAAGAAGTTGCTGGATTTATCACTACTCCTGTTTTGAAAAAGAGTCACTATAGGGGCCTAGGAATACTCGCTAAATATAGCAACAGAGTCGCAAAATTGGTAGCATTGGGGAGTAATGGCGGTGGGTCTACTTTACCATCAGAATATACAGTGTACAGCCACACTCTGCTTTGCTCTGCCATGTTTCCTTGTCCACTCGTTTGTGCTGGACAGTTGAAGGTCGAATTAAATGACGTCATTGGGCCGGAAATCGGGACTATGTAACATAACATTACATAGCATAAAGAATAGGGCTGGGCGATTAATCGATAAAATCGATAAATCGAATTTTCCATTTCTGGAGATTTCTTTTTATGAAAATCGGGATTTTTTTCCATAGTTAGTTAGCAGCAGACTTATCCCTCCCTCCACACTAGAATGGTGTTTGACAGATTTTCAGTGAAGTGACCCTTCACTCATGCCTGGGATTTAGCTGTGCGTTTAACTGCAGTGAGAAATGCTGCTCTCTACGAGATGCAGAAGTCAGCTTAACCCACAAACACTAGTTAAGAGACAACCTTCATCAGGGGAATTATTTCTGCAGTGGCTCCTGTATGATAAGGATCCAGATGGAAAGAGATCACGGATGCAGTTGTGTCGCATATTTTAATGTAAGATATGAAGTCGTTTATATGGTGGAAAAGCTATGACATTATATGCTTTATTTTTGCTGGCATTCATCTATATACACAAATAAATGTTTTTAATAAGTTTATTTATGTTTTGTAAAAGAAAAGAAAAAAATCGATTAAAATCGGAAATCGGGCTGCACGGTGGTGTGGTGGTTAGCACCGCAGCCTCACAGCAAAAAGGTCGCCGGTTCGAATCTCGGCTGGGGGGAGGTTCGAACCTTGAGGGTGGTGGCCTTTCTGTGTGGAGTTTGCATGTTCTCCCCGTGTATGCGTGGGTTCTCTCCGGGTTCTCCGGCTTCCTCCCACCGTCCAAAGATATGCATGTTAGGTTAACTGGACACTCTAAATTCTCCCTAGGAGTGTGTGTGTGTGTGAATGGTTGTTTGTCTCTATCTGTGTTGGCCCTGCGACAGACTGGTGACCTGTCCAGGGTGTACCCTGCCTCTCACCTGTTAAAATGCTGGGATAGGCTCCAGCTCACCCGCGACCCGAAATGGAATAAGCGGTCAAGATAATGGATGGATGGAAATCGGAAATCGGATTTGGTTATAAAAAATCGGAGATTTTATTTTTACGCCCTAATAAAGAAACATGTTCATGTTTCTTTATGCTATGTTAGAAACATCAACTAGCGAACCGGTAGATTTATTGACATGTTAAGCGGATGCACACCCCTAGCTGGAGCTGTGTACTCACCAGGTGGGATGTGTGGATACCTCTTGCCTGAGTGCTTCAAACTGCTGGGTCACTCCCTCGATGAGTGACTTTATGTTGTCCGTCTGTCTCCACCAATGACTTTTTATTAAAACTTCACACCTGAGGAAAGATTTGTGCATTTACCAGTAAATCAATCTGTCTCCAAGCTCACTGTAATTTACATATGATTATGCAAAGTGCATATTTGTGTTTCCATAAACACAAATGTTCAAAGAAACAACCATGCCATAAAAAATGCAAAAACATAAATTAGCATAACCAAACACATTCAGTCTAAAGATCCTTATTTGTGCTCTTATTCACATATAAACTTTGCAGGTCTGACTGGAAGTCAGCTAAAATGCAAACAAAAACAATCATAAGAATGTGTAAATAGAATTTATCTGCAGCTAAGTTGGCTTCACTGAAAAAAAGTACCTGGTAAAATAGTCCTCACACTAGAGGTAAGGGCTGTCCTGCTCATTTTGCTTATGCTGAACACTGCTGTGTGGGAGACCGCACCTAAGGATGTGCAACCGTTTGTGTTCATGTAATAAACTGAGGACATAAAGCGAGAAAGCTGCTTTGCACGCAGAGAAAGGTAGCACTGCCACTGCTTTCCTGTTATTGATGTGCACAGCACAACACCTTCTTAATGCTCACACCAGATGCTCTGCATCTCTTATAAAAACATATCAAACTCAGGTTCACAAACTCAGGATGTTAGTATCCTTTGTGCAAGCACATACAACGGTTATTACCATGGAGAATGGTTGTCATAGATGCTTATGGTTGGCCAGCTACAATCCCAAGCCTGCGTCCCGTGCCCACTTCTCCATGAGAGTCACCTTATTGCTAAATGGCAGACCTATCATGGGACTCCTGGGAATCACATTGACAAATCTTTTCAGAGACAACCTAGATTTATTTATTCAGCTTTTATTTTACTGCTGCAGTAATAATTACAATAACCAAGAATGTAAAACATTGCGAACAAGTTTCTGTCTTCTCTTAGCTTGTTTCATGTAAGTATTTGTTGCTTTAGCCATATAATTTATAAGTATTTATACCACCAGACTGATGTACATTTTGTCTCATTATTTCTTAATGTTTATAAGTCAAATACCCAAAAAATAACTTAATAAATCAGCATAAAAATCTGTTTGATGAGACAATAAGTTAAACAATTAAAAACTATTAATTTAAAGTTTTTCTTGTGTGTTTTGTCATGAAACCGTAGTGAAGTGATGAGGAGGTGGGCAGATGTAGGAACTAGGACTTTTCCTACATCTACAGGCACTGCTTTGGCAGAATTAACAAGAACTGGAACCGGGTGAGACAGGAAGCAGGAAGTAAACACAACAGAGTGCATAAGAGGAGAAAGCTCCACAAAATTAAACGGGAAGCAGCATGAACCAGAAAAAAAATACCACAACATGAAATTTTCAAATGCAAAGATTACAGAGCAACATGAGGAAACAACAAAACCAGAAACAGACTAAAACTCACAGAACTTGACAGTTTATCATCTAATCACCTGATCTAACCTACTGCAGACAAGAAATTTATGAGTGTTAATTCTAGAAAAACGAGATTACTGATGTGGGTGCTGATAATGATTTTAAGAAGCATTGAGAAAAATCTCCATCACTTGCAAGTATTTTTCTAGTAACCTTGATATGGTCCAGTGGTAAGTCACACACTGAGTTGGACATTTAACATCCATACAGTTGTCCTCTCAGTGCTCTCTGGTGGACAAACCAATGTCAAGATGCTGTTTTTAACTTTATCAGAAGTAGATGTGAATTCCTGTCATTTCTGCAGGCTGTTCAACCATCTGTCAAACTAATACTGATATAATTAAATCCAGTTTTACGTAATGTAAGCTACAGAAACAACAGCACAAACTTAGTTCATATTAGACTACACAACATGATGTTGACATATAATTATATTTTAGATTTAATTAAGTCAAGGATTCTCTTAATTAAATAAATGTACATTTTATCGTCCCAATTGTGTGTCAGTTAATATGTAATAACACAGAATTGCATATATACATATAATTTCTATGTAGTTGAATAAATTGTTTTCTCAGTTCAGCCTTCAAAGAACAGGGAAATGTGCTTTATAAAGGAAAGTAGCTTTAGTTTACAAACAATAAAAGGAATTTAACACCTGTTGATAATCGCGACATGATCAGTGTAATAACTGGGAACCAAAATCCCCGCGCGCACTCAAACTTCCAGGATGTAGTCGGAGACAAATAAAAAAAGTTCTTGTCAGAAAACTCCAATTAGCTTAGCAAGCTAAAAGCGCTGCTGTTTGTGGGTGATTATAGCAAAGCCTCTCACAATGTTGGCTGCTTTGGTCACCTAACCCACAGCTCTGAAACAAAGTAGAGAATTGGCTCGTCAGAGTTTTTTTTCTAAATTTGTTTGAGGATGATTTATGTCGGACTGCTTTCCTTTTCTGTTGCGTGAATATGATTTATTCACATTTTTCTGTCGAACACTAGCTTATCACAGCGTAGCACAACGAGGAAAATGCCAAAACGAGCTATAAATATAGAATATAAGCTAACATCTAATCTGAAACGGATAACTCACCAGTTACATGAAAATTTATCTTCCTTCATCTGCCGGTCAGGTACTTGCACACCAACACACTGCTCCACATGTGTCCACAAACGTCAATGTGTTCAGTTATAGCCAGCGTTTCAGAAAGAAGACGCTCTGCATGTGGAAATTACTGACTCGTCTTCCGGTATGCCACACCGCACGAGCTTAACAACAACAACAACGCTTACACATTTACGTTATACATATCATTTTAGATATATGAAACAAACATATTTATCCAATTGTCCCCTGTCAGAAAGTGGGGTTTATTTCTTCTTATTATACAAAAGCCGTATTTGCGTTCATTTGTAGTTTACAGAAAAACATCAGAGTGAGACCTCTTTTATTTTGCTCCTCTCTGGTAACGTAGATTCAGATGATGATTTTCCCTCTTTGGACTCTGGTGCCATCTAGTGGACAACTACGACAACCAGCCCAAACCCCCAAAATATAGCCTTTACTATTAATAGAGTTGTAATACCTGAATTTAAGCATTTTACATTAGATAACTGAGTTTGTGGTTAAAACAGCTGGATACATACATACATACACATTTGAACATATAGAGCCCCTTAATATAAATCTATAAATAATGCATATACCCAGCTAAATATATATATATATATATATATATATATATATATATATATATATATATATATATATACATACACACATGTATAACAATACACAGAACACAATTAACATGTAACTTTATCAGTTCTTACACATTTAAAAAAAAATTATACTGGAGAAAAATGGCATCAAATGAATTGCAGCTGGATTTTTATTTATAACTCTGTAATGTCCTGTTCCACTGTGTTTCCAAGAATTTTAATGTGTATATCAATCAGAGAAACCTTGTCCAAAAAAACAAACATAAAAACAAAAACAAAGAAAAAAAAATTGAAAAGTGTGGATGAATAACTTTCACTGAAGTAAGTCCCAGTGGAGTCTGAGGGCCTTTATTAAACAGACTAGACCTATTTTTCTGTCCAGTCTATTCAGTCCCTAAGTTTCCAGATTTCTTGCTGGAAAGTTGGGACGTGTCACTTTAAAGCAGAAATGCCATGTTTATTTTCCTTCCTGATTCTTTATGTGTTACATTCTGCTCATAATACATAATTCACTCTGAGGCTCACACTAACAGGTATAGAACAGAATACTGAAGTACGAGTAGAAGCTGCATCTCATCTGCTTTTAACTGGACATTTTATCCCCCGGTATTTAGCGCTGGGGCTGTACAGAGACAACCATGGTCTTTGATCTAAATATAAAATAGTCTCAAAACATCATCTGTGTCTCCATGCTACGAAAAGTTCAGTGGTTCACTGCATGTGGTCTGGAACCTCCAAGGGGTTCACCAAAGAGCACTGGGCTTTGACAATTCAGCGCCATTGTGATTAAAAGTTAAGACCATGTCCACACAGAGACGAGCTGAAGTGTGTCCGCTCTGTTATACACATGTATCCTGTAAACATGTAAAAAAAAAAAAAGAGCCATTTATAAGGCTAAAACAGTCATTTTTTGTCCATGCACAGCGAGGTTTAGTGAGGTCAGTGAGCTGATGGAGCTATGGGTGTGTAGCAGTTCATGTCTTTCCTGGTAACCTTGATTTTTCTTGCAAATTTGATTAATAAAGCATATCTGAGAAACACCACATAGCAGATGATTTGTAAGGCTTTAAGCTGTTAAATGGCTTCATTGACGGACAGGACTCGGCCAGAATATGGTATATATTGTGAGAATCTTTCTAATGAAAGCTTAAAACCAAGCATGGCTTCAGCACGGGGTGGGGCAGGGGTTCCTGGCTTTTTAGTTTTTACATGAAGGAGGTCCTCAAGGAAAATAGTTTGGGAACCTCTGCACCCGTTTATATCACTGGGAGATTTTGTTGATCAGTTTCTCTGTTTGTTTATTTTCTTTCTGACGAGGAGGCTGGATTGTGTTCATTTATGCAGTTATTGTGTGCTTGGAAACAAAATTCTCTTTGTTTTGCTTGTGGATCATTGAATTAAAATCTGTAGCAGATTCAGAAAGAACAGAGAGACAGAGAAGACTCAGATCTGTTGTAGCTCAGAGTCTTAGTTCACCAGCCTGTCAGAGCACAAAACAAAGCCACGTTCTCTGTATTTGTTCTGGCTGTGTGATGTAGGCAGAAATCACTCGTCCCACAATCCAGTGCTACTTCTTTATTAATGCCATTAATGTTATTATGGTAGGTTTATTTCTGTTCTTCCACCTCCACCAGGTGGCGATACAGTACTGTGTCCTGCTCCCTGAGACCCCGAAACGGATTAAATGGGAACAGAAAATGGATGGAAGGATGGATGAATGGGTCTTATATTGACTGTCATAAACTCAGACATGGAAACAGCATGCTCTTACTGGTCCTGTTAATAACACTGACTTCTTGACCTTCATATGTATCAAGATGTGACTTTTCTGAGCGTCATAAATAATGATAAAAATTATCTGCAAGGTTTTATATATTTTGCAGTGTTATTTGTCATTTCATAGGCTATACAGCTTTAATAAAATAAATGTATTTAGATTTTAATATGAAATAAGGTATTTCAATTAAATATGCATCAGTATGTGTTAAAAGAAATGTACTGAACATTAATCTGAGACTTTTTTTCATCCTTATAATAAGAAACACTCCACTAAATACTGGACAGATTTATTACCACGGCAACATATATCCCCTTCACTCATACATCCATCAGATCTGTCCATAAATCTACTCTTATTTTAATGAGAAGAAAGGTAATCAACAAGAAGAGACACCAGGCGTGGTAATAAATTTAGGAGAAATACTAATTGGGGTTTTAAAGGGTCAGAGGACGGTACCTGGAACATAAAGCTCTCTGTCACATGATGCCTCTCCTGTTGTGGGTCTAATCTTGTGCACTAATGGTTTCCTTAGTAAAGCTCTGCATGAAATGAATGATAGATTTTTTAGTTTTATTTAATCTGTACGAGCTGATTTTATCCATCACGCTGCTGCTCATTGTTGGACTTTGCTGAAATGATGTTTTGGGAGGCTATGTCTGGGAGATGTGGGTGTGGTGAGGAGGAAAAAAAAAAAGAAGAAAATGGTAGAAATCTCATCATTTACTATGTCTTCTGTCCAAATCCACTTTCTGTCCAGCTAAATCTTTATTACCTTTAATCACAATTAACTGGACAATTACATAGATACAATTAATTGACAACTGAGGGCCAAATGATTTATTTCCCTAACAAAACCCCCCAGTATGAAAGCAGAGAATTCCATTATAAGAAAGCTTGGTGATCAGAAGGGGTGGGGCGGGTGGGAGTTCAGAAATGGCCTAAAAACAAAAGAAAGTGTCCAGAGGGGAGGATTACATTTATCAGAGCTGCAGAGCTGCAACACAGACAGAGACGGGATCAGAGGAGGATAACTCGCAGCAAGCAGGCTTAGCGAGGCGAGGAAGAAGAACCGGAGCAATCTGAATCATAAAAGACCAATATGTGAAATAGGACAAAAAAACGAAAAGTTTTTAATTATTTTTGGCTGTATTTTGGAACATGAAATTGCTAATTGTGTCGACAATGATTCTGTAAATCCGTTATCTCCAGAAATGATTTGCTCAAGCCTTTTACGCCGTGCAGCACTTTTAAATGAATTAATTAGGCGATCACAGTAATTACTGTTTATATTGTTGTTAATGAGCCCAAAGGCATGCGAGCTGCACTCATCCAAATTACACTCATGAGGCACGGAGCCAAGAAAAGGTCCAAACCGGAATGGTGCATGTTAAATATTCCCAGAGCCTTCCTGGTTAGGAGATAACTGGGAGCATACTGGGCTACACTTTAACCCTTCATTTCCTATTGAACACACATCTTTTTCATTAACAAATGTAATTAGTTTTGAGGATTAAATAAAAGAAATTAAACAGTTTTAAGCAAACAAAGGCAAAATTATAACAATAATAATAAAAAAAAGATTCCTCTTAACGCTGAACAAGCAGGATTTATTGTGCAGAAAAAACTGGGACCTCAGATCACAATCACTGTGTCGTTGCACCTTTTTTATTTCACTTTTCATTTTGTCAGGAATCTATTTGAGCTTTTACCTTCCTGTCTGTCAAATTTGCTCTGACATTTACTGTCTGCATCTTGCCGTGTTGTTTCATCTGCAGCACAATGGCTGAGCGTTATAATAGAAAGGTGTCATTGTAGATATGATAATTCCATCAGCTTCTGTAATCAGGTTTGTGAGTGAGTGACACACAGATGCCAGCCGGAAAAATTCCCCTACTTTTGTTATTTATTAGTGAAAATGTCAAAGCAAAGGAGTTTATAATGAAGCGACCAGCGTGTTTCCAACAAAGGTGAAAGCTTGTTTGCTTCATAAAAACGACTTTCTTTTTCTTTTATATCTGGAAAAAAGGGCAAAACCCTGCTCTGTAAAACCTCTAAATGATTTAACAGTGTGGTGTTACAACTCCTTTCTTTATCAATAACTTGCAGACTTTAACTTGAACATTTTATTTTATGCCAGACAACAAGATCAGTTCATCAGAATATGTTCTGCTTGTTTAAGTTACTAGTTCCCCTGAAATATTTAAAGACAGACAATCTAGATGTTTTCTGTTTGATGAGACTGTACAGGTTGTAGCTAAAACTAATCTACAGCCATCTATAAAAGAGAAAAGAGTTTAGATGTGCTTTGTGATCCCTTGCTGTTCTATGCTGTAATGAAAATGGGCTGAAAGTGCAGGATGCAGGCAGCATGACCACAACGTTTGCAGCGTCAGGTCCAGCTCAGGTGTAAAAGGACAGACATCAGATGACAAACCCAACTGTTCCACTGATGAGGAAACAACATCAACGCCTCTAATAAGTCTCACAGACATGGTGAGAAATCTGTTCAGGAAGCATCAGATACCTCCGTAGCAGAGCTTAAAACGGTCAAGCAAGTTAAAAACCGCTACACATCCAGAAAACTCAGCAGGATTCCTCTACAACTGGACTTCCTAACAAACAGACCACAGTTTGTGAGACTGAGGCAAAGAATACACTTGTCTTTATGCATATTTTACATTTGTTTAAAGCGTTGTCTGTGCTCGTCCGCAGAAATAAATGCCACTTTCACAAGTTACAACATGAGAGTGACCAGTAGGGACAGCGTACAGAGCAGATTTACTGGATTTAAGATCAGAGGGTTGACGGAAGTAAAAATTACAGGAAGTTTCAAAGGCAAGCTTTTTAAGCAGGTAAAAACAAAACCCCTGAATCTTAACGATGTATTACTGACACTGTGGTTCAGGTGGTTGAACAGGCTGACCAATAACCAGAAGGTTGGCAGTTCAAATCCTGCTCCCCCAGTCAAGCTGTTGTTGTATCCTTGAGCAGGACCCTCCACCCTCCTTGCCTCCAGTGTCAGTGCTGCTGATGTATGTGGAGCTGGAGAGGCTGTTGGCCTGGTCTGGTTGCCAGTCTGCCCCAAGTCAGCTGTGGTTACACAAGTAGTTCACCATCAAAGAAAAATGACAACTAAATCAGTGATAGTCAAAGCTGACCAGCAGATTACCAAACCAACTAGCGGCAGCGTGAGAGAGAAAAAGGAGACGGTGAAGAAGTTGCACCTGTTTGCACGGGGAGGTGGTCAACCAGGGTTGAAGAAGTCTTTCTTATTTTTTGTTATAAAGGAGCAAAGAAAAATATCTTTCTGTTTCCTTGGTAACAATTATGCTACCCCCTGCCTGGCATACACACAAACATGCACGCCCACCCACAAACCCGATGCTGACTGCTGCTCTGAAGCTGACTAAAATCTGCTTTAAATAAACAACAAACACTGAAGCAGAGCATGTGTGATGGTTTGAAATGATGACAGAGAAAAGAGACAGAAGAAGGAATTATAATAAAATGTTTATTCTAGAAGAGAAGAGGTGTAGTGACTGTTAGAAACAGGCAGACTCTACTCCTGAGCGAAGGGAAGTGAGTGTTTCCTGAAACGATGGCCAGGCAGCTGCAGCTCTGACACACCAGTGACACCAATCAGCAGCTGTGATTGAGATGTAGTCTCAAACTGTTCTGACTTGGACCAGACGGAGCACAGAGGAGGCCGATAACAAGCCACGACATTTACAACGCTGTGACTGTCCAACGCTGAGCAGAATGAGGCTTCTACATCTGCAGGTCAGACTCTTTTAAATGACTGACTGGGCGAACGACCGCTGTCCAGGTGGGATATTTACTTCTGAAAAACAAAAAGCAATGATTGCAATACATTCATAGGAAGATACTTTTGCTGTATCCAAAATGAGCCATTTCCTCATATTAAGAAAAATAGTATGCAATAATTTTCATATTGCATATTTATAACTTCCCGTAGATTCCCCTCTCCCTCTCAGACATTTATCTAAATAGAGGCTCCCTAATTAATGTGTCTGGCAGCCTTATTATTCTTTGAGGACGATATTTTCCTGTGATGAAAGGCAGAGAAGGTCAACTTTAACAGAGCCCCGTGGGAGAGGACAGGCAGGCTGTTTGTGTCTATGTGTGTGTGTTTGAGATACCTGTGTGAATGTGATCTACAGTACAGAGTTTAACATGTGAGTGAATGAAGTGCAGCTTATATGAGTGGACAGGTGTGCTGGCCTTTGTTAGTTTACAACTTGTTCAAAGGAAACCAGCAAACTCCACAGGCTGATTTTTTAATTCATATATAATTTAGACTGAAACCAGAGTTAAAATGCTGTATAATATAGTTTTTTTATTTCATCTGCTTTTGTCAGCCTGTTGGAATTGTCACTATGAAAAACCAGAATAGCTGTAATGGTTTTGTATCAGAAGCCAAATCCAAAAACAGAGAAAGACTGAAAAGATTTCTAGAAGCACAAAGAAGCATGTAGCAGTTGGTGGGGCTGCTGCTGATGCACTTCAGAGGGGAAAATGATCAAGACTGCAGAAGAAGATAACAGTGAATCCTTGAGCTCACTGGACTCGTTTTTAAATGCATCACACTATTCCAGGATGGACAAAAAGAGACAATTCAAACAGAGTATAGGTGAGACGTGGTGGTCTGTCAGGAAGGACTGTCTGGTGCGCCCTGCATGGTGTGGCATCCACCCCAACTGCCCACTCAAACCTGCCTCCGATGGCCCATGAATGGTTGAGCCTACGTTTATTGTTGAGGTTATTATCATCATCATTATTACAAATATTATTATTATTGTAACTCTTTTTTTATTTCTTCTTTTCTTCAATTATTTCCCCCAGAAATAATGTTATTAAAACTAATGATAGTAGTTCCAGCATTGTTCTGTATTAGTCTATATTCTATATTATGTTTACAGATTTTTCTATAATACTTTACATGATATGATTAACTATGATTTATGGTCAGCAATATCAACAATGTATTAGTTGGAAGGTGGCATCCAAACACACGCATGTTAGGTAAACAGGTCACTGTGAATGTGTAAACGTATACGTTTAAATTATAACTTGTAACTGCAGGTATAAAATAAAATGTTTTAACTGACCATTTATCGATTTATTGACTGTATATGGTGGCTCAGAGAAGCAGTGGTGCCACAGACTCATTTTAAGTCTGGAGGGAACAGGCTTTTAAAGCTGTGGTCCTCAGACTGTGGAGCGCTTTGCTGGTGTCTTTATGCTGCCTTGATTCTGTTTTAAGTTTAAAAAGCAGCTAAAGGCCCTTTTTTTTAGGCAGGCTTGTAATTACATAAAGCCTTGGTTTGATGTTTTTATGTCTCTTTGTTTTATGCTATATTTTATGTTTGCTCTTATCTCCCTTTTAAGTTCTTATCTCCTGTTTTTTCTTTTTTTTGTACTACGTGATTGCTTTAATTATTTGGCTCTGTTTTTTTTTGTTGTGGCTTTAACTTGTAAAACTGCTATATAAATAAGCTTTACTTATTTACTATCACAAATCTGAAAAAATGGATGATATGGAAAATAAAGATAATAAAAGAAAACTAACAGTATGAACTCAAGATATCTCATATTTAGCCTTGCCAGCATAATTTAATTTGTTAATATACATCAATATTTTGGATTTAGGACTCAAGAAACACACACAAAAAAAAATGTTTTTATTTTAATCAGATTAGTTGAACAGGCATTTTGATACAAAAATGTTATCCGAGGAAGGCTGATTGTATGAGGACAAAGCTGAGCAGAGAGTCTCCACTTTGGCAACAAGATCATGAGAAAATAACAGAAATTTTTCAACTCTGTGACCCTCAAGGAAAGATTGAAGAGTCAGGGCATAGTTCTCTTACAGTGCATAGTATCAGAAAAATATGTCAGGAATCTGGATTCATTTGTAAACAGCAAGGATGCAAGCTGAAAGTGAACACTGAGAGCTCCACTGAATGAAGAACTACCATTTGTCAGTAGCTGAGAGAACCACATGGAGAAGGATTACTCTGAGAAACCTTCGTTAACCACTGCAGTGCAACACTTAGAGATGGTTCTTATACTTCTGACACTGTGCAATCAAGCCTTTGTTAACCATCAACTTCTCAGAGCTAAAAACATCTGGAAAAGAAGCCACACAGTAAAAAAAACATATGTTGTGGTCAGATGTAACTTTTTCCAGATTTCCTTTCTTTGCTCCATATCCTTAATGCCAAAATGCCTTTTAAATGTTGTAAAAAAGAATGACCACCTCATGAATCATGTAAAAGCTTTTTTTTGAACATATTGCATGTCTGAAATATGGAGGTGAAACAAGGAAATTAAGTCAATGAAAACATTTAATGTATTGGGTTCATATGGTGTACAATAAATAAAAAAGTAAGTTAATCTTGTAGTCACTTTTTTCTTTAAATGTATTGTTTAGGTGTATTTTTGCAGTGGAAAGCTCAGCCTTTCACTGTTTACACAAACTCTTCATAAAAGCCAAATAGACCATTTATGAGATCCAAATGAAACACATTCAACAGAACAAATAAATAAATAAATAAATAGTAGTCAAAGTATATATTAACAATTGCACATGTACATAATACGCTGATGCCTGCAGGTGCAGGATGTACCAGTGATGGACAAAGAGCTGAGTATGGGGAACTGGTCGGCCAGTTTGTAGAATGGTGCAGAAACAATCTTGAACACAAAAGAAAGCAAATAAAATAAAATAAAACACACTTAAGAAAACATAAACACAAACAAAACAAAAGAGAAAGAGGTTATTGTAGATTTTAGGAGGAATGGGAGTAAGCAAAGCACTGTTTACATCCTGGGAGAAGAAGTGGAGGCAGTGGATCTTTAAATATCTTTAAATATCTGCACCAGGATGTTTCCTGTCTTCTTTCAGTCTGTTGTGGAAAGTACAATCAGCTTTGCAGCATCTGCTGAGGCAGCAGCATCAAAGCCGGAGACTCAAAGAAGCTAAACAACGTGATCCAGAAGGCTGGTTCGGGAATAAATCTGGAGCTGATTGTCCAGAGAGGAATAGTGGATAAGCTGCTGAACATAACAGACATTTCTTCACATCCTCTACACAACACAGTGAGGAAACAACAGTGTGTTCAGTCAGAGGCTTCTTCAACTAGCTGCAAGACACAATGGTATAAGAGATAATTCCTGCCAGCAGTCATCACACTAGACCCCTGGACAGGTTACCAGTTCATTGCAGGATCATGATTATTTTATGTTTGACTATAAAAATATTTTTAAAAAATTCCTTCAGTATAAAAATGTCTTACAAGGGATTAGTTTAGTAATTTTAGTTTGACTTCATTTCACTTCATTTTGTTTAATTTCATTGCAGTAGTTCCTTAAAAACCTCAAAAATGACCTGCATTGCTGCAGTAATTCATCACATTAACCCTGTATGGTAGCATTGGGTAGAAATGTGCTGTCTGTGTAACGTATAACAGGCTTCAGACTTGCTTTTCTTTCATCATCTGTTTTTTTGTTGACTTCAGGTTTCTACAATACTGCTGAGGCTGGTAAGGACTGGACACCGATCCAATCCTTTACACAAAACTAAACGAAACAAACTTCAAGACTGGCACAGATATGAACGTGATTTAGGGCAGAAGAACCATTTCTAGTAAAAAAGACAATGTTTAGTGTTAATTGGGCCAGATTAATTCACAGGTTCTGTAGAATAAAAGAGATTTGTTTTGGCTTTCTGTTTTTACTTAGCTACCTAACTTACCTCATGGGTCCTGCTGTAAAAACTGATCTGTTCTCAAAATCACCTCTCATATAATGTTATTTTCTTTCTTTTTTTATTTTTAAATATCTCATCATGACCTGGGTCAGCTACACTTTTGTAGCCTACAGGCCAGTAACTGCTGTGTGATAAGAGGAACACCACATGGTTTAATTCTGAGCCCTGAAGCTGCTGGGATAGTGACTGGCTGAAACCTGCGGTAATGAGATCTGTAATTAGCACTGACCAATCAATGGGATAATTGCAGTGCAAGACTGATGGACTGTGAGGGGAAAGGAGGGGTTGGCTCCATATTGATTTCCCCCCAAACCAATTAGTTGGTTTGGACCACTTTGGAGTTTTGGTCCCCAGCCATCTGCTTCCAGAACGCGGGGAGAAGAAAACATACTGTTTTATAGACTTTAGGTTGCACAGATTCACTTCCTATCTGAGTATGGAGGGAGTCTAAATAAGAATCTTTGTCTATAAACACAGGCTATATTTTAACATAAACACTGAATTAAAAGAAACCATGTTGTTGAAGGATATACATACTATGTTTTTTATTTGTCCTGTCCAGCAACATAGCAAGCAGAATCATGGTCTGCTGTGTTGTGCTGAACAAATTTGCTTTACCTGGAGGAGCTTTATGGACATAAAGATACACCAGATAGAAAGCAACAGGATCAGTTCCTACCAGACCAGGCGCTACAGGTAGGTCCAGTGGGCCCAGTGGGCAAGGTCCGCACATTCACAAATCAGGCCCTTCCATCCAGGAACTAACCTTTTCATTTTCATTTGTGTACTTTTGAATATTTTTTAGCGGGAGGAAGAACGTTCTCTGTGTTTTTTTTTCTTTCGAAACACTAGGTGTCAATGCTACTTATTTTGCCTCTAATGAAGTAGTAGACTGATATCTTCTGATAACAGACATTAGAAAATGGTTCAACAATAACACTAAAAAGAAAGGGACATGTGTCAGGTGTCATGTTGCAAGAACTAACTACTTCCAGTAGCTTGGATGATTCCAGCAATGGGACGAGACATTGCTTTCCATTTCTTCCTGTAATAATGTCCTCTTGCGTTTCTTTGATGAATCAGCCACGGTGCATGTTCCAAATGACTAGTGCAAGCGTGTTGATATCCAGATGATGGCATGACATGATGGAAAGCAAACTCAGCTGTGATGTGATGCAGCATCCTAAAAGAAAAAAACTGTACATAATGAAAGTCGCTGTACCATCTAAATGAGTCAGAAACACATTTTTAAGGTCAGAAAATTACATAGTGCTACTTTAACTGGCAATTTGGAGGGGTGTGTTCTGAGTGGTTGTTGAGTTTGCATGTTCACTCCTTTCTGGGTACTTCAGCTTCCTCCCACAGGCCAAAAGCATGCATGCCAGGTTCAGTTGTGTTTCTAAACTCTCCCTTGGAGTGTATATGAGTGGTTGTTTGTGTCTCCCTCAATGGTCCTGCCGTGGAATAAGTGGGTATAGCTGATGGATAGATGTATAAATTGAATTGAATTTGAGCTGATGAAATCCAGGAATGATTATTTATTAGTGGCCAGGCTGCCAAAAAGTCTCACGAGTGCCTGTTTAAGACTGCTGGATAAATCGAGTTCTTTCTGAAAATTATATTAAAACATGCATTTATCTCTTTTTTTTTCCCCTATTCTCTTTTCTTTTAGTTTATATATATATAAATATATATATATATATTTAAGGTGGTAATGCATTGTTTTAACCCTACAATATAGCCAGGAAACATATCATGCCATGGGCCCTTTGAATTTTAGGTTATCTCCCATAATATATAATTCTTTAAAAATATTCTAATGTATGATTCCTCTGCAAAAATGTTTTATTTTTATTCACATGTTAAAATGCTCTACCTGTATCTGAATATCTTTTCCATCCTGATATTTTTTCTTTATTCCTGCACTCCTGTGTCCAAAATTGTAATATTACATAACCAGATCTTCTATTAAAGAAGTACTAAATGTATATATGTTGTGTATAACAATTTAATGTATATAACTTGTTCTGGTCTCATATTTTATTGAAAGTTAGTGTTGACTGTATGGCTCCTGAAGTTAATTTCCCTGATGCAGGGAAGCCTGTCTTATCTTATCTTCTATACTGCTGCTTGTGTACTGGGTGTTATTACAATTACAGAGAAACCAACATATGGCTGTTTAGAATGGAGTAATTGTTGATTTCTTTGTTTACAGGATCTTTTTTCCTGTCTTTAATAAAAAGAGTCTTGACGGGTATTTTCCAAACAGGACTCTGGAGGACTCCATAATAATTTTCGTTCAGATTACATATGAAGATTTTTTTTTTGTTTTTCAAACATATTCTGCAACCAAGTCCTCTCTTCGCTCATTATCTTCTTTTTGCTGAGGTGAACACAGACACGTGCAAGCCTGGTATTGATTTCGAGAGCTATTTCAGTCTTTTTTACCCATTCGTGTGCTAGTAATGTGCAAAAGGCCAGTCTTTCCCTGAAGTGAAGCCATTAATGCATGCAACCTGTCCACCCAACCATAATAATAGAGCCACTTGAGATCAGCACTACCACAGCATTTTTTCTCCTTCTTCCTCTTCTTTCCAGAGACCACAATCACCAAAATTGTTTTGTGCTTTTCACTGAAATGGTAGATGGATCTCTAATTATAATGACCTCCTCTGAAAAGGTTGAGCCATAATTGGAAAACAGCCCTCGAGTACAGGCCATCTTCTGTAGAAGTGGCTGGAGTGGAGGAGGAGGGATTTTTTTAGGCTCTGACATCAAAATAGCAGAAATGATGAAAAAAATGAGAAATATTTTTTTTTTCTTTGTTGGTTTCATTGGCTTTGTCACAACATAAATTTGTCACAGATGTAAACTGGCATAGTGGAAGCTGGGAAATAATAATGACTAATGAATGAATTAATAATAATATAGTACAATAATAAATGTATTTTTTATCATAATAATACATTTCACTTCATTTACCCGTCTGGGAATTGAGCCTCTGAACTTTCCCCATCTTTAGATTTACTGCTATATGTCGGTGCCTGGGGAGCAGTTCCTCAGGGGCCCAGATTGGTTCACCTCTCATGGCAAACTGGGGACTTGAAACCAGGCGCTCCAGACCCCAGGCCACCTTTGTAACTACTAGACTACCACTTCCCACCATTATGTGGCACTTTTCACAGGTGTAGAATCACAAGTGCTTCACAACAATACAAACAAAATAAATGATATACAGAGATTATAGATTTAATAACATTAGTTAAAAACAGAAAAAAAAAAAAATGAAAAGCGTCGTTTAAGCCCCTGTTTAAAAAAACTAAGTATATGCACTGTAGTACATCTATAGCGTCTCACCAGCAAAGGGAACGAGAGCGTTCCGCATCGTAGGTGCTGCTGCTTCAAAACAGCAATCTGTTGCGTCTTGAAAGGAGGAACTGGATCATGCAAGGCTCTCACAGTTAGGGTCAAGATGTTAAAATTTTATTTAAAATTCACTAATACGGGCAGCTAAAACGGCCATGATCTGGGCTTGTTTGTGTGTTGTTGTTAAAAGCCTTGCAGCAGAGTTCTGGATGATTTGATTGCAGTCAAGCTCCTTTTTTAAGCTGGTCAAAGGATGATTACAAAGGTCCAGAAGCGAAGATGAAAAAGCACGAATAATCATCACCAATTTCAATTTGGACACAAGACAGAAGAAATAGTTTTTTTTATTAACGGTTCAGACACTTCAGGGACATTGCTGAGTCAGATTTAACACCTTGGTTCTGATCAAAGGGCTGGACAGATGTTTTCCTAGAGGGATGACACTGTCAAGGCCAACAGTTAAGGTTTCTGTTTTCTCAGAGTTCAGATTTAAGTAATGATGGAATATTGGAATTTTGGCCGATATCGCAACACCAATACCTCCCACCCCCCAAACCTAATAGCAGAGATCATCTCGTTTCCTCAGTTGTAGAATTAAAGTAGCTACAGTATAATTCTGCATGTCATGTCTCTGTGTTATGTTGGCCTGTTGGCAAATGCCGACCTAAAAAAAAAGCTCAAAATGATAATTTTTTTCTCCTTATTTCAAAAAAAGAAAAATATTTCAACTGCATTTTGTACATCATGTCAAACTGAATCATGACAATTGTTTTAAATCAAAACAAAATATGTTAATCCTATCCTACTTAAAACAGACTTGGAATATAACCTCCCAGCACCTGTAGTTTTATCAGTTAATTATATTGGTGAAATTCTGAAGCCGATACTGATATCATGCCAATAATATTGTGCATCTCTAGTTTTAAATTTTATCACTATGTTGGACAAGCAGTTAAGGAAGAGAGTTTGTGGTCTTAAAAAGGTAACACAACTAGATATAACACAGTTAAAACAGAAAAAATGTTTAAAAAAATGTTTGAAAAACATTTAAAAACAAATCTAGTTAGATGGAACCATGATAATTATCTAACAGGTACCCAAATACATCAAGTTGACCCAGAAATATTTGCATTTAGTTAAGTCAACAAAATGCTTTCTCCCTAAATTAAAGTATTTAGTTAAATTAAACTTAAAGTAGCCTATTTAAATTCATTTTATAATTTTATATGCTAACAAACTAAAAACCCTGAATAATGCAACCACTGCTGAGTTCATTTAGCAAATTTGCAATATTTGTCTAAAATTGGGTGATTTTAAAAAAATTGAGCTGCTCTGTTACTATTTTCTCCAAAAGTTTTGACAGGAAAATAAGTTTGGATATTAGCCTACAGCTCGATTAGATACTGGATCAACAAGAGCTGCTCTGCTTTTTACAAGTCTTCTGTCGTTTTTTAAAAAAAATTAATTCAAAGAACGTCTGGCAAAGCATTTTCTATACACCATGCAACAGAAAATTAAGTAGAAAATTTTCTTAGGGAGAAGAAGGAAAGGAGGGAAGAATTTTCTCCAGAAAAGAAAAAGGTTTCATGTAAATCAGAAAGACATTTTCCAGCTTGTTTTTCTGCCCATGTTGCATTTACATATATTATTTTAGCAACCAAATCAACATTGGATGACTCATGAATCTGTATCTATTGTTCTTTGTGATAATTTCCCTCCGACTCATCAGAACGTAGCTCTGTCTGTCTGCAGTGTGATGCTACCCATCCTTTTCCTTTTTTGAAACCATCACAATGGCGCCGCAAGCAAGAAGAGAAAACTGCTTCCTTAAGCACACTCTCTCCTTCCCTTTTTTGTCTTCAACAAAGCCAGTTTATTAATCCAAAGGGGGAAGAGAAGAGAAGAGATGGGAGAGAGAAAAAAGAAGAAAAAAGTGGGAAAGAAAAGAAAAGAGAGCACAAAGGCAAGTCAAAGCAGTTTTGAATTTCATCTCATTTTTCTTTGAGAACTGTGGGGTGGAGAGAGAGAAAAAAAAGAAATCAATTATGGAGCACACCTGAATATTATTTCGAGCACCCAGCCACCCAGTCGCTGCGTGTCCCCCTAGAAAACCAAATTACTCAGCAAACTTATCGCTTGCTGTAGCAGGTCTGGTATTAAAGAAAACAATCAAGCAGGCTTGGATTAATCTCTGACGGGCGCCTTATCTTTAACTTGCACCTTTGTTATTTTCTGATGAGCTGCTCTTTTTTCTCGCCACATTGTACCATACCTCACTGCCCCCTTTCATTTTCTCTATGGGCCACAGCAGAGGACCTTTCAGTTTATTAAAAAACCCTTTATTTGTGAAGAACAAAGAGGAGGCGAAGGCAAACAATAAGGTCAGGCAATCTCCTTTCTGCCAGCAGTCGCTCACCTGTTATGTGGAGTGTTATCAGTGCTGGGGAGGGATTCTCTGTAGGTGAGGGAGATGGCCAGGACAGCAGACTGCTGTGGCTGCATGTGAGGGTTGAAAAAAAAGCTGATTGACATATATCAGCCTCCAGCCATGGACCTTTTGGCTACTCTTTATATCAAAGAAAAGAGGCCTTTGGCTGCTGCACACTCTGCTGTTATACAGGAGAGATTCCCAGAGCAGCACTTCATATTCGTATTTTACATATAGACCCGGGAAAGTCGTGCATATACAACAGAATTACATTAACAATGTCACTGTAGCTTCATTTAGCCTGTGGCTGATGGAAGAGGATGGAGAAAAGATGCCTCAGATTGCTTGCTGTTGTTTACCATTGACCCTCAAATCTTCCACCATTTGTCCTTGAAAGCATAAGAGAAACACCTGACACAGCTGGGCTCAGCCACACATCTGAAACCTTGTGCTTTGTCAGGGTGACAGATGTGTATTGATTGAGACATTCATAATACTGATGCATGCATAAGAAAAGAGATGGAAATATGAGAATGTGTTATGGAAACCACAGTCTACACAGTGACCAGAATTAAAGAAAAATTTTAATTTAGAATGAATTATGAGGAATTATGGCAGTTTGGTGTAACACAGTTTTGTATCCCACCAGAAAGATCCCGATAGAGTCTTCGCTCTGAGTCAATCCTGGTCTTGCCTTGATTCCATTAAATTCTTCCCGCCTGAATCTGAGGGAACATCGACTGTGACAAGTGTTGCTGTTCACCTCTTCCCTGTTATCGTCTTCCACCCACAGAGCCCCTCCATCTCTCTCTCTCCTCTTCTTCTTATCGCCTTTCCTTCGTCTGGACCCTTCCATGGTGCAGAAGACAGACACAAAGTACGTTCATGTTCAGATGCCACAACTTTTACACAGCACAAGTTGCCGGACTCAAACATTTAATGTGTAAGTGTAAATATTTCATAACACAGAAATGCAGTCCACTGCAGCAATAAAAAGGCAGCAGTGTTTGTGTATCTTGAACTGCAGCTTCTTGTACTTTCATACCTTATGCCTAAACAAGGGCTAAGTGTAGATTTAATCTTAACAGGAACCTCCGTTTCAGTACTCCTCTGATTTAACCTATAAAGACATGAGGATCTCACTCTGTTCACACATGTAGTTTATAATATGAACTGTTAAACTGTTGATCTGAAGATAATTAAAACACTGTGAAGATTCATGACCCACACTGTGTGCATGCACACACACAGAAAACATCAATAAAAATAAGCTGGAGCAAAAAAAGAGTTCCATCTCAGGTATTCTAGGAGTGGCCATCGGATTTAAAATGATGCCAAAGCTGACGCTGATAACATATACCCACCAGCCACTTTTTCAAGTTGGACAGTTTTTTCCTTTCAAAAAGGTGGTGGAAACATTCCTCAGAGATTTTGCTGCATTTCTGCTGCAGATTTGTTGGCTGCACATTCCACCGTTCCACCACATCCCAAAGCTGACCTACTGAAGTGGTTCCCCACCTATTTTCCTTGAGGACCCCCTTCATGCAAATACTGATAAAGCCGGGGACCCCCTGCCCCACCCTGTGCTGTATTGTATTATTCTGTCCTTTGATGAAGCCAAAGATAAATTAACAACATGTAGTCTTTTCTTTTTTCCATATAGGGACAAATCACCTGCCCTGTGGTGTTTCTCAGACACATTTAAATAATTAAATGTTGCAGGAAAGATCAAGGTTACCATGATAGAGATGAAGTACTCCACCACTGTAGCTCCACCAGCTCAGTGACCTCCACAAACCCCCGAACATGGATAGAAATTGATTGGATGCATAAGTTGTAGCCTTACAAGTGCCTTTTTTATTTATTTTTTATATTTTCCTAATGATGCATGTGTGAAAATATTGCATGGCAGATTCTGATGACTCCCTTTTAATGACTTTAAGATCTGGTTTAAAAAGTTTAGGTTTGATTGGGTTTCAGGCTCCCAAAACATCAGTTCCATGTGAACTAAATGTCCAGATGATTAAAAAAACTTGAGCGGACGCACTTAAACTCGGATCGGCGTGGACATGGTCTTAGATTTTAAACACAATGGCTCTGAATGGTCAAAGCATCAGGGACCCCTTGTGCTCTTTGGGGGACCCCCAAAGAGGGGTCCTACCCCAGGCTGGGAACCACTGGTCCAATGGATTAAGATGTGGTGACTGTGGAGGCCACTGGAGTAGAATAAGCAGCTGGAAATGATCTGAGGTTTGTGACATGGCACATTATCCTGCATCAGAAGATGCTACACTGTGGTCATAAAGGGATGGACATGGTCAGCTACAATACTCAGGCTGTGGTGGTTAAATGATGGTCAGTTGGTACTAAGGGCCAAAAGTGTAGTGAGAGAATATCCATTCATAATCATGTTTTTGTATTCTATATAATGTTGTTGATTATCATTTCTTCTGTGCATGTCATTTTCTTTAGATAATTTGAGTTTGAACTTCTGTAAAAAATGCAATATACACAAAGCTGGGTTGAAATTAAATAGTAAACATTATGTATTGTACATGTGTGCCTCATCTTCATGTATAATTTAAACACTCTAATCCCGGATTAGTTCAGTTTACTAGAAATTTTCTAGGAAAACTGTTGCCTTAAACCTTTCTAGTTTTTACAAATCCTGAAACTTAACATGTCAAGCTGTATCAACATGGCCAAACATTAGAATTTACTTGAACCCATTAGTTCACTTATCGAAATTTATTTAAAACCTGTAGTAGTTTGAAGTAACTCTCTTATATGAGATTTACACATACTGTTCTGCTTGTTCATTGAACCTTAACATACATTTAGCAATAACTTTTAGATGTAATTTCACATCAGTTTATGGACAAGCAGTTTATTAATTAATTTATTTATTAGGTAATTTATCATCCTTGCCTGGTGAAGACAAAAGAAATAAAAATAACAGTTTTTTCTACTTATAGATGCATGTCTTGCTCAGTTACGATCAAAGTGCTGTTGCAAAAATAAGACAAAAAAGAAAAAACAAATATGAAGGATTATTTTTATTATTATTATTATTGAAACAAACAAAAATGACACAATCCTAATTGTGTCTAACTCTTGATTTTTGCAAATAATTGATCTCAAGGAAGCAGAATTTCTTAATCCATCAGTCATCCAGCTCATTAGTCCTACTCCTTTATCCTTAAAGCTTTAAGCTGATTATGTTGAACTTTTTCAAAGCTGTTTGAATTTGTATTTTTTTCTAACTGTAACACAAATTTATTTTCATATATTTGGATTTCATTCTTAAGAAAACTTTTTATTTGAATAATACTAAAAAACACATTAATCATATCTCAACAATCTCTTTTCACTTTTCTTTTGAAAGCAAAATGGCACCAACTGATAAATAAAATAAAAGGAAAATCATTGTTGAGCTCAGCTGGTTCTTGGTGGACTCTTCCGGTTCTTGCTGTGCTCTAATAAAGACCTGTGGTGGACCCCACCATCTCCTCATAGTGCTGCTGACTCACAGCACTCATGCTTTCTGCAGCGTTGGGAGGGATAATGGTGAAAGGAGCGCTCCTTTCTCATTTCCTTCCCTCCTCTTCTCCTCCTCTCATCATCCTCCACAGCCGGGGCTTCATTGTGGCCCTGTGTTTGCATTGTTTGATGTTGTTCTAGAAGTAAATAGACGCTGCAAACACTTGACACAGTTGTTAAACAGAGAGCGTCTAAATGTCTCCTAACTCGACATCAAACACTATGCTAATGTCTGTTGCATTAGTGATAGGAAGTGCGGTGGAGCAGAGGGAAGCGTGCAACAGCAACACAACTCAGTGCAGCACAACACAACACACCTAGAGTACCACAGAACAAGATAATGAATACAGAGAAGCATGAAGAGGCTCTTTGTTCATTTTAAGGGTGTGTTGGGCAGGTTTGCCTTTCTCTGGATACAAGAACAGCAGAAAAGTCATGTCAGGGGTCATTTGGAAAAGTTACATTTAAGAAATTTGTTTTCTTGCACGATCTTATTTTTGACAGAATTGCCTCCAGTAACCACTAAAGTGTTTGTCCAGGCAGGCTGATAATTAGGTTGTGTATCCCCAAATGCATGTGCTGCATTCAGGATATTTTCTATCAATTCTCACCTATTCGTTTAACCACAGAGAGAAAGAATAAAAAGATGTGATACAGATATGTCAAACTTGATGTCAACCTTTTAAATAAATGAAATGGAAAAATTTTTTTTTCATACAGTTTTTCATGTAAACGATGAGTTTTCCTCACACCCCAGAGCAAGTCATGGTGTTCCTCGTGGTTCTGAGTTTGGTCTGATACTTTTCACTTTGTACATCCTGCCATTAGGTAATATGATTATATAGCATGGTATAAATTAGTGAAACTCAATTATACTTATTGATTAAGCCTGATTAAACCAATCAGTTGGTCAGATTCCAAATTTATATTAAAGGCATAAAAGTCTGGAGACTGAATTTCGGCTTCTACATTCAGGCAGACTGAAGTTGTCGTTGGACCTCAACACCTGAGGAAGACTCTGTGGAGAAATGTAATTACTCTGGATAGTTTTACTCTGGCTTCCAGAACTACAGTGAGGAGCCTTGAAGTTATTTTGGACCATGATCTGTTTTTTGACTCACATATAAAAAATGCTTCTAAGACTGTCATATTTTACCTAAATGAGGAGCATCCTGTCTCAAAGTAATGCAGAACAACTAGTCCATGCATGTTTTTTCCGAGTCGGACAAATTCAAATTCTTATTATTAGGGTGTCCAAAAGAAATGTGCTGAAAAGAACCTTGATCAGACCCCTTTCTGTGGAACCAGCTTCAGGAAGCAGACACCTCTCCTTACCTTTAAAAACACACAGTTTTAGCAGATTTTCTCAATGCCTCTGAAGACTAATTCCATCCATCTTGCATCGTACCTGTGCTGTGATTGCTCTCCAGCCAGTAAAAGACAGTATTGTTGTAACTCTTGTCTTATCACTTGTTCTATTCCTTTCTCTCTATCTTTTCCTCTGTTAAAGTATACTTGTGTTTCTGGCTAGCATGTGACGCAATGTATAATCACTGTGCCATCAAACGACTTAGAATGCAGAGTTTAAAGGTTGGAAAGTTGCGTAGTGTATCTTTAACCCTATAACGCTCTATGCATGATATTTTATACAAACACTATCTGAGACATTTTGCATCATTTTATGGTAAACACTTAGCTCTAAACCCTGTTCTACACAATCTGATACTTGTCTTCTGCCCCTTGGTGAATACACTAATGCACTACAATAATTTTGACATATCACACGGCAATAAACTGTAAATATACAAAAATTATTTTTGGTTTTTACATTTTGTTAAAGGACCAAAAAAGACTTCAGATTAAAAAAAAAAATCTGGCTTTTCTCTCCATTTTTCTTGGGTCGGGCTTTAAAGGGTTAAGATTAGGTTTCAGACTTTTCTTTTTGATGTATGGCATAGTTAGGGCTGGCTTGGTGACCTTTAGTTCTGCTAAAATAGGCTTAATCTGCCGAGAGACATCCCATGATGCACTGACCACCTCCCTCCAATAGTCTGCTCTCCTTACTGTCCATGTATAAATATAGGATAGTGTTGTTGTCATTAGTTTGTGTTTTTTTTTTCTTTCTTAGCAGGTATACCTGGCTTAGATTGTTGCTAGTTCAGTCTGCTGCTTGTTTTTACTGTTCTCTGCGTTCCCAAACGGTCCAGACCAATGGCCGCCCTTCCAGGTTCTGGTTCCTGTTAAAGGGAGTTTTTCCTCTCCACTCTCACCCAGTGCATGCCCAGTATGGGGACTGAACCAATGATTTCAAGTAATCTGTTGGTTTGGCCCCGTTCACACTATAGCTGAATTCCAATTTTTTTTGCCCATATCTGACTTTTCAGATTTTTGTAATGACAGGAACGGTGCAAATCTGATTTTTTTTTCAAAATCAGACCCTGGCCATATGTGGTCCGAGATCGGATACATATCCAGTGTGTGTGGAAGCGATCTCAGTCTGAACACTCACATATCCAGTGTGTGTGGAAGCGATCTCAGTCTGAACACTCATGCCACATTTCATCCGACTTTGACGGCACAATTCTGCTGTTTCACAATATTTACTGTTGTTGTCTTTTCCTTTTTTATATTATTGTAAATAAAAACAACAGAACACCACCATCACTTTAAACGAACTAATTAAGCAAATTAACGCAATGAAGGGAGGGATGGGGGTGTATTTACAATTAGAATGTGGTAACGTTTTCTATCCTACATCGTCGAGTCGGGTCCAGTTTTTCTGGAAGATATCCACAGGTCGGGTTTGGTAATGATCCTAACGGGTTTGGGTGAGTCCGGTTTGGTAAAACTGGACCCGTGCAGGAGTCTGCACAAACTCAGTTGCATTGTCGGTACATCTCTGTACAGAAGTAGGAGCAGCTGCTCCACAAAAGGCCATTGTTAACATTTGTGCTCTCCTTTTTCTCAGTCTCCTTCTTTCATTCATCAATGGGGCATAATTGTATCGGTTCAGACTGGGAAAGTACTTCCAAATAGATAAACATGAAGCAGCCATTACACCCGTAAATACTGTGTGACGTCGTGTTCTCCATTGTGCATGCGTGTCACTTCAAGGCCACATACCGTTCACACTTCAGTGGGATGAAGGTCACATTGAAATGATGATGCAAGCATTAAGACCTGCAGTGTGAACAAAGCCTTAGCAATAATTTTTATGAACTGGCTTTTAATGAACACAGCTGTTATTCTGCAAGGATCTTCAGATCTTTAAGATTTAGAGGCTTTATTCCATCACTCTTTTTTATTTTTTAAGACTTTTAAATGTTTTCCTCTGAATTATCTGTAGTGCGATCTTCTCATGAAGTCTTTCCTTTTTTCCAACAAATAACTCTTGACTTTTTCAAAATCCTTCCTTGTGAGTTTTTTTGATCCTGTCTTTTATAAATGAAATCCTAATTGGTTGGTATCCATGGAGACCAGCCTTGTGCCCTCTCTGTTGGAGTGTCTGCCTTGAAATGTTGGTGCCAGAATACCTCAGAATTGTCAGGAAAGCCTTGTTAGTGATCCTTGGAACTTGGACCATCCTTGGAAAAGTAGCTTACATTAAGAGGAAAACATGTGGCAGTCAGTAGAAAATTCAGGCTTTGGGCAGTATCTGAGACCATCCAACAACATGAATCACAAAATCAAAATGGAGAACAGAGAGTGACCCTGCCTGATCACAATGCTAAATCCATACCAGAACTGAGAGAGGAACCTCTGGGTCCAGATGTTTGAGAAAGTCTACACACCTGAGTTATTGGTCTGTTTTAAAGAAAAGCCAGCCTAGCTCAGTTATTAACCAAGCTGTGTTATGGACAGGTCTAATAATGTTATCTATAATCAATGAAAATATGAAACTTCAGTTGCTTTACTATGTGTGGAGGTCGAGGCAACCTTGTTAGATAAAACTTATTGGTCTAAACAGAACTGTGAAGATGCTGTGATAATTGTTCGTTTCCTTTTTTCTTTTCGTTTGTCTAATTTTCTTCTGATTTCAAGGATCAAAGATGGTGGAGTGCTGAGGAGTTTGGGTGGTGCATATGAAGATGTGGATGAAGCTTGCAGGGTTTCACTACTGTTGTCATTGTAGCTCAATGTTGTGTTTTTTTTTTACTTTGATTACCTTTATTTTAACAATACCTCATTTTCATCAGCACATGTTTTAATGTTTAATTTTTTTAAAAAAGAGAAAAAGTTGTAAAATCTGATTATTTGTTTTACCCATTTTTAAATATCATTCATCAAGCTGGCAGAGCAGCCAATGATTTACTGGACTGTCTTGAGCTAAATTCTACATATTGCAACCAAAAAGTGACATGAGTAGTAAGTCATTTAGAGAGGTGCAGAACCATCCATGCTTACCTCACTGATGGTGTGTTTGAGGCTTCAGAGCATCAGGATTGTTCTTGTCTGACTGCTTAGCAGAAACTGAAACTCGGTTTGCTTAAATGTCTGTAGCTGATCAGACCAAATTTCTTCCGGTCAGTTCTAAATCCAGCCTAACTAAAGGTCCTCATTTCTGTCCTAACATACAGTAGATAACTTGACAGTTTCTCCTTCCCCTCAGGTTACGAGTGTGGATGTCAACCGTGAGAATGCACAAAAACTATCTAAAAAAACATCTAAAAAACACATCAATAATCTTATTCTGTCAGCTAATTTTCATTTATGTACTATTAACTATCCTCACTCTTTTCTTACACTCACCAATCCTCTATGATCTATGATTTCATGGACCAGCATGCAGAAGCATTTTGAGTCATGATTGCTCTGCCGAGCCTGAACTCCCTTAATCAAGCTCATCTGCTCCACCTGGAGCTTCTCTAATTATCACACCATCCTCTCCTGTTCCCGTCCTACTTAAACCCTCTCCTGTTCATGCTTCCTTGCCAGATGGTCAGCAGTCCACACACTGTTGATATCCAGCATTTCGCCTTGTCTCTAGATTCCTGAAGTCGACCTTGTTACGTTCCTTGGACTCCCTGTTGCCTGATTCCCTGTCGGATTTCCCCGCCTGCTGCTTATCTGGATTACGACCCCTGTTCTGGGCTGACCACTGAACTCTGCCTGGCCCTGAGAAGTATCAGATTCTTGCCTTGTTATGACCTTTGCCTGTCTGATCATTACATCTTTTGGATTATGGACCTTCACTGTTTTTGCTTTGGAACCTTCCTGGATTCTTTGTTCTCCAGTGTTTTGAGGGCTTTGCCGTCCCTCCCTAAAGAGCTGCTTCAAGACTGCATCCGCATCCCTGGTGCCCAATAAATATCACCTTGGTTATACCTCAATCACTGTGTGTGGCTGATTTCCCAGGTCCTCAGGAGTTAACCATTACAATTTTGTATGTCCGATAAAGTGTACAAACATGGTCATTCGAATGTACAAATATTTGTACGTACAAAAAGTGCACAAATAAAGGGTCCAAATGTTTCAGAATTCTCCAGCTCAAATCATTACCCAAACCTCAGCCACCGAACGGATTAGCTATATCCTCAAACAACTCCACTGGCATCCTGTTTCCTTTCTTATTGATTTCAAAATTCTCTTCCTTCAAAGCTCTTCATAATCTCACTCCTTCATATCTTTCTGAACTCCTCCATCCTTATATTCCATCCTGAACTCTCAGATCTTCTTATTCTCAGATCTTCTTATATTCAGCTCTCCTCTCCGTCTGCTCATCTGTCCATGATGGGGTTTAGAGCGGTTAGCCATAGAGCTCCCGGCCTCTGGAGCTCCCTTCCACTATTCAGCCATACCATGGAATCTTGTCCTACTTTTATCCTCTCCTTGACTACAGCCCCTGTACAGGGGGCTGCAGGAGATACATTCAGTACAGAAGATATTTGCTATGAAGCAGCAATCTGAACATGCGGCATGCTAAAATAATGGTGAGAAACTCTGCTGAAACACTCAACCAAGCATTGTGACCCAAACAAAACAAACACACCCTCTCTTCTCTTGACTCTGACCATTGATCAAGCTGTCAATCAGTAACATCAGCCGATGGATTCCTGTATTTAACCTGTGTAACACCTTTATTAATACATCTAGAAAACTGCTCAGCTTCACTTTTTTATCCTTAACTTCTGTAATTATTCATCAGACATTACTAATTCCTAGATGAATTGGGCTGCTCTCTGGTTGTCAGTGAAAGTAATGTGGTTCTCTTAGCAGGAGATAACCATTTATATTTTTTTACTGTGCTCCCAGTGAATTTACTCTGACATGGTAGCATAAATCTCGATTCTGACACTTCTGTAGCAATCTCACATCTCATCACAAATATACATACAGCTCTTGTAGTTGTAAAGATATACTTAATTTATATTTGGTATCTCATTTTGGACAGGCGGCAGAAAAAATAGGCCTCATCAAAAAGATGTTAAACCATCTCTTCAAACCTGCCTCTATTGACTGGTTGATGCTGCATAACTACTTTTTCTCTTTTATGCAGTTTATGGACTTGTTTTTTCCACACATATTTAATTACTTTTTTAAATAACCCTTTTTTCTTCTTTTTTTAATTAAATTGCTTGTTTTAATTGTTATGTATTCTTAAGTGTCGTATAATGCAGCCACAAATGAAATGTAGTATTATTTGTATTATTATTAACTGTCTAGCAAATCAACCCAAATTCCAAAAGATTGAGAGTAATCAACAACACTCCTATCACAGACACACAGACCTCAGACTTGTTGCAGTAAAGCGAGACCCTCACTGACCCAGTCAGACTGGATTTATTTGGACCCCAACCCACATTCAGACCAGAGGACCGAAGTGTGATTAACATATCCTGGATATCTCTCTGTTACCTGGGTTGACCTACCCACACATTCCGGATCTAGATAAGCAGTATGATGAAGCTGGTTATCAACTCTGTAATTCAACCCAGGATTTTCCCATCTTGATCAGTGCTTGCATAAAAGGGGTGATGTTTGCAGCGACCAATCGCAGACATGGAGAAACCCTGCAGAGCAGCAGACTTCACCATGGAGGAGCAACAGCCAGGAAGGCAACAGCCAGGAAGGAATGCTGGCAGAAAATAGCCAACTCTGTTAATGCGTAAATTCGTGAAATTTTACAGTATTAGCTGTGTCCCAATTCAGGGTCTACACACTTCGGAGGGTACAGACTACGTAGGCGACGGAGTGTTGTACGTAGCCTTCACAAATAAATACGCCAAAGATGCTAAAGAAGATCACTGCCTCTGTCACAGTATTTGTCCGAGTTCAACACTGGCAATGCTGTAAAGCTCAACATAATTGAATTAATTTTAGTATACTTATACCATAATATTATTTTTATATTAATCCGCCCATCCATCCATTTTCTTCTGCTTATCCGAAGTTGGGTCGCGACTTCCCTCTCCCCGGCCACATTCACCAGCTCAACCGGAAGGAGTAAATTATTATGTTAATTTACTATTATTATTATATTAATTTACTATTAAATTGACCTGATTAATTATTGCTACATAATGTTTAAATTACCTAAACCTCTGAAATGTCACATTTTTAGTAAAGTGAAGTAAATGAAAAACATATTCTTTAGAGCTTTGTTGCTCATTTGCCATCATCTTGTTCAAAATGAATTCTGGGAGAAAAGAGGCCGCGGAGGATGCATCACCAGTAGCCTTCGCTACAGGGTGGATTCGGAGGTGACTTCCAAAGGGACAGTGCTTGGCGCGCCACTGTGATGTATGTAGCAGACGAAACCTGCACTTCAAAGTGTTAAGACCCTGAATTGAGACACAGCTACTAATTAATCAAACAATGTAAATAGACGGCACTCTGATTGCTCAATTTCTCTTTATTATGGCACAGATGTTTCGGGCAGCTTCCTCACTTTCCTTTTTATTTATTACCTCCGTTAAGGTGGAGGTTATGTTTTGGCAGCGCTGGTTTATCTGTCTTCCTGTTAGCAACATAACTCAAAAAGTAATGGATGGATTTTAGTTAAATTTTCAGCAAATGTCAGAAATGGAAGAAAGTGATTAGATTTTGGGGCGATCCAGATCACCACCTGGATCCAGGATGTTTTTTACGATTCAAAATTTTTTATTCCTTTTCGAAAAAAAGAAACACAAACACAAACAAAACAACCAACACCAAAACAATTTTGTGGCATATATATATGCATCCATCTATACATGCAGACTCAAGCCCACCCACTCCATACACCCATCATACCCACAACATATACTGTACTTCATCTATAACCACTTACTCCCTTACCACACACCCCAATTCAAACATACATTGATATATCTGGTTGTCCTACACAAATATAATCATAAATATTGCCCTATACACACACACATACAAATTTAAATGCATTTTTGTATATATCTTAATAAATATAATATACCAAAACATAGCACGTATTTGCCGTATAAATAAATATGCCAAACAGCAATACATTGTTGTCAACTGGGTCAAATAAATTATAAAAATAAGAATCCTCCCATCCAACGATTTCAAAAAGTAAATAAATAAAAATATATAAATAAAAAATAAATAAATAAAAAATAATAAAAAATAATTCTTGATGATTTCTGTTATTGGCTGATATAACTATAATATATCCTCCATTTTTCCTCATAGTCATTCCATCGATCATTCATCCTATAGAAGAGTTGTTCATATGAAGCAACCCTTCCTAATTCACAAAACCAGTCATTGTAGGGTGGTGTTCTGGGGTTCTTCCACTCCCTTAACAAGACCTGTCTACCTATCATTATTGCTGTTTGAATGAACTGTATATTTTGGCAGTTTTCTACTATGGCTGGATCCCCGAGTATATACAACCTAGGGGAAAGCTCAAAATTGTCACCTGTTATTTTCTCAATAGAGGAGTGAATTCTATTCCAATATTCTAGAATTTTAGGACATTGCCATAATGCATGGAACATAGTACCATCTGAACTGTGACATTTCCAGCAATTTGGAGTATTCTTAAGGCCCAATCTGTATAGTCTCATCGGTGTCCAATAGTAGCGATTAACAATTTTGAACTGTATCAGTCTAACCCTAACATCTCTCGACAGTTTTCTAAAGTTTTGTCCAATTTTATTCCATTCTGATTCAGTAAATGACATCTTTAGGTCTTTCTCCCAGATTTTCTTTAGTATTGTTGGCAATATACAGTTCTGTTGAATAAGTTTAGAATAATATTTGGAGACCGAATGATTTATTTGTCCCATTTTAAGTAAATCTTTAATTAGCGAAGATTCATTCAGTGCAGTTATTGGAGGACTGAACACAGATTTCAATAAATGTCTTAACTGTAGATATTGCCAAAAGCATTCCTGAGGTAAGTGAAATTCCTGTTTCAAATCTTCAAAAGATTTTAATATATCATTATTATATAAGTCACCTAAAGTTGTAATACCACACTTTAACCATAGTTGCCACATAAAGGGTGCCTTATTAATACGGAGAGCAGGATTTTGCCATATACTTGCTTCTGAGTTAAGGTACACGTTTTCTTTAAATATTTTAGCTATTGTTTTCCATATGTCCTGCAAGTGAGTAAAGACTGGGTGGGTTCTCAGCTTCAGAGATAGACAGGTGGTCATACACGTTATGGGATTAAGAGGCCCACTTATTTCAATTTCTATTTCTAACCACGGAGGTGCTCTCTCTGGTGGTAGAGCCCAATGAACTAAATGTTTAAAGTTAAATGCATAATAATAGTAAATAAGTTTGGGAAGGCCCATACCACCCCGATCAGCTGGCACTTGTAATTTTTCGAGTCGTAGGCGTGGACGTTTTCCTCCCCAAAGAAATTTTTTACATATTCTATCAAACATTTTAAAGTATTTAATTGGTATGTGCATTGGGATAGATTGAAAAAGATAATTAAATTTAGGGATACATGACATTTTCAAAACATTCACTTTTCCCCATAGAGAGGATGTTTTTAAAGGATTCTTCACTATTGGTAGATAGGCATAATTTTGCCATAAGAGCTTCTAACTCAAAAATAATGCCCACAATCACTGGCAAAAAAATAAATAAATAAAGTGGCTTGTTGGAGGTCTGCACTCTCTGGGTGCTTAAAGCTTTCTAAAAATTCTTTAGAGGTTCAGCACATGTTGTGAGTGCATTTGTGTTGTTAGAATATTAATTCATCAACGGCTTGTAAAGTTGTTCGTTCCATAAATTCATGGTTCTACAGTTATTTTATGTATGAGCTTTATTATTAATCAAATTATTTCAGATGCAACCCTAGTGGAGTTAAACGAACAAATACAAAAAGGAACAAAGGAACAAATACAAAATCAAATTTATTCAGAATCTGAATTCTTCAGATTCTGAATAAAGTTGCTAAGATTTTTATCTCAAATGAAAATAAAAAGAATAAAAACATTCCTGACAGTTATATGAGTATAGAAGACACATGCCAGGCCCTCCAGGCTTACTCGTATTTCTGTCTTGATAGAAGGCGTGTGTGTGTGTGTGTGTGTCCATCAACCTCTGCTGACCCCGGTGTTTCATCTCCTTTCACTTGTGTTTTCTCAGACAGGTCCCTAAGAGTCTGCTTTTGTGCATCTGTGTGGATGTGTGTGTTTGAGAGTGAGAGACGGAAAGAGATTTTGTGACATCTAGAATGATGGTTTGACAGGACACGATCTTCTCCGAAGGCTGCAGCTTTTACTTTGTTCCCCCTCCCTCACCCATTTCTTTCTACAGAGAGATGAGAAGCGTGGTCCTTCCAACCACCCACCTCTAGCTTTCATTTCTTTTTCACCTCTCCTCTCATGCTATCTCACATCCTCTCCTCTGCTTTTACCGCATCCGTTTTGCCCTTTTTGCTATTTTCCTCCATTTTGTTCTTTTGCAAGGATGTTTTGTCAAAATTGATTCAGACTCAGAGGAATTGATCTGTCTCTTTTCTCCTTTTCATCATTTAAAAAGGGAATAAAGGCACAAAAGAGAGAGAGAGAGGGAGAGAGAGAGAGGGAGAGAGAGAAAACGCACAACTAAACCAAACTTTTAGAAACAAAACTAAACCAAGTATTGAAAATATCACTGCTGCCACTTTAGGCCTTTATAATAAAAACAATGTAAATGAATACCACACAGTTTTCTTTTTTTTTTTCTTTACATAAGTTATGTAATTTTTTCCAATATATTTAGTAGCAGGTTTTTATAGGGGCACTGTATGTAATACTGTGGGCTTGGTTTGTCCTTTGGGAATCTGAGATAAGTCCTCCTTTGCACGCAGACATGTTTCAAGTCTTTGAGTCACACCTACAGTAACGAACCAGCAGTGTGCTTCTGACATTAAATGGTCTTTTGAATGGAACTCTACTCAGTATTGACTCACTATCTGCATCGCACACTCTGCTTTCTCTTCTGCTCCTGAACCCACACCGGAGAACGACGACGAATAAATTAACCGAGCTCCCCTTGCTCCCGACGCTCCAAACTGAAAGTGATAGATGTGAATAAATGGGCCATGTAAAAGCAGTGGGATTCATCCAGTCAGCTTGGTTTGTCCTCTGTGCCATTTTAAATCTCACTGTATCTCTGTGATGTGTCTCGTGAAAATGTAGGCCAAGTCCATGTAGACAAGTGAGGAAATAACATTTGAGATAAACGTATTAGCAGAGATTTTACTCAACAGAAAAGATGCTGTTTTACCATCTTCAGCCTGTCCGTGTGATCACCTCATGCCCCTAGTCACTAGTCAATGATCACATACAGCTATACTGATTTTGAGAAAAATATTTGTATAATTAATCATTAATTTTTTAATTTTGTTTTTATGTTAAAGATAAAAGATAACCATGGTGCCATTGTGGAGGACGGCTCACCAGCCTGTAAAGCAGGACATAAAATGTTGCAGAGAAAGGAAATACCTCCAATATGTTTCACCACCTGTAGGATAACCAACAGCTTTTTATGCTACAGAAAATACCCCAACCCTTTGGATAAATTATGCTAATATTTATCTAACCTAACATTAAAGTGACATGTTATGTCATGTGCTATTTTGTAATTATGTACAACTCGGACTGGTCTTACAGCTCAACGTGACAGGTTCAGTAGCGTTCAGTGTTACCTGCGGCGTTGAATGTTACCTTATAGCTACGGATTATAAAAAATAAATAGTTTATTAAAAACTAGGCTGGTTAAATGGTGCTAATGATTATCTGAGGGAAGGAATTAGTTTCTCTATTACAGTGTTTTAAACCAGGAAACTGTGCACATTACTTTGGGTCAGGGGAGCTTTTGATGAGACAGATGCTGCTTTAGTAGCACGACTCTGCAATACACAACAGTCAAGCAGTTTGTTTCTAAAGGAATCAACAGAACTTTGTGTTCAGAATGAAATGTCCCCAAGTGAATTGTTTGGCTTCATACACTCAGATGTTAATATTCTGAGATGTCTAACACACAGTGGTCTCTCTTTATTACTCACCTTAGACCATTACCTTTAATTGAACATTGCCTGGTCAAGCCCAGGGCAAGAAATGCCTCATCATATTTTATAGTCTTTTTTTTGTAGTTCAACCCTGTGTTGATTCATCATTGTTTGCCCATAGTACTTTCACAAATTTGTCTATGTTTTGCTAGCAGGACAAAAACTATAAATTTTATTTAGCCTTGGTTAAATGGTGCTAAAACTATCATGTCATTTGCTTTTTTGTAATTATGTATGACTCAGGTTGGCCTTACAGCATAAAGTGATGCCTTCACTGAATGTTACATTATACAGATGAGAGAAAAAAAACAAACTAAACAGGTCTTTTGTGACGGATAGCATCACTGTTCAAAGGTCATCGACCTGGCATGAGATCCATGGCTTTCTGTTGTCAGTGTGCAATAGTCACAGTCCGTAGAAGAAACTGCGTTTAAGTCCAGATTTACTGTTATGGCTGCCTGTCATTGTGCCTAATTACACTCTTGTATGCAAATGCCTGTGTGCCATCACCCATCGGAGATCAGCTCTGCTTGTTTCCTGCCTGCTGAAGATTGACTGGAACTTACACGCCTTCACCTCTTCCCTCCTGATTGGAAAATGGCTGGTCCAATCCCTGCTTCTGCTGTCACCCACCAGAAAATGAGAACTGTTGCACCTGCTCACTCACTGGCAACTGTTTGCACAGATAAGGTGTGTCCCAATTCAAGGTCTGCACCCTTCGGAGTGTGCAGACTAAATAGACTACAGAGTGTCCTCCGTAGTCTACACACTTCGTAGTCTGCTTTACGTTGGTGGAATGGGACGGCTTACCTAGTCAACAAGAATTTCACATAGTAACAACACAGGTTCGTTAAATCACTTAAACCTCTGAAATTACTCATAGGACACTTCAGTTGTTAAAACCGACCGGTATCATCTACAATAGTAAAAAACAAAACAAAACAAAAACAAAACAGGCTCTGTTGTTCATTAACCCCTTAAAAATCCATGAATATCAAATATTACAGAATTTTAATGTCACCATTTAACAAACATGTTTTTAATGTACTTGGTTTTGTAATGTTTGTACTAAAGTGTAGTTTTCTTTTTAAAACAAAATTTAATTGAAACCTAAAACATTATCTTCTGACCTCGGTTGTTGATTCGCCACCGTCTTGTGTGCAATAAATTCTGGGAGAAAAGAGGCTGCGAAGGATGCATCACCAGCAGCCTTCGTTTGGGGCCAAACGTTGTCCGGATTTGAGGGGTGGATTCGGGGGGTC
Source organism: Melanotaenia boesemani (assembly GCF_017639745.1). Taxonomy (NCBI): domain Eukaryota; kingdom Metazoa; phylum Chordata; class Actinopteri; order Atheriniformes; family Melanotaeniidae; genus Melanotaenia; species Melanotaenia boesemani. Next base: position 33,270,343 of record NC_055687.1, read on the forward strand.
CTTCAAATTCTGTGAATCGGGACAGTACAGACGAAACCGCATTTCGAAGTGTGCAGACCCTGGATTGGGACACCCGGACAGTCTGCCCTTGGCTTGCAAACTTTGATTGTGACCGTGTGCTGTGGCTGGTGGTGGATTTATATAGTAGGATTAGTGTTTTTGTTTTCCAACAGTGTTAAAACTGTTTGGCTTTTGTGTTCCTCGTTTGGCTGACTGATAGTCTAGTTTTTTTTCTATAAATTTGTTTGGTAAGACGTAAAGCCCTTTTGGCTTCTCCTTTTGTTGTATTTAGTTGGTTTGTAGTTAAAAGTAGAATGTGTTGGGCTAGTTTAGGTTTGTAGTTGTGTATAGTATTTTTTGGTTCACTTCACCTTTTGTTAATATATTGTAGATTAGTTGGTCAGTTTTTCGTTCACCCTTTTGGTTAATCTCGATTTTGCTTTTTACTGGCTTGTTTTGAGTTGAGTTAAGAAAATAATTTATATTGTGTTTTTGGTTTAAGCAGCTTTGCTAACCCGAACCCGTGTCATTTACCGCCTTTTGTTTGTTTCTCATTTCCGCTTGCAACAATAAAATCTCTTAGCTTCCATTTTAACATCCGTCCACAGTTCTCTTTTTGTTACGCCTCTCATTCCCCATGAGTCGGGTTGTAACTTATACTGTCTTTTTTATTTTAACCATTGTAGTTTTATTTATGTCCCAAACAAACAGCTGCCATCCTGTTGAAGGACAGCTGTAAGTTAAATGCTAGCTAGATGTTTTTCCTGTGTTTCTAAACTCTACTCAGGTTGAAAAGAAAGGTTCAAAACCATTTTTTTAAATGTGGTTTACAGAAAGTAGTCTCCCTGTAGCTTTTTCCATCTGAGAAAAATCCAGAGTTAATATGTAGGATTTATTTATTGTTTACGAAGAAGAGGAGATTTAGCTGGAATGAAACTTCTTAGTAAGTTAGTTTTTTTTTTTCCATTTTTTTTGCATGAAAAGATAAAAATAAAACTAATAGACATATAAGGGGTGTTCAAGTGAATGTACATCTTATAGCGTTGGGAAATTGATTCAAGCATGATTTAATCGTGATAATTGTAAAATTGTGATTATTTCTTTTATATTAATCGTACCAAGAAAATCTGTAATTGGGAAATCCCTACTGCTGTGATAACTGTGGTCACATTAGAGAGACATGAGAAAAAAAACATTTTTACATTTAAAATCTGGATCACCACATGGAAATATTTACACGTTTAAAAAGATCCATAGAAAGGTAGGCTGGTTGTACCAACTTCACAGCAGAAATAAACATGTTTAAAGCCTGGTACAAAAAATAACCATTTTAGGATTAATAGGTAAAATGACAACTGTGAGGAGGTTGAATTTTTTTCTAACTCCTTTTAATGTTTTTTTATCTTGAAATTAAGCATAATTAGGGGCGTGTTCTTTCGATGGACATGTATCCAATATCTGCGGCAAGAAGGGAGAGTGCAGCACAACTGCAGTTTTTAGCCGGCTAACAGTGAGCTTTAGCTTTAGCCCGCCTACCTCCGATGGCTGGTTAGCTACCTTTAGCTCAGTTAGCTCTTAGCTGCAGGCAGCTCGGAGTTTGATGGGTGTCAGTCATCCACCCCCACCTTCACAGTAACCCTCTCAGCTCGACCTCTTTGCCCATTTTTGGATATTCCGGGAATGATGACATGCATGACACTGCCAAGATGGCAACGGTGGAAACTGCCCAATGAGTTTCAATTCAGCTCTTCAGAAACCTGCAGGTGACGTCACGGAGGCTCCAGTCATCTTTTGTATACAGTCTATGGTCTAATCTAAATGACGTGGCTAGCTCTACGTTGGCATCTGTCTTGGCCTCTTCTGTTCTAGCTCTTTAAAAAAAGTCAGAAATATCTCACTCTCTTCATTCTTTTATCTTTCTATACAAAAATCTGGTTACAGGTTATATTTCTCCACATTTTCATACTGTAGCTATGTCAGAATAAACAAGCCTTCCTAAAACCTTGTTTAAATTCACCTGGATCATGTAGCTCCAGCTTAAGCCTGTTACATACTCCACTAGAAGAGAAAGCGTAATTCTTGTCTCGATGCTGCATGAATACATTTATGTTATTTTGTTCTCTTGGCCCTTGTTTGGAAGGTCTTGAGGCTTGTTCTTGATACATCAGCTGAGCAGAACTTTTTCCTTGTAAGGCATCTGAGAACAATTTTCTGACTGATTGGAGCTTTAAAATTGCCGTGGTTAACACAGAGAAACATAAAGCAGAAAGTAGAGATGAACCGATTAGCTTTTTTAGGGTTCCAATGTGATTGCGATATCTGAAATTGGATATCTGCCGACAGATATTTTCCAATACCAAATCAGTTTACGTAACATTATTTTAATTATGGTCGTTATTGCTGTCATTGTGTAAGGCGTCATTTGGCTGTAGTAAACCACACATCCCTTCTTAACAAGAGAGCAAATGATAAAATTAAGCGAATTGAAATGTTTTCAAAAAATAATTTATAAGAAAAAACCTTCTAAAGTAGATCAAAGACCATGTCTGCAGCTGCTTCATAATCTTAATAAAAACAAAGGTAGTTAAAATTTAGCTGTAACCATTGCTTTTTAAATATTTAAGGTCCAAGAAAATGTGCACAGAGTGTAACGGTGTCCGCTCTCCTCTTATAATGTTCCTGATCAAGTCCACGTATGTGAATCTTTGTGTAATCTGTGTTGTGTTCATGCATGCAATGATGAACAAGAGACCTGGACCACGAAAACTGCTGGTTTTTCTTTAATGACAGTCTAGTAGTTGGCAGCCTCTCTGTAAATATAGCAGAAATTAGCTGGAACATGCAGCTTGCTTCACACAGGTTGGTCATCAGTCTTCTGTTAGCAAACACACAGGGAAACCCTGTAGCTGGAACATACATAAGACTGCTACAATCTTGTATAAACCTATAATAATACACCACAAAACTGCATGTCTACTGCTTCAGAAAACAGTTCACAATCCTGTACATTTGATTTGCATCGTCAAAATAAGAAAATACTTTAACTACAAGCAGGAATATGTGCCATGCCTTCTCAGATAACTGCTGTGTAATTCGAACCCTGAATATAATTATATAGTCACATTACCTCAATAGCCTATAATACAAATATGTCCATTTGTCTACATTTAAACTCACACAAACATCAAATGCAACTAATCTTCATTCTGTTGAAGAAAAAACATAATACTGATGTTTTTTTTTTGAGATCAGCTCAAAAACTGGATTTATTCATTTAATATTTTCTTAGTTGCTAAACCGAGCAAAAACCAGGTTAATACAAAGCAAAATTATGGTCCCAGGTTTAGACACGCAGGCAAAAATTGCACAATTATGATCTGGGAAAGACAAAAGCAAAACTACAGGGCAGCTGTGGAGCCAAAGCTGAATATATGTTTTCACCAATATGGCAGATGGAGAAAAGAGAGGACAGAAGGATGGACAATGCAGGAGAAATAAGTGAGAGGCAGCTGAAGCGGCCAAGCATTGAGGAAAAAGACACTTGCAACCACAGGCTAATTACGATGTACTCCCTAACACTAGCAGGCACACATCTCAACCACAACGCTTACACCTGAGACCTGCCATTGGCCAAAAGGAGGCTTAATTTCAGCCAACGGGAGGTCTACAGAGATCCTTTAATAAATAACGATGCCCCTGGATTCAGACATGTGCACCTGCGCCAATTAACAGGTTACTAATTGGCTCGTTTGAAGCAGGATATAAGGAAAATGTCTGCTCCTCTCAGCATACTGATTGATCCACGGGGGAGGAAATGGGCTACTGTGGTAACCGGCCCCTCTGTAGGTAACTGGATTGTCGTTGTTTGTTATTTTTCAGCATTTTATTCAAAATGCTGTTGCTTAGGTAAACAGTTTACTTGAATCCCTTTTTAGCAAATAACATGTTATGTCATGTTATGTTCTCTATCTAATGCCACAAGAGGTCTGAAGAAATACAGTAAGCCAGATAATAGGCATCACCAATGTGTTTATCACTGTAGACAAAAAGAAAAAAATGTATTTTAATTTTATTAAAACTAACAATTACCTCAACATTTCAATAGCAAAGACTACTTCTGAAGTGGGCCTTATCTTATGTGTTTTTTGCAGCTTCTACATTCTACACACTGAACCTTAAGTCATGGTCATATTTTCATATTATTTAATAAGGGTTAATGAAGAATTACTCTAATAAATGTGTCTGTTACTATGCCTGAGTAATTGTAAAAAAAAAAAGTGACATTTCTACATTTGTTTTGTCCCCCTTTGTCTGACACTAGTGAGGATAAAACCATGTTAACAAAGATTCATGGCAGCTGCCTTTTAATCACCGTCTGCAACAAAGACATTTCTACATATTAATGTTTGCTCTAAAATACACGTTAGGTCTTGTTTTGTGAACATTAGGGTAAAAAATATCTAAGGTTTTTGAGCAGCAGTTGGAAATATACATCATTGGCCGTTTTTTTTTTTTTTTTTTTTAATAATAGATGATAGTCTGTAATTTTCTAGCCTTTATGAGGGCCAATTGGGCATAAAGGATTAAAGTGATGAACCCTGTTCTCGTTTCTAATCTTCACTGTCTTTATACGAACTGCTAAACATTTAAAAACTGAATTTTATTTTCCACTGGCTCCTTCTCTAACCCTCAGTCACCTTGCTAGCACTTTTCTTTTTCTTTTATCTTTAGGAAAGGCAAAGCATGTTTATTTGTATAGCACAGTTTAACACATTGAAATGTCAAAAAATAAGAAGCATAATTTAAAATTAAAAACAAAAGAGAAAGGAAAAAGAAAGAACACTGGATAAAAACATTATTAAAACATGATCAAGTTAAAAAAATCTAACTTAAAAGAATCAGATGCAGATTTGGACTTTTAAATAAAAACTATTGAAATACAGGAGAGAACAGGTGGGCCGTTAACCTGGTTTCAGCTGGTCTGAGGCTTTCTGGGAGTTTGTTCCAGACGTGTGAAGCATAGAAGCTGAATGCAGCTTCTCCATGTCTGGTTCTGACTCTGGGAACTGGTAAGATGACTTGAGGGGTCTAGTAGGTTCACACTGGGTCAAGAGGTCACTGATGTATTTTGTGTGTCGCTTTATCTGTCTTTGTGTGTGAGATGTTATATATACCTGAAATATTTAGTCTTTCTAAATTTCAAATAAGCCATCAGTACAAAGCTTCACTACATTCATGTCCAAAATCCTGAGGAATAGCTTTGATTTACCATGTCTACATTTGAAATATTCTGTGGTATACAAAGGTAAAAAATAATAATAACTCTTTTTACATTGAAAATTCAAAACAACACCAAATTCCCACTAAACTGCATTTGAATTCCAATCACAGTAAAAATTAATAGTTAACTTAAACACCACATATTGCAGCTCCGAGTCAATGGATCATCATGTTTTGGAAAAGTTCAGTTGGTCTGTTTTGCCATGAAACATCACACAAGGTATTCCAGCTGATGACAAATCTGGGAAACCTCTCTTTTAGTTTGGATGGAGACAGGACTGAAACAGAGGAGAAATTTATTCATTATGCAGATTCAAAATGCACACAGGTATCCCCAGCAGAGTCTCTCCCTCAGGAGGCACAAAAACTGAAGTTTAAATGGAGCCCCAGTTTAAAGATCAGTGCTCTGAGTTCTGGGTGAAAGACTCAGAAGCCAGTCGGACATTGTGCTCACTATCATTTCTGGGGTATAAATATGAGTGTGGTCTGAGAACTCACTGGTGTCACCAGTGATGTGATACCATCAGAAGATGATTCCTAGTTAAGACATAATTATTAAAATCCCCACAATGTGTCCCAACTTTTATAAACTTAATGGTTGGTAATTAGTTAAATGGGATCAAAAACTGCTCTTTGTTGTGATGTCTTAAATCTTTCCTGTTCTTGCCCCTGTATGTCTTTTCTGAATCTCTTCTGCTTCTGCATCCCTCTTCTCTACTGTTTTAGTTTCTCTTGTCATCTGCAACATCAATTCTTTTCCTTTTTATGCCTTGTGTTTTTATCTTCTGACCACCTCAAACTCTCTCTCTCTCTCTCTCTCTGTCTATCTTTCACCCTTTCTCTGCCTCGTTCTACCTCTCTTTCCTGCCCTTGTCTTTTTCTCTGCAGCTGCACACTTAAAGACCCTTGCTGCATTATCCTTTTAGTAAAGGCCTGGGCAGGAAGCAGGGAGGCAGAGGACGGAGACAAAGACGAGGCCGTCGCTGCCACAGCAGCCTTCAAACCTCATTAACTTTTGTCTTGTTGCAGCAGCCTTGCGCGCGCGAGCACACACACACACACACACACACACATGGACAAGAGTGCTCTTCCACGTACACACACAGATGGACTCACAAACATATTTGCACAAAAACGCCCAGCCTCCCACTCTCGGTTGTACCTCACGTGCAATCAACCAGATACTGTTTGTGTGTTTCACTCACACACACATGAACATACTGCTTTTGTTATACAGCTGCCTGTCTTCAGTTTTGAAGCCTCTTCCTTTAATAAGCTTATATGATAAATCAAAGAAGTAGACTTCAAAATTATTTTCTTTATTACCTTAGTGATGGTTACTTTTTGAATAGCTACTGCAAACTCTGATAATAATACACTTAGACAATTAAATTTACTGAAATGGTAGACTGAGTCACACTTAAGTCCCCTCTCATAAACATGTTGGAGTATGCAGGTGGAAATAAAACATGTCAGTTCCATATAGTTAGCAGCAGATGAACTTACAGTTTGAGGGCTTAGGCAGTTGTAATCAGGCTACCTGGCACCAACCTCATCACTGACTGGCTTCTCTCCAAACATCAGTCACAGCATCGTATTGTTGCACTGATGCAGGTCATGTGCGAATCAGCATCTCAGTTGTTGAGTCGGTACAGATGGATCATTTAGACATTAACCCATTTATGCTCAGCGCTGAAGACGGATACGCAGACAGACGGACACTTTCGTCCATTTCCAGCATTGGTAATTTGGTTCATTTTCAAGGAGCTTAGCTATTCGTCATTTGATGCAGAAGACGGAGCAATACCACCTTCAATCGCGGGGGCAGCGCTGAGCAGAATAGCTGACATGTGACCAGCGAAAGAGACAAACCAGAGAAGAAGAAGAGGATCAGGAAGGGAACAAAAAAACAGAAGAAGAATGAAGACAAGCACAACTGTAGAAACTGCGCGAGCTTCTAAATAAAGGCTATGCGAGTGTTTAGGGCGTGCTGGGCGGGTGGAAACTACTTTATAGTGACTCATTACTGCTGCCAAACGGTGTCTGAAACTGACGTCGGCTCGCAGGAGTGAATTCTGAACTTAGCTCTGCTGTAGCAACGCAAGAGACGCATAGAAGCATGAGGATGGTGACGTATGACAACGTTTGAAACAGACGTCGTTGTTTACGTACGTTAGGGAGCATGAATGGGCCTTTACTGTCATTCAGTCAGACAATGAAGAATATTGAAATGTGTTAAAAAAAATATTTGCCTATTCCGTTCACACACATGGAAAACACTTTGGGAGGAACACTTCTCACTGTTGCACTTGCTTCATCCTTTTATATAAACTAAATCAAAACAATCAATGGCCACTTTATTAAGTACACCTGTTCATTTGCTTGTCAACATAAATGATCTAATCCGCCAATCAAATGACAGCAACTCTATGCATTTAGTCATCTAAACATGGTCAAGATGACTTGATGAAGTTCAAACTGAGCACCAGAATGAGGAAGAAAGGGAATTTAAGGGACTTTGACTTTGGCATAAAAAAATGAATGGTTATGTATTTCTCTTTAATTAATAAATAAAGAAAACTTAAGGTCAAATGAAGGTACCCAGAGGTCAAAACAATGCTGACTTTAGATCTGTTTTAAATAAAGAACAAATCCTGCTTCCTTTCATGAACCTTCCTCAGGATGAGCAGTTCTCCTGGTGGCATGTCATTGATTTTCATGTTTTGATGGAGTGCATCTTAAATTCTTGTTCTGGCCCAGCACGGCAGTTATTAAAATTGCAATGTAATCAAAACTGAATATATGCAGGCCCACAATAGACACTAGAGCTGGTCTACATCGTCCTCTAACTCCGGGGTCCTTTTTTCCTTGAGGACCCCTTCAGGCAAATACTAAAGAGCCATGGACCATTCTGAAACCGTGCTTGGTTTTATGTTTTCACCACCATAAATACTGTATTCTGGCTGAGTCCAGTCCTACCATAAAGCCAAAGTTAAATTAACAACATATAGCCTTACTTTTTTTTCTTAAATTAGGGACAGTGTGTGGACATTATTCACAATGGCTCTGAATGTTCAAAGCTTCAGGAATGGCTCTTTGGGGGATCCCCTGTGCTCTGGGTCCTGGACTAACACAAATATGAAACGAAACCTAAAAGTGACATGAGTATGAGGAAAATACTTTGTGATAATATCTATAAAACCTAGAAACCTAGACCAGGGGTCGCCAACCTTTGGCACCCTGGGACATAAACACTGGCACGCTGGCGCCTATCAGCGTTATGACGGCCTTTACTTTATTTATGGCCTGATTTCTTGGGTTTGATTGACAGCTCCCTCGGGTTGGGCATCGAGCATCGATTGGAACCGGGACTTACCTTCCAGTTCTCCCGGAATCATTCAAATTTTTAAATTTTTGATTCCTATTTTTGATACCCAGTCCGCCAACCGGACGACGAATCTGCCAAACACCAACAAAGAAGAGTTCGCCGGAAGTGTTTGCTTTACCGCCCAGTGATTGGCTACATTTGTAAGTGACTGGCATGAGTGACAGCCTATCATCACAGACTTTTTCAGGCCGCAAAGAAAAGGAGCGCATGCATTTTGCATTAGTTAATTATTCTATTTATTTTTTATTCTGTTTTGCACTTACTGGAGGGCTTTGTAATTCCCTTGCACTTGTTGCAATAACAGTTGTTCTATTCTATTTATGAAAGTAGTTTTTGAGTTAATAACAGAAAATTATCTGTAAAAATATGACTGGATGTCCTCTATATGGATGTAATAAAATTCCAGGTATGGTAGAAATGTTTTTATATTTTGTGTCATAATTTAACTTTGTGTTATAGCTGATAATGGAACACTTGTTGAGAAGAAAATTTCAAACTCCATGTCACAGAAGTTGCTGACCCCTGCTTTAGACTGTGACATCATCTGACTGAGATTAGAAAATAATCACTAGCCATTTCTAACCTTCGAATGCATTTTATTGATTTGCTTTTATGTAACCAGAATCTATGGAAGCGCACTTCCGTATTAACAGTTAACACATATTTTCCTGTGTTTCTTCTCGATTGATAAGACCATGCTCTTACCTGCTGGAGGTAACAACACAATTATCAGAAAAAAAAAAAAAAAAAAAAGAAATGCAAAAAACTGTGCAGAAGAAATGACTTCAAAGTTTCTGCAGTACAGGAAGCTGCACTCTCACAACCATTTTTTTCAACACTTTTGGGGTGTCATTTAAATGGATTTCAACTTTTGCTCTGCTGTTTAATGTTGGTAACATAAAATAAGGATCAGGTTAGGGAAACACTACAGGGAGAGGTCATTCTCTTACAGTACATAGTGCTTTATCACTCTCACCCTAACTGTACTACAAAATAGATGTAAAAAGACTGAGTGTCCTGATGCTGCAGTCCTGAAGCAGTAACTAACAATACTACAGATTCTTTCTACTCATTCTGGTGGATGTCCTTGCTCATTACTAGAGACAGAGAGAGAGAAATCTTGTTAAATCAGTGAAGAAGAGAGGGAAATAATTTTAACATTATCTTCATATCATCATCTGCCTACATACACACCACAGGGTCACCACACGAGTCTATGTATTTGTCATTATTTGTCCCCACAGTTAACATTTGTTTGTTAAAATAATTGCTATTTCATTTATAAAAATAAGCAATACTATAGATAATATGCCAAACTGTCAAATGTTTAATCATGACAACATAGTTACACTCAACTTAGAGGGTTAAAAATCAGCTGTATAGAGAAGTAAACCCACTTTAGAGAAACTCAGAATGACTCATTTCAAAGAACTAAATCATTTAAGTTAGGTGTGTACGTCCATGTAACACCTTTTTTTTTAAGTTAGAATAATTAACATAGTACTAACCTTAATGTTAGTATCTTTCCTGATTTTTGTGCATCCCTCTACTGAATGTAGATGAGGGAACTCTTGCAGGCTAATATCAAGTAACTGCAAAAACAAAACAAACAAACAAACCCCCCCAAAAAAACAAAACAAAAACAACAACAACAACAAAAAAACCTAACCAAAAAACAAAACAAACACACAAACAAACAAACAAACAAAAAAACTATTATCCTTTGTGTTTCAAGAAGGTAAAGTGATGGGCTAAAAAACAAACAAACAAACAAACAAAAAAAAACCCCAAACAAACAAACAAACAAACAACACCCAAAGCAAAACAAAAACTTAATGTCAGTGAGAGATAAGCTAATATTGTTGAGCACCTTCCAGACCTCAGATGTGGTTTTAATCTGTCCATATTGCTGCAGGTCAGTCTCTCGTGCTTCTTTGCACTGTACAGCAATTACAAGAACATACAGTAAAAACAGGAGTGGAATTTAAAGAGGGTGCCAAGGTTGTTTATGCCACTCAGTCACCCGCTAATGAGTAATCAACTTTCACAGCTTGAGTGTTGGGGTGGTAATTCAGGTTGCACACCATGTTCCCGAACCGTGGAGTAGCGATTCATTATCATGGAGATCTGTATAATCAAACAATTAGTGAATTTCTTCTCATCGACGAGGCATGCGCCCCGTCTTACGTGCTCATCGGTGACAGGAGGAGGGGAACGATGTCCCTGTCAAGTGGCTGCTTCCCTGACGTTCTCTGGCTGTTTTCCAGTTTGGAGCGTTGCGAGGGTTAAACAGCTCTGATGTTCACTCACCCACTCTGTAGATGTGTCAGTGAGGAAGAAAACCACTGGGACGGTAACTGACAAGACAATAAAATGTGAGAACAAGAGAGGGTGAGGCAGACAGAGAGAGAGAGATGAAGGGTTGTTTATATGAGATGAAGGCACAAGGAAAGGAAAGGCATCTAAATGTGTCAGCCTTTGTTGCTTGTTTACAGCTTTACTCCTGGAAACAGTTCCATTTAAATCTTTACTGAGCTGGGAAAAGAAAAAAAAAAAAAAGCACCTACATTTTTAATTTCGCGTTATTTATCTTGTGAATTACTAAAAAAAAAACTGCCATGAAATCGTTAAATCAATAGGTTGAAAAGTCTCTGTCGCTTATAAAAACACCAGAAATTTCTCCTCTGGATCCTTGAATCATAATGTAACACTGTACTGGAAAAGCTGTTAAATTTAAAGGGATTTTTAAATTTAACAGCACGGTTGTTGGTCTGAGTAATTACTGGGGTTTTCACACGCAACCATCTCTAGGGTTTACAGAGAATGGTCTGAAGAAGAGAAAATATCCAGTAAGCAGCAGTTATCTGGACCAGAATGTCTTGTTGATGTCAGAGGTCAGAGGAGAATTTGGCAGACCGGTTGGAGATGATAGAAAGAAACAGGAAGTCAAATAAGCACTGGTTCCAACCAAAGTCTGCAGAACAGCATCTCTGCCGATTGTCAACAATCATGCCCGGCTAGCTAGGATTTATCCTGGTGTCAGTGACAGCTGTAACAGATGTCCCATACTAATCACACACATATGTTCTGGTCCTGCCCACATCTTACTGATTACTGGCCCCAGATTTTTGAGACACTGGCACTGGTGCTGAATACAAACCCGGGTCCTGATCCATGCACAGCTCTCTTTGGTTTCCATCTACTCTTGAAGCTTAACCTCTCTGCAACAAAGCGCCGGGTCACACAATGAATGGCTGAGGGACGTCCAGACCCATATTAAGCTGGAGAAGGTCAGATTCTCGCTCGCAAGTTCTGGTGGGACTTTCAAGCGAACCTGGCAGTCCTTCTTAGAACACTTAGATAGAACTACTATTCACCCACAAAGCGACTTGATCTCCCTCCCCTCGATTTATTTATTTGTATATTTATATACGTGTGTATATATATATATATATATTAGCTGTCTACTTATTTAGTTTAATGTGGGTTTTTTGTTTTGTTTTCCGTTGTGGACACGTTCAGTAGCGGGTGTAAAGGTACCCGGGGTAAGTGTGGGTAAGCCACAAAGGATGTTTGGGCCTTCGGTTCGCTAGATGGTTCTTAACCTTCACTGTATACTGATCTGTGTATTGTTTGTAAGGAATTCTACAAGGATGTACTGTGTATGCCATGCCTTGTATGTCTATGAAAAAAGCCTTGAAGCAGATGGGATACAGCAGCAGAAGACCAAACCGGGTGCCTCCTGTTAGCTAAGAACAGGAAACTGAGGCCACAATTCACACAGACTCACCAGCACTGGACAATAGAAGATGGAGAAACATTGTAGTCTCACTTTTATCATTTCATAGAAAAAATTTGCTAATTTTCTTGGCAGCAACACGTCTGTAAAAAGTAGGTCCAGGGTGATGTTCAGCACGGTGTAGCATGCCCTCCTCTTTTAGCAAGTATCTGTAAATGTCTGGAAAGTGAGGAGACCAGCCGCTGGAGTTTTAGGAGATGAATGTTGTCCCATTCTGGTCTGATGCAGGATTCTAGCTGCTCTACAGTCCTGGACCTTGGTTGCTAGATATCTGCTTCCATGATGCTCCAGATGTTGTGTATTGGTGAAAGGTCTGGACTGCAGGCAGGACAGTTCAGCAGCCGAACTCTTCTCCTGTGAAGCCATGCTGTTGTGATGGATGCAGGAAGTGGTTCAGCATTGTCTTGCTGAAATCTGCAAGACTTTCCCTGGAAGAGATGTTGTCTGGATGGGAGCAGATGTTGCTCTAAAACCTCCATGTACTTTTCAGCATTGATGGAGCTTCACAGATGTGGAAGCTGCCCACACCATAGGAACTAATACAGCCCCTACATACCATCAAAGATGCAGCTTTTCACCTGTCCACTGATAACAAGCTGGATGCTCCCTCTCCATTATAGTCTTTTCTGTTTTTATCAACATTTTACACCACATCCCAACTTTTTTAGAATTGTGGTTGAAGTTACTATTTTACATATCATTCTCCGAGTCTGTGCTCATAGTCATATTCGTCTATGTTATCAACTGCACATAAACTTAGAGGCACTAACAAAGACTGTGTTTGCCATTATAATACACAAATTACCACCCAACAACATGTATAATGTGTCATCACCCAAGTTTAACTTGCACAGGTTGTCATGATTTATTTATTTTTGTGGCTCTGCAGTATTAAAACCAAGAAGAATTCACTGTGCTGTGTGATGATTCAGTCATGAGGCACTAGTATTATTAACTGTATTCATAACTCTGATAATGTAATAACAAATCCACATGATGCCTCTCTATTGGTTTTGCATGAAAACAATATCAGTCTCCACCAGTGAATAATCCACAGCAAAAATCAAATTTGTTTGCCTCCGTTGTGATGAATAGTATTTCATAAAGTGAACAAACCTCCCCATTATTTCTACTGCAGTGTGCCAGTGACATTACACTGTATATTACTTATCTGGGGAAAATAGGCTAGCTGGGAGACATTGTGCATGTGATAAATAATGTATTCAGTCAGTATAACCATTTTAGGGTAAGCCATATGTGGTATATAGTTTATGTGTATGTGTGTGTGAGGCGAAAAGAGAGGTAGAAAGTGAAACTATGTAAAACCATATAGTTTAAAGGTCTGATGTACATGTTTCAGTAGGTTATTGAAGATGAAACATAGTAAATTTAGAGCAGGGAGGAAAATGAAAAAGGAATAAACAAAACGCATGAAAATAGCTTTATCTGTATGTGTGGCATCACAGGATGGAGATTCTGCTACAGTATAATAATAAAGTGCTCAGTGTAGAAAAAGCATGTTAAAAACACTGAAAAATAACTTACCAACAATAAAACAAAAACAAAGAACAATAGCCATGATGTCATATAAGACTTGTACTAGGTAGTTGACGTAGGGCTTATTTATGCTCTGTTTACGTATGTAAATAGTACATCCATTTTAGGTATTGTCAAACCTCACTGCCCACATACTCGCCATGCTTTGTGTTGTCATGGTTGTAATGCAATGTGTCCACTAGAGGGCAGTGCAGAGTTCAGACTTCCGAGTTCCAAGGTCCGTTTCAGACAATAGCAAAGGGTTCTCTGGCGAGATTGTTGTTTGCACCCCTCTCCATGTACACCCTTAAAAAAATCTATAATTAATTATTATACAAAGCAAGATGCAAGAAATAACATCAAATGATAAAAATATATGCTCCCTATATGGCCCTACGCCCAGGTACGTCATAGATGAGTTGTTAGTTCCAGACACATTCACACAGCCTCTCTCAATAGTTTTTTCTTCTTTTGTATTCCTTTTGCTGGCGGAACAATTTCCTGTGATATTGCCCCATTTTGTGTGTTTGGATACACATCTCCGAGCTCCCTGCTCTGGTCTTTGAAATACGTAAGACATGCGCACAGAGAATGGACAAAAGGCTCCATCTATCTAAGTATGTGTATTTAATGTTGAGCATATATGGGCCTTCATACAACTTGGGGATGGTTCTCATTTTATTGCAATTCTGCTTTGTACCACTAGATGGGATGTGTGCAGCCATAGTTCCTAGTCTATCCTGGAGCCAAGAAGAGAAGAAGAGGAAGCAGCTGTAACAGACCATAGGCTGTTTTTAAAGCCAGACTATCCCAGATGTTTGTTCTGATTTTGCTAGTAGGGTGCAAAATCTGCAGTATGTGGAAAAATACCTGGATAGAGAACTAATTTGGAAAAATTCACCAGTTCTGACCAGTTCATGTCAAACTGTATCCCACAATGCAATACGCTGCATTAGTCTTAAAACTGAAAAAAATCTAATAATTTATTTCTTATTCTCTGCGTTGTATTGCAGCTGAACATAACATACGCAAACACAACTTTTTAGTAACTTTTTATATCATTGTTTTTCTCCTTATTTTAGGGAGGAGTCACCCCTCCACCAGGTAAGTAAGTATAACATTTCTACCATAAACATACCAATTTTAAAATTTATTTGAACACAAATGCAGCTATGCCATAATTTTCTTTTGCTTTTCTAAACCCTGAACTGGTTAAAAATGGTATAGCATGCTACAAAATGAAGATAGATAGCATACTACATGCTAATGATAACGTGGCTCGAAGTATGTACTGTATATTGTGTACTACCTATATGCATAATTTGTAGTAGGAGAATAGCGTTAGATGTGAGTAAAAGTTAGGGCAAAGCACAGCAATTAAAACAATGGCAGAAGCTCCTAAAAAAAAGAAAACAAAAAAATAAATGTTGGAATTTCTTGTTTTCTATGAAGGCAACTCTTGACAGGGACTGAAATCTGAAGTAGAATTATAAATTTTCATCTGTGTGGTTCATAAACAGCTTGAGTTGTTAACACATGCAGCTAATGTAGCCATAACTTATCTCACAGTGTTAATATGTTTATGCTATGTTTATTCTAAAAACTGGGTTAATTAGATCATTTGAAATGTGTATGACAAGGAAGCCATGTTTTCTTGACCAGATTCTCACATCATCAGCAAATACATCAAAAATACCAGATGGTTCATATCGTCTGCTGTTTTTTTTCATTATACATTATTTCAATTATAATGTAAGGACACAACAATAAATTAATATGCAGCAGCGCTCATGAAGAAGTACTTTGTTCTGTCTGTATGCCAACTAGTAGGATAATAGAAAAAAAGAAAAAGCTGCTGACTTGGGCGGATAAACTTGGATGCTTTTATGTTGAGTTTGTGGTGCAACATCAGGTCAGCACACAGTCTGATCTAAAAACCAAAATCATAGTTCCCGTTTATTTCTAAATAGTTTTCAGTTTCAAAGGACGACTTTAAATACTGATACAACATTGATCTTCTGATCTGACTTCAAACAGGAAAAGGGAAAATCATAATTAATAAAATTAATTAATTAAATAATAATTAATTAATTAAATAAAATAAAATAAAATAAACAAAACTCATTATTTTACAGTATTTAATGTTAAGAAAAACTTTCTTACATTTAAAGTAACCAAATATATTTAGTCACAGATATATGGGAATGGTCTGAAGAAGAGAAAATATCCAGTGAGCAGCAGTTGTCTGGACCAGAATGTCTGGTTGAAGTCAGAGGAGAATGGGAAGACTGGTTGGAGATGATAGAAAGTCCAATATGCACTGGTTCCAACCAAGGTCTGCAGAACAACATCTCTGAACACACAACACATCCAACCTTGAAGCAGATGCTACAGCAGCAGAAGACCAAACCGGGTGCCTCCTGTGAGCTAAGAACAGGAAACTGAGGCTACAATTCACACACACTCACCAACACTGGACAATAGAAATGGAGAAATATTGTAGTGTCAGTGGTTGTTTGTCTGTGTGTTGGCTCTGCGGTGGACTGGTCCAGGCCTATCCTGCCTCGCCTAATAGTCATTGGGATAAGCTCCAGCCTCCCACAACCCTGCACTGAATTGAGTGTGAACAGAAAATAGATGGACGGATGAAAAATGGCCTCCACAGTCACCAGATCTCAGTTCAGTAGAGCAGCTACTACATAGATGCCATCATGTTAATATGGAGCAAAACCTCTGAGGAATGTTTCCAACACCTTGCTGAATCCATGACACCAAGAATTAAAGCAGTTCTGAAGAAAAAAAATGGGTGCAACCTGGTACTAGTGAGGTGGACCTGATGGCCAACATACTGAAAGCAGACAAACAGACATGTGAGCTCTTATAATCAAGTCCTATCTTTCACATATGTATTAATCTTCAAAGAAGGGATTCATCTGCAAGGTCATACATGCAAGAGCAAGATAATACAAACTCTGATTGTTTTCAGCTGAAATAATGACATCATGCCATAATGATAATGAATAATGATGGATTAAACTAGTCACCTTGGCCTCTGCACTGAGTAGACCTCTGCTGTAGGCTCAAGGAGACATCTTCAGTATACCAGCATATGTTTGTGTGTGGGTGTGTGCGTTTTATCTCCTTTTTTCCCCCCTCATCTCAATAAAAGTTTTAGTTGTATCAGCACAAATTAGCATTGATGGTACCTAGCTAATCTCACACAGCTGCAGAATGGAGCATTAGGGAGAGGGTGCAGGGCCCCGGCCCATCTGTGGAGGGACCGACTCATGGTCCCCTGAAAGCAACATCACTTTGGCCTTGTCAGATGGTCCCCCCAGTGTGGTTTTAAGTGTGTGTGTGTTGTATGGGGGTGGAGAAAGCGAGAGAGACAGAGAAAAAAGTGTGTTGTTGTTTGCTTGTGTCGCATTAACTTACAGAAAACCTTGGGTGTGAAAATGCTAGCTTGAACATCGTAAGCTGCTGTAAATGGTGGATAAGCAATTCTCTAAAGATGCAACCCCCCTGGTAGACCTCCACAGCTGTGATCAAGTTATTTCACTGTAAATTTCCATGAATTATAGCTTTTCTGCTCCCGTTGGTTCCAGTGTTATCACATTTCTCCCTCATCAGCTCCCATAGGCAAAATATTGTTCCTCTCAGCACCATTCCTCCCCTGTTCACCTACCCTCTCACTGCTTACCAAAAGTGGCATAATAGTCTAAGACCTGTCCTCTGCCTCCTCAGGCTGTGTCCCGTCAGCCTGCACATCAGCAGCCGGGAGATTTTTCCAGTCAGAGCAGACAGTTAGAAAATGAAGAGAGATCTTTCCCTCTCAGTTCGTGGTTCTACACGTTACACTTAGATGACACTTCTGATGGATTTTGTTACTAAAATACATTTTGAAAACAGTGAAATCTGTCCTTTTGGTCTTTCCAGATCTGGTTCCCATCACTTTTATTGCATTATGTTAAGATTCAGCAGTGCTATGCCAGGAAGCTGGATTTCTACCTGTTCTACTTCTATATTCCCAACAGTGATCCTCTTAAAGCTATCTGACCGAGTGTCTCCTTGTCTGACCTCAGGTGGTGCAGAAGCCCCTCTGAGTGCGGCGCCAGTGGCTGGACAGTCCAGACGATAGGAGCTGATGCCCTGTCAACACTGACGGCTATGTCACCAGCACAAAAGCCCTGAGTGCTGCTGCAGCTCCTCGATGGAAACAAGCAGATGCTTCCGTCCCTCTGCAGAGGAGCTGGATAAAAATTTTAAAGGGGTACTTGTATAATCCATACAGACATCATGATTCTGTTTTTGAAAGCTTTTTTGTTGTTAAGAAGGTGTTTAGGGGAAAGTGGCGGCATTTCTTCTATTGCTGGTAGAAACAAAGGCAAGTGAAGTAAGGCTTAAAAAATACTTTTATGAGACAAAGAGAGGTGTATATGCATGAAGGTTTATATAATAAATGAAATATTTTTACATAAGAGTTTAAATTTAGCTTGCTGACTGTAAAGATAGAGGGTTAGGAGAAAAAAAAGGAAAAAATCTCATTTCTGTAAAATGTATTTTCTTCCTCTTGTAGCTATTTGATCAAATACTCCAGAGGAGAGGAAACAGAAAAACCTCTGATTTTAAATTAATCTCACCTACTATCTCTCAATTTATTTGGTTTGCAGAATTTTTATTTCCAGCCTGCCTGGTTCACATTGCACAGAATTAATTTTGCACTTTTTCCAGAAATGTTCCTACTATTTCTGCTTTTATATTAACTATAATCTTAATGCATAAAATATATAAAATGTGATAGATTTGATTTGAAATGCTTACATTTTTTACCCTAGATTGGAGCTATGCTGTCTTTTTATTTTGTAACTTGATTGTTTAATTTACCAGATACTGAAAAACTATTACTGAGACAATAAAATAAAGAAAGCATGTAAAAATCAATTAAAACAACACAAAGATTAAAATAAAAATAATACAGATATGTGTATACACCATTAGTCAGCTCAGTGATATGTATCCATAGCAGATCTACTCTTCCATAGTGGAACAGCCGTTTGGCCTTACGGTGTGTAACCATCACCTCACGTTAACAATCCAGCTGGTTTTCAGTGACCTTTGGCTGTGATGGTTACTGAATTAGATCTTTAAAAACATAATAAGTAAATAAATGGAGACGGATTAAATACAACCAAATGAAACATCAGTCCAAATTACATCGTCTCTTCTTCCTTCTCTAATCTTTGCTCGGTCCTTCTTCTCCATCCAGAGACACCATTAAGTTAATGAGACCTGAGGAAGCTGCAACTCCTATTTCACCCCCCTTCCATCCATCCTTTCTCTCTTTCTCTGTTTTTCATAATTTATCACATTCTTCCACCTCTTCTCCTTCCTTCTCCTCCTTTCTCCCCTGCTCTAAGTTTTATTATTGCACACCGGCAGTAGTCACCAAACTTGTGCTGCAACAGCACAGCTCTGCCTCTCGGTCGACTCAGGGGACAGACATTTCATTTCCGCCCTCTTAACGAGCTGCTGGTGAGTGTGTGTTAATACGTGTGTGCGCACACAGAAACTGTGAGGGGAGATGGTTGGTGTGGGGGTGGAGGGTCGGGGTGCGAGTAGGCTTCACCACTGGCCTCCTCCTCCTCCTCTTCCTCCACCACACTCTCAGACAGAGATAATGGGGGAGCTGATAGCAGCCTTGGAGACTGCTGTGGCTCCAAGCACAGATATGGACCGATAACGCCTCCACCACCTCGCCTGCTGCTGCTTCTGCTGTGCCTCTGTGTTCGTCTTTGTGTCTGTATCTGGATGTAAGAGCGTGAAGGAGTGCCACGCGACTATGCGTCTTTTTGCATGAGATTTTTCTGTGTGAAATGTTGTATGAGGTCACGTGTGAAACTTTGACTTTCTGTGCTCTATAGTATACTTGTCTGTGTTTGTGGGAGTTCTTATATGCGTGCAACACTGCGGTGTGTTCTGTGTGTGTATAACTCATGCGCGTTGAAGTGTGTGTGTGTGTATGCATTCCACATCTGTTCCTCCAAAGGAAGTGTGTGTGGCTGTACCGATTTCTCTCCATCCTCCTTCATCCCACCAGACATTCTTGCCTCCTTTTTATGGGCACAAGAACAGCTGGCCACCCCAGTAGGGCATTTTCACAATGAGACAATCACAATATATGAGCCTGATGCCACACATTCACTCATACACACTCACATACACACAGAAGAAGTATACCGTATGCAGACACATAATCTCCTGGCTATTGCTGATATGTTTGTTGTTGTGCTGTTATGCTGTAGTACCATCAAAGTTGGCTGTTAGCTTAAAATGTGTTATTTAGAGCCCCTTTATCGTTTAATGCTACAGATATGAGGATGCTTGTCACTGCCGTGGCTCTGGTGAACCACACCCCAGCAGCCCCAGCAGCCCCAGCATCAACTTCCGCTTCTTTTGCCTGCATGACTTTGATGAATGGTGAAAGGCGAATCTTTTCCTTGTACTTCATGCAGTCTCCTCGTGCGACAATCACATCCTGACAGTTCAAATGAGAAAATGATTAATAGGGCTTGTGATTAACATAATGAGTTATTATCCTGGACAGGTAGAGAAATTATTTCATCAAGCCAGGCTATATTTATCTTTGTTCACCTATGCACCTGTTCAGCTCATTTTGCGGTTTTATTGCACCTGAGATTACAGGTTTTTCCATTTGTGCCCGTTGAACAAGAAGAACATGACTGATTAAAAATGTTTCCTTTTGTAGATGAAAATGCACGTCTATGAGTGGCCAAAGCCAGTTTGAAATATATGCCACAGAACAATATTAGCCGTAGTCTCTTTTGAGGGATGCAGCGGTGAAACTGATCACATTTACTTTCATTGCATGCTGCTGAGCAATCAGTACATCTACAACATATCAAAAGCATGTTCATGTATGAAAATATGTGTATGAGCATGTTTTTGTTCTTTTGATGCTACTTTTATGAAAAGATTTTTTTCTAGAATACAAAGTGTAATAAGTTGTGGACTGCAATGTCATTCTCATTTATTTTAGACTGTCACCACACTACGGAGAGCCGGAGTAGCACAAATGGTGTGACAGACATTTTTATTTGTTACAGAGGCAGCAGTGAAAATGCTGCTGTTTGGACAACCAAAAATTCTGGATTCCTACAATACTAATACATGCTGTGACCTTTTTCTCTTCATGAAATGTTAGGTCATATAAAATATGAATAAATCCATATGTGCAGTAAAATAAAGAAAAAAAAGAGATTTTAAGTAATACGTTTAACCTTTATTTACCCAGGCAAGTCATTAGGAAGAAATTATTATTTACAATGGCAGTCTGGTGAAAGAGCCTCTTGAGAAAAATGGGTAAAGGGTAGTTAAGTTAGACAGCAGCACACGTTTGTAAAGCAGAGACTGCCAGCAGAGTGCATGATGGCAAACAGTAAAAACAATACTGTACATGTTTACTATCACCTCTATATCATCCTCTTTTTCAAAACATATATATATATATACATATATATATATATGTATATATATATATATATATATATATAAAACTGTAAATTATTTAATTTTCATTTTAGTTTGACCTTTTTTTGTGGTTTGTTTACTTTTCAGTGCTGCCTCATGACCAGTTGTCATTTATGTACAAGATAATTTATTAATATATTGAATTATTTTTCTGCCTCTTTATAATTTGGATTGGGATTTATGATGCTTAGAAAACTAGTACAGCATTAGCTTCACACCAGCTGTGTATGAAAAAGCAACTGTAGCATCCAAATGTAGGAATATTCTTTTTTTAAGGCACCTTTTTTCCATATCTTAAAACATAAAAGCTTGCATTTTTTTTTTTATCAAAAGACAGAGTAACCTTGTTAGGGACGGTGGGCAGAGGGGTGAATTTTCCTTTTCATGTTTTCGTACAACAAAGAGCTTCAGTCTGTCCATATGTAAAATTTGAATATTAAGTTTGTTAAATATTAAACAACCCACATTGTATAGTCTACCATGTATGAAAGGCCATTCAAACTCTCTGTTTGCTGTCAGTAAGTGTGTGTGTGTCTGAGTTAAAGGCATTGGGAGTGAGGACTTAATGGAAACGGGACATCATGACAGATTTGGTTTCGCTTTCATCCTCAAACACTTTCAAAGACGCGAAGGCTCAGGTTCAGAACTTTGTTACGAATCAGGTCTGGTCATGCAGCTGTGATGGTTAAGGTTAGGGTGAGCAGCCATGGATTGCATTATGTCCTCACAAAGGCACAAATCCGTGCATGCTGCCCTGTTCTGATGCCTGAATCTGTTCATTAGTTGCTTACGAACTAACAAAGCCGAGATAGACAGTGGCGGTACCCAGAATGCCTTGTTCTGGGGAGCCGTATGCACTTGTGTTTTGCTAATGAGCACATCCAGGGGACATCTCTCATGGAGGCAGGCTCACAAGCACACACAGATCTGAGAACACAGGCTCCTACTACACAAGACTGACATTATCCTCACACAACTGCAGAGAAAGTCTCCTGAGAAAGACTGCTGCCAGGCAAGAAAACGGAGAGAGGCAACGGAGAGAGAAAGAGCAGAGCAAGAGGTGAGGGAGAGACGTGTGTGGAGGAGGCGGAGAGGTGGGAGAAATGGAAATGATGTCCCCCCCTTTTTCTTTTTTCTCCAGCAAACCACAGCTGTTTGTCCTCTGCTCGTGCCTTCACTCCTCGCTCTTTGATAGGTTTCAGCACACTCCGCTGTATTGACTGCAGTCTTGGCAAGCACGAGGACAAATCAATTAAGCGTTGACTGATACAGTGTCTGACTCCCCACCCCCACCCGAACTACCCCCACCCACCCCACCCCTTAACCGTACCCATTCTCAATTGCGAATAAGAGCAATTAAAAACCAACTGTAGCACATGATGTGACAGTAATGGCCATAATGGATAGTCGTCAAGGTTCAGACGCCAGATAATGTTGTTGTTTATCTAGATGATAGTTGTTGTTTATTCATAAGCTTGGGAATCCCCTCCCCCCTGCATTTTGAGAACCCATACCTCAAGCCTAAACACAAACAGACGTCTGTGATATTGAAAGTTGGCCATCTGTCCAATCACTGAATCGAGTCAATAAGGAGAACCAGTTTAGGGGCGAGACCTGATCTGGAAGACATTAGCATGTGAATTAGTTTTTGACTCGGTGCCAAAGCCAGCAGCCTAATCGCTGCCAACTAGATGACAGCATTCCCTTAATCGATAGCTTGATATCTATATGGAAACATATGAAGGGGATAAGGAGCGCAGGCTGTGCTGTTTCATTTTGATCCAGTTTCACACTGAATTTCTCAGCTTGTGACAATTTTCTAGTTGTTAGGCACCAAAGAGACAGAGAGACAGCGGAAAATAATATTTTTATACAAATATGAAGCTTTATTTGAAATGAACTGAGACTTATTGGAGCTGAAGTTTATTTGCATGCACACTGTGAAAGAGCAGAGTTTATTATTGTGTGAATATTTAGGAGCAGTTACAGTTTCTGCTGTTTGCTGAACTTAACCTTGAAGAAGATATTTTGCTTCATTAAAGCAGTGTGCAACTTTCTTCTCATCTATTTTGTGGCTGACCTAATGAAAACGTCTGCCGTCCTGTCCGGGTGTACTCTACCTCTCACCTGGTGGGACCCTGCATTGGAATGGGTGGGCATAGAAAATTAATGGATTGATTGATGAATAAAAACTGGTCAAAGAGATAAACTGCTGAAAAAAATAAATAAAATGCTTACCTTTATCAGTCTGATTATTTATAAATTTGTTTCAAATTGTTTTCATCAAGAAGTGTGATGAAGTAGGAAGTAGCTTTAGTCATATTGTGCTGACCTTAGGTTCAAGTTTCTGGTAGAAAAATTAATAATATTTTTACATAGTCTTGTGTAAAATGTAAAAATAAATAAATAAATGTGCACATCTGTACGGTATATAAGGTGTGATGTCTGAATTATTGTAGTGCTAAAGGTATCCACTAGGGGGCAGAAGGCTTGGATCAGATTGCAAACAATCTGAGAAGAAGCAGACCTCCAATTTCTCAAAACTCACAACAGCTTCAGAAACACTGCTATCGCCACAACTCTGACAGGAAAGTCCTGAGAGTTACAAACTCCCCCCCTGCACCTTGTAAATCTCCCCTGCATGTGGCATAATGCGGATTTTCATCTTCACATGACACCTGTTCACTATTGCACACTGGAACAGAAAGGGATCACACATCTCCACCGCCTATTCAATAATAATAATAACTTACTCAACTAATTAACTAACTTTTCAATATCTGCATATTAAATAAATAATTAGTAGTAAAATTAAATTAAGATAATCTCTCACCCACTTTAGAGAATATATAAAATAATGCAAATTAGAGAACAGAAAAATATAAAAATTATTTCCTTTCTCTCCGTGGCCAGTGGTGATGGGTTCAAACACATCTTCTTCTTCTTCTTCTTCTTATTATTATTATTATTGTTGTTGTTGTTGTAGTTGTTGTTATTATTATTTTTAGTAGGAGTAGTATTGGGATCATTGTGAATATGTTTATATCAAAATTTTAATAATGTCATTACTATTTAAATAATCAAATGGCTATTACTATTTATACTCAACCCAATATTGAAAACCATGCTGTTAAATAATTTAAGCAGTTATTTACTGTAAATGTGCACCTGTAAAGACTGTTTGTTATGGACTGGTTCACATAGTACCAGCCTTTAGTGCAGCCTTGCCTTAGTTACTAATTGTCTTTTCTTCTTGAATTTTCAATCAATCAATCAATCAATCAATCAATCAATCAATCAATCAATCAATCAATCAATCAATCAATCAATCAAAGGTGAAAGCAGTGAATCAGAAAGTCGTACAACCACAGAAGAGTTTATTCCTCTGGTCGAGAAGAAGAAAAAAGTCTTGTAAATGGATCAAAATTACATTTTTTTGCCCCTTGGGGCACAGCCCACATTTACAGAAATACCTCCTCATACAGGAGTTTCTCATCTCCATCAGGACTGGAACAAACCTAGAACTTCTCAGCAGCTCTCACAAACACATGACAACTTGTTTTAGCTTTCCTCTGCCGCACGGTGGCTGGGCTCAGAATATGGAGCATCTTGAGCTGAAGGTGCATCTTGGTTTTGTTGGTTTTCGCTCGTAAGTTTTTATGGAGAAACGTAAAACTGAGTACTTACTGAAACGGCTTTTGTGCTCATGAGTGCAACATTTCTGGAGCTTTTTCCTGTTTGTTGTGAGCTGTGTTGTTGTCAGTCAAAGTTGGGCCTTCCCAGGTCAAGTTAACTTTCAGTCAATCAGCAGCTGATCAGCCTTTTGTGTCAGTTACCAAGAATCCATCAGCCTGTGGGTGCTGAGAGCTGCACAGATAGATACGTACATGAGAGTAAAAAATGTCTGCTAGTCAACAGAAACAGGGAAGCAGCTGCTGTTAGCAGTAGCGTAGGTACGAAGTGGTAGCAGGGTGTGAAAATAACTGGTTAGTTAAAGTAGAGTGGTGGTGACCACCATTTCCCACAGCAGCAGCAGACATCAGCACCAAAGATTCACAATTACAAAGTGATTACAAAGTAAATGTTGGTGTTTTTATTTTGTTGGGAACTGTTTTTATGCAGTAAGGCCTGAAAGCTGATACAGAACTTATAATGGTCATTCTGGGAAGATAGGTTAGTAATAAATTGCATTAATTTTGTGGATGCAGCTTACTGTATGTTCCAGCTAAACTAACTTTTTCAGTTAATTTCATTTTCTTACATGTACGCAAGTAAAGAGTGGGATTGCTACATCCCAAAATGAGTCTTTTTACGCAACATTTGCCTTCTGCATAGCACACACAGACATCCTGTTGCCACAGCACAATAGCTGAAGGGAATGACTTACTATTTAACTTTAACTACATGATCAAAAACAAGCTCTGGAGTATCTGGAGTACTTTCTGTAAATTTATGGAAGATGCAGCAGCTCGAGTTCTCACCAACACCAGAAAGGTGGATCACATCACTTCTGTTTTAAGTGTCTTTGTCCAACAAAAAGCTGGTTTTAAAATTCTGCTGCTGGCTTATAAAAAAGTATAAAGAGTACATCTCAGACCTTCTGGTGCAGGCTTGCTTTCTGCTCCCAGAGTTAGAGCCAAACATGGAGAAGCTGCTTTTAGTTTTTATGCACCTCCCAGTTGGAATAGTCCTCCACAGAACCGCAGGTCAGCCTCTTTCTGTTCTTTTTTAAAATCTTTTTACTGTCGCATTTAACTCGTCTTTTATTTCTGTATTGTTTTTATTTTATTTATTTGCATGTGTTGGTCCTGCTTGGAGAAGTTGCTTATTAGGCTCTTTGTTATGCTTTTATTTTTACTCTTAATTGTCTCTTTGTATGTATGCTTGCACCTGGTTGCTTTGTTTTTAGCACTTTGACTTACTTTTGTCTGAAAAGTGCTATATAAATAAAGTTTGATTTTATTTTGATTTGAAGATTAAAAAATATCGTAATTAACAGCTGGAATAAGGATGAGCTGATAATTGAGAGTGCTGTGTGTGTTATAGATGGATGATCTTTGTGTGAGTGGATGTGGTTTAGATGAACTTTATATCCACAGATTCAAACCTTACAGACCTTTACTGCAGATTCTACTGCTTTTCCTTTCATGTGCCTTGAAGTTTTGCTTTATTTGTTTGTTTTTTGTGTTTGTTTTTCATGATGTGTTTGGTAAAATGGAAAAGACTGAATAAATAAATAAAAATGCTTAAAGTTAAATCTAATGGAGCCAGTAATGAATCAAAAGGTAATGAATGGACCATCTGTAGAGCAGCTGCTTTACATCATTAAAAGAACAAACAAAACAGCATTAAACAAACGTTTTGTTTTTATGTTATCCTGTAAAAACTTTAACAAAACAGAATGATGGACTAACGGTGAAGTCCTGAGTTTATGGAGCCATTATGTGGAGGTGAAATTAACTCAGAGTTGTAGACTTGAGCCAGTTTCAATCTGTATTTGTGGTGAAAACCATGTTATTAGTCATGTTATCAAAGGAGATAGTCATCTGTTTAGCTGATTACACTGATAGGAATAAAGTCAAGATTAGGTTCAGAGGGCCCAGCTTCACCTCTTCACACAGCCTTTGTTAACTCACTGTGAAGCTCTGCAGGCTAACAGGAGGCTAACAGAAGCAACCCTTTCATCCTGTCTTATTAACAATAACGCAAACAAGTGGTGTCAACTTGTTGGGACTCAGTACACATGTAGTAAAAAGTAATATGGATTTTATTATTGATCTTACAGAAAGATTGCAACTTTTTAGTTGTTGGTTGCATCTTTTTCATGCATATCCAGCATAATGCTGTATAATTTCCCTCAGAGAGTCCGTTCCAGTCGAAATGACGTGCAGAACTGCTGAGCAGAAGAGACTAGTCTGGGATTTCTTATTTCTTTTTTTCTTTCGTTTCGTTTGAGAAAAGTAACTCAAAACTAACGCACAATATTTCTAGATACCGTAAAAAGAGTACCCTGAAGTGTTGCTTTGTAATGTGTAACATCACCGCTGGTCATAAGGCCGGGTTGCACACATACACGGTATTCAAAGCAAGACACCTTTGTGTGCCATCAAAAGACAAATGGAGGTGATTTTCATGGCACAGACGCTTCTTTCAATGGCCCTGCATAGTTTTATTGCCACTGGATAACGCAGACAAATATTGAAAATGGTAAACGTGTTCTCAGTGAAATTGTAAGTGATCTATATCAAAATATCTGCAGCTAGATATGCAATTAGTAAGAAACTGATGCATCGCATTGCAGTGAAATGAATTTAGCTCATTTCCAAATATAATATCAATAATGCAGTTATTCAAGGTCTCCATTTGTCATCTCAGACTTCAATGTGATTTCTCTTTTGTTAGATATAGTACCCCCCCCCCAGGCAGTTGCTGAAATAAAATTTCCATTTTGACTTGGTATTCAGAGACCATTTAATCTATCTATCTATCTATCTATCTATCTATCTATCTATCTATCTATCTATCTATCTATCTATCTATCTATCTATCTATCTATCTATCTATCTATCTATCTATCTATCTATCTATCTATCTGTCTATCTGTCTATCTTGCTATCTGTCCGTCCGTCTATCGTATAATGTTTTAAACCTTCCATGAGAAACGGTGATGAGCTGTGAACCCGTCTGTAACAGGAGGAGGAAGCTAACCAGCTTTTACAGAAGCTGGCAAAGAGTGACAACAGTGTTCTCTTTACATCCGAGCTTATGAGAGCTGAGCATTCACTCAGTTTTTCTCAGTCGCATTGGTGCATCTCTTACATCAGAATTAACGTTTGTGCAGCAAATTTTTGAATGCAAAAAACTCAGATCTCGGATATACTTCATGAAAATGCCCAAAACAGTGCTACACACTAGATGTACAGCCATTTGAAAACTACAGCAAAGTTACACGTTACTGTTGATAGTTGATAGTGTAGCTGAATACATGACCACGACATTCTTGTCTGTCTGTCTGGCCACATATTTTTATCCACATCACTTCGGATATCACACCTTGTGATCCAATGAAGAAAACATCTCCTCGAGTGGTGAATCGACCCTCTGCAGGACTCTGTTGTGGTCTCATTGCATCCTGTATCCATGTCTGCTAGAAGAACCATTTGAGTATGTGGATGCTGGTTGTACACCTTCCACCTCCAGGCAGAGAAAACTCCTCTGCTGGATTTAGTGAAAGCTGAGGGTCAGTTGAGAGCAGCTCTTCAATTTAAGAGACAAAACAGGAAAATCTTGTAAAGAAATGTTTCAAATCTGCTTGACAGGTTCTGATAACTAGTTTAACTCTCTTATATCTAATGACTCAAGCAATGAAATGAGGAATATTAATTTTTTGGGAACTAACTACTCTGTAGTTGTAAGTTTAGTTAATTTAGACTGATATGACTAAAGCAAAAGTCATCATAAACTAGCAGAGAATTGTATGGAAGCAAATGCTACATGTCCATCTGCAATGTAGTCAAGAAACACTACTCTGATGTCCACAAAATGATGAATTACTGTGGAGTTTGAATTAATATTTATGAGAATGTTAAACAAAGTGACTGAGGAAAAACTGTAAAAAAAAAAACCCAACCAACCAACCAACCAACCAACCAAACAAACAAACAAACAAACAAACAAACAAAAAACAAACAAACAAAAAAAAAACATCCACTCATTTATTGTTTATACCTCTTTATTCCAGAGCAGGGTCAGGGGTTGGCTGGACCCTATCTGAGCTGCTATTAGGCAAGAGGCAGGGTACATCCAGAAAAGGCTCCCAGTCCCTCACAGGAAAAAAACAAACAAACAAACATACAAAAACGCTCATCTTCCTAGGGCGAATTCAGAATCACAAATTGAGCTATTTTTGGACTGCAGGAGGAAATCAGAGAACATAAGGACATGCAAACGCCACGCAGGAAAGCCGCAGCTGAGGTTTGAACCATATATCAAAGTAATAAAAGCAATATGGTTTTCTGGTTTTGGTGTATTTATAAAGGAGAAAATGGTCATTTTTGTTGTCAATGTTGAATTAACAATTGTTCAGTTAAATAGTGAGTCAAGACAGTTCACACCAGATGTGCAAATAATGTGCAATTGGTCCAGCTGCAAAGTTGGCAGGCTGGTTTTCCATTATGCTGATGTGGCGTTTCATTGTGTTGGGATAAAGCAGGAAATTTTATTTCACTTTTCTTTCTTGATTTTTTTTTTAAAATCTTGACTCTGTAATTCTCAACAGTTTTAATGATGGAGGGAACACATCCACCAGTCCTGTGACCTCTGGTACTGAGTATTCAACCCTTCTCTACTTCCTGCTCTTGCTGGTTGGTTGGTTTTCATTTGCTTGATATGTGGATTGTAATCTTGGATGTCATAGTCAAATTTGCATGCCCCATTTCTTTTGTCAAGTTTAATATTTTCATATAATTTCTTGTTTATTTTTATAATAAACTTTTCATTGTGATCAGTGAAAGATAATACTGTATTTGCACAAGAGTAAAAGGCTACTATTTATTCATTATTATAGAGAATATTAGTCTTACTGTAAGCATGAAACACCAGAGTTTATATATATATATATATATATATATATATATATATATATATATATAATCAGCTCCAAATAAAGTGGGAAAGTGCACTTTTCTCCTTTTGTCTTTCTGATTTTTGAGTCAATTTGAGTAAAGATGTCATCATTGTTACATCCAAATTAATACAGTTGGCTTCATTTGAATGATATAAGCAATAAATATTTATATAATATATATCTTAATATACAGGTCCTTAATACACAGATTACACTGGTAAATGTGACTTGTTGCCTGCCTATTTTTAAGCAGAGAAATGTAAACTAGGCCTGGTTAATTAAGCTCATTAGGTGAACAGAAACCTGTTTGATTGGAGGCAGTTGGAGCCCTTCCGCTCTGATGCAGCAGCGGTATTTACCCGCCATATTGGCTGTCTGATGGCTGCACCTCAGGGTCATGTTCTGTGACATGGTTGTTGTCCTGGTGCCACCCTTGCATGCACACAGCCATGCACACAAAACACACACACACACACACACACACACACACACAGATCCTTTAAGGGGCTTGGCAGACCCCTGGTCCCCCCTCTCTAATCACTGTGTTCTCCAGGGGGCAAGCAGCCGTTCTCGCCTCTCTTTGGAAAAGCTTGGCATTTGTCTGAGATCTCATTTCTGTAATTCATCGCCTGTCTCCCGGGAGCCAGAGTTGGCACTGGTGATGCCAAGTCCTCCCTCCTCCTTCCATCCCTCCAACTCTCTTTAACCCTGTTCCTCCTTTCTCCCCGCATCTGTCCTTCTCCCTTCTCTTTCACCCCTGCCGTTGTTTGCTGTTGCCCTGGAAGAGGCTCTGAGTGAAGCTAAACTGGTGGGTGTAACCACATTAAGTCTCCTGTAAGTGTGTTTGATAGATGCTTCAGGCTTTGATCACATAAACAAGTTGAGTGTGTGTACACACATCCTTCTTTGAGTGTCCCGGAGTATAAAGCATCTATCGAGGCTGCTCAGTTAAAATGAATGACCCACAGAGGGATGACTGTTTCCTCATATTTTCATTTCATCTATAAAAGAATCAAGTGTCATTAACACAGAGCCCAGATGAAGAAATGATTTGTGCATTAATTATCAGATGCAAATGGTGGCAAATCATGCATCAATAAAAATGTACATCTGTTAGTCAAAATTTGAAGTAGAGGATTGATAACCTCTCATTTTTAAAAGCTCATCTCAAAAGCAGTGCAAGGAATCACATCAGACGCTCACTTTCTGCGTGGAAAAATGTGAGCGTAAATATTTCATATGTTCTATGAAGTCTGGCAGTGGCACAAAGCTTCCCGCTTCCCTCTAAGTCTGAGAGGTACAGGTGAATAGCTGCATCTCACATTTTGTTTATGAGTAAACGGCTGTTGGTGGCAGGCATTTTAAGCTAATAGCTGCTTTAAATAGCTGCAATTAGTGAGAAGCATGAGATGTTTAATCACTCTAGACCAATTAGTCTGTAATCAAGTAGTGTCCAAGAGCGAGCACGTTTTTGTCCTCCACTGTTCCTCTGCAAGCACCCGCCATATATTTCACTGTGAGCCAGGAAGAGCAGTGATTAACACGCAGGGATATAGGCCCCCGTGGAACACTGTAATGTGGAGTTAAATCAGGGAGAGAAGGAGGCGAGGCACCACAGCTAAACCTGTTATTGCAGTTTAACATATGCAGAAGGTTAATTCAAGGCAGAGACGACGGCAAGCATCCCTGTTTAATGTGTTTGTGTCATGGTGCAGTGTACAAATTTGTGAAAATTAGGAGCTGGGCGTTTCTTCTGTGAGGAAAAGAGCATTTGATTAGTTTTTACCTTTTATCCTTGCTTACAATCAAGATAAAACTCACCCAGAAGAGGAGGATAGCAGAGTGGTGGATAATGAACAAGTAAAATAGAAAGTGTTAATTTTATATTGTCATCTTTTGCAAGAAATTCACGGTGGAAAAAACTCACTGATGCACAAACACTAAATGAGAGTGCACACATTCACACCTGTGCAAACAATTGGCTCCACTCGCAGCCCAGCCAGGCTCTTGTTTTGATAATAATGATACTGTGTTCATAATGACATTTCCGAATGACTGGTCATGGGGCCGGCGTGTCTACTCCCTCGATCACGAGTGGAAAACAGGCTGACCAATGTGGCTCCTTATCAAACAGGATGTGATGCTTTCCCACGATCTGGAGCAGAGAGCACACACACAAAGAGAGGAAGGCCTCAGGTATAGGAACTCTTAATCATTTAAGCAGTCTGTTGGAAAGTAACACCAGTATCAAGGAGCCTGTGAAGGCTTCAGGTGAGGCTGCTCTGCTGCTGTACTTCTCACTCTCCAACAGGGATTATTCGGAAAATCCTGCAGTGTTAATGCTGGAGAGATGCAGTGGCTACCAGCAAGAAAGAGGGAATTGTAAATCAACATATGGCTGCAGCCAGATAAATAATGTATCTGAGGATGGCAGTGGGTTGTGGACTAACATGATAATCATGTAGCTGTAACAGAAAACTACCACTGTAACCCTGCAGCTGTAAGGGGAAACATGCTTTTCAAGAACATCATGTGATGAGATCGAGAACTAGTATGAACATATTCTGCTTGTGTAATTAAAGCCTGAATGTTTCTGTCAGGTGATGCCGCGTTTCTTCCATCCTACAGATGCAGGTAAAAGATAAAACTTAGATTTCTTACTAATGTAAAAGTGCAGCAGATTTGAGTTTTTGACTGAATCGAGGTCAGTATGGGAAAAAAGACGATGATGACAGTAAAATGCAGGGTCAGCGGGGGTGATTGTGTCATCTGAGCTTTTTAATCTCTGCTATATCCCTGAATTTATCTATAAAAAGAAGGATTTCTTGTAAAAAAAAATGCATTGGTGGAGCTCTCACTAACTGTGCAGTGTGTGCTGCAGAGTTTAAACCATCAGGCCTCTGTGAGAACCAAAGTATCTTTAATCATATCAGGAAGGTCTAACTGTCAAACTGGCCACCTGTGCTTTAACACATATTTCCTTTTTTTCCTTTTATCACTCACACAGACAGGCTCACACTCACATTTCACATCACAAGGACGGTGCTTGTCAAGGGCACGAAGGCCAGGTTTTTCTAACTGTGGACTATAAACATACACAGGTGGCCTGCATGGCCCGCTTATCCTCAGACGGCCACAGTGGAGAAGAAGGATAGCCTGAAAGGTGTCTGCAGCACCCACTGACGCCTCAAGTCTCTGAGCTTGTCAGTGTCAAACGGCCACTTTTAACCCGCATTGGGCATGTTGACGTGGAGACAGCCAAACAAGGAGCAGTGTGTCTGCGAGGAAAAGGCTGCAGCTCAGTGGAGACAGCTAACTTGTGGGAGAGATGCATGTGAAAGAAAAACACTTTCACCTTTGCAGACGCTTGAAAAGCCTAAAAACTCCTCAACCTTGTAATCTGAACAATTTAGAATTCCTTGCAAACGTCCAGCTGTTTGTATCAACACAACTGAGGCCTTGAGTTTCTTTACATTCACAGTGAATATGGTTTAAATTCCCCTTTTGTGCCACATAATTAAAAACTCTTAAAGCATTTCTTTGCTGTTGATTTGCTTGTTAAAACAATAACTCTCTTTTTTTTCTTTGCTGATTATGTTGATGTTGCTTTCATTTGCTTCACTGGAGAAATTTCTTCCATCAAGGCTGCACGCAAGGCTGGAGTTTTATTCAGTCTGCAAATTAAGTTAAATCAGAAAGTAAAACTAGCTTGTGCTTGAGATGAATTTTGTTTCTGCTTTGCTCAGCCTTATGCAGTAGCTTGTGTCACCTATGAGCCTGAGCGGTTCATGAAGTTTGCTCCAATTTGTTGTTTCTGTCGAGTAAAAATTATTCATTTGCAGTTTTCTTTATCAGTTTTACAAGGAAATATATATTTTTATACTTGAACAAAGAAACATTATTTAAGGTTGCAGAATAATAACTGTACTGTTTCTGGCAAAACAAATGATTTATACATGTCTATCCAAGTAAGAGCCCAGAATCTTGGCTTCCACTTGTGTTTTCAGCCATCCATGCTCATGTTTGTGATGGAATTAAGGTAAAGCTTGGAAAACAAAAAAAGCTTGATCTCTGGATCCTGTAAAGCAGGTTTGAGGACGTTACAGTTAAAAACCTCTTTGACACGTTACAGTAATAACTTGGTCCTCCCTTTATTTTTCTTAAAGCTATGTGAATGCCTAGCAACTGTGTGAAACTGCGCCTCCCTCTTCATCTTCATCACTTGACAGCCGTGAAAGCAATAAAACCAAAGATGCCCCCTGAGACAAAACTTGAGACGACACAATTCTTCCTGGAAACTTTAATTGTTTTGACAACTCCTCACAAGCCAGTGAAGGTCAAGTCCAACAGTGCAGCTGACAGTAACGTACAGGTGCCCTCTCACACTGGCAGGAGGGCGGTGAGGTAAATTCGGTGTTAAATGTCATGGAAAATAAAGGCTTTTCCTTTTTCCTTTTACATTAAAAACGGCTGCTTCATATCAACATAGAGACATCGCCTGTCCAAAAAAAAAAGTCTGTTAATGTTCACATATTTCTCCAATTCATTACCGAAGTTTAATCATTTCCTGGTGTCAATTATTAACTTCTCAAGGAGAAGTTCAGATTGCAGAAATACAACAGATACACTGTGTTGCAGTGACTTTGTTTTTTAGATATTACATAGTGAACACTGTAAAAACTGCTCTTAGATTACACTTTTCATATATGTGCAACGTAACAGAATCAAACTAAGCCGCCTTCTTCTTTTTTTCTTACATCGACCCATGAGTCAGAGCAGGTCAAAGTTGTCATAGTTAATGAGTACAAAACAATTCAAGAGAAAGCCGAGGAAGGCAAATAATCAAGGAACTGGTGAACTCCACCACATATCTACATAGAGAGGGCTGCTTCAGTGCACATTCAATATCTCTGCAATGAGCCTGACATGCTACATTTTTAAACTATTTCAAAAAACACTGCAAAGAGTTAACTGATATCATCATGTGAGGACATTATTGGCAGAGCATTAACCACGTTCATTCACTAAAGTGGGAACACAATATTTACATAACAACAAAAAGAAAAAGTTTTAATAAAAATATTTCATAATTACAATAGTCTATTTTAAGCATATAAGTATTCATTTCACATACCTTTATAGAACATTTGTCTCTATATTTACAGTCTTAATTGTTTCGAATCAGAATTGTTCTTCTTTACAATATCAAACATTTTTAAGATACCAGGGCTAAAATCCCTGTTCAACACAAATCATCTATTTTAAACAATAGATGTCCAAAAACATACACAATAATTTTCGCTGATTAGTAAAGCTTTAAACTGGAGTTGCTTTTACTTATTCTTAAAGCACAATTCACAATCTGTTTTCAGAGATGTTGTCAGATGAGTTTCCACAAAAATAATAATAATAATAATAATAATAAAAACCCTCTCAGCGTGGGGATTCAGTATTTTCACTCTTTTAAGAAAAGAAATGTTGAGGAAAAGTAAAATGAGAGGAACTCAAACAGGAAGAGAATGAAGATGTCGACACACTGAGTCCTTGTTCACTGGAACAGAAAAAAAGCTGATATGAATAGTGATTTTATTTGGGTTTAATTCCTCCCAGCGGTTTTTTTATTTTTTGCAATCCCCTTGTGATTGTGCCTCCAGTTGGGTGTGAGTCCCTGGCGAAGCTTTGCTGGCTTTGGAGCGGCTCTGTGCAGCCTGCACACCTGTGGAGGGGATGAATAGAGGCGGGAGGAAGGGGGGTGAGCTTGCAGAACTCCAGACTGACTGGCGCCACCGACAAAACAGAGGCCATGCTTGATCAACAACCCAAAACAAACCAGGTCAAACAACAACCACAGAGCTCCTCAGGCTGTTGGGAAAGGCTGGCGAGATTCTCAGAGAGACTGGGAGAGACACCACGTGCACATGCTTTTAGTCCTATCCAGGTGTGTTTGGATTCAGTTCTATAAAACTGGTTCTAAAGCCAGCTTGAAGACGAGTGTATATGACACAGAGGGGAAGAAAGAGGGAGGAAGGGGTGTGTGTATGAGAATGAAAGAGAGGGCAAGCTGAGGTTTTAACCTTCTGCTCCTCTCAGATTGCTACACCAGTGACAGTTATTGCGCAAAGCACAGCTGCCTCTGAGGTCGGTGCCAATTGCATGTTCCTCCATTATTATTTTACCTGACATTTACTGGCCTTGCTGGAGCTCTCTATGGATTGTCAGTCTACACCACATGCAGCTAAAGTAATCAAGTTAATGGGGGATTCTTCTGTGACCACCACTTATGGTGATTTCTACTGGCCACTTGTGTCAGATATAAAAGAAGAAACATTCAATGGAATAAATATTATTTAAAGTCAACTTACCAATGCAGTTTTTACATCTCAACGACATAAAATTGAGTCTTCTGGTTTCTTTACTAGTGATGTCCTCTGAAAAAAGAAAAAAGACAAGAGAGAAGCATGTAAAATATTGTAGTTATAGAAATAAATGCAAGGCCAAAATCATGTAAAACAAATAATATTCAGCAAAGCAGAGTGTAATCCAGCCATATCTCCTTTAATAAATTCTCTTTTAGCCTACTGAATAACAAATTGCCCTTGTTGTGCGCAGTGGAGTGGACTGCGGACTGAGGTACTTCACCAATCCCGGGATAAGGTGGGCCTCTGACACACTGCCATTATCATGCAAATCATAAAAGCCCGCAATCAAGTGTGCAATCTTTCCCACGTCAAATGTGTTTTTTTACGCGATTATTTTAAGGCTATTTGATAAAAGGTGCGTGGCGTTTTTCCTTTTTAATATTATTTTCTCTCTTCCTTCTACAGCATTGAAAGGACAATGACACATAACAGGCATGACGCGCTTTGTCTGAATCTGAGGGGCGGCCAGAAATCTGGCGCTGGGAGGTAAACCGGGGGTCCACCGGTGAGTCCAGCTGCAAACGGGAAATTAATGAAGCTTTTACCTGATGGTGGTCAACGTTGAGCACGGTCAGCGGCGTCCTGTTGGGGTTGGATGAAGGAGGAGGGCAGGTCCCGGTCCGTTGTGGCTGTTGTTTATGAAGAGAAGGGTGCGTCTCCAGGGCCAGCTGCAGGTCCAGGATGTAGTCTATGACATGCTGGAGGATCTCCACTTTGCTGACTTTCTTATCCTGCGGAATGGTAGGCACGAGGCGCTTCAGACGGCTGTAGCAGTCGTTCATGTCGTACTGCAGGCAGAACAGGTCCTCCTCTTCCATCCTGTACCGGGCGATGTTGAGGCTCTGTTTCGACAGATAGTGCAGGGAGAGCGGGCTGCTGCTGGAGGAGGAGTCCTGGGGGCCGACTGGAGTAATAGCCTTCATCTTAGATAACCAACAGCTCTGTCAGAGCCAACGAAACAGAAAAATAAATAAATAAGCAATGCTACTGGTAGCAGGAGGTATTTTAAGATTAAACGACGCTAAAAACAACAGGAAAAAGCGAATACTGCCACGAATTAGCGAAGGGATAAATACGACCAAAAGACGAAATTCTAGTCTGTCAACACATCCCGTGAAGCCTCACAGTTCCTCTTACTTCAGCAGGCTCAGTGTGAGAGCAATGAATAGATTTCGTACATTTATAGAGGAGAGGGGAGGCGCCAAGCCAGCCGGATGACAGATCAGGGAGAGAAGCTGGTCAATCACCGGCAGCCCGCTGCCCACTGACCCGACAACGGAGCCGAGAAAAAGGCGTGTCTCATTCTGTGTGCTCTGCGGTGGGCTGCCTATAGGTAGAGGAAGGTGCGTGTGTGTGTGTGTGTGAGAGCGAGAGAGCGAGAGAGAGAAACATACATATAGAGAGGGAGAGAAAGAGAGTAAGAACAGTCAAATGCGCATTACACCATTGCTGAAAAGGAAATAAAAGTCCAAAGTTTCAACATTCCCGGCTCAGAATATATGCTAAGAAATTTGAAAGGTTCTTACACGCGACTGATCCAGACACAGGTGACATGTTCGCACGTATAGGCTGATAAGCTTCGGACATGTGCCACTGGCCAATTTACTGATGCGTAATTACGCGATGACCCGCTCGTATTGATTTCTTCGATGATGGATCATCCTGAGCTTTGTCCTGTGCATCCGAGCCACCTGCAGATGCTGACTATTGGAAAATGAAAATCCAGACATACAATTCTGATTATTTTAAACTCTTTCGTTAATTAAAACAGTCAAAAGTGGATTCCCAAAAAGATTTATTCCGTTTGGAGAGTCGGTTAATAATAAAACATGTGATAGCCTAGTGATTTTCTTTTATTAATGTTGTCAGTTAAACGTTAAGATTCAGACTAATTTATACAAAAGAAAAGGTAAGGTGAGAAAAGATAAGAAAGATGATTAACGTTGCAGGTGTTAAATTGACAGAAAGAAAGAAAGAAAGAAAGAAAGAAAGAAAGAAAGAAAGAAAGAAAGAAAGAAATGTTTTGAAGCCTTCTCTATCCAGCTGCATCTTCAAGTCAGACCAATCTGCCTGCACCTCCTTGCCATTCCTTCCCCCAGCTGTGTGTTATTGTGCCCGCTACATTCCTC
The DNA here is from genome assembly GCF_017639745.1 of Melanotaenia boesemani. Lineage (NCBI taxonomy): Eukaryota > Metazoa > Chordata > Actinopteri > Atheriniformes > Melanotaeniidae > Melanotaenia > Melanotaenia boesemani. Next base: position 33,309,068 of record NC_055687.1, read on the forward strand.
CGCTCTCCAGGCTGCGTCGCCGCTCCACTCCCTCCCTCCCAACCGCTTACTGAGCCGTCAGGCCGGGCAGACTGCCTGGCGCCACACGTCGAGCCATCCATTCACACCCATCGTTCTTTCTTTCTTTCTTTCTTTCTTTCTTTCTTTCTTTCTTTCTTTCTTTCTTTCTGTCTTTCTTTCTTTCTTTCTTTCTTTCTTTCTTTCTTTCTGTCTTTCTGTCTTTCTTTCTTTCTTTCTTTCTTTCTTTCTTTCTGCTGGTTGCCAGGACAACACTGACGCTACCACTCACTTTCAGCTCACCGTTCGTCCTGCAGACTCTATGTCGGTCTAGCAGGAATGACACCCACCTTAACACCTCTGTATATTTAACGTCCCAAACTTTATGTCAACCACCGCATTCTTCTTTGTCATGAAAGTTTTAATGTCCGCAAATGGGTAGCCTATTTTCCTCCTCTCCCCTCTCTTTCCACCCCGCGCCTCTGTTTTCTGTTGCCAAGGGAAGAGAGTGTTCTGTTCAGTCATGTCTGCAACAATGTTTAGTTCAGGGAAAACTTCAACAATATAATTATATGAATTTCTGATGACAACCTTTACAACATTGGCAGGGTACATGAAGTCTGAGTAGAAAACCCTGCACGGTTTGGTGTAGTGATGGTGCTTTAATACTAATATTTAATAGCCTATATAATAAAAGACAACGATGACAACCAAAATGCACAAGCAAAAACAGGATGCTAATTTTTGAGTTAACCAAAATAATAGCTAAACATTCAACTTGTATTTTAGACCCCATCCCAACCAGACTATAAGGAAGTATTTTCCTAAGTTAATATATCAGTGAACAAACATATCTCTATTGACAGGATATATACCTCAATCTTTTAAGACTGCTGTAATCAAACCTTTACTTAAAAAAACTACTCTCAATCCAGGAGTGTTAGCAAATTACAGACCTGTATCCAACCTCCTTTATGTCTAAAATTCTTGAGAATATAGTTTTAACTCAATTATGTGCCTATTTGAGCAGAAATCATCAGTTTGAAGAATTTCAGTCAGGATTTATAGCTCATCATAGCCCAGAGACAGCACTTGTGAAAGTTACCAATGATCTTCTCATTGCCTCAGATAAAGGACCCCGGTCTGTGGTTTTCTTGTAAGATCTTAGTGCTTCAACACCACTGATCACAACATTCTGTTACATAGGCTTGAAAATGTTATTGAGAATAAAGGAACTTGTTTATTAATATAAACGAGTCATCCTCACACACCAGAGTAAGTCGTGGAGTTCTTCAGAGTCCTGTACTTGGACAAATACTTTTCACAATATATACATGCTTCTCTTAGGCAATATCCTTAGACAGCATGGTATAAACTTTCATTGCTATGCAGATGATACTCAGATTTATTCATCTATGAAGCCTGATGAAACCAATCAGTTTGTTAGATTACAAAGCTGTCTTAAAGTCATAAAGACTTAAATTCATACAAGACTGAGGTTGTTGTCTTTGGACCTGAAAAACTAAGGACAAAATTGTCTAACTATGTACTTAATCTGGATTGCATTAATTTGGCTTCCAGTGTCACAATGAGGAACCTTGGAGTTATTTTTTTTTATAATTGTCCTTTAGCTCACATTTAAAACAGGTTTCTAGAACCACCTTCTTACACCTACGTAATATTGCAAGAGTGATGCAGAAAAACTAGTCCATGCTGTAGTTATGTCAAGATTGGATTACTGTAATTTCTGATTAATAAACTGTCCCAAATATGTCCTGAAAAGTCGCCAGCTGATCCAAAATGCAGCAGCGAGGGTTCTGATGAGAAATAGTATTCGAGGTCAGGTTTCTCCAGTTTTAGCCTCTCTTTACCGGCTCCCTGTTAAATCTAGGATAGAATTTATAATTCTTCTCCTCACATATAAAGCTCTCCATGACCAGGCTCCATTGTATATCAAAGATCTCATAGATCATTATATTCCCAACAGAGCACTTTGCTCTCAGACTGCAGGATTACTTGTGGTTTCCAGAGCCTCTAAAAGTACAATGGGAGGCAGAGCCTTCAACTATCAGGCCCGTCTTTTATGGAACCTTCTCCCAGTTTGGGTTCGGGAGGCAGACACCCTCTCTACCTTTAAGATCAGTCTTAAAACCTTCCTTCATGAAAAATCGTATAGTTAGGGGTGGTCTAGCCATCTCTTAGGCCCTGTCTACATGACCCTGTTTCCATGCAAAATGCAAATATTTGTCATTTGCTTTTTAAACAAAATAAAATTAAAACAAACAAAAAGAAAAAAAAAAAACAAAAAAACAAAAACAAAAAACCCACCAAACATTTATACAACAGCGGAATAAAAACTATGTCCGTGCAGGAGAAAACGCAAAGAGGACCAGAAACAATGTAGTGCCAGGCCTCTAGTGGGCACTGAAACTTTGGAACAACACACCCAGATGTGTACAGCATCCTCATAAGACCAGGAAACACAACACAGCAACCGAAGGGTTACGTGCCAACTGCTGGTTATCTGGCTCATGTATGAGTTTTCTTTGAATTTTTAGATTAGATAATCACTTTAGATGTAATTATCAGTTTAATATTACATAAAATCAAGACCCTAAAAAATATATCTCATTTGAGCAAATCTTTTCCTGGTCAGTTACCTGCCTGGTCCCCATCTAAACTTTTCTAGATCCACCCCTGCATAGCTGAAGTATAAATCCTTTCTACCTCCTGTCAGCTACTTTGTTAGTGCAGGGTCCTGCTTCAATTTGTGTTTTAGAACCTGTTAATTATTTCTCTCATGGCTCATAAATGATCAAACCTATGTTTCCAACATCTGCACTGCAACAATGATTTAGAGAAGACGTCCGCTTGCTCCCTTTTGCTGTTTCACTCTCACTACATATCTGAACCTGATCTAGCTTCATAGATGTGTGCATGGCTGTCTGGTGACTAGTAGATTTTACAGCTATTTCACAAGCAAACCTCATTAATACTGAAAGTAATATCAAATAAAGGAAAAAATATCTAACTGAAATAGGCTGCTATTATCATATTTTATTTTTTAGCTTCATGTGACAGTGACCTGACTGACACGACATTGATCAATTTAGCTTGCTATTGCTAGCGCATCCAAAAGCAATGATTTGTGCCATTGTGCACCACGGACTGCTAGTTTCCTACTTCTCAGCTGAAAGATAAACAAATGCAACAAAAGAGACAGTACTAGCGACAGAAAAGCTGATCAGCTGATCACTGATAGCTGTCATGATTCACAACAGGAGAGGGAGCGGGAGAGGAGGCGGCTATGCTGGGCAGACAGAGACGACAAGAACAGTGACATTTGTGCAAAGTTACATGAAAAGTGTTTTAAAAATGCAGGAACAATGCGGGTGTTGAACCCTCTCACCAGGAAAAGTGTTAGTGTTAAACCATCCTTATCCCCCATGGGTGTGACGCACTCAAATTTATTTATTTATTTTTTATCTAAGAAACTTCTGGGGGGTTTGCAAAGTTAAGCATGGACCTCCTTTTTCTCTTTTATAAATTATTTATTTGGGCAAAACTGCTCACAGTAAAATAAACTTTGATAGAGGGTACCCAAACATTTTCATGCCACAATATCCACCAGACAATTTCTTCTGCTAGGTGTTCATTTTAGACAAACTGCAAAAAACACTGGGAACTGAATACAAAATTGCTTACTTTTGCTTCAACTAATCCACAATAGCTTGCTTGTTTCTGGCTGTATTTCATCCATCAGTGTCTTTTTTTTAAACACAGCTATGCACAGACGTGACAACAAAATCAGAGACAGATAATAAAGAACATGAAGGAAGCTTAGAGAACTATTGTGACAAACTAATGCCAGACCAGCAGGCAAAGATTTTTAGCAGTCTAGTGATTTCCCCCCTGCATGAGTTGTACCTGTCACCAAGCTTGAAGAACCACACACTTCACATGGGTACAATGATGAATTCTACTGTGCCACCTGTGTGGCCGGGTCTCAGTGCGACCTCAGATATTCTGTGTTGATCAAGGCTGAGGGAGCAGCCTTGTTTGAGGTGAGGTGTTTGCTGTGTTCCCTGGGTGGCATCTGCATGTAAGCATAAATGTTAAGAAGCAGCACTTTGACTCTTTTTGCTCAGTAACCATATCCATTCTTGATTGTTTTTGGTCTGCATCCGCGTTAACAGAGAACAATTCAAGCTCTTCACATTATTTGACACAACATCAGAGCAATAGGAAAGTGGTGTATGCATGATTTCTTTAGCCAAGTGTTGCTGTTTGTTTCTGCTGCTTCTATGCATTTACTTGTCTGAGATGCAGCAGTCCCGACCCAACTTGCCTATAGGTTTATGTGCTCACTGGGGACTGGTGCCTTGTAGCTAGACACTCGTTAGCCTACTAGATAGGTGATAACCTGAAAGGTCAGCCTTTCTTTCCTGTGGAGACACAGTGTGGAGACAGCAATCAAACTACAAGCCAATCTAAACGAAACAGTTTGCACTTCTGAACCAATATTTACCTAAAAAATTTGAGGGGGAGAACAGAGTGTCAGAGTTGGTCTTGCATAAACAGTTTTTTTTTTCAACAAAATCCTTTTGTGGTGACCCAAAAGTGCAGCAACCATGCACAAGGTGGAAATTGCATGACGGCCACATCTGTGCTAGAGGTTTCCCTGGGATGTGGTTGAAGTTGCAATGGGTGGTGACACACACACACACACACACACACACACACACACATATATATTTGTCTGTGTGTGTGTGTCTTTGGACAGTGGGAGTAAGCCGGGAGGGAACCCATCCATAGTCCACTCAAGTTCCTCCCTAAAAATCTACTTGTTGTTAATAAGAATTATTAAAAAAGAAAAAAAAGTATGTACTTTAATAAATTATATTGGCTTTTATTGAGTGTGTTTGTGGTCTACTGGGAGAAGTTAGCTGTGGGGAGGAGCCCTGTCCTTCAACATCGATGAGAGCTTAGCCATCATGCTTCTCTTTCCTTACACTTTAACTAGTCAGTCCAAAGAACATCCCAGTCCAGAGCTGTTCTATACTGGAATACCTCAGTAGAGTCAAGCCAGCAGTGTATGCAAACTGAAGTCAGATCGAGGAACATCCATCACTGATCAGGACATTACACCCCTACACCATGACTTCCCTCCCCAGCTGTCATGGGGTCTATTTTGATCTGTAAAATCAGGCATGACACTTTTGAGCTCAACTTAATCATCTCGTTATTTCGAGAAAACAAACTTAATTTTCTCGAGATAACAAGATAAATTATCTTCTTTTCTTTTCTTTCCAGATAACAATAAAATTAACTTGTTATCTCAAGATATCAATGAAAAAATAATAATAGTCGAGCCCAGCCGCTCTCAGCTTCCCTACTTTTCTTTTGTAGTTTTTTTTTTTTTTTACCTTCACCCTGTAAATATTGACCATGTTCTGTGTGTTCTGGTGTTCTTTTTGTTCTGTTTCTTATTTTTGTATCACCACCCCAAGACAAATTCTACATATGTGCAAATAATGGCAATAAAGTCCCATTCTGGTTCTGATTCATGGCTACTAGTTAAAATCTGCACATGACAGAATGTCAGTTTATAATTTAAAACTATAATAATAATAAAAAAAAAAATCTCATGACTTTGGATCTGAGTTTCTGCAAACCAGGCAGGTTCTGTGGTTGTGGTTTTGGTGGGAAAGCAGTGTCAGTACATCCTCCATCACCAGCTGACTCAGTTTAGCCAGTAGTTCCAGAAGAAGAGGAAACTATATCCTGAAAATAATACTGAACAGGTGGATTGATTTCCTGGTATTCAAGCTTTCTGGGTTGTGATGGGTGGTAACAAACTATTTCTTCCTCTTATGTGAACCATATCAGATGTAGGAAGGTTGTAGATATTGTGTGAGCGTAGATCCGTCTGCATGTCCCGTCTCAGACGTGCCTTTTTCTCCTTCTCTCCAGGTGACACAGTTTGCACAACATGCCTTGTTCCCCGATGGCCTCAAAGCTAAACACAACAGCTCTGTGTGTCATTTACACAGGTGCATTCACTGTTTACACTGTGCAACCCGAGTAACCATCCACACACACACATCCATACACACCTCCTTGAAAAGACACACAGAGATGCACTGCGAGAAACACCAATGATACTGTATGAGTTACATTAACTAAAATCATGACTGGTCTACTCTTTTAACTTCCTTGCTGTAAAGAAAAGAGTTCTAACATAAAACAAATTGTGCTCCAGATTAAAACCACCTAGATAATTCTCTCCACAGGCAGGCTGACCATGTGCTAGTCCACCTGTGGTGATCCTGTTTAGTAGCTATGATCTATTCTCATAATAACTGTCCTAAAAGTGGGAGTTGTGTTCTGGGCCACACTCATTTAGGTCACCAGAAGTCATTTAGGTCTGAGAGCATTATTTCCTGCTGTCTGGTGGCAGCTACTGAGAGTTCTCCCAGCTGCTGCTTTCATCTCCCCATATCCCACCTTGGTCATATCAAACACTCCTGATCTGTGTTTCGGATGTGCATTCTCTTTAGCGCTGTCCTGTTCGTACTCAAAACTGTGGAGAGACCCAGCAATACGTAGGTGCAGATGAAAATTGTATGTATTGCTTTCTTTGTGTTGGTCTATTTGTGTATGTGAATGACAACAGGTGCAGCTCTGTTGTACAGCTGCTGCCCTACTTGTTCTTTTTATCTTGTGAGCATCAGAAGCTGAACTTCAGAGTTATTTCAGGTTCATCTCTGTTGTAACATGTTACTAGTATATTAGTAACCAAATCTGGCTTTAATGTACAGAATACACCAATCAACTAATAACAGCTAATGTCCACATTGTGGCACAGAACCAGGACTGGTGAAAGTTAGATCTCACTGCTGCATTTGATACAACTGATCATAACTATATTAAACTACCGAACCCATTATAGACATTTGGACATTATATTTGGATTAAAGAAACCACACTAGGTTTATTTGAATCCAATTTAAAACAAGATTCCTGTTTTTTTTTTTTTTTTTTTTTTTTCCTGTCCAGTGCAGGGCCCTGACTACCCCGGCAAGTACAATCCCTCCTGTGGGGGGTACTCTGGGAGTATGGAGTGCCAGACCTGCTTGTACGAGCTGTCCGGTCCCTGTACAACCGGTGTCAGAGCTTGGTCTGCATTGCCGGCAGTGAATCAGAATCGTTTCTAGTGCTGATTGGACTCCTCCAAGGCTGCCCTTTGTCACAGATTCTGTTCATAACTTTTATGAACAGAATTTCTAGGCGCAGCCGAGGTGTTGAGGGGATCCGGTTTGGTGGCCTTAGGATTGGGTCTCTGCTCTTTGCAGATGATGTGGTTCTGTTGGCTTCATCGGGCCGTGATCTTCAGCTCTCACTGGAGCGATTCGCAGCCGAGTGTGAAGCGGCTGGGATGAGAATCAGCACCTCCAAGTCCAAGACCATGGTCCTCTGCCAGAAAAGGGTGGAGTGCTCTCTCCGCGTCTGCAATAGGGTCCTGCCCCAAGTGGAGGATTTCACGTGTCTCGTGGTCTTGTTCACGAGTGAGGGAAGGATGGAGCGAGAGATCGACAGGCGGATTGGTGCGGCAACTGCAGTGATGCGGACTCTGCATCGGTCTGTTGTGGTGAAGAAGGAGCTGAGCCAATAGGCAAAGCTCTCGATTTACCAGTCAATCTACGTTCCTACCCTCACCTATGGTCACGAGCTGTGGGTAGTGACCGAAAGAACAAGATCGTGAGTACAAGCGGCCGAAATGAGTTTACTCTGCCGGGTGGCCGCTCTCTCCCTTAGAGATAGGGTGAGAAGCTCAGTGATCCGGGAGGGGCTCAGAGTAGAGCCGCTGCTCCTCCGCATCGAGAGGAGCCAGATGAGGTGGCTCGGGCATCTGGTTAGGATGCCTCCTGGATGCCTCCCTGGTGAGGTGTTCCGGGCACGTCCCACTGGCAAGAGGCCCCGAGGAAGACCCAGGACACGCTGGACGGACTACATCTCTCGGCTGGCCTGGGAATGTCTCGGGATCCCTCCGGATGAGCTGATGAATGTGGCTGGGGAGAGGGAAGTCTGGGTTTCCCTGCTTAGGCAGCTGCCCCCGCGACCCGACTCTGGATAAGCAGCAGAAAATGGATGGATGGATAACAGGCTGGCATCAGAGGACCTCAGGATCTGCTAGGGTTCATAATTTAAAAACAGTTCAGATAAATAAGAAGGCCTAAGACCATTAAGACATTTATAAACAACTGAAGAACCCTAAAATCGTACTGACCTGCTTGGTAGTGGCATCCACCTACTAACTAATCAAATTTTCTTGTCAGTGTCACTAATAAGCTAATGCCGATTGGTCAGTAGCCCAATCGAGATATTTGTTAAGATTAATCAACAGAGCTGAGGATGAGGAACATGGTGGTACAAATAGACTCAGAAAAATGAAGAAAGGAGGAGCAAAGAGGGGTATTGTTAAAAAAAATATAAAAGCACTTCAGATTCAGGGAACGCTCTTATATTTTCAGTCCCCACCACCAGCAGCTAATAAATACAAAATACAGGTGAGATGACTGGGGATGAGCTGCCGATTTATAATTGAACATCACATGATGATCACCATTTGAGATTCTTCATGACCCTGTTTTATGTAGCTGCAGTAATGAGCCTGGTACTACTTACTGGTAAAACGTCATTCTGTTGTTGCTGTGGTTTGATGCAGTACTGTCATATCTGCTGTTAGCTGAAACATAAAGCCCCTGGTTATTCCAACCTTGGATATAAAGTAGGTCCTGTATGGGATTTCCTGGTATCATAGATAAAATATTAGTTAATATTTTGATACTGTGTTAAACTGACAGGCATACTTTGGCTGCTTGGTCTGTACACAGGTCCACATCTGTCCTTGTCCAACTCAGAAACAGCTGCAACACTGTGCCAATGAGGAACATTTTAGTCCAGGATAAATGCTAGTGAGGAACCTTTTAACTTAACCAGTGTGTCAGTGTGTTTATCTAGACGTAAATAATGTGATTGCAGCGTTTTATGCTTGTTAGGTAAATGCTGATGGCTGAGGTTTTAGTTAAAACTCCATATGGAGTGTGTGTGAATATCTGTCTGTTCCCATGGTAATGACATGGCTGATTTTACTACATGAAATATTTGGTGGGTACTGCTGTGCCAAACATAGCTCCACAGGTGGGCTGATACGTGATAAAGTTTGGGAACACATCCTAAAGTTGGACAGTCTCTTATCTGTCTAAGTTAAGATGACTTCGTAATTTTCTGATGTTAGTTGAACTACAACGTGAACTTGCTGTTGACGACTTCATGTTTTTAGTAGTGAACATTTGTGCTGGTGTATTAAATGTACAATAGTAAACTTGCATCTAAATGATTTGCGGACAAAATGAAACAATCACGTTATTTATCTCGACATAAGATCATCATTAAAAAAAGAATACTGGTTTGACTTTTGTGTTGAACCTTGTGACGAGAAGAGAAAAATTGACTAGTGGTTTGTAGTTTTATGTGTATGTTGGTCTAGAATAATGAGCTTTGGTGATTATTAAGTCCATGTGTGAGTACATACACTTGCGTAAGTGTGAGCACATGCATGCAGTATATGTGTTGGGGTGGCCTGAACGAGTGTATGACTCTCAGCCTGACTTTGTGACCCAGTCCGGCCCTGCCTTTCACAAATATTAATGGCATTGACAAATCAGAGTTGTGATGTTAACTCAGTGACGCTGGCATATAGTATGGAGTACATAATGTGCATGTGATATTTTTCTCTCTACTTGGCCATAATAGCACTCAGTGCTTTTAGACTCGTCGCATTGTAGCAAGTGGGATTCAGTGTCGATAGTTTACTCTTTTATATCTATATTTTCCCAACAGAGCACTTTGCTCTGAGACTACAGGCTTTACTTGTGATTCCTAGAGGTTCCTTCAGTTATCAGACCCATCTCTATGGAACCAGCACCTAGTGTTGTTTCAGCAGGTATACATCCTCTCTACCTTTAACCTTGAATAGGTAGTTATTTTCTTAAATATATATATATATATATATATATATATATATATATATATATATATATATATATATACAAAATAAAAGCAATGTTTAGGTTTGGGACTTATATCCAGACTGTTTAATTTATTTGATCAACATTGATCATGATTGTGAATAACAAAAAGAAAAATTTTCTATGTAGCACAAGCAGCATAACAGTCTCCATTTAGTAGGTATTTCTTTGTATAAATGGAGTTCTATTAGGAGCTTCATTGAGCCCAGATGTGACTTAACCAAGAATGAATACTTCACAAAAGTGGGCAGGGATAAGAATGAAGAAGTATCCAGAAAAAGACAGATGACAGCAGCAGTGTGAGTTAATGAGGGACTCGACCCTTGACCTATAGGGTCATTATGAGCTCTATGATGCAGTGTAGAGACAGATTACAGCCCTTATGTGACTGGTTTGCTGCTTGGCTCAACAGACTCCTAGATCTGCAAAGGTAGCAACTGATGGATCACTTTACCAATATAATGACTGGTCACTTTGGATGACGCAGATGCAGCAGTACACAGACACATGTTCTGTTTAGTCATTTAGTCAGTAAAAACTAGATAATCTACATTCTTAGACATGAATGAGGGCTTTCCTGTGTATTTTTGACTGTGGAATGTGGGATTCCATTGTAGACCCTCAGCTCCTTTTCATTAAGAAAAGTTCCCATACTCAGCTTCATACTTTCCATGCACTTTCTTGCAAGAATAAAAACCCCTCCTTTCACTCTGCCCTTCTTGGGACCTCCCACCACAGCCCCAGCCTCTAACCCCAACTAAACTTTTTTCTTTTTTTCCTGCAAGGAGTTTAAGGAGGAATGTCATTCAACACATTCAACCACGCGCCCCCAAATCTCTGCCGCAAACATGTTCCCACTGATTCTCTCAAAGAATTAATTGCTCCAAATAATCTCACCATCTGGTTGTGAAGGTCCATACTTACGAAGCTGCTTGCACAGCGGTGGTTAGGGCCTATTCAGATGCCTGCAATGCTGCTGTGGTGCAGAGAGAGAGAGAGGGAGTGAGCGGGATAGAGAGAGGGGGAAAGGTGGTGAGGATTGCAAGGAGGCAGAAAAGAGGAGGGAATGACAAAGACCACCATCTGCTCCTTGTCTTTCTTGTTAGCGACCCTGGATGCCAGCAGAGGCCCTGCATTGCTATGATCCAACAACAGACCTCTAACTGGAATGTTATTCACAGAAAATATGGGACGAAGTAGCAGCAGAGTATGAAAGAAGGAAATAATGGAGTTTTGAGAGCAGGAGAATCTTGCTCCTCTTATCCTCATTTGACAGTTTTTTTCCTCCTCTGGTTTGTCCTCTTTCCTCTTTTACATACCATTAAACATTCAAATGTTAGAGAAACATTTGAAATGAGTGAAAGACTCGATGCAAATCTGGACTGTTTTGTCTGACTTTGCTGAAGGTTCATGCAGAAATCCAAAGGCAGGATGACACTTATAACCCGTTGTGCAGCTGAGTAAGAGCCACTTGTGAAGACAACTAAATATTCCAAACAAACACTTAATTTATATCATATTTGAGATTTGTGGCTATTATCAGTGGTGTAGAAAAGGGTATACTCTTAAGTTTTTGCCCTGTTTTTAGTAGCACAGAAAAACACAACAAATATCACAACAAATAATTCCTCGACCATGTTTACATTCATTTAGCTTTAAATTATTCTGGTTGTTCTGCACATGCTTGTTCCCCTGTCTTTTGTGATGATGGTACGATATTCCACCTCCCTTTTCCTCCTCAGCTGACGAAAGTGAAGTAGTATGCTGGTGTTGAGCTTCTGCTTCAAAACTATAAACAAAATCAGAGCAAAAATGGTTCTTTTTATGTGGTCTTCCATGTTGTAGACGAAACAAAAAGAAGCAGGAACTGAAATTATTATCTTTAGGGGCGGCATAGCTCAGTGGGTAGAGTGGTTGTCTTGTAGCCTGAGGGTTGCCGGTTTGATTCTCGGCCTGTCGAGCTCATGACGAGGTATCCCTGAGCAAGACACTGAACCCCTAATTGCTCCTGATGGGTCGTGGTTGAGCACCTTGCATGGCAGCTTCCACCATCAGTGTGTGAATGGGTGAATGTGATTTTGGTATCATTCCAGGTACAGTAGAAGCGTTATATAAATACAGACCATTTACCAATATTTCCATGTAAACGCAAAGAAAATAATAAACAATAATAAATAAAATAAAATATTAAGAATAAATAAATAAGAGGATATATGCCATATACCCGATAATACCCTGAACTACACCACTAGCTGTTATAAAGGGACTTAAATCTTCATGACCCAACCTGAAGGGTCCCAAAAAAGTAGGAGGGGCCGTATAGAATATCCTGGCACCCATCCCAATTTTTGCCTATGGAAACACAAAATGTGTACTGATCCGGACCCGTTTGTGGAAACGAGGCATAATAGGATGAAGCACCAAAACAGTAAATCAAAAGAATTTTTTTTTCATTATTTAACACTCTTTACGCCTTTTTATATCCAACCATCAGTCCATTGTCTGAATAGCTACAGATGGGGGATATACCCCGAGTGTAGCCTTGTAACTGATGAGCCTGATGAGCCCTTTTGCATGACAACCATGTCAAACTGTAATTATTATTAATTTAAAACATAATTTGCCCCACACACTTTTGCAGCAGACTGTTCGCCTTATTATTTAACATAAATGTATTTTATAACTTGTATGTTTTGTTTCACAATGACAGAATATATGTCAACAGTTGAAATTCTAATTTATCTCCCTTTCTCTTGTAAATCCTGATGTTTTTCCTGAGTAACCATATTAAATATGCCTCTATTCAGTTTTGCAAATATCTTTAATGTATGTCATTTGGTATGAAAGGTAATATTTGATTTTGCACAAATGTCTCACATTTCACATCACTTCTTTGTTTTATTCTGTACCGTTGGTGTTGCAGTTTCCTGTTTATCCAGATGTTGTGTGTGTTGCAGGGTCACAGCTGTTGTGGCGGCAACTAAACTGTTTGATTTTTCTAATAACTCGTCCACATGTGCAGCAGTTGTGTTGTTTACGCCCTCACGTGATCATTCTCTGTGATCAACGCTCTGCAGGGTTTCAGGGTCACTGTACAGAATTGGCTTCACATGCTTGGGGCTAGACTGAAGTAGTACCAAAAATATGTAACATCAAGTTCATGGTACTACCTACTACATATATTGAATTTAATAGTTTGTATGATGTATTGTGATGGGGACATGGATTATTCTGCAATAATTTGTTGCCCCTCTGGCATTACAGTCAGACGGCAACAGAGTTTTTGTCGTCTCTACGTGTCAAGCTGGGTGAAGAATAGAGGAGACACACGTTGAGCTGGCGTTAGCTTCATACAGGAAGGTTTATTCTGTACAGAAATCAAGTATCATTAACCATTTAACAGATGGCCATCATTTGCAATCCCATTTACAACCTGGCCATAATATCCCTTTAGGACAATCTGACTTTCCTAACATTCCATTGACTCAATATGTTTCCAGCAAGGTTACTTGAACACAATAACAATTACAAATTAATTATGCCACTTGTATTAACTTGCTCTTGTTGCTTTTAACTGTCCAAACAAAACAAGTGACACATTTTTTAACCCTTAAGATAATTACTCTTATTCAAATTACATGAAAGAGGGTTTAAACACAAGCACTGAAAACCTTTTACTGCGTGTTTTGTGTACATAATAGTTACAGTAGATAACAAATTTTACATATTCAACTAAAAGACTAACGAAAAAATGTAGTTTCCCTTTTTCTGTGCCTTTCTCTGTTTTTCTCATGCAACCATATACTCACTCAATCACCTACAGAAAGACACTTTTAACTTTGACATCAGAAAATATCATACTGCATAAACAACTTTCAAAGGTGCTAAGTGAATTAAGTTTAAATTTCAAATCCGCTAGCTTTAGCATTAGCTAGCAGACCATCTTAACTGCAGTTTTCTCATAAATCTCTTATCAGACCGCTTCTTTGGTAACAGGTTAGGCAAGGCAAGGCAAAGCAAATTTCATGTACAAGACAAGTGCTTTACACAAAACATAAAAACATTACAGCCAGGTGCAGAAAAAAAAAATACAAGTGTATTAGAAAAACAAAGATTAAAAAAGATGAAATTTATTATATAAAAACAGAAAGAAAAAGCTCAGATAAAGAAGTAAAGTTTAGATTTCAGCGTAAAAGAACCAGCTGCAGATCTGGACTCCTAGTAAGAACTATTGGAATGCAGTTGAGAAAAGATGGGTCTTCAACCTCCATTTAAACAAACTGAGTGTTTCAGCCGATCTGAGGCTTTCTGGGAGTTTGTTCCAGACATGTGTAGCATAGAAGATGAATGTACAAAGTACTTAATAAACAACAATTTCAACCGTTAAATTCTGCCATACTCATGTTAAGTAAGGAATAATGCCAGACGAGGTGTCCATTATCATAAATTAATGGACAACGCGGAGGTGTGCCTCCACGACGTCCATTAATTTATGATAATGGCCACCTTGAAGGGCATTACCCCGCTATACCAGGGTCACTTACGAAAGAAATAAATATTAAATCAATTATTATTACGTAAAATCCTAAGTTTTTCACAAGAAGCGGCTGAGTGGACTATTTTGTTGTGATGCGTTGCCAAGGTAACTGGCAACGCATAACACAGAACCTACAGCTCAATCGGCCGCAGTTGTTGTATTAGATCTGATCAGTGGACGGAAGAGAGATGATTGATTAACGTAATGTTACGTTACCCAAAATATAATTTCAGAGGGCGGGTGCAGCTCTTACAGCTTGTGTGTGTCCAGAGGATGATGTGACATTTGGTTTCAAACAGTCAAACTCCACAGATAGTTTCCTAAATTGTTTTTATCGAAATGAAATATTATCCACCATTCACTCTGATCATTAAATGTGTATCAAGCAAGTAAGTCTATCCTAAATCATTTTTATAATGTTATCCACCATTCACTCTGTATCAAGTATGTAAGTAAGTGTGGTGGAGTAGGTTTTTCTTACTCCAATCTCCTCGCTCCTTCAGAGAAGGTGCAAGGTGTAGCAATGGCAGTGATTGTGAAACGGAGTAGAGCGTCTTTATATCCCGGCAGGTGTTTGTCCTTTTAGTATATGCTGTACGCTGACAGTCGTGTAGCTAGCGTGCCAAAGTGTCAACATTACCTCGCCTGCGATCTTAAGTGCCATAATCTCTTTCCTTCACCGCTGGGGCTGTGGCGGTCCTTGGGTATTTACACCCGCATGTTTCTTTGCAGCGTTGCATGACGGGCTGTTTCACCTTTGTGGTGCACTGCTGGGTTGTGACTGAGTTTGGTGGTGGGGCAGCTCATTGGGACCTGTCACGGTATTCCTGGTCTCTTCTCTCTCCCTCCCCATTTTGGGATGTACTGGTAAGACTGCTTTCGCTCGTCAGATGGAGCGGGACATTAATTTGCATCATATGATTGGTGTGTTTTCCTCTTGTTTTAGACATGTGAAGTAGCGTGCCCTATGCTATACTGTGCGTGAGAGGTTGCTGTTTTGTCTCTGCTTGGATTTCCGCCAGTTCCTCCAGTTCATCGGCCCTCCGTACGATCTAAACCCTGGCATATAGAGTTGTTTTGAGAAATTGTCAGTTTTTATATTTTATCTTTAATTGTTTTAAAAGAAATTGTTTAAATAAAATGTCATTTTTATGGGAATCCACCTGCCAAGGTGGATTTTATTTGAACCTATCCTTTTTAGGTTTACTGGGGGTTTTAACTCCCCAGTTGGGTTGTCACCCTCTTCTATTTTGTATAGAAATTATTGCTTTTTTCGCCTTACCAACACCACCCCGCCACATAGGGTAATCACGAAAGAAAGACAGGCAACAACCTATTTAAAATTAAATGCAATATTGCCGTTGATCGCGACATCTCATAAAGATACTGGCATGTCCATAGTGGCATTTGAAGGACAGAGATTTAACGTTTGTGAACCCTGACCACTGCTGGTTGGGACATTGTGGGACGACAAAATGTTGCTCCATTCTCGTCTCTCCTGGACTGACGGAACCCAATAAGCCTGCAAGCTGCTTTCACAACAATGCGCCATCACAGACATGATCAGGCGCGTCTGCAGCCCGGCGTCTGAGTTTCTGTTGCCACAGTTATCAACTATCGTTTAGTCAGTGCAATAATATACAACAATGAGTCTATTTGGCTGGAACTCCTTTTATAGGTGTCCATTATCACTTTTTAATGGACACCCTCCAGCCAATCAGAATCGAGGATTCACCCAGACCATGGGAACTGAGATTGCAATAAAAATAATGCATGACGGATAAAAGAAAGAAAACTTAATGAAAACAGAAATAAATAGGGGTGTCTGTTGTTATCCCTTTATTTGTTTGACCCTCTACAGGTGCAGCAACAGGACATAATCGATTATAATAATGTAATGTATATTCTGCCGCTGCTTGCATTTGTGAAGTGATCTAGCCTACTGCAACAGCTCGGCAGATCCAAAGCTGAATCTGTATTGAAACCTTCACTTAGGAAAACTATAAAACTAAGCAAACATACAGAACTTACATCAGTATTTAGCTGGAAATACATTAACTGTCACAGTGAAATCATGTAAAATTACACATGACAATGTATAAAAACCGACAAGTTAGCTGATGGCTAATGTCTATGGAAAAAAAACATTGGCAAGCTAACATTAGCATACGTGAACGGACTAAAGGGATTAAAACAACTTTGTTCATAAACAAATGTTTAAATCAACAATATTGCCTGTGTTTCATTACAAAGTGAATACAATACTTACAGGCAAATGTTTTCTGGCCATATAGGAGAACATGATAAACATCTTTCAGATTTTTCAGAAGTATATCACAAAAGTGTAATGGAAGCCCTTTTTCCGCATTTACATGTCACTGGATGTGACCAGTTCATAAAAAGTGTAACTGCCATCCTTGATAGCAAACAACAGCGAAATGCTTTAGTTTTACAAGTGTTTTACAAAGGTTTAGAAATCTCCATCCTCCTCAAAGTGGAGTCTCGCAAAACGATATTTTACAAGAATAACAGCTTATGCGCTAAACACCATTCAGTGGAAACACCTGTTAATCACAATTGCACTTTGTCGAAATTTTGGAAATATTGCTTTTATTTTGCAAGTAATGACGCAGCTAGTGATGCATCGTGATACATGGCCGAATCTAATCTAATCAAATCGAAGACAAGATAATTGTAATTGAAGTGAATTGTGAGACCAGTGAAGATTCACAGCCCCAATACCTACCACAGAAAACCAATGAGAAAATTAAAAAAGTAAGCTCTATTGTACCAGGGAGTGGAAAAATATCATAAGGGTTTCTGGCACAACTTTCCCTCTTTCTCAAGCGTATAAAATGGAGAAGAAAAAAGTTCTAATGAGGTCAAAACTTAACACTTATTGTTTGATCAACATGTTTTGGCTTGTGGCCTTTATCAGAATCATGATCCCAAAGACTACGCTTCACGTGTTATAATCTGTGAGTGTCACATCAATTTTAGTGAACATATAAGTACACTATGCAACAACACTGTCAGCTCACACAATGAGCATAAAACTATACATTATTTCATAAATCCAAATAAAGCAACATTAAACGAAGCGCTTTAAAAACAATAAGGCATTAACATTTGAGAACATTACCAGAGTGGGCAATTGGTTGTTGTTTTTTTTACCTGACTCTAACTCTCCCCAAATTTTATAAAATTTAACTACATACATTTTAACGATTTAATTTAACGATCAAACAGATATTCTTCTGCCAAGGCAAGAACTGAGGTAGAGAAATAAACCAAACTTTGTTTTGTCTGCTTTAGTTTCAGTTTCTACCTGCTTGTTAGCTGCAAATGTAAATTGGATCAAAACAATAGTCCAACATAAATATCCAACCAATAGAGAAAAATATATTCTTTTAAGTGTGTAGTTATAAAGAATTTAACAATATCAATGTTACTATTTTAAAATATGAAAAAAGTGTTGTGATTAGAGGAGAAAATAAAAATAAAGTGTAGAGGGTACATTATGCCCTATAGGTAAAGTCAAGGTTGTTTGTATCCCTTGGGAAATTGAAGCAGATGTGCTTTATGAAGCAGCAGCAGCGCTGAAGGGGTCTGAAGGCATGCAGGATGCTCTGACAACCCTGTGAGTGCTGTGTTGAAGCATGCCTATTGTCTATGAAATGCGATCCTGACCACCTTCTCTGGCTCTAGTGGCACTTCTGAGAGTAAAGTGCAATGAAAGCAGAAACCAGTTATTCCATCTGCATACAGTGGCTTGTACAACCAAGAAAATATATTTGCCACAATAATGCTCCAATTTTCCCTCACATCTCAAAAGGGTATAAAAATGCTAAATCCCAGAGAATTGCAATGATGTGGATCAAATAAAATACTGAAATATTAATTAAAACACTATTAATGTTGATATTTAGAAATTAGAAGTCAAATGAGGCCTTGTTTTTACAAACCGAAACAGCCCTTTAGTGTGGACTCTTCTAACATAATGTGACTCACATAGCCAGGATCACAGAGGTCACCATTTCTGATACCTATCAGAATCTGTGACTTTACTGTACCTGTATTATAATTAACTCAGATTTCAATAAAAGAGTTTTCAAGACTTTGCTTGTCTTCTAAGATGTACAGACATGGACAAAATTGTTGGTACCCTTCGGTTAATGAAAGAAAAACTCACAATGGTCACAGAAATAACTTGAATCTGACAAAAGTAATAATTAATAAAAATTCTATGAAATTTAACAAATGAAAGTCAGACATTGCTTTTCAACCATGCTTCAACAGAATTATTTAAAAAAAATAAACTCATGAAACAAGCCTGGACAAAAATGATGGTACCCTTAACTTTTATATTTTGTTGCACAACCTTTTGAGGCAATCAAACGATTCCTGTAACTGTCGATGAGACTTCTGCACCTCGCAGCAGGTATTTTGGTCCACTCCTCATAAGCAAACTGCTCCAGTTGTCTCAGGTATGAAGGGAGCCTTTTCCAGACGGCATGTTTCCGCTCCTTCCAAAGATGCTCAGTAGGATTTAGGTCAGGGCTCATAGAAGCCACTTTAGAATAGTCCAATGTTTCCCTCTTAGCCATTCTTGGTGTTTTTAGCTGCGTTTTGGGTCATTGTCCTGTTGCAAGACCCATGACCTGCGACTGAGACCAAGCTTTCTGACACTGGCCAGCACATTTCTCTCTAGAATCCCTTGATAGTCTTGAGATTTCATTGTACCTGCACACATTCAAGACACCCTGTGCCAGATGCAGCAAAGCAGCCCCAGAACATAACAGGGCCTCCTCCATGTTTCACAGTAGGGACGGTGTTCTTTTCTTCATATGCTTCATTTTTCGTCTGTAAACATAGAGCTGATGTGTCTTGGCAAAAGTTCCATTTTTGTCTCATCTGTCCATAGGACATTCTCCCAGAAGCTTTGTGGCTTTTTTTTTGGGCTTTTTTCTGATTTGTTTTCAATGATGGTTCCTCCTTGGTCGTCTCACATTAAATCCACTTTGGCTCAAATGACGTCGGATGGTACGATCTGACACTGATGTTTCTTGAGCTTGAAGTTCACCTTTAATCTCTTTAGAAGTTTTTCTGGGCTCTTTTGTTACCATTCGTATTATCCGTCTCTTTGTCATCAATTTCCTCCTGCAGCTACGTCCAGGGAGGTTGGCTACAGTCCCATGGATCTTAAATTTATGAATAATATGTGCAGCTGTAGTCACAGGAACATCAAGCTGCTTGGGGATGGTCTTATAGCCTTTACCTTTAACATGCTTGTCTATTATTGTCTTTCTAATCTCCTGAGACAACTCTTTCCTTTGCGTCTTCTGGTCCATGTTGAGTGTGGTACACACCATGTCACCAAACAGCACAGTGACTACCTGTAGCCTATATATAGGCCCACTGACTGGTTACAAGATTGTAGACACCTGTGGTGCTAATTAGTGGACACACCTTGGATTAACACGTCCCTTTGGTCACATTATTTTCAGTCTTTTCTAGGGGTGCCATCATTTTTGTCCAGGCCTGTTTCATGAGTTTATTTTTTGAATAATTCTGTTGAAGCATGGTTAAAAAGCAAAGTTTGACTTTCATTGGTTAAATTTCATAGAATTTTTATTTATTATTACTTTTGTCAGATTCAAGTTATTTATGTGACCATTGTGTGTTTTTCTTTCATTAACCGACGGGCACCAACAATTTTGTCCACGTCTTGTATGTGGACAAAATTGCGGTCACACCTTCTGACGGGTCACAGATTTTGGTGAAACACATATCTTTGTAATTGTGCTTCCTGAACTTGTAAATGTGTTTCACGTCAGTGTGAAGTTGCTTTGTTGTTGGTTAAAGTGTTTCAGCAGTGTATTCAGAACTTTTAAAAAATGGTTCACAGTTGCACATGTAAGTTTGCATCAAAGACTGTAAA
Organism: Melanotaenia boesemani; assembly: GCF_017639745.1. Classification (NCBI taxonomy): domain Eukaryota; kingdom Metazoa; phylum Chordata; class Actinopteri; order Atheriniformes; family Melanotaeniidae; genus Melanotaenia; species Melanotaenia boesemani. The sequence goes on from NC_055687.1 coordinate 33,329,637, forward strand.
CGTTTTCACGTTTTGTACAGTTGTTTTTTTCTGAAATGTAAAGTTACTTAGTCCTTGGTAAAAGTGTTTCTGCATTGTACTTTTGTTTTGTAAATGTAAACATAGTTTCTATGATGTAAATGTGCATTGCGACAATGTAAAAGTGGATGTAAATTTGTACTGCGAAAGTATTAAAGTGTTTCACTCGATGTAATATTATTTTGTCCGTCCTGGCCACCGTAATTTTTAACTTTGTGTGGTCATGCAGCCACTCTTCGGTCAAACAGCAGGTAAAAAGGGATGTCCTGTACCGCATCATGGCAAGCAGAATGGTGGTCTTGACGAACAAAGTTGCTTTTCAAGCGGAACTTCATGGATATCAAGGAAATTAAGCTTTGTGAAAAGCAGGCCACCACTTATACTTTAGTATCATTCATTATCTTTTTATGTGTTTGTTGCTGAATTACACATTAATGCTGGACTTGGAGGCCTCTGTAGGAAAACAAAGTAGAGAACCATCAGGAGCACCTACAGGAAGATAAACTGGTTTAATCTTGAAAATAATTGCTATATATAGCTCCTTTAGAGATGTCTTCTAATTGAGATAATTGTTTCAGAAAAATTGAACAAACTGTGAAAACAACCAAGGCTTTAATGATAAATCTGTTGTTTTTCACACATACTATATTGAGTGTAGAACATGTGGCTGTATCCTGAAATTGTGAAATTACAAGAAGGTTTAATGTGATTTTAGGGAGATACAGATTTCTACAGAGTTCTCTGTTTTATATCCCACCACACAAGTAGTTTGCTTTCATTGAGCATCCACACACACTCACTGAAGAACCTCAAGAGATTTTCAAAAGTGGACTTGTCATGGAAAAATTGCCTTCTCGGTCATGAGTCCAAAGAGTTTTATTTGGATGGAGCAAAGAGCTGGAGTCTATCTGAATTAATAGATGTGGCATAAGAAAGGCTTATTTTCTGAGGCAGAGCTCAAAGTATGCAGTGTTAGCACCCTGAGCTCCAGGCAGTTGCTGAAGTTGTGTTTGCAGTGCAGGGAGAGGAGCCAGCACAGATGGTTTGGTACCAAAGGCAGTGGACTTTTTCTCATGCCTTTAAATGGAAGTGCTCCCTTTCTTAGCTAATATTTAGCTCCTTCAAATGCTAATGGAGTGGCTTTGCTCTCCAAGGTTAGCATAACAACTATGGGAAAGCCTTCAGATCCCAGACATTTGTTTACCAGATGAAAGAGCCAGCACATCGTAAGAGCTGAGAGAGAGAGTCAGGCCTGGCAATGCTGTGCCTCCTGAACCACCCCCAGTCAATTTCAAGTTACATGGACTATTTGTGCCTCTTCCCAACACTTAATTTCCCCCAACACTTATTTTCCTCTCTGATGATTTTGAGAAGAAACTGTTGTCATGGTTTTAATGTGATTTCCCATTGTGCATGTATGTGTGTGTGTGTGTGTATGTGTGTGTGCATGCGTGCGTGCGTGCGTGTGTGTGTGTGTGTGTGTGTGTGTGTGTGTGCATATGTGGGAAGTGAAATACAGTATGATAATAAATAAAGTCTGGGAGAATAGATAACTGCATTACTTAAATGGACAAATAAGTCAGTGGTGTGTATATTTTTATATCATTTATTCAAACCGCATCACAGATTATTTTGATATGAGGGGAAAGCAGCCTGAATGTTGATTTTTTTGTAATCTGAGCTTCTGCTATTTATTTCCAAGACATCTGCATTTTTAGTTTGAAACTGTAGATTTTGGGCTTGAGCAAGTTTCTGCTTTTTTATTGCAACGAATAAAGGCTGCAATGTTTCTGCTCTGTTTTTAGCTCCATTTGATCTATTGTTCTGTGGAAGAAAAATTATTTATATCACCATGGAAACACCAATGGAGAATAGAAAAGTATCAGAAAGAAAACCAAAATGCCAGATCCAAAGAAAAGAAAGAATAAAGGAAAGAGAAGAATAAAACAGCAGCTTTGGTTTTGATCACAAGTCTCACATGTTATTGACGTGTGCTTCTTTAGTGACTTAGAAAAACAATTCTCCTTTGTGTGGGGTATTTTTGTGCATAGGGGAGAAGGAGATGAACTGAATTATTAAATAGATATCAAAAGAAGGAAAGAAAAGAAATAGATTGGCTCATAAAAAGGTCTTCAGTAAGTAGCAGTATTTCCCCCCTGAACAGTTTCAGAGGCAAAAACTCATATTATACTTCAAAACTCTGATAAAGCACAATCTTTCCTGCATCTCCATAATGCATTATTCACTTTCAGTTGCCTAGTAGGGACTCCAGAGGATAGTTAAGAATCCTCTGCAATATTTATGTGGTGTAGTGAAATACTACTAACCACACACACACACACACACACACACACACACACACACACACACACACACACACACACACACACACACACACACACACGCACCACCTTTGAAAGTGTTGCTGCCACAAATCCACAACTCTATCTCTGTGGATTGAAACACAAAAAAATCTTCAAAATTCATCTCACACTTTATATTCTCTTTTTTCTGCAAGTGCTGGCAATAGAAGAGTATGTTATATCTTCAAAATGATTCACAATTAAATCACAATATAATTTTCTTCTCAGCTCTGGCCCAAATTCTGTGACTGTTTGTCTGTTTTACAATCCAGGCCAGCAGTGACTCCTTTCACCAGGGATTTCTATAGGAGGAGAATTCTCACCCATGATCTATTTGAAAAAGAGAGATGGAAAACGTGTTCCTCTGAGATGCTAAATATATTTCTGAAGAGGGTCGGCAAACCATGTTTGATTAAAGAGCGTTTAAGTAGTGCATCAAAGTTCTCAGAGGAGCACAGCAAGGCATAACTTCACATATTATTAATGATAAAAACCCTTGCATTGATTGATGATGGCGGCTCTGCTTGTCTAATGAGACAGAGTGATGAGTGTCATGAGGAAAAGTTTGCACAGGATTTCCTTTCAATTACACTTATATTGAATACATGGACATAGACCAAGGTATTTGGAGTTGCAGTAACACTTTATGGTTTTACTGCTAAAACAGTTTCATCAGTCTAGTTGTTAAAAACAGATTTCCAGAGTAAATGTAAAAGTTGGGAACCTCACACAACTCTATAACATCCTCAGCGTGGGGCGGTATGGCTCAGTGGGTAGAGTGGTCGTCTTGTAGCATGAGGGGTGCCGGTTCAATCCTCGGCCTGTCGAGCTCATGTCGAGGTGTCCCTGAGCAAGACACCTAACGAGCTGAGAAGTTCTGCTTCAGGGTACATCTCCTCCAGCTCTAGGGCTCCTGCTTGGTCAACCCTTGGAGATGCATCAGCCATTGCAACGATATTGTTTGCCCGCCTGCAAGATGGTGGTGAGGGAGGTTAGTTAAGGTTCGTGCTAATGAGGCTGCCAGCCTTTACTTTGCACATCAGTTTGAAAAGTCTGGTTCGTCAGACACAAACTCTGCATGGTCCAGCACAATAATGACCAATATCATGATTTTCATGTTCTTTTGACATTACAGGTCCGGTGAGAAACATCAGGCTATCTCTATGCTACAGAAAAATTATAATCTTAAAGGGTAGATTTGAAGAAAAATATTCTTCCTGTTATTCTTACTAAAATCATTATCTCAATCTAACAGTGTATTCAGCTCCCTACACTCTCCACATCCTGATAAATAGGAGCTATGAGTCACTCTGTCCAGATTGAGAGACCTGATATTTTGCCGTCACAGAGACTATTGTGGTTATTTTAGCGCATTTGAGGTCAGGGCATTCAAGGACCTGTCTGTGGAGTGAATGAATAAGAGAGAGTGGCTGCAACAGAGATATAGTGTGTATGTTTGTGTGTGTGTGTGTGTGTGTGTGTGTGTGTGTGTGTGTCTGTGTGGTGTGTGTGTGAGACAGAGAGGCATGGAGATAGAAAAAGAGAGCGCACATGGCAGAGTGGGAGATAGGACTCTTTGTACTGATGTGTTCGGTGACCTTGCACTCTCAGTGATGGGCCTCTATCTCTACTCATACAATAGAACAGCAAAATAGGATTCTTAGATACATCAGCAGACAGTAGAGCCAGAGAGGGGATTTCACTGATGCAGTGGGCCCAGCACCAAGGCGCAGAGCCAGGAGTGAGTGTGTGGGATTTGTTTCTACTCTATGTGTGTACATAGCAATAGTGGAAACAGCAGAAATAGAGAAAAAGGAATGCCATCTATCACAAAGGCTGAGAGGCCTTGGCAGGGCCTCGGGGTACTTATTAATTTGCTCACAGAGTGTGGGCGAGTTTAACCCAAGCAGGTTTCTCAGGTAATCAGAAGAAGATATTTTTTTAGTTGTTCCCTGAATTAAATCCAAGCCTACTTAGGAAGCCTTCAGTCCATATCTCTGGGCTAAACTGCCTGCTGACCTGAGGTCTTTTGTTTGACCTCTAAATGCATTTGACACTTTTTTTCACCACAGTCATTAAATGTAAACTTGTCATCCAGCCTAGTGTTGTTTGCTTTGTTGTGAGTCATTTTGAACATTTTCTACTTCTTTCTTTTATTTGTGTTTGCCTGTCTATATTTATATGCTTCTGCTCGTCTAATTATGTATGATCATGTTCATGTTGCTTGTTTTCTTATACTTTGGCTTTTATGTTTAGCACATGGGGTTTAAATATACTAAAATGTACTATAAAATAAAACTGCCATTATCATCAGACCAGTTTCTCTTGATCCATTTTCTGGACAAAGGCTGCTAAACTAACCTGTAACTGCACTGCTTTAGTAGGGACATCCCTTACTTTACATCCCTGTCTCTGACAGCCATGATAACGTCATCATCATGAACACAAACATAATTGGCAAGTGAAAGAAACTGATATACACCTTACAGGAGGGTGAAACTGGTGTTGCATTCAAAATGCATCAATTTGCCACTGTGATTAGTTTTATTGTTCCCAAATGGAACTTGAACAAAATCCAAAGTGACAGCTTCTCTGGGATCTCTGAGCCTTCCAAGAGCTGTTTCAGAGAGCTAGTTCATGTGGTCAGTTATATTTTGTGAGACACATTTTATTATTCAGAAGCTGCTAAAAGGATGTGCTTAAATTAGATCATGTCTGCTTCTGATAACATCCCTTCATATTGTATATTGTTTACAGAAGATTCCAAAGAAAAGCCAGATTGCCTTAAATCAAGTTCTAAACAAAACTCTTTACACAACAGGAATTGCTTTGGTTTCTCTGCCATTTAGTTTGTGTGATTGTGAACACCCACTCTTCTCCTCTGTTTGTGCTCCCTCTTTCCCCGTCATCTGTCCATTTAGCCGTGATGTGATGAGACAGGTACGGCTACTCCCACGCCAGATACATCTTGATACAAGACTGGCTCTGTGGTGCGTAAACCCCAAGGTCTTTGTGCGCCTCACATTGCACAGATCAGTCTCCTAGGCAGTTTCCCAGAGGGAACATAAAGCCTTACAGCTGAGACACCACTGTCCCTCTGCAGCACAGAGTGAGAGAAGCAGGGGCAGCGAGAGAATGACAGGGAGGAGAAGAGGGAGGTGGTAAATAGGTGGAGGGGTTAGGGATTATGTCTTTTCTTCCAGGATAAGGACCTGTCTTTGAGAAAAAGGGGGAGCAAGGCTTTCTTGGAGGAGGAGAGAGTTTGATCTTTCATTCTCCTCCTCCTTCTCCTTCTCCTCCTGCATCTCCTCTCCTCCCTCCTTATCGCTTCTTCTTCCCTCTTTTGTGTTCCCCTTTTGCTCACTATAATCCAACGTGACACAGTTACAGATGGTCTATCAATGCCACAGCCCATCAGAGCCCTGTTGAGGGGCCAGCCGGGGCTCGATAGGCTGTCCAGGACCCCCTCGCTTGCTTGTTCATGCCTGCATATGCATTACATATATCTGTGTGCAACTCCTGCTACTCCATTGTTTGTTTGGGATTAGTAGAGACAATCAACATATTAAATATCAGTCTTTTATGTCTGTCACAATCACATGTACACATATGTATATAAATGTATAGATAGATAGATAGATAGATAGATAGATAGATAGATAGATAGATAGATAGATAGATAGATAGATAGATAGATAGATAGATAGATAGATAGATAGATAGATAGATAGATCGATCGATCGATCGATCTCAGGTCATATTTGGAAGTAGTATATGACAAAAATAAGTAGTATCTGGTATCCAGACACAATATATGCCCTCATACAGCATCTTCTGTCCGTATATCACCTGATATGCCACCCTTCTCACCATGCACCAGAATTGATCGGGATTTTTCACATATTAAAAGAAGTATCCCCTAACGCTATTTATAGCTTCTGGCCCAGCTTCGTGGTTTCTCTAAATTCACAATAAATATATCTGAGATATTTGTAAAGGCTGAATATTCTCTCACAAAGCACTGCTCTATGATATAATGTTACAAACAGGAATGTTTACCTCACAGGAAAATCTTCCACTTCAATTGTCATGGAGTGACTGGCTGGACTAGAAATTTTCTTTTGTTCTTTTACCCTTAATTGCTTTCAGTCTTAGGCAGGTGGCTCATATACTATCATGAACACCACAAATCCTTAAATGTGCATATCAACCGTGCAACTCCTTAAAACTACTGAAACCATGCAGTGAATTAACAGGAATCAGTGAGAGTAGACACATTAAAAACATCCAACAGGTGCAATTTGCTGATAAAATAAAAATCTACACCCAAACACATTGATAAATATTAGAGCAGCATGTTTTAAGAAGAAAGAAAACAGAACAGACATGAGAAATGATGGGTCAGATTAATTAAACCTTGTTAGAGAAAATCAGCTGCTCTTCTCCACAGGACAAGCAGCAGCAGATACAGAGACTGACCATTTTTAAAGATTAAAGAGATTTTTTTAACATCATAATGCAGTCACATACAGAATTACTGGACTATTTCATAAAGAGACCAACAGCTGCATCAGTACTAACATGTGAACAAAAATGTAAATAAATAGACAGTCTGATATATTGTCCATAAACACCTACACAAAAGCTGCCTCTAACACATTTAGTCCCAGAAGTATCCGACAATCAGCCCACAACCAATAACAGATGATCAAGAAAACCAGAAAGCTGCTGACTCATTGTTAATGATGATAAATGATGGTTAAAAATCACATTCTCACCTTCCATAATCTGATTTAGCACAGAAAGACTAAAGCAGCTAAGTTCAAGATCTTCTTTTTCAACTAGTGAACACCAGTTAACCAGTGAACAGAACCAGTTAACCAGCTATTATCCTGCTGGAAACAAAGACGTCATCAACTAATATTATAAATGTAATGAGACAAACTAAGGCGGTAACAAAACAGCTGTTTTATTGACTTGTTTCATTACTTGCATAACTTTGTAAACAACTAGCATGTTTACCGCTAACTGGCTCGTACGGATCAGACTTACTGGGTTTAATGGGTGTCTTTACTTGGAACAGAACCTCAGTGATGTGAAAGCAGTGCAACTTACCACAGCTTCTACCATCATCATCATCATCCACAGCAGATAACAAAGGTTCCGCAGTGGCAAACATGTCAATCATCTTTGGACATTTGGCACGTCTTTTCAGTTTGCCTGTTTCCTCTCCTCATCTGCAGGTAGAGAACCAGAAAGGGTTTAAAGAATCTGATTGGTTCAGCCTGGTGTCAGTTAATAGAAGAAGGAATGGGCTGGAGTGGTGGGAAGGCTGTCCTGGGATCTGCTGTTGGTCCTTCTGCTGCTCGAGCCATGCTCACCACACCTGTCTTGCATCTAGCACCATGAGCTGGGTTTATCAGGATGGAGGCGGCAGCAGTTTCTTCTTTGCTGCTGTGGTGAACGTTTGGCCATCTGGGTTTGTTTCTGTCCAGACCATTTTTGTAAGCAGATCTCTTTGTTTTTCCCAGTTTCCTGCTGATCACTCCTGTTCATCTGTAGCCTTCCTGGAAATGTCACGCTGGAGGACCTCCAACCTGACTCACCTGCTCTTCCAACTGTTTACCTACTAGCACCTATTCCTGAAGTTTCCCCAGCTGCTCCCATACTCTAGAATTGTGCTTCTAAAAACTCAAGTAGGACAAACTAACCTATTAGAATTCTCCTAAGCATCTCTACTGGGACCAGTACTGTAATAAATAAGTTTCCAATGACACAGCAAGTTTTCAACTAGGTCTTTTATTCCAACAAAGCAACTGGCACCGTGGTACTCTACACAATGAAGGACCCCTCTGATGCAACACTGCTCTAAGCCACTAGTCCCATCCAAGGACCCTTCCAGCTGGCCGCCCAAGTGCCCGACTTAATATGTGATTAACAAACTTCCTCTTAAAACTTTGAACTGAACATCATCAAGTTCTAACTCTGAATCTCCTCTGGCGGAGCTTCAAATGAAACTAATGAGCTCCAGATTCCTCCACCCTCTGCTCCTTTTAACTCTCACCCTTAGTTTTCTTAGTGTTCTGAGTCAGTTATTTGGATCAGCTACATGCCACATGATATCAAGATAAATAGATAATGCTACAAAAAAACCTGTAGACATGTTAATGACTAGTGCTGGGTACTAGTTAATGGGTTAACATCTGGATACACATATAGACAAAGCATGGAGCGGTGTTGTGTTTTTTCCACCCCTTGCTCCAGTAAATCTTCATTCTATCCACATAACAAACAACACACTGCTTTTGAATTTCATTACTGAATTTTGAGCATAACACTGCGATCAGAAAAATCCTCCATTTAATCGTGATTAAAAATTCTAATCACTGCCCAGTACAATTAATGACACATATAATTGTATGAAGTCCAAAGGACCACCAGTCAATAACTAATTAGAAAAAAAAGAGTTTAGTGTATATGCTGAATTTGAGAGTAACATTGAGAAAGCTTTATTCAGTCAGGGATGCCAGATTCCACAGATGAGCCACGAAACTCCAGCCTCAGTAGTGACTACGTTATTGAGTCAACACCCCTGTGGTACAGTCTCAACAAACATGGAACGCTACAAAGCTGGTATTTTTAGCAATGCTGTTACTTCACGTCAGTATTCCTGCACACAGTCCAATGCAACTGGACAAGGTAGAGATTTGTCCTAAAGACAAGTAACCATTGGTGTAATCAGTCTGATGATTATATATATATATATATATATATATATATTACACTATATGGATGCACCGGTAGGTACATGTAGGTGTGTTTTCATATTCAAAGCACCACCAATACAAGACGAGCTAAACGAGTTAATGTATTTTTTAAAGGAAAAACCGGGATGTGATTTAACACATTCAACAAAAAGAGAGCCGGAGCTTCTTAAATTCTGTGTGTTTAAAGAGCGTCTTCCTGACCTGAACTCCATCGCCACATTTCACAGACACAAAACCTCTATGTGGAGATGACATTTGCAGCTTATGAATAAGCAGCAATAGATACTGATAAGTGAGTGGGAAATAAAGAGTGAAAAGAAAAGAAAGCTCACTGACAATCATGTGAACTATTCATACAGTGTGTATTCATAATCTAAGGGTTTCTGTGTGCATGTTTGTAACTCTGAGGCATGGGGTGTTGTCTGTCACCCGGGGCCCCTCATGTCGACTGCTGGCGTATCCCAGAATCCTATTAGGAGCAAGTCACACTTGGGTGGCACATTCATCATGGGCCCTGCACATTCAGATTGCTGTTATGAATATAATTAGAGGAGCACAGAGGAGACGTTCAGGGCACTAACGCACACACACTTATAGTCATATGTGAGTGCACAAACACATATGTCACCCTGCACACAAGTGCGTGTATGCAATATTCTGTGCACACAAAACATGATTATCTACTTTACAGTGCAAATGACACATAAGACTGCACATCCTTTTCACAAAAGCACTGCCTCTGACTCGCATCACTTTCTTTTTTGAAAGCATGAACATGGAAACACAGACACACATCTCTTGTAATGTCAGACACTTCATTTTCACCCCGGTGCTCGTGTGCCTTGCCTCACCCCCTCAAGTAAAGGCTGGCCAGCTCACTTGGGATGAGGCGGAAATGCTGGTGCCTTTGGATCAGGTTAAATATATCTAGTGGGGAACATGTTTGACATGTAAATCAACAGTGAATAAATCCTGCCAAGCAGTGTTGTCTGCCTCTTTGTGCCAGGGAACACAACTACACTTCTCCTAGAATACATAACAAACCTGGTTAGCCACACCAATGCACGTGTTGAAATTCTTTATCTTCCTGTATTTAGAAGAAATAAATTTTGTGTACATACAGTCCTAAACGTAGAATATGTGGTTGAACCCCTCTAGGAAAGTTTTCTCATTTTAAGCCTGAGGTCCTCCAGCTGAGGGGGGTTGAGAACAGATGGTACCAAATTATGCCGTAATGTCCATTTTGGAGACCATATCTGAACTATCTGTATTAAAACCTCTCTAATTTTGTTTTGCTTCAGTTTATCAGAGTTAACCTTTGCAGAGAAAATGTTCGCTGTATGATCTGATGGATGTTTAGAGCTACAGCTGCATCATTTCAGAGAGATGTTCATTTTCATCCTGAATGTGTTTGGTTCTTTCAGCCCAGTCTGAAACGTCTTTATTTGTGCTACGTGCCATCATCATTTACCCCCTCCCCACCCTCTTATCCAAATAAATGCAGTACTCTATGTCACGGTTGATCTATGTGTTATATTTACTGTTACAGTACTGTTAGACTACTGGTAGAAACTGTAAGAAACAAATTCTGTTTTGTTCTGGTTGGCCTTTATACTGCTTGATACATTCATTTTACATCATTTTAGCCTCATAATCTGACAACTGAGGACACGTCAAAAACAGAACAAAATGTCCTGGGATAAGGTTTAAACAGCATTAAACAGACTATGATGATCAGTTTCAATGATCTGGAAACACACTTTCTTCATTTATTGTCCATTCCAACCTTTATCTGAAAGACAGGCCTTTTTTTTATTGTTATTGCTTTTAGATTGTTTAGCTCCTGTTCTGCAGTCTGCAATAAAAATCATAGTATGTACTCCTTTACCAACAGACAGTAATTATGTAATTTCTATAATGGTGTTACACAAATAAAATGTCAGAAATATATTTTAAATATCCCGTTTATGATCATTCTGCTTGTCGGTAAAGCACAGGCTCAACAACATCTACGGCGATTTGAACAAAATGGATTATTCATTAAAATAAAAAATAAAATTTAGCTTCTACTGTAATTGGTTCTGATGTTGCAACACCTGGTTTTATTTGTTGAAGACAAATTACAGACCACTCATCTGTTGCCTGTCAAGAACTGTGAAAATTTTATGAAAATGCGATGGATCAAATATTTTGTCAATTAATCTACAAATAAAAAAAAGAAAAGCATGCATGTTTCTACTAAATACTATTACATATTATTATGACTCAGCAGCCTGAATGACAACATATCTGGGCCGACGTCCAACAGTCTGAGCTCAATAAACGTCATTTGTCCACCTCTGACATTCCTCATGAAGCCGACGCTGACCTGTAATTGTCTAAGTGAAAGAAAGCTGGATGTCGGTGATGGCATGTTGTCTTTTCTTCTGTCTCTCTCTCTCTCACACAGTTTGTTTCCCTTCTCTCTCTCTCGCACTCTCTATCCCTTTGAGGCTAGCTCTCTCATCCTTTCGCTGAGCATGAGCAGGAATCTGGCCAAGATTCTTGGAGAGCCAGCATGTGTTTACCACCCTCTGAATGCATGCCACGTCGAGAGCTCTGCCTGCCATCTGAATGCTCTGTAATATCAATAATTGATGCTCTTGAGGAGTAGTAATTAAATTAGTTAATTATGCCGGTAAAATTACATGTAATTATGAGACTGGAGGGTATGTTTAGTAAATTAGTCTCATCCATGCTCACTGTGTGTACTGCTGCCAAGTTTTATTCCTTGATGACTAGGTAATTTTGATACCCTCTCCATTTCTAGAAGCAAATCATCATTTGTACAGACACTTTCTGATTTGAATTACAGAACTTTTCTCACCAGTGACATTCCTCTTAACACAAAAAGAAAAAGAAACTAAAAGGCTGCTTAGTAATTGTGGGATTTTGGCAACACTTTTAGTGGCTTTTGCCTCGTAGACGTGAATAAATCCTGACATAAACCCAAGTAATTAAGATAAAGAACTTACTGTTTACTCTTTGTCTGCACATTCACATATTACCAAAATGCGTGTTTGGTTGTATTCTTGGGCTTTAAAGGGTAAATTGTTTTAATTACAACAAAATGTAACATGTTAAGATTATATAAAGACATGTTTCTTGTCTTTTCTTTTAGATGTTTGTACACACACATTTTATTTCTATTTGCAGATCGCTTTTATGTCTACAATTAATGATCTTTCTAGATTTTTTGTAAAGCACTTTAGATCCACAGTTGCAATGGAAATGAACTTGACTTGACGTTTTATTTCTCCAGATGTAGGAGGAGTTACAGAAGCCAGTTGAGGTCAATTAAATGGTAATTTGGTAAAGTCCAATAATACTGAAAGTTTTTAGATTTGCCAAACTGTTCATAAATATATTGTGTTTAAAATCTGAGCTGTATATTTTTTCCTGTTTTAAACACAATCACAATCTTACCAAAACCACCTGACTCCTATATGGAAGTTTGTGGATTTAAACTCACATCTTTTCCTCTAACTTGGTACTGGTGTCTAATCTAGAGTAGGTTCAATACATTTATAAACAAAATTCTCTCTGAACAGCCTGAGAAAAATTAACCAAAGAAACACTTAAGACATTAAAAGTTGTTAGGAGTCACCAGGGAATAGTGGAGGTGTGTAGAGGCCAGTGTAACAAATTGTTGTAATTTCTACAGTAAAAAAATACAGTAACCTCTTGTTCTGTCATTTTACAAAGTTTTATTGTATATCGCAATGCATTGTGGGCCATAAATAAATACAACTACTAACAGCAAAATTTTCATGTAAAGTATTGTAAAATTACATTTTAGTTGTCCCCTGACTGTAAAAGAATCGTTTTACAATTAGACGCTGTAATGACCGATTTTGCCGGTTGAATTTGAACGTCGCATTTCAACAGGACGAGGAACAGAGAAGCAGCACGGTTGACGATACCCGCACATCCACAATATCCTTGCAATAAGTTCATTTTTAACCATTGTACTTACATAAAAACGTAATATTATGATGTATATACTGTGCTTGAAAGCCAAATAGCAGCAAGCATGCAGGAAAAAACGCTAACGTCCACAAATGCATGTGTGTGTGTGTGTGTGTGTTGTTAAGATGCTAATGTTAGTTTGTTTACACTTAGGTTTTGACGACATCCAGTGACCGCGATTGAGGCACCTTGATCAACCAGTCATCAGTTAGGACAATAACAAGGTGAACTGCATAATTGTTGGAGAATATTCTCCAAGGTTCCTCTAAATGTCCTCTCCATGCTGTCTAGAGCCTTAAAATTTTGGTGCTTACCAGTGTTTCTGAGGAATGTGCTAATAATGGTCATAATTGCAGATGTGCTGAACGGTATGTAAGGCTCTAATTATAGGAGTTGTTCAGGGAAATTGTTATTGAATAAAAACAAATTTTAAAAATTACATCAAATGTAGTTTTTTTTTCTTTTTTGGGGGGGTGGGGGCATACTGTAATCTATAAACAACGAAAACCTGTAAAAGGTATTACTGTAATTTTTCAGTTACATATTGTATTAAAATTTTACAAGACTTAATTGGGAACCTTTTTGCCAGGGAGCTACTGTAGATGGGCTTACAGTATGTCACTGTAACTCAATTTTACAATATTTAATTGGCAATTTTTTGCCAAGAATTTACTGTAAAAAAATTACATTATATTGGAGTAATTCATTTTACAGTATATTTTACATGATTTTACTGGCAACTTTTTTGCCAAGTAGTTGCAGTAAATACTACAGGAAATTCGTTACAGTGTAGTGTTCGCTTCCCAAGAAAGTAATGAGACATTTTTCATATCTGAGATAAACCTGAAATAATATGTCAATACTGTGGATGATTAAAGTACTCTGCTTATACCTATAAAAGAAGTTCTGGTCAAATAGCCTTATTGTTGTAAATTATTGCGCTGACTAAATGCTAGTCGGTAACCGTAGCAACAGAAACTCAGACGCCAGGCTGGAGACATGCCAAATCATGTCTGTGACGGGGCATTGCTGTGAAAACAGCCTGCAGGCTTATTGGGCTCCGTCAGTCCAGTAGAGACGAGAATGGAGCAACATTTTATTGTCCTGCAACGTCCCAGCCAGCAGTGGTCAGGGTCCACAAACGTTAAATCTGCGTCCTTCAAACGCCACTATGGACATGCCAGTCTCTTTATGAAATGTCACGATCAACGCAATGTTGCATTTAATTTTAAATAGGTCGTCACCTGTCTTTCTGTCGTGATTACCTTACTTACTTGCTTGATACAGAGTAAATAGTGGACAATATTATAAAAACGATTTAGGATAGACTTACTTGCTTGATACACATTTAATGATCAGAGTGAATGGTGGATAATGTTTCTCGCAATAAAAACAATTTAGGGAACTATCTGTGGACTTTGACTGTTTGAAACAAAATGTTGCATCATCCTCTGGACACACACAAGCTGTAAGAGCTGAACCCGCCCTCGGAAATGATATTTTGTGTTTCTTTAAGCAATCATCTCCCTTCCCACCACTAATCAGGTCTACTACAACAGCTGCGACCAACCGAGCTGCAGGTTCTGTGTCGGAGCAGGTTACCTTGGCAACGCATCACAACAAAATAGTCCACTCAGCCGCTTCTTGTGAATAACTTAGGATTTTAATGGTAAAACCAACATCAACATAAAAATAATTGATTTAATACTTATTTCTCTTGTAAATGACCATTGTGTAAGTAGTATAATGCCCTTCGAGATGTCCATTATCATAAATTAATGAATGTTGGACAGTTCACGCCTCCGCATCGTCCATTAATTTATGATAATGAACACCTTGTTGGGTTTTATCCCTTACATATAATATAATATAATATAATCTATCCCAGCTGGGATTAAAATAGTAAAAATTATCATTATTTTTAGTATAATTTCATTACTTTTTCTCTTCACCAAAGGTTATCTAAAAGGTGCAGCTTGTAACAAAACTCAAAAGTCAATGACAGAATATTAAGGAATCCGCTTATTGCTGCCACCTGAGGCTTGTCCTGTCTGCAAATACTTGTTTCTGTTTCTGAGTGGTTAGACCCAACACACCTTTGCCTCCTCCCCTTTGGTTGGCTAACCATTCGACCGATCACGACGCAAGCTACCCACAACCAGGAAATAAAGGACTGCTGCTGTGTTCATTCTGGAGGGAGAAGCTGTTTGTT
Source organism: Melanotaenia boesemani (assembly GCF_017639745.1). Classification (NCBI taxonomy): domain Eukaryota; kingdom Metazoa; phylum Chordata; class Actinopteri; order Atheriniformes; family Melanotaeniidae; genus Melanotaenia; species Melanotaenia boesemani. The sequence continues at coordinate 33,345,005 of NC_055687.1, forward strand.
TCAGATGGTTTCCCCCTCAACTCGGTGGTTTAGTGGTGGCTTGGCGACTGTGTGATTCTGGGACTATTTTTGTGGCAACTTTGGTAGTTTGTAAAGTTTGGTTAGATTAGTGTTTCCAGCAAGGTTAAACCTGTGTTCTAGGAATAAGGAATAGTCTCATTTTGATTTTGATTGTTTTCAGGTCATTTGGCTGCTCTTTAAGTTATTTTTGTTTTCCGGTTTTACTTGAGCTTTTGTGTTAATTAGAGTAAAGTCAGAACGTGTTGGGCTAGAGTAGACTAATTTGTTTTGGGTTCAAAATACCTTTCTTAGTTTATTGGAACTGCTGCACTGTTTGTTTAGCTGAGAGTAACACGCCAGTTTAAGGTCACCTTTTCTAGTACCTTTTTGTGTTTTGTTTATCTGGCGGGATTTTTAGTTTAGGATCAACTGTTTTGCATTTCTTTCAGCAGTTTCACTAACACCAACACTAGTTGTCTTGCCACTTGTGCCAGTACTCTTTTTGTTCAATATAATAAACATCCTTTTGCTTATCTTTCCCACCTGTCCACCATTTATACATTCTTTTGTTACACCTTTTCTTACCTGCTGGTATCAAAGCTGGTATGTACACAATTCTGAAGTAGTTATCTGTGGTGCAGTCATCGCTGCACATCGCTGAGACACTGGATCCACTCGCAGATGAAAACACCTTTATGTCCAAATGATGGCATTCACAACTGTGCTTGGCATTCAAAGTCATTTCTATGCCACGAGATGTCAGCAATTTTTATCTTTAATAAGTCCAAGTTTGAAAATGAATTTTGTTAATTAGACATTGAAAACTTCAACTGATAAAAACAATCCCCGTAGCTAATAACTTCTTTATTCTAAATTAAATCAAGCAGTTTAGTGTCATTAAAGGACACACAGTAGGACGGATTGTTAAAATAAAATAAATACTAATAAGTTAAGTCTCTTATGAATATCTATGAAAGTAAAACCTCTATTTTAGTCATCTGTCTGTATAAACCTGTCTAAATATGGCAGTGTGCAGTATGGAGACTGTGTCAATAACGTCAGTGAGCGCCTGCAGGCTGTAGACCAACTCTCTCTTGTTTGACTTTGCGCTACAGAAGGAGGCTTATCTGTAAGCCCTGCCATATTGCAGCATCACATTTCCCCCAAGACCTCATAAACAGCTTGTCGTGCTCCTACTTGTGAAATCGACAGCATATTGTCTAGACCAGGCTGAGTGCACAGACAAATAACAAATCTTAAAACACTGTGTACTATAGTTAATGAGATTAAACTTACTGCCAGGGAAGTTTTTCCCCTTATTAACTGCTTCTGGATAACACAAGGAAAACAATTGCACCTCGTCATCTGAGAGTCATGTGTTACAGTTTCCACAATCACGATATGTGTTTCTGACAAGAGGCCTGTATGTCATTTAAACTGACATTTAACGCTACTGATCATGCATGAGCTCATTTTAAACTGGTGTAATTTTAAATGCAAAAGCCACAGATAATTCTTATTCAGGGGAGGTATGTTAATTCTCACATGTCAATGCAAAATATTAATGATTGGCAGAAATGCTGGTCCACTTGGCTCTCCTGTGGCATGATGGAAAAGCTGTGGAGGATGGAGGATGTCAGACCTAAGAGGCTGTCAGTGTCTAACTTTGCCTCAGGCTGAATCCTTTTAATTTATGTTGGTAAAGAATCGCAAAGTGCTGCCATCTCTCTAGAGACGCCCCAGCAAGTTAATTGCATTCTTCCACTTGTACCAATTCAAACACTTACTGTCGCTCACACATGTATGCACATAGTCACACACACACACACACACACACACACACACACACACACACACACACACACACACACACACACACACACACACACACACACACATTTCCCCTGGGATGACAAACACTTTAAAAAGTGTTTTCCATGGAAAGCCTTTGAAATCAAACAGACATCTATCCATCTGAGGTGGAGAAGAGATTCAGTTTGACAGAATTGAAATTGTCATGCAAACCCAGACGTTCACACACACACACACACACACACACACACACACACACACACACACACACACACACACACACACACATATATATATATATATGGTTGGATAGCTCTGTTTTCAAGGCATCAATCTCTCATGCTAGTTCAAATCCCATAGGGGACATATGACAGTGGGGCAAATATTAACACCTTCCAGTTGGGTCCTTGGGCAAGACCCTTTATGCTACTTCCTAACCACCTCATCATGAGTGCAATCGAACAGAAAGACATAGGGTAGGGAACCAGGGTACTATGGAGTTAAATACTGGAACACAAAATAAATGCCACTGGACACAAAATGTGAACAAGGCACTGTTGAAATGCTATCACTCTCACTCTAGTATCCCTAGTGAGAGGGGCTACATGAAGAGAATGTGGATTATATGGATATTTCGATACCCATTCATCTCATGGCTGAGATGAGAGCCTGTCAACCCAACAGGACTAGCAGGAATGAGGGAAGTATCACCAGTAAGTCTTCTAGCTGATGTGAATGCAGCACTTGGAACAATCCCTACTGTGACAATCACTCAAAGCAATGAGTTGATATTCAGTACAGCAACAGCAACAGAAGGGAACAGTCCCATCCAACTATCGGCTGATAACCTGTTTCTCCACAACATGGAAGCTCCTGTCGGGCATCATAGCAACTAAGATAAGTGGGCACATGGATCAATACATGACAAAGACACAGAAAGGCATTAGCAAAGGTACCAGAGGAGCAAAACACCAGCTGCTGGTTGGTAGAACTGAGACTACAAAACCAGACAAGAAGACAGACAGAACAACCGATGCACTGGCTGGATTGATTACCAGAAAGCCTATGACTCAATACAACATACGTGGATCCTGGAATGCATGAAGATCAATAACACTCTAAGAGCCTTTGTTGCAAACTCAATTAGGCTGTTTTAAACTACCCATGAGGGCAGCTTCAAACCAGTTGCACAAGTCATCAAATGTGGTATATAGGCCTACCAAGGAGATGCTTTGTCCCCATTGCTGTTTTGCATAGGTCTGAACCCCTTCAGCCAATTAATCAGCAAGACTAGCTATGGGTACCGACTCAGGAATGGAGCCTCCATCAGTCACCTCCTCTGCATGGATGACATCAAACTGTACATTAAGAGCAAGTGAGACATTGACTCACTGATCCACACCACAAGGATCTACAGCAGGGACATCAGAATGTCATTTGGACTGGAGAAATGTGGCTGAATGGTTACAAAGAGAGGAAAGGTAGTTCATAGAGAGGGCATTGTACACTCAAAGGGCAGAATAGCAGATTTTGAGGAGAGCTACAAGTACCTTGGCATACCACAAGCAAATGGGAACCACGAAGAAGCCACAAGGAAAACTGCCACAGCCACAAGTCCTGAGAAGTCAGCTCAATGGAAAGAACAACATCCAGGCAATTAACAGCTATGCCCTGCCAGTGATCAGATACCCTGCTGGGATAATAAGCTGGCCAAATGAGGAAGTCCAGACCACAGATGTTAAAACACGGAAGCTGTTCACCATGAATGGTGGGTTACACCCCAAATCCAGTGTACAGAGACTATACACTAAGAACAACAAAGGAGGCCAAGGCCATTAAACAACCCAGCATCTCACCGCAGGGTGCAAGATCCTGGCAGGTAAAGAATACATAGAATACCATAACCAAGTAGCCGGCTTAGTGTACAGAAACATCTGTGCAGAATATGGACTGGAGACCCCTAGGTCACAATGGAAAACACCTCCCAAAGTGGTGGAAAATGAGAGGCTAAGATCCTGTGGGACTTCCAGATACAGACCGACAAAATGGTGGTGGCCAACCAACTGGGCATAGTGATCATGGATAAGCAGCAAAGGAAAGCTTTAGTGATCGATGTAGCCATCAGGATATTAGGAAAATATCAGGGAAAAGGAACATGAGAAACTGGAGAAATACCAAGGGCTCAAGAAAGAGCTGGAGAAAGCCTGGAAGGTGAAGGCAACAGTAGTACCAGTAGTCATCGGAGCACTGGGGGCCGTGACCCCCACACTGGAGAAGTGGCTCCAACAGATACCTGGAGAAACATCAGACATCTCAGTCCGGAATGCAGCTCTAGGAACAGCTAAGATACTGCATAGGACCCTCAAGCTCCCAGGACTCTGGTAGAGGACCCAAGCTTGAGACATGAACAGTCTACCCAGGGAAGATGGAAAGTTGGGTGAGGGATATATATATATATATATATATCTTCCATGGGATGTACCACCAACAGATAACTGAAGTGGCTGATATCGAGAAATCCTACCAATGGCTAGAAAGGGCTGGACTGAAAGACAGCACCGAGGCACTGATCATAGCTGCACAGGAGCAGGCCTTGAGTACCAGAGCAATAGAGGCCCAGATCTACCATACAAGACAAGACCCCAGGTGTAGACTGTGCAAAGAGGCCCCTGAGACAATCCAGCACATAACTGCAGGGTGTAAGATGCTGGCAGGGAAAGCTTACAAGGAGCGTCATAACCAAGTGGCAAGTATAGGGTACAGGAACATCTATGCGGAGTACAGTCTGGAAGCCCTGAGGTCAAGGTGGGAAACACTTCCAAAGGTGGTAGAGAATAACCAAGCTAAGATACTGTGGAACTTCCAGATGAACTGCCTGGTAGAGGACCCGAGCTTGGATGGATGAGAGACCGCCCAAGGAGGGGGAGGGGACAATTTTATATATATATATATATATATATATATATATGTATATATATATTAGGGCTTTCTCTGTCTCCCTTCCCTACTGCAGTCTGATGTAATCAGGAGAGAGTGGGTTTATTAAAATGAAAAGACGTTTTCTTTCTGGAACTTAAGAAAGAAGAAGAAGAACTGACAATTATTTTTGCCTGTACGAACCCAAACAGATGGACAGAACATCATGATTTTTGGATGGGAAAATGCTCCCAAAAGACAATGAGAAACCTTTTAATTATTATTATTATTTTTTATTAAATGAGGTATTAATTTATGCAAGACAGCAAAGGTAAGACATGTTTTCTGACTTTTACAAACGTAAAGCATAAATCGGGTCTTCTTCTGCCTCTGGTTCGGTGAATCTTGGTCATAGCGAGATGAAACTTCCAGTTGTGAAATCAGTGAGATGTGAGCTTTCAGTAGAGGAGTCGTTTGTTCGTGTTCATGGGAAGACATCATCTGTGTTTACATGTTTTTCGGAATTTGTGTACCTGATCTTTGAATTGTTTGTTGTCTTAACTGTGTTTGGTGGTCATAGAAATGATTCACTGAGGTATTAGCTGAGATTCTGGACTTTCTGTGGATACCACACATGTTTATAGTTACATCTACAGACCTGACGTTACACCTGTAAAACTGGATGTTAACCCCTGAACTCCTGGTAGCGGAGGATGGAGGCACAAGAGGTTAGGCTAAAAGTCAGCTAAGAATACAAAGTTAGAGAAATTATAGGCCAAAAATCTGGATAATGAAGCACTGAAGGTGCATGGATGGAAGTTATTGTGCATATTGTGAATATCTCTCTCCTCACCATCTAGAAGCTGTGAGATTCTAATCCTGCTTTCTGTCTGTTCACCTGATGCTGATATTCATCACATATTGTTCCTTCTGTGTTTAGAAGGAAGCAGCTTCACAGCTTTAAATTCATCCTGCTAAATTTTTTCCTTTTAGTTAGTAAATCCTGAGCATTTCATCCTTCTTTTACATAAATATTTAATTTTATATATATTAAGAAATACTTTAACTGTCGTTTAAAGAGAAAACTGCTGTCAAATCTGTTTATTTGTTCAGTGCAGGGGTCTGCAACCTTTACAATCCAAAGAGCCATTTTTCTCAGCCAGGTTAAATAAAACATGTTTAGAGCCGCAAATGTTATGATACCTTTTAAAAAAAGACAACTTATAATTTTTGATAAATATCTACTAGAGGAAATTTGTTGTCATTTTTGAAGAACCACATTTTTATTTCCATTTTTAGTTTTTAAAATAAAGAAAAACATAAAACTTTTGCAGTAGGCAGATTTGATGTAGATATTTCTGAAAGAACAAGGAAAAAAAGGAAAAAAAAGTCCATAGTTTCCAACCTAATGACAAGAAAAATAGATTATATATATATATATATATATATATATATATATATATATATATATATATATATATATATATATATTACTGGTACTTTTAGTGTCATCTTGTTGTGGAAATTCAATGCAATTATTACACGAAAAAACTAAAAAAAATAATGCTAAAGAAAAAAACAAAACAAACAAACAAACAAACAAAAACAAAACCAATTTGTTATTATATCTATATTCAAAAAATTTGCATTTTTAGCCATGTATTAAGAGCCATCGTGGAAGGTCCAGAGAACCACTTGCAGCTTTAGAGCCGCAGGTTGCAGACTCCTGATTTAGTGTTTGTAAACCAAAATTTACGGCATTTTCTTCATATGGCAGTAGGTCTTCTTTTAAAGGAAAATTACTTTTTGCACATGACAATGCTATTAATCACAACATTTCATGCATTGCGATTCATTAATTGCAATTTAAAAATTCTAACGTATGTATATATATATTTATATATATTTAAAATAAATAAAAACTAAAAGCAGAAATATGTTTGAGTAAAAATAAAACATTAGATATCAGTTGAAGATGCATGGCAGACTGTTAAACCAGACCTGGCACAATAATTTGCATTCATTTAATTCTTAATTTTGTGTACATCTAGATTAGCACCCATCATATCAGCAAGCAGGTTATAATTATTTTAGATAGAGGAGAGCCTTCTTCCCCCCACTTACTCTGCCTGAAATGAGAATATATGGGATACGTGTCCTTCTGATTAATTAAATCCCTGGAAAATGTTAACCTTGTGAATGCACACCTAAAACCTTAGCTACTGTAGCTTGGATTTTCTTTTTAATATTTTCTCTATCTATCTAACACAGCTGAATTGAGCAATGATTTGTGTTTGACCTGGTCATTAAATTGGACCCATTTATCTAGTCCTAGTAAAGATGTACGATGAGGAAATATAAAACCAACACCAGTATAAACAAGTGCCCACTGTTGCAAGCACAGCAATAATACTCTTAAGGATACCATTCAAGTGATCATCCTTTTTTTTTACGTCTAACACAGAGGTAAAACATAATTCATTGATATTGGTGGTTTTCAGTCTTTGCTGACCTTTAGAAGATGGTGTAATGAAAGAATCTGTAATTTTAATGATGCTGAATATTCTGTCAACTTCCGGTGAGGTGTAAAGTAGCCGGATGCAACGAAGCTGCTCAGGTTTACACATAATGTACATAAACTAGTGTGTAAATCATAGATTGGATCAGATTTTTAAATTTTATTAAGTATTGTAAGCAAAATGTTAAATGTTTTCTGAACTGTATTGTTTAGTATTTAATAACAACTAAACAAAGTAAAGAGTAAAACCTTTAATGAGACAGAAAGTGAAAAGCTATGTTTTTGCGTCACACATCGTTCATCTGGTGCAGATGTTTTTATGGTTTAATTTTAACTTGACCAGATGCTTTTTGAATTTCTTTCTGCTTGCTGTGATGGGCTTTTTATTTTTCAACTTGTATCATGAAACAAGAATCTCATATCTAAGCATCAGAAACAATGTGGAGAAATCAAAGGAAAACCAAATCAAATTACGAAGAAAATAAGTGGTTTCTTATGTTAGGGTGTGTAACTCTTGAACTGTATGACTGTGATGTTTCAAAAAGAAAAAGAAAAGAAACAATAGGCTTCTTATTAAAACAAGATGATGGCTCTGGCTTTAACTAATATTCTGAGATTTATAGGTCTGGGTAATTATTCAAAATTGTCCAATAAAAATCATGACATGCGGCTTAAATGCTTGCACATTCCTTTTATTGGAGCCCCCTTGCTGTGATGCAAATTTATTCATGTGAGTCTCTGTTTGTGTCCAACTACATTTTTGCATGTGTTGCATATATAAAGCAATAACAAATATACATAAGCATAAACATATATTAGAATGAGCTTAATAATGTGCGAGGGTGAGTCTCAGCTATGACCTTTATTTAATGAAGAGCCTTCCCTCGCAAATGACAGCAAACATTAAATAACTCCTTTAATCACATCCCATGATCCTCCCTGAATCTTATTATGATGCTTAGGTTTGTTCTCTGACATTTTATCACACTAGTCCTCATTTTTAATCATCGTTTGTGCTGTTAAGAATATGGATCTAGTTTATAAGTCATAAAATGTCCAAATCTCTGCCGATAGATTTACTTTTAACTGCATGACAGAAAAATCAAGTAAAATCTTAAATTTGACATCAAGTGTCAAGTGATATAAAGTCCTTTGTAATAACAGGTTATAGGAATTATTCATGTTTTTCTTTATGGCTGGAAGAGATATTTGTAAAAATGTCTCATCGCTTGCTGCACAGATGCACTGTGTGTGTATAACATGGACGCTATTTAAGAGAGTGCAGAGGGTTAGTAATCTCTTGTGTGTGTGTGTGTGTGTGTGTGTGTGTGCGTGTGTGTGTGTGTGATTACGTGCTGATGTTAGAGTACATCTACGGCCACAGCTGTCACTGTTTGATGTTCTGTGTGGTAAAGGACGTATGTGAGTGTGTGTGTTTTAGCAAGTGTAAAGAAAAAGCGAGTAATGGTAGCAAACCAACATCCTGGCAGTTTCTTACAAATACCACCATCTTCCCTTTGAGCCCAGAAAAGAGACACCGTTAAAAGACTGGTTTGTCATTTATTTAGTGAGTGTGATGATGTGCGGTGTGTATTGTTGAGGGAACGGTTTACAGAAACACAGGTGACAGATGATGAAAAGAGACATTAGTCCCAGTAAAACATGGAGCTTGTCTCCACGGAGGGCAGAAAGGCGGCGGCAGCACAGTTGACCTGCAGAGACAGAAAACAGATCAGGAAAAATGTAAACTGGAATGTGCAGGTATCAACACACACAATGAATCTCTTTGTGTCAGAGGAGATGATGAAAGGAAGTTTTTTTTTTTTTTTTTAGAAACAGGAAGGAAATGAGGAGGATGGGAAAGTGCAAGAAGAAGGAGCAAAGGAAAACATGGACATTAGTTTGTGGAGAAAAATAAGATGCACAGGGATTTAAGATTTTATCAGTGCAATGATGCAAAATGAAGCAATACATCAAACAAAAAGAGAAAAGACAGAAATTCAGGCGAGACGCAAACACTGAGTTTGCTTACTGAAAAAATACTTGAAAGTGAAAATCGTGTATAGGTAACACACAGAAAACAAAGCTGTGTGATTTGAGTGGATTTAAAGGAGCAGGGAAATACTAAATAACATTTTATATTCACCACTTTTCACTTTCATGCATGTATTCATGTCTGTTTTGCAGCTCTCATTGCATCTAAAAAAGACAAGGTTTCTTTCGTCTGGTGTGTTATTACCATTTAAATATTCCAGCAGCACACAGGAAGTGTCATTTTCAGAAGCAGATAACAGCAGGTTTTCTGGAATAAATCGAAATCAGCTTTGTTTCTGAGCAGTGATTGTTACAAAAACTGTTCCTGTAATGCAAGATTATGTTCTATCACCAAACAGCTTGCACAAATCAAGCAACTAAAATAAATAAAAAATGTTATTTTACATCATTCAACAAAGCAGTACACATAGAAGACATAAAGGCCAGACACAAGCCCTTTTTTATCGAGACAGATACTCAAGTTGGAATGAGGTGAGTTTTGGAAAATGACATTTCCAAATGTTGCCCCTCTGAAAAAGACTTATGAGCTGAGAGATGTGCTAATGTTGCATTCCCTAAAATCATTTAAATTAATGTGCCATGAAATAGGTCATTAATGAGAGTGCACGGGCCATACATGGAGAAAGGAAGATGGGAAACATGCCACTGCTGTCGCCACATGGCAGACATCATTACACCAGAACAGACGCTGCCACAGTGAAAAGTTAAAGTGATGAAAATCTGCATCCTCACTGCTGGAAATGTCCTTTCATTCAACTTCTTCACCATGTTTGAAATACTTTTTCTTATTATAGTGCTGTGTTGATTGTTATAATTCAGTCCATATATAATGTAGAGCTACATCTGCCTCAGTTGTAGCATTACTTTAAAAAAAAAAAAAAAAAAAATCAAATGTCCTTACAATTAATTTCATCCCAATAAGTAAAATACAAAGTAATTGAATAAATAATAACTGAGCATTTTTCTACCTTGTTGTTGAACTGGGACCATTTATATCTCAAATCTATGAGACCTCTAATTTCACTAACTACTCAAACACCAACCTGCTGCAGGCAAGTCCAGGAAATATCTCCTGGATATAAAATATTTACTACAGTAGCCGCCCTGCAGCGTGTTCTACAATCAGCCAAATAACCAATTTCCCGGTTTTCAGCTCGTACAGTGAACCAGTGAGTGTGCTCTTTCTTCCCTCTGGTCTTCCTGTGGAGCCGGCTTTAAGGTTTACCAGTTAAACGCCCTCCTTTTGCTGCTGTCCAACCAGTGTTTTGTGGTGAGTAATCACCTTTCCCACCTGCAGACATGCTTGCCGTATGGAAAGAGAGCATAAGAGAGTGTGACTGGGTGTGTGTTTTTTCTCTGCCTGCATTCTTGTGTGTGTGTTTTTGTGTGATTTATGACTACAGATCTGAAAATGGGCTATTTTTTTCTACCCCACAGGCTGCCTGTTGCACTGCTCATCTCAGTCTTAAAACGTGATGGCCCACAGTGGTTCTGCTGTGGAGACTAAAATATTTCATGGTGGTAAAACACTGAAAACAGATGGCATGCTGCTGCATGCACAATTTCTAAAGCAAACTTAACATTTTACAAGAGATTTTGAATAAAAAACATCTTCTGCTTATGATTTAAGAGGATAAAATGAAGAACGGAGCAATAAGATCTGTTTCCGTCCACCAGGACTTTGTTCATAACTTTTATGGACAGAATTTCTAGCTACAGCCGGGACGGTGAGGGGTCCGGTGTGCTTCATTGGGCCTTAAACTTCAACTCTAATTTGAGATGTAAGCAGCCATGTGTGAAGTGACTGAGGTGAGAATCAGCACATCCAAATCATGGTCCTTAGTTGGAACTATCCTCTATGAGTCGGGAATAAGATCCTGCCCCAAGTGGAGGAGTTCAAGGATCTCAGGGTGTTGTTCACGATTCAGGGAAGGATGGAAGAAGAGATCGACAGACAGGTCAGTGCAGCATGCACTGAAAAATCAGATGTGTTAGAGCAGGGAATCTCCAGAACTGTGGACCTTGAGGACAAAAGTTTGACTTCCCTCCTCTACAAGGTGTCTGAACTCTCCCTTAGAGACATGGTGAGAAGCTTGGTCATTCAGGTCAGAGTAGAGCTGTTGCTTCTCGTCATCGTCCTACCCGAATGAGGTCCCAGGGAAGACCCAGGACACGCTTGAGGGACTACGTCTCTTGGTCAACCGAGGACCACCTCGGGATTTTCCCAAAAGAGGTGTAAGAGATGGCTGGAGAAAGGGAAGTCTGAGCTTCTCTGTCTAAGCTGCTGCCCCCGCAACCCGACCAGAGGATGGATGGATGGATGGATGGATGGATGGATGGATGGATGGATGGATGGATGGATGGATGAAACAAAGAACACAAAGATGTCTTTAATGTATAAAACTTTATAGAAAAATTGATCAGTTTTTGTCACCAAAAAGCATCCTCACATTTATGATGATGAAACCAGCTTTTTTAAATGTTGCAGCTTAAATGATTTTTTTTACTCAGCAAACTGATTAATTGACTAACTGTTTAAACTTTACTGCTGACAAATACTGGAATATCAGACAAACATTGTGGTCCGTGTTGCTGTTTGCTTCCAGTGTGTTAACAGGATCAATCTCAACAGCTGCTGAACAACTGGTGGGGGCTGAAAAAAGAAAACACACATGCACGCTGACACACATGTTCCTCCCATGTTGTGAAAATAATCTTTTCACCATTGTTAAAGAAGAGGTTTCTGTGATGACAGGACATGTGATGTACTGTGACTGCACTGTTGCAGAAGGTGTTGATAGAGATGGAGTGTCACCCGACAGGAAGTGTAAATAAGAGACACACGAGTGAGAACAACCCCCATCATTATCAGTGACTTCCACCAGCAAGTGTATAAATCCTCATTTATGAAGACTTAAAGTCAAACAAAAACATTGAATTTGAATGGCTTTAATCCTCGTAACACGTGAGAATTTCCCATCAAACAGCAGCAACTTTGCAGCAATTCCTCTCGCAACATGACATCAATCCTGTTTGTGTGTTACAGGATGCAGATGGTGAGTGACAGTGAACTTATTCTCTCTGGATGTGGGCTGACAAATTTCTAACACTTGTGCTTCCTTTTCCAGCGTGTTGAGTTGAGAGTGTGTACAGGTAGGACGCAAACTGCTGCTAAACTAACATGACGCCGCTGGCAGCTGATAGCATGAAAGCAGATGAAAACACTCGTGCTCTTCTCTTTGTCAAGCTCCGCTACTCACACCTCTGTAGAGCTACACACTGGATTGTCATCAGAAGCTTTTTCCTTCATTTGTCTTTGCAGACCCAGTAGGAAAAAAAATTAGCTGTTTAAATTTTTTTAATAAACATGGTGCCTGGTTATTTCTGTTGATATATTATATAAGGGAGGGAATCACCATATTTATCTCAGACTTTTACTATCACAAATTATTCTGCTTGTAAAATTTCAGGTAATTAAACATTTGGGTTTTTGCCATGGATTGTGGATGCAGGAGACAATGTGGAAGGATCCAAATGCAGGAGGAGCCAGAGGCAGATGAGGGTATGGACGGTGTAATTTAGGGCAGTGGTAACCTTGCAGTTACAGAAGTAGGCTTGGGTCTGGTCAGGTCCCCAGGCTGGTAACTAAAGTAAACCACTGTGGGCCCCTGAGCAAAGCCCCCAACCCCCGACTGCTCCCATGGCGCTGAAATCTGGCAGCCCTCTGCTCCTAACAACTGTGATGGGTTAAATGCAGAGAAAGAATTTCCAAGCTGGGATTCATAAAGTAGAGTAAAAAAAAAAATAAAATAAAAAATTAACAGAAATGTCTGCCGACTAACAAACATACAGAAAGACTGGCTGACAACTAACACACACTACAAAATAGCATTAAACAAAGGAAAACCTGGAGCATTTATATAGACGGACTGATTACAAAACAAGAAGCAGGTGTGACGATCAACAACTGGAAACAGGGAACAGAAAGTAAAGCTGACAGAATATATAAGAGGAAAAACTCTACAAAATAAAACAGGAAACAAGACAGAACTCAGAAATGACAAAGGACTATAAAACTAAATGTACAGCAACAGAACAAGACGGAAAACCCAGAGACTATAGATTTATTTTGTGTTGTCTTTTTAGGTCACTGATAACAACCCTGGACAGGTTTGATCATTAGTTTCCCTGTTGTGCTAGTGTCCTGCAGGTTTTAGATGTTTCCTTGCTGCAGCAAACCTGATTTAATGGTTTTTTAAGAGGCTTCTGCAGAACTTAACATCAAGCTGTTGGACAACCCTTTCGTTTGTATTAATTCGAGCCTGTTTCTGTGTCTCAGCATGTCGTCAATATAAAGTTTGCAGAAAGATTTATTTTACATCATGACTTTCTACAGTCTGTGTAATGTTTTTAATGTAAGTATGTGACGTGATTATTCTGGCTGATCGGAGGCAGATAGTACTCTGCTGCACCTTGAGGGGGCGCACGTGAGCTGGTGGGTGCTTGTTGCCGTGCTAAAGTGTTGGCTAAAGTCAGCAGGTCATGTGATGCAGCGGTTTGTTTATTTTATGCTTTGTTTCATCTGACTGCCCAGAGGATTATATATCTAAACTAAAATGAAAAGATTGAAAATAAACATACAGGTGGAAAAAAAAGATATGACTAAAAATAAATATGTAATAAATAAATTAATTAATAAAAATGTGACCTTAAGTGAATTAATCCACTTTTTCTTGTTATTCTCTTGATTAAAATGGATTAAATCACCAGAATTTCACGTTTTTAAAAACAACTAAGAATTTAACTGAGGGCTAAAATTGAATTCATGTTCACTTCTATATAGTTTACTTTGTTTAGAATGAATATGAATTGTTTAGAACACATGATGGGAGCAAATTCGCTCTATTCATCTTGTCTTGCTGCTATAGGCCAACTATGTTTGTGTGTGTGTGTTTGTGTTGGTGTGTGAGTGTGAGCAAGGAATACTGATGAGATATGAAACATTTCCAGTAGTCAATATGCTGCCACCTGAATAGATATTGAGGCCTTACAGTTGTAATTCTGACTCTAAAGGAGTCTTTGCCTCACCAGCCATGAACCTCACCACATGTCACTGGTCCAGATGGAGTTCTGGATGGTTGGTGATGGTCACCATGTCCCAACAAGGCTGGCACATCAGCAAGGTGGTGGTGGAGGGATGTTCTGGGCTAGAATAATGATGGAAAGTGAGAATGTAGTCCACTTTTGGTTTATTACAGATGGTCAGTAAGTCCTGGTGTCCACTACAAAGAACATTACATAAAAGTTGTGTTTTGAAAGGGTTAAAATTACTGTGTCATTTTAAACTCATTACTAAAGTAGGTACTGAAGTAAAGACTTTGACCTTAAAGAAGAAACAACCACAAAAGAAACATGATATCTGCCAAAAATAGTTGATTTTGTCTCTTTTGTTGTAAAACATGAAAGTTGAAATCCCCTCCATTTTAAAAAGAAAGTGCGCATACTGTTTTGGTCACACCCCACAACTCGGGCATCAAAAGAAAGTCTTTAAAGGACAAAAGCATTCATATATATGCTATAAATGTGCTTGACTTTGTAGTCTTAAGGCGGATTTATACTTGCAGGGCATCTGTGTCATCGCCATAGGCGCTGTGTAGCTTTGCGGAGGCCCGACGCACACCTCTTCCATAACTAACATGCACCCCTGCTACACAGATGATTATGAGGAAATACTCCCTTATTATTATGAGTTACCAGATTTCTGGATCTTTTCGCTGAATTTGTGTAGTAACCCCCATTTTTAACACCCAGTGGATCAAGTTGATGAGAGGCTGATCGAATTATTTCTTTGTTTTCTTCCACAAGCTAACAAAGACACTGAACCATACTGGACCCCTTTGTTGTTTAAAAAAAAAAAAGTACCAGAACTGAAGTGAACCATCAAAAGGACTCAACCGATACCATCCCTGCTGCTACCTTCAGATTAGGAGAAGAATCGGCAACATGACACCAAAACGACGCACACCCTCTACGCTCGAGTGCGAGAGCAAATTCACCAGCGTCAGCTACGCCGTAAGCGACCGCACGACAACGCCGCGCGAGTATCAATTCGCCTTCAGACTCACGTCCTAAACAGAGGACAAAAATGAACTGCCGGGTTTTACGAGGATCAGAAGCACACGTGAATTTCTTTTTTTATACTTGTTATTCAAGGTTGATTCCGACATGCACTCCTCATAATATTAACAGGAGTATTGGTTCCACTTTAATCAAATATAAAATAAAGGAAAAGAAAAAACTGCTCAGCCCAGATTTGGACCTTCATTGTGCAATATAAGCCATTATGCATCCTGTTGACTGCATAAATCATAAATCAACGTGCACAAGCAGTGTTAAAAATGAGCAAACTCTTTCATTGATGGGGAGCCTTTAACAACTTTAATTACATTAAGCTATCAAACGTGCATTGTTGGCAAAGCTATGGCTGAGCATGCATTTGGGAGTGAGGAGGGTTGAAATGCAAAAGGATTACGTCAAACTGTTGCAAATCTTTCTCAGGGATTAAAGAGGCTTAAAGTCAGGAGAAAACCCAGGGGTGTCTTCACCAGCCCTGTGTGTGTTTGTGTGTATGTGTGTGATGCCTGCAGAAGACACAGAACACAGGTGAGCACCAACACAAAAACATATGTGCTGCATAGACAAACAGTTGGTTGGTCTTTCCATTAGGCACACACACACACACACACACAGACTTCCATACGTGATGTGATCAAATTGTACTGAATACGGTGGTGTGTGTGTTATTGAGGTGTGAATAGTCTGCAAGCCTGTCCAGCGCTTCCCTCCAACAGGCTTAATCTGTGAGATGACCTGCAGGGTCAAACCCATTCTCTTGGACGTGTCCCTTATTGTAGCAGGCAGTTTAGAGGCTCATCCACAGTCAAGCCCAGTTAAAGCATGACAGATCTGGGGGCTATCAGACAGTGTGGCCATCACATCACGTCTACGTCTGTCTCAGTGGGCTTGACAGGGAAGGCAGGGAGGTTTTCACACAGAGAGAGAGAGAAAGTTGGCCTGACAGCTGTCAGACATGTAGTGTAAATGACGGGCAGGAGGACAGACAGGTAGACGGAAACATGGACGAAGAGGCAGGATGATTGGCTGCCTAATGAACAGCCACACAAGCAATACAAATAACACATAGTGTAGGTGAACAGAGGGGCACAGGTGCATCAGTTGTGGTTGCAGTTCAGGTGGTTTGTGCTGTAAGGAAACAATAAAAGTGAATGCAGAAATACAGCGGAGAAGGGAGCCATTAGAATAAAAGATAAGCATTTAATATGAGCCCAGGCAGACAGGGAGTTTGCCCAGGTGCTGCTCTTTGTTCCAGTTAAGAATTTGTTTACATTGGGACAATGTGACGAATCATATTCAGGAGAAAAAATGTTTTGCATCCTGTAGTTGCACATCCTGACACTGTTAATGTGATACTTAACCAGAAATTAGATCCCTGAAAATGCAGCTTTTCCATCCACTTTCCCAGCCACTGAAGAAGAAGAAGAAAATATTATTTTTGCATCAAATGTGTCTCACAGTTTTCCTTTCTTCTCCTTCCAGAATACTGATGCCGGATCATTTCAGCTGGCTGCTGGTAAAAAGCATCTGAGCCTAAGCATTCGTTTTCCCAAAGCCTTCCCTGATAGAGACAGATGGTGTCCATTTAAAAGGTCCCATGAAAGTGTGTTATTTCTGGTGCTCACAATCCACACAGATACTGAGAAACGCTTTGAAACGCACACTCCTGCAGATGTAGACACCCAGTGGCGTCTGTATCTCTGTAAGCATGCAAACATTCATGAACGGGCACAAATATGCACAAAGACACACATGACACGCAGAACGCAGATGTGTCTCAGTGGTACCAACAGCAAGATGAGGAAAAGGCAGCAGGATATGAGGTATCTATCTGTCTTTGCTGTGTGTGAAGTACAATGTCACACCTTTCACGCTGTACCATTTCAGGAACTGGGTGTAAATATGAGTTTTTATGGCAGCCCCTCCACCCCCTCCTGGTTTTCAGCATTTGAGCTATGAAAATAAAGGCAAACGAAATTCTGCTGATGCATAAAATGAGGATGGGAAAGACACACAGTAGCACCTGGTGGCATAGCATCAATTGGTGGCTGTTAAATAGCTCCCTGTTTGTGCCAGCTGCTGCATTGTTGGACTGAGACAATATGAGAGTTCCAGTAGCAGGCCACTGGTTCATCTGTGTCTGTGTGTGTGCAGCCTGACCTCAACCCCCCCCGCCCTCTCTCAGGGTAAATCAGTGCTTTCTAGATCTGGTTTGACTGGCGTGAAAGACTTTCTGGAATTATGAAACAGCAAATATATTTTAATTAAAAAATTTTAAGTAAAACAACAGCGTCTAGCTCGGGATGCTACACCAGCTGGACACCCAGGCCTTCTGCATCAAAACATCTATGACTGGGCTGAGCCATCTTGGAAGTTCGGATGGGTAGCTGCTGGTTAATTCATGATGCTGCTTATGTACACAGGCGTGGTGGATGTGCTCTGTGTGGAGTTTCTCTGCAGGGGCTGTGGGAAGAAACAATAATTGCTGTTTGGCAATGCATGCTTTCATGCTCCATTGGTTTGTCATTTTTCAAAGTGTAATATTTTCTGTTTTATGATGTGATCCACACGAGAGCTTCCTCCAGACGCTGCTTGTCTCAGACTCATTTACCACAATATTACAGATGATGGTACAGATTAGAAGAGTAGGGCCAAAGGAGTCTTACTCTCTCATGTATAGTATTGTTTGTTTGTTTTAAGTATAGCTCTGATTTCTCATCATCTTTGAAGTTTACTTGCATAGCAAGTAGCACAGCATTATTAGGAATAGTCCAAGATCATGAAGCACACCCAACATTAGTATCATTAAAATTCTCCATGTGTCAAAAATCTGTCTCCTCTTTTGTTTAATTCAAAAGTGTGGAGTGTGTATCTTACCACTTTTGAAAGAAAATCTATAAAAAGGAAAAAGAAATTTAAGACACACACCAAAAATGTACCCCTGAAAATGTGAAGTGTTATTTGACAGTGTTGAAGGCTTCTAGTTGGTTCTTTAGCATAATGATGCTGAAAGATGAAAGCAGTAAGATTTTGGTGCAGGAAAAAAAGTAAATAGCAGTTCCCACAATTGCAAAGCAAATTTAAAACAAATGAGATATATTGCTTCGTAGCAAATTTGCATCACATGTGAGTTCTATATATTTCCATTAACTGATCTGCAGTAAATTTTCTAGGCTGAGTTGTGTCAGTAGAAGCTGTCAATACAGACTTTATTAAATGTGAAATAAACAGCGTTGTAGTTGTTAACCAGAACAAAACGTCAAGAAAAAATACATATATGGGTCAACAAGATTTTCTAGATATGCTATAAATTTTATTTATTTATTTTTGATCAGGAGGTATCGGTCCTGCTTATATTCTCCAGAGACAGTAAGTATTCATATGATCAGTCATGTGAGTAACATGTTCACTTTGTTAGAACTAGTTTGCATTTGTTTTGTTTTTTTACTTATCTATTTTCTTAGCTACAGAAAACATAAAAGCCATCTAAACCAAACTATTCAATTTATCTGCTCCTTACACAAGTTCACCCCCACTCATTTGTGAAGACTTTTGTAGGCCCTATGCAGTAGTTTGTAATGGTACTCTAAATATCCTCAACAGCTTCATTTCCATGATGCCATATGATCAAACGTCTTCACAGGACTGATCAAGCATCAAAGAATCCTTTTTTATGTCCTCTGTATTCTCAAAGCTGCCATAGATGGTTTGATATTAGCAACAACATATGAATAAATGGAACATAGAAGGCTACAGCAAGTAGATATTTAAGATTTTTGTAATCTTTTAACTGTTGGGTGTAATTGAAGATGTAACTGTTGCTGTGGCTTAAGCCCACTCTAAGGATTTTCTGTTATGAGTTTTCTAAATCCAAGTAAGGAGTCTTTCCTAACCAGAGTAAAAGGAATGCAACTTGTAAGGGCCCATCTCGCCAAGGCTTTCAAGTTGTCAATTTGAGAGGCTCCTAGGTACAGATAAGGACAGAGAAGTGTTAGCCTTAAAGGGTTAGTGCACCCTAAAATGTGTTTCTGCGCTCTAAACAATTATAACTTAAGCAAGTTGTAAACAAGTATTACTTAATTGTGACGAAAACCACTATACTGTTGATAAAGTAAGTAAATTTATTAATTTCTTTAAAAAGCGGGATTTTGTGGGTCAAAAATGGCTCATATCGCCCCCTACAGGGTAAAACCAGGTATTGTTTTTCGTGATGGAGAGTGGTACTTCAGCCGTACTTGGTGCTTCTCTGTATCACAAGAAAATTTTAAAAACCTTACAACCCTCTTGGTAGAATTTGGGCATCTTTTTCTAGTGTTTCCATTTGTATCAGAATTTGCTAATAAATAAATTCAAAATATGAGCATAAAAACACAGATGACACCAAAACCAGTAAACTGAGATGAGTTGATGTGTTGCACAACTCTAACAGAAATGTTGAATCTTGTGATAATTTCCCATGAGTTTGTCTCTAGAGCTGCTATTATTTCAAGCATCCTCTCTTTTTAACCTTTTACAACCTGAGGTGCCCCAATTGTGAGACTTTGAAAACAGCTGGGAACAAACTGTGCTACAATGGCCATTTTAGAGTCCTTGCCTGAACTGTCTGTAGTAAAGGTTTAATACAGACAGTACACAACTTAACAAATCTCAGAGGCGTTTCCTTTACTATGACTCTAACAGTATTGAAATAGACGTTGTGGTCTGTCACTGTGGGTATGCAGTTTTGAGCACAATCCTGAAAAACAGCGACAGGGCTCAAAGAGTTAAACATAACAATGTTAAAAAAATTCCGCATCATAGCAGCTTTACAGACTTACTATGTTTGAAGATGTCAGTATACATCAGGTGTAGCTGTAGTTATAGGCTGTGCTTTGAACATTTTTATGAAGCACCTAATATTCATCTGCAATTATGTTGTAAAATATGTCCGACGCCTCCCTCAAACACATTTTTGTTTCTCTACCATTTTCCTAACTAACCACCATCTATACACCCCCCCCCCCCCCCCCCCCCCCCCCAACCACCTCCTCATTAGTGCACCCTGCCAACTCTCAAACAACACAGACTCTTCCTCTGGCTGCAATTAATGAGGGAACTGAGGATTCTTAATAAGCAGTTTTTCTTTTAATTAAAAAGTCTCCATAAATAATCACCTCATAATCCACATGTCAGATTCCATCCAGCTCGTACTTAGTTAGACTCTAAGATTAGAGACCAGGGCAGGATATTAGCCATGCAAGGAAAACCCATCCATCCAGCCATCCATCCGTCCGTCCGTCCGTCTGTCCGTCCATCCGTCTATCCATCCGTCCATCCATCCTTCCATCTGTCCATCCATCCATCCATCCATCCATCCATCCATCCATCCATCCATCCATCCATCCGTCCATCCATCCATCCATCCATCCATCCATCCATCCATCTATCCATCCATGTCTCTCAGCAGCTGAGAGGAATATGCTAATAACATTATCCAGCATCAATAATTGATGGTCATATAAGACTGCTGTGCTTTGCTGATTCAACAGTATTAGTGAAGCGGTCGGCCATGCTAAATGATTTATTGTGTCCAATATTCTTCCTGGAGGGATTTTGAATTTCTAATAAGGAAATATTCCTCCTGTGCCTCTGTGTATTTATCAAACACTGAGCAGTTTTCTGATAGGCCCAGCAAGTCTCTAGGTTTCTGCTGCCGAAACAATATACAGCTGCAGTCTATGCTTACTCAATATTTCTAGGAGTCAATTTCCTTTAAAACCAATTTACTCGGATCCCTTTTGCATAGTTTTTTTTTTTTTTTTTTTTTTTTTTTGCAAACTGAAGCCACTTACCAGCTGCTGAGCTTTTGCTTAACCTGAAGAAATCATTGCAGTAACAGTTTTTAATCATTCTGAATAAGTTTCCAATGTGAAGAAAAAAATCTTCTGTTCAACAACGTGCAGATGCAATGTACATCTATATGTGTGTGTGTGTGTGTGTGCTTTCAAGACAATTTCTTAATTTTACATGTGTTTTACATGTAAATCACACATGTTTCACATGTGATATACATGTGGTTTATGCATGAATGACATGTTATCCATATGTGTGTTTCCCATGTGAATCACATGAATTGCGTGTTTTACTAATGTTGTTCACATGTGAATCACAAATGGTTCAAATGGGGTTTATATGCTTTTCCACATGTGGTCCACATGTGAATCACATGTAAATAACAGGTGTTTTACGCATGTGGTTAACATGTGAATCCCATGTACTTCCCATCTAGTTAATATGTTTTTTATACATTTCAATGTGTTTCACATGTGAATCACACATGGTTGACATTTCTGGTTTACATGTGATTCACATGTGATTCACATGTGAATCGTGTGTGGATCACTCATGTTTTACAAATGTGGTTCACATGTGATTCACATGTGATTCACATGTGATTTTTCTGTACAGGGTGACCTGCACAACATACTTATAAATATGTGAATGTTTACAATAAGTTTGTTTGTGCAGAGAACAAAAGCATTTAAGTGATGTTTAATGGATTTTGGATAAACCATGTTTGGTCAGCCACAGCCTAAATACCCTCTCTACCATGTAGCATCCCTTAAAACTAATTGTGTTTGCTAAATATCAAGTCATGCACTGCCTTTGACAGAAATAAAGGAGTGGCTCTCACGTTTAAGTCACGCTGGGCTAAGAGTAAAGATATCAACACCTGTTTGTTGACAGTTGGATTAGGGAAACCATAGTTTTTGGCTGAGAATAAGCAAGCTCATGATAGTGGTTTATGAAAGAAAATTCTGAATCAAAACCACAATGACCACTTTAATCTGAGGGATGAATGCCACCTTTCTGCTCACTCACAGCATAAAAACCATTTGGTTGAAGTTTGAACTTACACTAACACAATGTGCTGCTTATAAATGATGCTAAATGCTTCTAAAACACACTTGAAGCCATAGAACTGAACTTTGGGAGATTTTCCAAGTAAGGCATCCCCCTAATGACAACTAATTTGGGGATCTATCTTGCATCCTGTCTCTTCTCTAAGCTCTGTCCAGTCAGTGAAAGTCAGTCCAGTGTTGATTCTTGTTTCATCTCTTCCTCTATTACTTTTTCTATTTCTTTTCCTCACTTCCTTCAATAATGTCCTCTTGTGTTTCTTTGCTGAATCCATCACAGTACAGGTTCAAAATGGCCAGTGTGCTGATCTCCTGTTGTCAGACTAGAAAAAAAGTTATAAAGCGCACTTTCTTAGCCTCAGGTGTTGCAGAGCATACATCTATATTTGTATGTCCTAGCTGTCCAGGAATGTATATAATAACTGCCAATGTCTTACCAAAATTAGTCTTAAGCACAGAGTTTTAAGGTTGGAGACTTATGGAGCATTGATTTAAACACTAAAGCTTCTATGAACTAAGGTCAGATGTCTTATTTTGCCATTTGAGTGTATTTTTCTTTCTTTTTTTTTTTTTTTTTTTTTTTTTTTTTTGCTTGTAGGGTTGTTATAATCAGGATATGTTATTACATTTCTTAACATGTTCCAGTCAACTGTTTATTTCCATACATCCATTCTTTTCCGATACCCACTACTTCAAATGCAGGGTTGCAGGGGGCTGGAGCCTATCCCAGCAGCTATCAGGCAAGAGGGAGAGTACACCCTAGACAGGTGGCCAGTCCATCACAGCACTAACATAAAGACACAAACATGCACAATTACTCCTAGAAAGAATTTAGATGTGCCAATTGACCTAAGCATGCATGTCTTTGGACTGAGTACACACAGAGAGCCAAGAAGCTTCTTGCTGTGAGGTGACAGTCTAACCACCACACCACCGTGCAGCCTCTTGTTGATTCCCATCTCAGATTAATAGTTTGTTAACTATGAATAACATTAACATGGCAGCTGTGGATCTTTAAGTTTGTTGCCATGTACAATGATATAATGTTAGCTTTAGCATGATTAGCTTTGAATAGATTTTACGGCCAGCGAGCAAATGTTGCTTCAGATTTATTGTGTTTTCAGTATAGTTGTTCTACACAATTTGTAAACCATTTTATTTATTTTACATCAAATGTGAAATGTGTCTGTCTGTTCTCTTTATCCCAGGTGTCGACATTTTCTTGCATCATTTTCACGAAGCACATTGAAGTTAGTCATCTTTACATTACATTGTAATATGTTACATGCTTCATATTTAATAACATAAAGATATAGAACTATGCAAGCTACAGTTTGCTACTAAAATAGGGCAGTAAAATTGGAAATTTGGGTTATTGCTGTAATACAGTACAAGTTAGTGAGTGGTTGCAGCTTTGACCACTCTTTTAGAGTATCATGTTCTGTTTGATGTTCTTCCTTGTGCTTTTTAGATCATGCACAAGCTTGTGCTAAGAAAAGATATGTACTGTACCAGTAATGAGATGTTCTCACCCAGGAGCACATTTAACCTCCCTTCATGTAACCTTTAATTTTAGCTCATGCGTTCTGGGATGGACCAAACAATTCAGCTGTGTGTGCATATTAAAATAAAGAGGGTATTGATATAAACAACCAAACAGTCTTTATTGCAGAAAGTTAAGAAAACCGATTCACCATTCTTGAAATAATTCGGGTGAAAATCAACATTTACAGGTATGTCTTACATTGTTTTCTCTACTTGGTTATATTATTATTTAAAAATCCAGCCTTTTGAAAGAAGGCAACTATCACTTTAAGTTTAAGTCTTAATGTCTATCTTGTTCTAGTTTTTTTTTATGGTGCGTGTAAGTGTGTATGAAACCTGCTCGCCCTGCTCTACCAGAACTTGTCATAACAGAACGTGTTCACTTCTCAAGCTTTACAGTGGATGAAACCCAACACTAGTTACACTACCCTCATTTTCACATTCCCATCTCTCACTATGCAACTCACATACTGTAAATAATCTTGGTTATTCTCCAGGCCACATGCATACTCTTTCCTTGTTTGTTAACATAATGTGTCAATACGCAAGTGTTTGTGCATGTATTCAGTTGTATATAATCTTTATTCTGCGTATTTAAACCATGCTGTCTATCTGCACGTTCTCTAAATGCAGACACACATTCACACATGTGCTCACACACAGCGTATGACCAAGGTTATAGTCATGCCGGGCCCTCCCTCCAATCACACCTGTTCATCTCGTCCTGACTGCACCCCAACCTGCCCCGACTCAGCACCAGTCTACGTCCTGACTGACAGGAGCTCCATCTGTGACCTCTAAAGCTCATCACACCATACATGGACACCTCTGCACAGCAGCCCAGGTGGAGCAATGTTACCGTCACTGAGGATGGGAGGGAGTGTTATGGATGAGTTCTAGATGAATTATACCACATGACTCAGAAAACTAATGTCAGATACTGCTTGCTAGAAAATCCAGTGCATTTCACAAGTGCTGTTTTACCTCTTTTCGACTAAAGTGGTTCCAATGTTGGGTCCTGGCTGGTGCCAGAACCAGTTTCTAGTTCTAGCTAATAACTAGTTTAATTTCCAGATGCAGACATCCATTTCAGAACTATATATTTACATTGCACCATAGGTCTCTTCTAATACATGTTTGACCCTATATCCCACTGTATTCTCAATTTCTACAGAGGATCAGTACAGGGAGAGAGTTCGACCTGTTTTCCCAGGAAACTGATGTTTTAATATCAGTGGGCAAGTTTTACAATGCAAGTTTTTAAGATGTGCTGAGTTTTAATTAATGATGGCATTTGTGAATGTTCTCTGCAAGCCCATGTGGTGTTTCCAAACACTGACTGGTATTTAGGAACATTGATTCAAACACTGTTTGAACACAATCAATGTTTGCCAGCTATTTTAAAAATCTGAATTTGGCATTATCTCGGTAAGAGAGCCTGATTTTGGACATGTGGGTACCCTGTCAGAGCTGTAATCCAAGTCCACCAAAAACCACTTTATCCTCCTTATTTTTAAAGTTTCTGACCGTTTTAAGCTTTACATTAAAGTATTGATGTTATTACACTAGTATTGATTGATATCAATACTGATGTTTGTATTGATATTTTTTATATCAAACCCACCACTAGTCCATTGTTGATGCTTGTCGTATCACTTGCTCTGTCACTTTCTCTCTTTATCTCTCGGCATTTCTTTGCAGAATCAGCCATGGTGCATTTTACAAACATCTAGTGTGTTGATAAAACAAAATGCTGTCACATGATGACCTGGGCAGGAAAAAAAGTGTGTGAAGTGTGGTTTTGTTGGCCTCAGGACACTTCAGGGCAATGACAGCTACAGGAATGTACATAAATAAATGTCATTGTGACATAGGTAGTGTTGCTTTAAAGCCTTGAAAACACAAATAAATAGTACAGGTCTTCTTTCCATGTCTTCACAAGACTGTCCTTCACATAATTATGTCCCCAACATTTGTTTATGCAGGTAGAAATGACCTACAATTACTTTTGAGGAATATGTGACCTCTAGTGGTCATAAGAGGAACATGAGAGGAAAATGGCACCCATTAAGATCTCAGTGGCATTGCAAAAAGAATGTATTTTAGGCCTTAATGTGAACTTTTTCTAGCGATGACATGTAACGTTATTGCCTAAACCAAAGTATTAAGAGACAAAAAGTGTTTTAGTAAAGGTCTGTGTTATAACTCAGAAATGAAAAACCAGTTGTTATTAGTTGGTCTTGACTACGCATCCTGAACACAGGAGTGATTGAAACATTAGGGTTAGGGGTTGCATTATCACCAGTTCAGTTACAACAACAATCAGTTACATAGTCCCCTGTTGTTACCAACCAGTCCCTAGTCTTCTCAACCAAACTCAACTGGAACCATTTTTTTTTTTAATTTAAGAGCCACAACGTAAGTCACACAATGTTGTTTTCTATAAAAGTTATTGTTTCTTCTCTTTATACAATGACTTGACCAGTTTTTCAGAGCTTAAAACTCCCAGTGAACTGGACTTGATTTCATTATCACTAATAAAAGAAAGTGATCTGTCCAATTCACTACTGTTGCCAAGCTCTGTCACGGGTTTAGTCTTTGTCAATATGTTCATCATTATTTTATAGTAATCTTTATTTGTGTCTAATTTTATTAAACCACTTCCATCTTTCTACAGTGTTTGTCAGTCATGCATTTGGATCGTATTTCCTCATCTTCTGTTGCCTTATTCCATGACAGGTTTACGTTCCTTGGCAGCTGCAGCTTCACAAAGCAAAAGCTAAATATGCTAAATATCTTAATGTGACTTGGAAATTGTAACAATTTCAAAGAAACTTAAAACAGCCTTGAACTAATTTCTAACACAGTTATTGGGGTGACAAAGGAAGATAAATGTAGGTTCGCCATGCTCTCGGGTTCCAGCCATTAATTTCTATGCAGTGTAAGTTGTTAAAGATAAAGATTTTTTTTTTTTGCTATCAGTTTCAGGTGTTGGTGTTATTTCTTATTCGGACCTTTTCTGTCTTATTATACCATTTCCTTCTAGGGTAGTTTATTGGCTTATTCCATGATGACATAACAATACAAACACAATGTCTTTATTTGCAGGGCACTAATAAATGGAAACCTCCTTCTTTTAAAGGTTATATTGCAGATTTGAGAATCTGGTTAAAGTTTGAGCTAAAGGTAGAAAAAAGGAAAATAAATAAACAATAACAAGAAAAAATGGAAAAGGGAAAAAGAACTATTTGTCAAATTTATTATTAGTTTTTCAATTTTCTTTTCTTTTTTAAAATGGAAATCATAATAGAAAAGTAGCTCACCTTGACACCTGTCATTTTTCACTTTGATAAGATCCACTTTTCAGTCATGAGCCAAAAAGAGGGACCCAGTATGTCATGACATCTCCGATACCCATATTAGGTGGTATTTCACCAGTGCTTGAGTGAGACAACCTGTACTTAATCCTATGGCGTTACAAATTGTATTATTATTGAAATGAGTGAACAGCTGCATCAATATTCATCTCTCAGAGGAATATAGGTTTTAACTTTGAATAATGAATTGTAACAACAGCTTTTGTAAAAATATGCAAATACCCTCTGTTTCCAGCTTGGATTATGCTGCTCATTTCCAGTAACCTGCTATCTGCAGTACGTGTAATGTATGACTGTCTGTCCTGTAACATGTGTTTGATATGGGAGTAGGCGTTATGGATGTGAGTTCAAATACAAAGGCTGCTGTTAAAACAAAGCAGGGATTATGAGTGAAGGAAAGTAAACCTTGTCTGGAAGCTGTACTATAAAGAATCCTAAGACAGGCCTATGTTTAAATACCGTCTTT